>NW_026947568.1:1200000-1878000 GCF_034190915.1 Cavia porcellus
CTACTAGTGAATCTAATGTAACACACACCCATACAATGCGCACCACCCCGTGATGTTTTTCTCACTCCTACTAGTGAATGTAATGTAACACACACCCATACAAGGCGCACCACCCCGTGATGTTTTTCTCACTCCTACTAGTGAATGTAATGTAACACACACCCATACAATGTGCACCACCCCGTGATGTTTTTCTCACTCCTACTAGTGAATGTAATGTAACACACACCCATACAATGCGCACCACCCCGTGATGTTTTTCTCACTCCTACTAGTGAATCTAATGTAACACACACCCATACAATGCGCACCACCCCGTGATGTTTTTCTCACTCCTACTAGTGAATGTAATGTAACACACAGCCATAAAATGCGCACCGCAACGTGATGTTTTTCTCACTCCTACTAGTGAATGTAATGCAACACACACCCATACAATGCGCACCACCCCGTGATGTTTTTCTCACTCCTACTAGTGAATGTAATGTAACACACACCCATACAATGCGCACCACCCCATGATGTTTTTCTCACTCCTACTAATGAATCTAATGTAACACACACCCATACAATGCGCACCACCCCGTGATGTTTTTCTCACTCCTACTAGTGAATCTAATGTAACACACACCCATACAATGCGCACCACCCCGTGATGTTTTTCTCACTCCTACTAGTGAATGTAATGTAACACACACCCATACAATGCGCACCACCCCGTGATGTTTTTCTCACTCCTACTAGTGAATGTAATGTAACACACACCCATACAATGCGCACCTCCCCGTGATGTTTTTCTCACTCCTAGTAGTGAATCTAATGTAACACACACCCATACAATGCGCACCACCCCGTGATGTTTTTCTCACTCCTACTAGTGAATGTAATGTAACACACACCCATACAATGCGCACCACCCCGTGATGTTTTTCTCACTCCTACTAGTGAATGTAATGTAACACACACCCATACAATGCGCACCACCCTGTGATGTTTTTCTCACTCCTACTAGTGAATGTAATGTAACACACACCCATACAATGCGCACCTCCCCGTGATGTTTTTCTCACTCCTAGTAGTGAATCTAATGTAACACACACCCATACAATGCGCACCACCCCGTGATGTTTTTCTCACTCCTACTAGTGAATCTAATGTAACACACACCCATACAATGCGCACCACCCCGTGATGTTTTTCTCACTCCTACTAGTGAATGTAATGTAACACACACCCATACAATGCGCACCACCACGTGATGTTTTTCTCACTCCTACTAGTGAATGTAATGCAACACACACCCATACAATGCGCACCACCCCGTGATGTTTTTCTCACTCCTACTAGTGAATGTAATGTAACACACACCCATACAATGTGCACCACCCCGTGATGTTTTTCTCACTCCTACTAGTGAATCTAAGGTAACACACAGCCATACAATGCGCACCACCCCGTGATGTTTTTCTCACTCCTACTAGTGAATCTAATGTAACACACACCCATACAATGCGCACCACCCCGTGATATTTTTCTCACTCCTACTAGTGAATGTAATGTAACACACACCCATACAATGCGCACCACCCCGTGATGTTTTTCTCACTCCTACTAGTGAATGTAATGTAACACACCCATACAATTCGCACCACCCCGTGATGTTTTTCTCACTCCTACTAGTGAATCTAATGTAACACACACCCATACAATGCGCACCACCCCGTGATGTTTTTCTCACTCCTACTAGTGAATGCATTGTAACACACACCCATACAATGCACACCACCCCGTGATGTTTTTCTCACTCCTACTAGTGAATGTAATGTAACACACAGCCATACAATGCGCACCACCCCGTGATGTTTTTCTCACTCTTACTAGTGAATCTAATGTAACACACACCCATACAATGCGCACCACCCCGTGATGTTTTTCTCACTCCTACTAGTGAATCTAATGTAACACACACCCATACAATGCGCACCACCCCGTGATGTTTTTCTCACTCCTACTAGTGAATCTAATGTAACACACACCCATACAATGCGCACCACCCCGTGATGTTTTTCTCACTCCTACTAGTGAATGTAATGTAACACACACCCATACAATGCGCACCACCCCGTGATGTTTTTCTCACTCCTACTAGTGAATCTAATGTAACACACACCCATACAATGCGCACCACCCCGTGATGTTTTTCTCACTCCTACTAGTGAATCTAATATAACACACACCCATACAATGCGCACCACCCCGTGATGTTTTTCTCACTCCTACTAGTGAATCTAATGTAACACACACCCATACAATGCGCACCACCCCGTGATGTTTTTCTCACTCCTACTAGTGAATGTAATGTAACACACACCCATACAATGCGCACCACCCCGTGATGTTTTTCTCACTCCTACTAGTGAATCTAATGTAACACACACCCATACAATGCGCACCACCCCGTGATGTTTTTCTCACTCCTACTAGTGAATCTAATGTATCACACACCCATAAAATGCGCACCACCCCGTGGTGTTTTTCTCACTCCTACTAGTGAATCTAATGTAACACACACCCATACAATGCACACCACCACGTGATGTTTTTCTCACTCCTACTAGTGAATGTAATGTAACACACACCCATACAATGCGCACCACCACGTGATGTTTTTCTCACTCCTACTAGTGAATGTAATGTAACACACAGCCATACAATGCGCACCAACCCGTGATGTTTTTCTCACTCTTACTAGTGAATCTAATGTAACACACACCCATACAATGCGCACCACCCCGTGATGTTTTTCTCACTCCTACTAGTGAATCTAATGTAACACACACCCATACAATGCGGACCACCCCGTGATGTTTTTCTCACTCCTACTAGTGAATCTAATGTAACACACACCCATACAATGCGCACCACCCCGTGATGTTTTTCTCACTCCTACTAGTGAATGTAATGTAACACACACCCATACAAGGCGCACCACCCCGTGATGTTTTTCTCACTCCTACTAGTGAATGTAATGTAACACACACCCATACAATGTGCACCACCCCGTGATGTTTTTCTCACTCCTACTAGTGAATGTAATGTAACACACACCCATACAATGCGCACCACCCCGTGATGTTTTTCTCACTCCTACTAGTGAATCTAATGTAACACACACCCATACAATGCGCACCACCCCGTGATGTTTTTCTCACTCCTACTAGTGAATGTAATGTAACACACAGCCATAAAATGCGCACCGCCACGTGATGTTTTTCTCACTCCTACTAGTGAATGTAATGCAACACACACCCATACAATGCGCACCACCCCGTGATGTTTTTCTCACTCCTACTAGTGAATGTAATGTAACACACACCCATACAATGCGCACCACCCCATGATGTTTTTCTCACTCCTACTAATGAATCTAATGTAACACACACCCATACAATGCGCACCACCCCGTGATGTTTTTCTCACTCCTACTAGTGAATCTAATGTAACACACACCCATACAATGCGCACCACCCCGTGATGTTTTTCTCACTCCTACTAGTGAATGTAATGTAACACACACCCATACAATGCGCACCACCCCGTGATGTTTTTCTCACTCCTACTAGTGAATGTAATGTAACACACACCCATACAATGCGCACCTCCCCGTGATGTTTTTCTCACTCCTAGTAGTGAATCTAATGTAACACACACCCATACAATGCGCACCACCCCGTGATGTTTTTCTCACTCCTACTAGTGAATGTAATGTAACACACACCCATACAATGCGCACCACCACGTGATGTTTTTCTCACTCCTACTAGTGAATGTAATGCAACACACACCCATACAATGCGCACCACCCCGTGATGTTTTTCTCACTCCTACTAGTGAATGTAATGTAACACACACCCATACAATGTGCACCACCCCGTGATGTTTTTCTCACTCCTACTAGTGAATCTAAGGTAACACACAGCCATACAATGCGCACCACCCCGTGATGTTTTTCTCACTCCTACTAGTGAATCTAATGTAACACACACCCATACAATGCGCACCACCCCGTGATATTTTTCTCACTCCTACTAGTGAATGTAATGTAACACACACCCATACAATGCGCACCACCCCGTGATGTTTTTCTCACTCCTACTAGTGAATGTAATGTAACACACCCATACAATTCGCACCACCCCGTGATGTTTTTCTCACTCCTACTAGTGAATCTAATGTAACACACACCCATACAATGCGCACCACCCCGTGATGTTTTTCTCACTCCTACTAGTGAATGCATTGTAACACACACCCATACAATGCACACCACCCCGTGATGTTTTTCTCACTCCTACTAGTGAATGTAATGTAACACACAGCCATACAATGCGCACCACCCCGTGATGTTTTTCTCACTCTTACTAGTGAATCTAATGTAACACACACCCATACAATGCGCACCACCCCGTGATGTTTTTCTCACTCCTACTAGTGAATCTAATGTAACACACACCCATACAATGCGCACCACCCCGTGATGTTTTTCTCACTCCTACTAGTGAATCTAATGTAACACACACCCATACAATGCGCACCACCCCGTGATGTTTTTCTCACTCCTACTAGTGAATGTAATGTAACACACACCCATACAATGCGCACCACCCCGTGATGTTTTTCTCACTCCTACTAGTGAATCTAATGTAACACACACCCATACAATGCGCACCACCCCGTGATGTTTTTCTCACTCCTACTAGTGAATCTAATATAACACACACCCATACAATGCGCACCACCCCGTGATGTTTTTCTCACTCCTACTAGTGAATCTAATGTAACACACACCCATACAATGCGCACCACCCCGTGATGTTTTTCTCACTCCTACTAGTGAATGTAATGTAACACACACCCATACAATGCGCACCACCCCGTGATGTTTTTCTCACTCCTACTAGTGAATCTAATGTAACACACACCCATACAATGCGCACCACCCCGTGATGTTTTTCTCACTCCTACTAGTGAATGTAATGTAACACACAGCCATACAATGCGCACCACCACGTGATGTTTTTCTCACTCCTACTAGTGAATGTAATGCACCACACACCCATACAATGCGCACCACCCCGTGATGTTTTTCTCACTCCTACTAGTGAATGTAATGTAACACACACCCATACAATGCGCACCACCCCGTGATGTTTTTCTCACTCCTAGTAGTGAATGTAATGTAACACACACCCATACAATGCGCACCACCCCGTGATGTTTTTCTCACTCCTACTAGTGAATCTAATGTAACACACACCCATACAATGCGGACCACCCCGTGATGTTTTTCTCACTCCTACTAGTGAATCTAATATAACACACACCCATACAATGCGCACCACCCCGTGATGTTTTTCTCACTCCTACTAGTGAATCTAATGTAACACACACCCATACAATGCGCACCACCCCGTGATGTTTTTCTCACTCCTACTAGTGAATGTAATGTAACACACACCCATACAATGCGCACCACCCCGTGATGTTTTTCTCACTCCTACTAGTGAATGTAATGTAACACACACCCATACAATGCGCACCACCACGTGATGTTTTTCTCACTCCTACTAGTGAATGTAATGTAACACACAGCCATACAATGCGCACCACCACGTGATGTTTTTCTCACTCCTACTAGTGAATGTAATGCACCACACACCCATACAATGCGCACCACCCCGTGATGTTTTTCTCACTCCTACTAGTGAATGTAATGTAACACACACCCATACAATGCGCACCACCCCGTGATGTTTTTCTCACTCCTACTAGTGAATCTAATGTAACACACACCCATACAATGCGCACCACCCCGTGATGTTTTTCTCACTCCTACTAGTGAATCTAATGTAACACACACCCATACAATGCGCACCACCCCGTGATGTTTTTCTCACTCCTACTAGTGAATGTAATGTAACACACACCCATACAATGCGGACCACCCCGTGATGTTTTTCTCACTCCTACTAGTGAATGTAATGTAACACACACCCATACAATGCGCACCTCTCCGTGATGTTTTTCTCACTCCTAGTAGTGAATCTAATGTAACAGACACCCATACAATGCGCACCACCCCGTGATGTTTTTCTCACTCCTACTAGTGAATGTAATGTAACACACACCCATACAATGCGCACCACCCCGTGATGTTTTTCTCACTCCTACTAGTGAATCTAATGTAACACACACCCATACAATGCGCACCACCCCGTGATGTTTTTCTCACTCCTACTAGTGAATGTAATGTAACACACACCCATACAATGCGCACCTCCCCGTGATGTTTTTCTCACTCCTAGTAGTGAATCTAATGTAACACACACCCATACAATGCGCACCACCCCGTGATGTTTTTCTCACTCCTACTAGTGAATCTAATGTATCACACACCCATAAAATGCGCACCACCCCGTGATGTTTTTCTCACTCCTACTAGTGAATCTAATGTAACACACACCCATACAATGCACACCACCACGTGATGTTTTTCTCACTCCTACTAGTGAATGTAATGTAACACACCCATACAATTCGCACCACCCCGTGATGTTTTTCTCACTCCTACTAGTGAATCTAATGTAACACACACCCATACAATGCGCACCACCCCGTGATGTTTTTCTCACCCCTACTAGTGAATGCATTGTAACACACACCCATACAATGCACACCACCCCGTGATGTTTTTCTCAATCCTACTAGTGAATGTAATGTAACACACACCCATACAATGCACACCACCCCGTGATGTTTTTCTCACTCCTACTAGTGAATCTAATGTAACACACACCCATACAATGCGCACCACCCCGTGATGTTTTTCTCACTCCTACTAGTGAATGTAATGTAACACACAGCCATACAATGCGCACCACCCCGTGATGTTTTTCTCACTCTTACTAGTGAATCTAATGTAACACACACCCATACAATGCGCACCACCCCGTGATGTTTTTCTCACTCCTACTAGTGAATCTAATGTAACGCACACCCATACAATGCGCACCACCCCGTGATGTTTTTCTCACTCCTACTAGTGAATCTAATGTAACACACACCCATACAATGCGCACCACCCCGTGATGTTTTTCTCACTCCTACTAGTGAATGTAATGTAACACACACCCATACAATGCGGACCACCCCGTGATGTTTTTCTCACTCCTACTAGTGAATGTAATGTAACACACACCCATACAATGCGCACCTCCCCGTGATGTTTTTCTCACTCCTTGTAGTGAATCTAATGTAACACACACCCATACAATGCGCACCACCCCGAGATGTTTTTCTCACTCCTACTAGTGAAGGTAATGTAACACACATCCATACAATGCGCACCACCCCGTGATGATTTTCTCACTCCTACTAGTGAATGTAATGTAACACACCCATACAATGCGCACCACCCCGTGATGTTTTTCTCACTCCTACTAGTGAATGTCATGTAACACACACCCATACAATGCGCACCTCCCCGTGATGTTTTTCTCACTCCTAGTAGTGAATCTAATGTAACACACACCCATACAATGCGCACCACCGCGTGATGTTTTTCTCACTCCTACTAGTGAATGTAATGTAACACACACCCATACAATGCGCACAACCCCGTGATGTTTTTCTCACTCCTACTAGTGAATGTAATGTAACACACACCCATACAATGCGCACCACCCCGGGATGTTTTTCTGACTCCTACTAGTGAATGTAATGTAACACACACCCATACAATGCGCACCTCCCCGTGATGTTTTTCTCAATCCTAGTAGTGAATCTAATGTAACACACACCCATACAATGCGCACCACCCCGTGATGTTTTTCTCACTCCTACTAGTGAATCTAATGTAACACACACCCATAAAATGCGCACCACCCCGTGATGTTTTTCTCACTCCTACTAGTGAATCTAATGTAACACACACCCATACAATGCACACCACCACGTGATGTTTTTCTCACTCCTACTAGTGAATGTAATGCACCACACACCCATACAATGCGCACCACCCCGTGATGTTTTTCTCACTCCTACTAGTGAATGTAATGTAACACACACCCATACAATGCGCACCACCCCGTGATGTTTTTCTCACTCCTACTAGTGAATCTAATGTAACACACACCCATACAATGCGCACCACCCCGTGATGTTTTTCTCACTCCTACTAGTGAATCTAATGTAACACACACCCATACAATGCGCACCACCCCGTGATGTTTTTCTCACTCCTACTAGTGAATGTAATGTAACACACACCCATACAATGCGGACCACCCCGTGATGTTTTTCTCACTCCTACTAGTGAATGTAATGTAACACACACCCATACAATGCGCACCTCTCCGTGATGTTTTTCTCACTCCTAGTAGTGAATCTAATGTAACAGACACCCATACAATGCGCACCACCCCGTGATGTTTTTCTCACTCCTACTAGTGAATGTAATGTAACACACACCCATACAATGCGCACCACCCCGTGATGTTTTTCTCACTCCTACTAGTGAATCTAATGTAACACACACCCATACAATGCGCACCACCCCGTGATGTTTTTCTCACTCCTACTAGTGAATGTAATGTAACACACACCCATACAATGCGCACCTCCCCGTGATGTTTTTCTCACTCCTAGTAGTGAATCTAATGTAACACACACCCATACAATGCGCACCACCCCGTGATGTTTTTCTCACTCCTACTAGTGAATCTAATGTATCACACACCCATAAAATGCGCACCACCCCGTGATGTTTTTCTCACTCCTACTAGTGAATCTAATGTAACACACACCCATACAATGCACACCACCACGTGATGTTTTTCTCACTCCTACTAGTGAATGTAATGTAACACACCCATACAATTCGCACCACCCCGTGATGTTTTTCTCACTCCTACTAGTGAATCTAATGTAACACACACCCATACAATGCGCACCACCCCGTGATGTTTTTCTCACTCCTACTAGTGAATGCATTGTAACACACACCCATACAATGCACACCACCCCGTGATGTTTTTCTCAATCCTACTAGTGAATGTAATGTAACACACACCCATACAATGCACACCACCCCGTGATGTTTTTCTCACTCCTACTAGTGAATCTAATGTAACACACACCCATACAATGCGCACCACCCCGTGATGTTTTTCTCACTCCTACTAGTGAATGTAATGTAACACACAGCCATACAATGCGCACCACCCCGTGATGTTTTTCTCACTCTTACTAGTGAATCTAATGTAACACACACCCATACAATGCGCACCACCCCGTGATGTTTTTCTCACTCCTACTAGTGAATCTAATGTAACGCACACCCATACAATGCGCACCACCCCGTGATGTTTTTCTCACTCCTACTAGTGAATCTAATGTAACACACACCCATACAATGCGCACCACCCCGTGATGTTTTTCTCACTCCTACTAGTGAATGTAATGTAACACACACCCATACAATGCGGACCACCCCGTGATGTTTTTCTCACTCCTACTAGTGAATGTAATGTAACACACACCCATACAATGCGCACCTCCCCGTGATGTTTTTCTCACTCCTTGTAGTGAATCTAATGTAACACACACCCATACAATGCGCACCACCCCGAGATGTTTTTCTCACTCCTACTAGTGAAGGTAATGTAACACACATCCATACAATGCGCACCACCCCGTGATGATTTTCTCACTCCTACTAGTGAATGTAATGTAACACACCCATACAATGCGCACCACCCCGTGATGTTTTTCTCACTCCTACTAGTGAATGTCATGTAACACACACCCATACAATGCGCACCTCCCCGTGATGTTTTTCTCACTCCTAGTAGTGAATCTAATGTAACACACACCCATACAATGCGCACCACCGCGTGATGTTTTTCTCACTCCTACTAGTGAATGTAATGTAACACACACCCATACAATGCGCACAACCCCGTGATGTTTTTCTCACTCCTACTAGTGAATGTAATGTAACACACACCCATACAATGCGCACCACCCCGGGATGTTTTTCTGACTCCTACTAGTGAATGTAATGTAACACACACCCATACAATGCGCACCTCCCCGTGATGTTTTTCTCAATCCTAGTAGTGAATCTAATGTAACACACACCCATACAATGCGCACCACCCCGTGATGTTTTTCTCACTCCTACTAGTGAATCTAATGTAACACACACCCATAAAATGCGCACCACCCCGTGATGTTTTTCTCACTCCTACTAGTGAATCTAATGTAACACACACCCATACAATGCACACCACCACGTGATGTTTTTCTCACTCCTACTAGTGAATGTAATGTAACACACCCATACAATTCGCACCACCCCGTGATGTTTTTCTCACTCCTACTAGTGAATCTAATGTAACACACACCCATACAATGCGCACCACCCCGTAATGTTTTTCTCACTCCTACTAGTGAATGCATTGTAACACACACCCATACAATGCACACCACCCCGTGATGTTTTTCTCACTCCTACTAGTGAATGTAATGTAACACACACCCATACAATGCGCACCACCCCGTGATGTTTTTCTCACTCCTACTAGTGAATGTAATGTAACACACACCCATACAATGCGCACCACCACGTGATGTTTTTCTCACTCCTACTAGTGAATGTAATGCAACACACACCCATACAATGCGCACCACACCGTCATGTTTTTCTCACTCCTACTAGTGAATGTAATGTAACACACACCCATACAATGCGCACCACCCCTTGATGTTTTTCTCACTCCTACTAGTGAATCTAAGGTAACACACAGCCATACAATGCGCACCACCCCGTGATGTTTTTCTCACTCCTACTAGTGAATCTAATGTAACACACACCCATACAATGCGCACCACCCCGTGATGTTTTTCTCACTCCTACTAGTGAATGTAATGTAACACACACCCATACAATGCGCACCACCCCGTGATGTTTTTCTCACTCCTACTAGTGAATGTAATGTAACACACCCATACAATTCGCACCACCCCGTGATGTTTTTCTCACTCCTACTAGTGAATCTAATGTAACACACACCCATACAATGCGCACCACCCCGTGATGTTTTTCTCACTCCTACTAGTGAATGCATTGTAACACACACCCATACAATGCACACTACCCCGTGATGTTTTTCTCACTCCTACTAGTGAATGTAATGTAACACACACCCATACAATGCGCACCACCCCGTGATGTTTTTCTCAATCCTACTAGTGAATGTAATGTAACACACAGCCATACAATGCGCACCACCCCGTGATGTTTTTCTCACTCCTACTAGTTGAATCTAATGTAACACACACCCATACAATGCGCACCACCCCGTGATGTTTTTCTCACTCCTACTAGTGAATCTAATATAACACACACCCATACAATGCGCACCACCCCGTGATGTTTTTCTCACTCCTACTAGTGAATCTAATGTAACACACACCCATACAATGCGCACCACCCCGTGATGTTTTTCTCACTCCTACTAGTGAATGTAATGTAACACACACCCATACAATGCGCACCACCCCGTGATGTTATCTCACTCCTACTAGTGAATCTAATGTAACACACACCCATACAATGCGCACCACCCCGTGATGTTTTTCTCACTCCTACTAGTGAATGTAATGTAACACACAGCCATACAATGCGCACCACCACGTGATGTTTTTCTCACTCCTACTAGTGAATGTAATGCACCACACACCCATACAATGCGCACCACCCCGTGATGTTTTTCTCACTCCTACTAGTGAATCTAATGTAACACACACCCATACAATGCGCACCACCCCGTGATGTTTTTCTCACTCCTACTAGTGAATCTAATGTAACACACACCCATACAATGCGCACCACCCCGTGATGTTTTTCTCACTCCTACTAGTGAATCTAATGTAACACACACCCATACAATGCGCACCACCCCGTGATGTTTTTCTCACTCCTACTAGTGAATGTAATGTAACACACACCCATACAATGCGGACCACCCCGTGATGTTTTTCTCACTCCTACTAGTGAATGTAATGTAACACACACCCATACAATGCGCACCTCCCCGTGATGTTTTTCTCACTCCTAGTAGAGAATCTAATGTAACACACACCCATACAATGCGCACCACCCCGTGATGTTTTTCTCACTCCTACTAGTGAATGTAATGTAACACACACCCATACAATGCGCACCACCCCGTGATGTTTTTCTCACTCCTACTAGTGAATCTAATGTAACACACACCCATACAATGCGCACCACCCCGTGATGTTTTTCTCACTCCTACTAGTGAATGTAATGTAACACACACCCATACAATGCGCACCTCCCCGTGATGTTTTTCTCACTCCCAGTAGTGAATCTAATGTAACACACACCCATACAATGCGCACCACCCCGTGATGTTTTTCTCACTCCTACTAGTGAATGTAATGTAACACACACATATACAATGCGCACAACCCCGTGATGTTTTTCTCACTCCTACTAGTGAATGTAATGTAACACACACCCATACAATGCGCACCACCCCGGGATGTTTTTCTCACTCCTACTAGTGAATGTAATGTAACACACACCCATACAATGCGCACCTCCCCGTGATGTTTTTCTCACTCCTAGTAGTGAATCTAATGTAACACACACTCATACAATGCGCACCACCCCGTGATGTTTTTCTCACTCCTACTAGTGAATCTAATGTAACACACACCCATAAAATGCGCACCACCCCGTGATGTTTTTCTCACTCCTACTAGTGAATCTAATGTAACACACACTTATACAATGCACACCACCACGTGATGTTTTTCTCACTCCTACTAGTGAATGTAATGTAACACACCCATACAATTCGCACCACCCCGTGATGTTTTTCTCACTCCTACTAGTGAATCTAATGTAACACACACCCATACAATGCGCACCACCCCGTGATGTTTTTCTCACTCCTACTAGTGAATGCATTGTAACACACACCCATACAATGCACACCACCCCGTGATGTTTTTCTCACTCCTACTAGTGAATCTAATGTAACACACACCCATACAATGCGCAACACGCCGTGATGTTTTTCTCACTCCTACTAGTTAATGTAATGTAACACACAGCCATACAATGCGCACCACCACGTGATGTTTTTCTCACTCCTACTAGGGAATGTAATGCAACACACACCCATACAATGCGCACCACCCCGTGATGTTTTTCTCACTCCTACTAGTGAATGTAATGTAACACACACCCATACAATGCGCACCACACCGTGATGTTTTTCTCACTCCTACTAGTGAATGTAATGTAACACACACCCATACAAGGCGCACCACCCCGTGATGTTTTTCTCACTCCTAGTAGTGAATGTAATGTAACACACACCCATACAATGCGCACCACCCCGTGTTGTTTTTCTCACTCCTACTAGTGAATGTAATGTAACACACACCCATACAATGCGCACCACCACGCGATGTTTTTCTCACTCCTACTAGTGAATGTAATGTAACACACACCCATACAATGCGCACCACCCCGTGATGTTTTTCTCACTCCTACTAGTGAATGTAATGTAACACACACCCATACAATGCGCACCACCCCGCGATGTTTTTCAGAAACCTATCCTACATTGCCACTGCATGTTCGCTGACCTCAACATGGTGACCCCCCCGCGGTGCTTTTCTCCATCCTACATTGCCACTCACTGCCTATCCTAATTCAGACCCTCCGATTCACACCACCCCGTGATGTTTTTCTCACTCCTAATAGTGAATGTAATGTAACACACACCCATACAATGTGCACCACCCCGTGATGTTTTTCTCACTCCTACTAGTGAATGTAATGTAACACACACCCATACAATGTGCACCACCCCGTGATGTTTTTCTCACTCCTACTAGTGAATCTAATGTAACACACACCCATACAATGCGCACCACCCCGTGATGTTTTTCTCACTCCTACTAGTGAATGTAATGTAACACACACCCATACAATGCGCACCACCCCGTGATGTTTTTCTCACTCCTACTAGTGAATCTAATGTAACACACACCCATACAATGCGCACCACCCCGTGATGTTTTTCTCACTCCTACTAGTGAATCTAATGTAACACACACCCATACAATGCGCACCACCACGTGATGTTTTTCTCACTCCTACTAGTGAATGTAATGCAACACACACCCATACAATGCGCACCACCCCGTGATGTTTTTCTCACTCCTACTAGTGAATCTAATGTAACACACACCCATACAATGCGCACCACCCCGTGATGTATTTCTCACTCCTACTAGTGAATCTAATGTAACACACACCCATACAATGCGCACCACCCAGTGATGTTTTTCTCTCTCCTACTAGTGAATGTAATGTAACACACAACCATACAATGCGCACCACCCCGTGATGTTTTTCTCACTCCTACTAGTGAATGTAATGTAACACACACCCATAGAATGCGCACCACCCCGTGATGTTTTTCTCACTCCTACTAGTGAATGTAATGTAACACACACCCATACAATGCGCACCTCTCCGTGATGTTTTTCTCACTCCTACTAGTGTATGTAATGTAACACACACCCATACAATGCGCACCTCCCCGTGATGTTTTTCTCACTCCTAGTAGTGAATGTAAGGTAACACACACCCATACAATGCGCACCACCCCGTGATGTTTTTCTCACTCCTACTAGTGAATCTAATGTAACACACACCCATAAAATGCGCACCACCCCGTGATGTTTTTCTCACTCATACTAGTGAATCTAATGTAACACACACCCATACAATGCGCACCACCACGTGATGTTTTTCTCACTCCTACTAGTGAATGTAATGTAACACACCCATACAATGCGCACCACCCCGTGATGTTTTTCTCACTCCTACTAGTGAATCTAATGTAACACACACCCATACAATGCGCACCACCCCGTGATGTTTTTCTCACTCCTACTAGTGAATGCATTGTAACACACACCCATACAATGCACACCACCCCGTGATGTTTTTCTCACTCCTACTAGTGAATGTAATATAACACACACCCATACAATGCGCACCACCCCGTGATGTTTTTCTCACTCCTACTAGTGAATGTAATGTAATACACAGCCATACAATGCGCACCACCCCGTGATGTTTTTCTCACTCCTACTAGTGAATGTAATGTAACACACACCCATACAATGCGCACCACCCCGTGATGTTTTTCTCACTCCTACTAGTGGATCTAATGTAACACACACCCATACAATGCGCACCACCCCGTGATGTTTTTCTCACTCCTACTAGTGAATCTAATGTAACACACACCCATACAATGCGCACCACCCCGTGATGTTTTTCTCACTCCTACTAGTGAATCTAATGTAACACACACCCATACAATGCGCACCACCCCGTGATGTTTTTCTCACTCCTACTAGTGAATCTAATGTAACACACACCCATACAATGCGCACCACCCCGTGATATTTTTCTCACTCCTACTAGTGAATCTAATGTAACACACACCCATACAATGCGCACCACCCCGTGATGTTTTTCTCACTCCTACTAGTGAATGTAATGTAACACACACCCATACAATGCGCACCACCCCGGGATGTTTTTCTCACTCCTACTAGTGAATGTAATGTAACACACACCCATACAATGCGCAGCTCCCCGTGATGTTTTTCTCACTCCTAGTAGTCAATCTAATGTAACACACACCCATACAATGCGCACCACCCCGTAATGTTTTTCTCACTCCTACTAGTGAATCTAATGTAACACACACCCATAAAATGCGCACCACCCCGTAATGTTTTTCTCACTCCTACTAGTGAATCTAATGTAACACACACCCATACAATGCACACCACCACGTGATGTTTTTCTCACTCCTACTAGTGAATGTAATGTAACACCCCCATACAATTCGCACCACCCCGTGATGTTTTTCTCACTCCTACTAGTGAATGTAATGTAACACACACCCATACAATGCGCACCACCCCGTGATGTTTTTCTCACTCCTACTAGTGAATGTAATGTAACACACAGCCATACAACGCGCACCACCCCGTGATGTTTTTCTCACTCCTACTAGTGAATCTAATGTAACACACACCGATACAATGCGCACCACCACGTGATGTTTTTCTCACTCCTACTAGTGAATCTAATGTAACACACACCCATACAATGCGCACCACCCCGTGATGTTTTTCTCACTCCTACTAGTGAATCCAATGTAACACACACCCATACAATGCGCACCACCCCGTGATGTTTTTCTCACTCCTACTAGTGAATGTAATGTAACACACACCCATACAAGCCGCACCACCCCGTGATGTTTTTCTCACTCCTACTAGTGAATGTAATGTAACACACACTCATACAATGTGCACCACCCCGTGATGTTTATCTCACTCCTACTAGTGAATCTAATGTAACACACACCCATACAATGCGCACCTCCCCGTGATGTTTTTCTCACTCCTACTAGTGAATGTAATGTAACACACACCCATACAATGCGCACCACCCCGTGATGTTTTTCTCACTCCTACTAGTGAATCTAATGTAACACACACTCATACAATGCGCACCACCCCGTGATGTTTTTCTCACTCCTACTAGTGAATGTAATG
Source organism: Cavia porcellus (assembly GCF_034190915.1). NCBI lineage: Eukaryota > Metazoa > Chordata > Mammalia > Rodentia > Caviidae > Cavia > Cavia porcellus. The sequence continues at coordinate 1,216,756 of NW_026947568.1, forward strand.
TAACACACAGCCATACAATGCGCACCACCACGTGATGTTTTTCTCACTCCTACTAGTGAATGTAATGCAACACACACCCATACAATGCGCACCACCCCGTGATGTTTTTCTCACTCCTACTAGTGAATGTAATGTAACACACACCCATACAATGCGCACCACCCCGTGATGTTTTTCTCACTCCTACTAGTGAATGTAATGTAACACACACCCATACAATGCGCACCACCCCGTGATGTTTTTCTCACTCCTACTAGTGAATCTAATGTAACACACACCCATACAATGCGCACCACCCCGTGATGTTTTTCTCACTCCTACTAGTGAATGCAATGTAACACACACCCATACAATGCGCACCACCCCGTGATGTTCTTCTCACTCCTACTAGTGAATGTAATGTAACACACACCCATACAATGCGCACCTCCCCGTGATGTTTTTCTCACTCCTAGTAGTGAATCTAATGTAACACACACCCATACAATGCGCACCACCCCGTGATGTTTTTCTCACTCCTACTAGTGAATGTAATATAACACACACCCATACAATGCGCACCACCCCGTGATGTTTTTCTCACTCCTACTAGTGAATGTAATGTAACACACACCCATACAATGCGCACCACCCCGTGATGTTTTTCTCACTCCTACTAGTGAATGTAATGTAACACACACCTGTACAATGCGCACCTCCCCGTGATGTTTTTCTCACTCCTAGTAGTGAATCTAATGTAACACACACCCGTACAATGCGCACCACCCCGTGATGTTTTTCTCACTCCTACTAGTGAATCTAATGTAACACACACCCATACAATGCGCACCACCCCGTGATGTTTTTCTCACTCCTACTAGTGAATCTAATGTAACACACACCCATACAATGCGCACCACCACGTGATGTTTTTCTCACTCCTACTAGTGAATGTAATGTAACACACCCATACAATTCGCACCACCCCGTGATGTTTTTCTCACTCCTACTAGTGAATGTAATGTAACACACACCAATACAATGCGCACCACCCCGTGATGTTTTTCTCACTCCTACTAGTGAATGCATTGTAACACACACCCATACAATGCGCACCACCCCGTGATGTTTTTCTCACTCCTACTAGTGAATGTAATGTAACACACACCCATACAATGCGCACCACCCCGTTATGTTTTTCTCACTCCTACTAGTGAATGTAATGTAACACACAGCCATACAATGCGCACCACCCCGTGATGTTTTTCTCACTCCTACTAGTGAATCTAATGTAACACACACCCATACAATGCGCACCACCCCGTGATGTTTTTCTCACTCCTACTAGTGAATCTAATGTAACACACACCCATACAATGCGCACCACCCCGTGATGTTTTTCTCACTCCTACTAGTGAATGTAATGTAACACACACCCATACAATGCGCACCACCCCGTGATGTTTTTCTCACTCCTACTAGTGAATCTAATGTAACACACACCGATACAATGCGCACCACCCCGTGATGTTTTTCTCACTCCTACTAGTGAATCTAATGTAACACACACATACAATGCGCACCACCCCGTGATGTTTTTCTCACTCCTACTAGTGTATCCAATGTAACACACACCCATACAATGCGCACCACCCCGTGATGTTTTTCTCACTCCTACTAGTGAATGTAATGTAACACACACCCATACAAGGCGCACCACCCCGTGATGTTTTTCTCACTCCTACTAGTGAATGTAATGTAACACACACCCATACAATGTGCACCACCCCGTGATGTTTATCTCACTCCTACTAGTGAATCTAATGTAACACACACCCATACAATGCGCACCTCCCCGTGATGTTTTTCTCACTCCTACTAGTGAATGTAATGTAACACACACCCATACAATGCGCACCACCCCGTGATGTTTTTCTCACTCCTACTAGTGAATCTAATGTAACACACACCCATACAATGCGCACCACCCCGTGATGTTTTTCTCACTCCTACTAGTGAATGTAATGTAACACACAGCCATACAATGCGCACCACCACGTGATGTTTTTCTCACTCCTACTAGTGAATGTAATGCAACACACACCCATACAATGCGCACCACCACGTGATGTTTTTCTCACTCCTACTAGTGAATGTAATGTAACACACCCATACAATTCGCACCACCCCGTGATGTTTTTCTCACTCCTACTTGTGAATGTAATGTAACACACACCCATACAATGCGCACCACCCCGTGATGTTTTTCTCACTCCTACTAGTGAATGCATTGTAACACACACCCATACAATGCGCACCACCCCGTGATGTTTTTCTCACTCCTACTAGTGAATGTAATGTAACACACACCCATACAATGCGCACCACCCCGTGATGTTTTTCTCACTCCTACTAGTGAATGTAATGTAACACACAGCCATACAATGCGCACCACCCCGTGATGTTTTTCTCACTCCTACTAGTGAATCTAATGTAACACACACCCATACAATGCGCACCACCCCGTGATGTTTTTCTCACTCCTACTAGTGAATCTAATGTAACACACACCCATACAATGCGCACCACCCCGTGATGTTTTTCTCACTCCTACTAGTGAATGTAATGTAACACACACCCATACAATGCGCACCACCCCGTGATGTTTTTCTCACTCCTACTAGTGGATCTAATGTAACACACACCCATACAATGCGCACCACCCCGTGATGTTTTTCTCACTCCTACTAGTGGATCTAATGTAACACTCACCCATACAATGCGCACCACCCCGTGATGTTTTTCTCACTCCTACTAGTGGATCTAATGTAACACACACCCATACAATGCGCACCACCCCGTGATGTTTTTCTCACTCCTACTAGTGAATCTAATGTAACACACACCCATACAATGCGCACCACCCCGTGATGTTTTTCTCACTCCTACTAGTGAATCTAATGTAACACACACCCATACAATGCGCACCACCCCGTGATGTTTTTCTCACTCCTACTAGTGAATGTAATGTAACACACACCCATACAAGGCGCACCACCCCGTGATGTTTTTCTCACTCCTACTAGTGAATGTAATGTAACACACACCCATACAATGTGCACCACCCCGTGATGTTTTTCTCACTCCTACTAGTGAATCTAATGTAACACACACCCATACAATGCGCACCACCCCGTGATGTTTTTCTCACTCCTTCTAGTGAATGTAATGTAACACACACCCATACAATGCGCACCACCCCGTGATGTTTTTCTCACTCCTACTAGTGAATCTAATGTAACACACACCCATACAATGGGCACCACCCCGTGATGTTTTTCTCACTCCTACTAGTGAATGTAATGTAACACACAGCCATACAATGCGCACCACCACGTGATGTTTTTCTCACTCCTACTAGTGAATGTAATGCAACACACACCCATACAATGCGCACCACCCCGTGATGTTTTTCTCACTCCTACTAGTGAATGTAATGTAACACACACCCATACAATGCGCACCACCCCGTGATGTTTTTCTCACTCCTACTAGTGAATCTAATGTAACACACAGCCATACAATGCGCACCACCCCGTGATGTTTTTCTCACTCCTACTAGTGAATCTAATGTAACACACACCCATACAATGCGCACCACCCCGTGATGTTTTTCTCACTCCTACTAGTGAATGTAATGTAACACACACCCATACAATGCGCACCACCCCGTGATGTTTTTCTCACTCCTACTAGTGAATCTAATGTAACACACACCCATACAATGCGCACCACCCCGTGATGTTTTTCTCACTCCTACTAGTGAATCTAATGTAACACACACCCATACAATGCGCACCACCCCGTGATGTTTTTCTCACTCCTACTAGTGAATGTAATGTAACACACACCCATACAAGGCGCACCACCCCGTGATGTTTTTCTCACTCCTACTAGTGAATGTAATGTAACACACACCCATACAAGGCGCACCACCCCGTGATGTTTTTCTCACTCCTACTAGTGAATGTAATGTAACACACACCCATACAATGCGCACCTCCCCGTGATGGTTTTCTCACTCCTAGTAGTGAATCTAAAGTAACACACACCCATACAATGCGCACCACCCCGTGATGTTTTTCTCACTCCTACTAGTGAATGTAATGTAACACACACCCATACAATGCGCACCACCCCGTGATGTTTTTCTCACTCCTACTAGTGAATGTAATGTAACACACACCCATACAATGCGCACCACCCCGTGATGTTTTTCTCACTCCTACTAGTGAATGTAATGTAACACACACCCATACAATGCGCACCACCCCGTGACGTTTTTCTCACTCCTACTAGTGAATCTAATGTAACACACACCCATACAATGCGCACCACCCCGTGATGTTTTTCTCACTCCTACTAGTGAATCTAATATAACACACACCCATACAATGCGCACCACCCCGTGATGTTTTTCTCACTCCTACTAGTGAATCTAATGTAACACACACCCATACAATGCGCACCACCACGTGATGTTTTTCTCACTCCTACTAGTGAATGTAATGCACCACACACCCATACAATGCGCACCACCCCGTGATGTTTTTCTCACTCCTACTAGTGAATGTAATGTAACACACACCCATACAATGCGCACCACCCCGTGATGTTTTTCTCACTCCTACTAGTGAATCTAATGTAACACACACCCATACAATGCGCACCACCCCGTGATGTTTTTCTCACTCCTACTAGTGAATCTAATGTAACACACACCCATACAATGCGCACCACCCCGTGATGTTTTTCTCACTCCTACTAGTGAATGTAATGTAACACACACCCATACAATGCGGACCACCCCGTGATGTTTTTCTCACTCCTACTAGTGAATGTAATGTAACACACACCCATACAATGCGCACCTCCCCGTGATGTTTTTCTCACTCCTAGTAGTGAATCTAATGTAACACACACCCATACAATGCGCACCACCCCGTGATGTTTTTCTCACTCCTACTAGTGAATGTAATGTAACACACACCCATACAATGCGCACCACCCCGTGATGTTTTTCTCACTCCTACTAGTGAATCTAATGTAACACACACCCATACAATGCGCACCACCCCGTGATGTTTTTCTCACTCCTACTAGTGAATGTAATGTAACACACACCCATACAATGCGCACCTCCCCGTGATGTTTTTCTCACTCCTAGTAGTGAATCTAATGTAACACACACCCATACAATGCGCACCACCCCGTGATGTTTTTCTCACTCCTACTAGTGAATGTAATGTAACACACACCCATACAATGCGCACAACCCCGTGATGTTTTTCTCACTCCTACTAGTGAATGTAATGTAACACACACCCATACAATGCGCACCATGCCGGGATGTTTTTCTCACTCCTACTAGTGAATGTAATGTAACACACACCCATACAATGCGCACCTCCCCGTGATGTTTTTCTCACTCCTAGTAGTGAATCTAATGTAACACACACCCATACAATGCGCACCACCCCGTGATGTTTTTCTCACTCCTACTAGTGAATCTAATGTAACACACACCCATAAAATGCGCACCACCCCGTGATGTTTTTCTCACTCCTACTAGTGAATCTAATGTAACACACACCCATACAATGCACACCACCACGTGATGTTTTTCTCACTCCTACTAGTGAATGTAATGTAACACACCCATACAATTCGCACCACCCCGTGATGTTTTTCTCACTCCTACTAGTGAATCTAATGTAACACACACCCATACATTGCGCACCACCCCGTGATGTTTTTCTCACTCCTACTAGTGAATGCATTGTAACACACACCCATACAATGCACACCACCCCGTGATGTTTTTCTCACTCCTACTAGTGAATGTAATGTAACACACACCCATACAATGCACACCACCCCGTGATGTTTTTCTCACTCCTACTAGTGAATGTAATGTAACACACACCCATACAATGCGCACCACCCCGTGATGTTTTTCTCACTCCTACTAGTGAATGTAATGTAACACACACCCATACAATGCGCACCACCCCGTGATGTTTTTCTCACTCCTACTAGTGAATCTAATGTAACACACACCCATACAATGCGCACCACCCCGTGATGTTTTTCTCACTCCTACTAGTGAATCTAATATAACACACACCCATACAATGCGCACCACCCCGTGATGTTTTTCTCACTCCTACTAGTGAATCTAATGTAACACACACCCATAAAATGCGCACCACCCCGTGATGTTTTTCTCACTCCTACTAGTGAATGTAATGTAACACACACCCATACAATGCGCACCACCCCGTGATGTTTTTCTCACTCCTACTAGTGAATCTAATGTAACACACACCCATACAATGCGCACCACCCCGTGATGTTTTTCTCACTCCTACTAGTGAATCTAATGTAACGCACACCCATACAATGCGCACCACCCCGTGATGTTTTTCTCACTCCTACTAGTGAATCTAATGTAACACACACCCATACAATGCGCACCACCCCGTGATGTTTTTCTCACTCCTACTAGTGAATGTAATGTAACACACACCCATACAATGCGCACCACCCCGTGATGTTTTTCTCACTCCTACTAGTGAATCTAATGTAACACACACCCATACAATGCGCACCACCCCGTGATGTTTTACTCACTCCTACTAGTGAATCTAATGTAACGCACACCCATACAATGCGCACCACCCCGTGATGTTTTTCTCACTCCTACTAGTGAATCTAATGTAACACACACCCATACAATGCGCACCACCCCGTGATGTTTTTCTCACTCCTACTAGTGAATGTAATTTAACACACACCCATACAATGCAGACCACCCCGTGATGTTTTTCTCACTCCTACTAGTGAATGTAATGTAACACACACCCATACAATGCGCACCTCCCCGTGATGTTTTTCTCACTCCTAGTAGTGAATCTAATGTAACACACACCCATACAATGCGCACCACCCCGTGATGTTTTTCTCACTCCTACTAGTGAAGGTAATGTAACACACACCCATACAATGCGCACCACCCCGTGATGTTTTTCTCACTCCTACTAGTGAATGTAATGTAACACACACCCATACAATGCGCACCACCCCGTGATGTTTTTCTCACTCCTACTAGTGAATGTCATGTAACACACACCCATACAATGCGCACCTCCCCGTGATGTTTTTCTCACTCCTAGTAGTGAATCTAATGTAACACACACCCATACAATGCGCACCACCGAGTGATGTTTTTCTCACTCCTACTAGTGAATGTAATGTAACACACACCCATACAATGCGCACCACCCCGTGATGTTTTTCTCACTCCTACTAGTGAATGTAATGTAACACACACCCATACAATGCGCACCTCTCCGTGATGTTTTTCTCACTCCTACTAGTGTATGTAATGTAAAACACACCCATACAATGCGCACCTCCCCGTGATGTTTTTCTCACTCCTAGTAGTGAATGTAAGGTAACACACACCCATACAATGCGCACCACCCCGTGATGTTTTTCTCACTCCTACTAGTGAATCTAATGTAACACACACCCATAAAATGCGCACCTCTCCGTGATGTTTTTCTCACTCCTACTAGTGTATGTAATGTAACACACACCCATACAATGCGCACCTCCACGTGATGTTTTTCTCACTCCTAGTAGTGAATGTAAGGTAACACACACCCATACAATGCGCACCACCCCGTGATGTTTTTCTCACTCCTACTAGTGAATCTAATGTAACACACACCCATACAATGCGCACCACCCCGTGATGTTTTTCTCACTCCTACTAGTGAATGTAATGTAACAGACACCCATACAATGCGGACCACCCCGTGATGTTTTTCTCACTCCTACTAGTGAATGTAATGTAACACACACCCATACAATGCGCACCTCCCCGTGATGTTTTTCTCACTCCTAGTAGTGAATCTAATGTAACACACACCCATACAATGCGCACCACCCCGTGATGTTTTTCTCACTCCTACTAGTGAATGTAATGTAACACACACCCATACAATGCGCACCACCCCGTGATGTTTTTCTCACTCCTACTAGTGAATCTAATGTAACACACACCCATACAATGCGCACCACCCCGTGATGTTTTTCTCACTCCTACTAGTGAATGTAATGTAACACACACCCATACAATGCGCACCTCCCCGTGATGTTTTTCTCACTCCTAGTAGTGAATCTAATGTAACACACACCCATACAATGCGCACCACCCCGTGATGTTTTTCTCACTCCTACTAGTGAATCTAATGTAACACACACCCATAAAATGCGCACCACCCCGTGATGTTTTTCTCACTCCTACTAGTGAATCTAATGTAACACACACCCATAAAATGCGCACCACCCCGTGATGTTTTTCTCACTCCTACTAGTGAATCTAATGTAACACACACCCATACAATGCACACCACCACGTGATGTTTTTCTCACTCCTACTAGTGAATGTAATGTAACACACCCATACAATTCGCACCACCCCGTGATGTTTTTCTCACTCCTACTAGTGAATCTAATGTAACACACACCCATACAATGCGCACCACCCCGTGATGTTTTTCTCACTCCTACTAGTGAATCTAATGTAACACACACCCATACAATGCGCACCACCCCGTGATGTTTTTCTCACTCCTACTAGTGAATGCATTGTAACACACACCCATACAATTCACACCACCCCGTGATGTTTTTCTCACTCCTACTAGTGAATGTAATGTAACACACACCCATACAATGCACACCACCCCGTGATGTTTTTCTCACTCCTACTAGTGAATGTAATGTAACACACACCCATACAATGCGCACCACCCCGTGATGTTTTTCTCATTCCTACTAGTGAATGTAATGTAACACACAGCCATACAATGCACACCACCCCGTGATGTTTTTCTCACTCCTACTAGTGAATCTAATGTAACACACACCCATACAATGCGCACCACCCCGTGATGTTTTTCTCACTCCTACTAGTGAATCTAATATAACACACACCCATACAATGCGCACCACCCCGTGATGTTTTTCTCACTCCTACTAGTGAATCTAATGTAACACACACCCATAAAATGCGCACCACCCCGTGATGTTTTTCTCACTCCTACTAGTGAATGTAATGTAACACACACCCATACAATGCGCACCACCCCGTGATGTTTTTCTCACTCCTACTAGTGAATCTAAAGTAACACACACCCATACAATGCGCACCACCCCGTGATGTTTTTCTCACTCCTACTAGTGAATCTAATGTAACGCACACCCATACAATGCGCACCACCCCGTGATGTTTTTCTCACTCCTACTAGTGAATCTAATGTAACACACACCCATACAATGCGCACCACCCCGTGATGTTTTTCTCACTCCTACTAGTGAATGTAATGTAACACACACCCATACAATGCGCACCACCCCGTGATGTTTTTCTCACTCCTACTAGTGAATCTAATGTAACACACACCCATACAATGCGCACCACCCCGTGATGTTTTCTCACTCCTACTAGTGAATCTAATGTAACGCACACCCATACAATGCGCACCACCCCGTGATGTTTTTCTCACTCCTACTAGTGAATCTAATGTAACACACACCCATACAATGCACACCACCCCGTGATGGTTTTCTCACTCCTACTAGTGAATGTAATTTAACACACACCCATACAATGCAGACCACCCCGTGATGTTTTTCTCACTCCTACTAGTGAATGTAATGTAACACATACCCATACAATGCGCACCTCCCCGTGATGTTTTTCTCACTCCTAGTAGTGAATCTAATGTAACACACACCCATACAATGCGCACCACCCCGTGATGTTTTTCTCACTCCTACTAGTGAAGGTAATGTAACACACACCCATACAATGCGCACCACCCCGTGATGTTTTTCTCACTCCTACTAGTGAATGTAATGTAACACACACACATACAGTGCGCACCACCCCGTGATGTTTTTCTCACTCCTACTAGTGAATGTCATGTAACACACACCCATACAATGCGCACCTCCCCGTGATGTTTTTCTCACTCCTAGTAGTGAATCTAATGTAACACACACCCATACAATGCGCACCACCGAGTGATGTTTTTCTCACTCCTACTAGTGAATGTAATGTAACACACACCCATACAATGCGCACCACCCCGTGATGTTTTTCTCACTCCTACTAGTGAATGTAATGTAACACACACCCATACAATGCGCACCTCTCCGTGATGTTTTTCTCACTCCTACTAGTGTATGTAATGTAACACACACCCATACAATGCGCACCTCCCCGTGATGTTTTTCTCACTCCTAGTAGTGAATGTAAGGTAACACACACCCATACAATGCGCACCACCCCGTGATGTTTTTCTCACTCCTACTAGTGAATCTAATGTAACACACACCCATAAAATGCGCACCTCTCCGTGATGTTTTTCTCACTCCTACTAGTGTATGTAATGTAACACACACCCATACAATGCGCACCTCCCCGTGATGTTTTTCTCACTCCTAGTAGTGAATGTAAGGTAACACACACCCATACAATGCGCACCACCCCGTGATGTTTTTCTCACTCCTACTAGTGAATCTAATGTAACACACACCCATACAATGCGCACCACCCCGTGATGTTTTTCTCACTCCTACTAGTGAATGTAATGTAACACACACCCATACAATGCGGACCACCCCGTGATGTTTTTCTCACTCCTACTAGTGAATGTAATGTAACACACACCCATACAATGCGCACCTCCCCGTGATGTTTTTCTCACTCCTAGTAGTGAATCTAATGTAACACACACCCATACAATGCGCACCACCCCGTGATGTTTTTCTCACTCCTACTAGTGAATCTAATGTAACGCACACCCATACAATGCGCACCACCCCGTGATGTTTTTCTCACTCCTACTAGTGAATCTAATGTAACACACACCCATACAATGCGCACCACCCCGTGATGGTTTTCTCACTCCTACTAGTGAATGTAATTTAACACACACCCATACAATGCAGACCACCCCGTGATGTTTTTCTCACTCCTACTAGTGAATGTAATGTAACACACACCCATACAATGCGCACCTCCCCGTGATGTTTTTCTCACTCCTAGTAGTGAATCTAATGTAACACACACCCATACAATGCGCACCACCCCGTGATGTTTTTCTCACTCCTACTAGTGAAGGTAATGTAACACACACCCATACAATGCGCACCACCCCGTGATGTTTTTCTCACTCCTACTAGTGAATGTAATGTAACACACACCCATACAATGCGCACCACCCCGTGATGTTTTTCTCACTCCTACTAGTGAATGTCATGTAACACACACCCATACAATGCGCACCTCCCCGTGATGTTTTTCTCACTCCTAGTAGTGAATCTAATGTAACACACACCCATACAATGCGCACCACCGAGTGATGTTTTTCTCACTCCTACTAGTGAATGTAATGTAACACACACCCATACAATGCGCACCACCCCGTGATGTTTTTCTCACTCCTACTAGTGAATGTAATGTAACACACACCCATACAATGCGCACCTCTCCGTGATGTTTTTCTCACTCCTACTAGTGTATGTAATGTAACACACACCCATACAATGCGCACCTCCCCGTGATGTTTTTCTCACTCCTAGTAGTGAATGTAAGGTAACACACACCCATACAATGCGCACCACCCCGTGATGTTTTTCTCACTCCTACTAGTGAATCTAATGTAACACACACCCATAAAATGCGCACCTCTCCGTGATGTTTTTCTCACTCCTACTAGTGTATGTAATGTAACACACACCCATACAATGCGCACCTCCCCGTGATGTTTTTCTCACTCCTAGTAGTGAATGTAAGGTAACACACACCCATACAATGCGCACCACCCCGTGATGTTTTTCTCACTCCTACTAGTGAATCTAATGTAACACACACCCATACAATGCGCACCACCCCGTGATGTTTTTCTCACTCCTACTAGTGAATGTAATGTAACACACACCCATACAATGCGGACCACCCCGTGATGTGTTTCTCACTCCTACTAGTGAATGTAATGTAACACACACCCATACAATGCGCACCTCCCCGTGATGTTTTTCTCACTCCTAGTAGTGAATCTAATGTAACACACACCCATACAATGCGCACCACCCCGTGATGTTTTTCTCACTCCTACTAGTGAATGTAATGTAACACACACCCATACAATGCGCACCACCCCGTGATGTTTTTCTCACTCCTACTAGTGAATCTAATGTAACACACACCCATACAATGCGCACCACCCCGTGATGTTTTTCTCACTCCTACTAGTGAATGTAATGTAACACACACCCATACAATGCGCACCTCCCCGTGATGTTTTTCTCACTCCTAGTAGTGAATCTAATGTAACACACACCCATACAATGCGCACCACCCCGTGATGTTTTTCTCACTCCTACTAGTGAATCTAATGTAACACACACCCATAAAATGCGCACCACCCCGTGATGTTTTTCTCACTCCTACTAGTGAATCTAATGTAACACACACCCATACAATGCACACCACCACGTGATGTTTTTCTCACTCCTACTAGTGAATGTAATGTAACACACCCATACAATTCGCACCACCCCGTGATGTTTTTCTCACTCCTACTAGTGAATCTAATGTAACACACACCCATACAATGCGCACCACCCCGTGATGTTTTTCTCACTCCTACTAGTGAATCTAATGTAACGCACACCCATACAATGCGCACCACCCCGTGATGTTTTTCTCACTCCTACTAGTGAATCTAATGTAACACACACCCATACAATGCGCACCACCCCGTGATGTTTTTCTCACTCCTACTAGTGAATGTAATGTAACACACACCCATACAATGCGCACCACCCCGTGATGTTTTTCTCACTCCTACTAGTGAATCTAATGTAACACACACCCATACAATGCGCACCACCCCGTGATGTTTTTCTCACTCCTACTAGTGAATCTAATGTAACGCACACCCATACAATGCGCACCACCCCGTGATGTTTTTCTCACTCCTACTAGTGAATCTAATGTAACACACACCCATACAATGCGCACCACCCCGTGATGTTTTTCTCACTCCTACTAGTGAATGTAATTTAACACACACCCATACAATGCAGACCACCCCGTGATGTTTTTCTCACTCCTACTAGTGAATGTAATGTAACACACACCCATACAATGCGCACCTCCCCGTGATGTTTTTCTCACTCCTAGTAGTGAATCTAATGTAACACACACCCATACAATGCGCACCACCCCGTGATGTTTTTCTCACTCCTACTAGTGAAGGTAATGTAACACACACCCATACAATGCGCACCACCCCGTGATGTTTTTCTCACTCCTACTAGTGAATGTAATGTAACACACACCCATACAATGCGCACCACCCCGTGATGTTTTTCTCACTCCTACTAGTGTATGTAATGTAACACACACCCATACAATGCGCACCTCCCCGTGATGTTTTTCTCACTCCTAGTAGTGAATGTAAGGTAACACACACCCATACAATGCGCACCACCCCGTGATGTTTTTCTCACTCCTACTAGTGAATCTAATGTAACACACACCCATAAAATGCGCACCTCTCCGTGATGTTTTTCTCACTCCTACTAGTGTATGTAATGTAACACACACCCATACAATGCGCACCTCCCCGTGATGTTTTTCTCACTCCTAGTAGTGAATGTAAGGTAACACACACCCATACAATGCGCACCACCCCGTGATGTTTTTCTCACTCCTACTAGTGAATCTAATGTAACACACACCCATACAATGCGCACCACCCCGTGATGTTTTTCTCACTCCTACTAGTGAATGTAATGTAACACACACCCATACAATGCGGACCACCCCGTGATGTGTTTCTCACTCCTACTAGTGAATGTAATGTAACACACACCCATACAATGGGCACCTCCCCGTGATGTTTTTCTCACTCCTAGTAGTGAATCTAATGTAACACACACCCATACAATGCGCACCACCCAGTGATGTTTTTCTCACTCCTACTAGTGAATGTAATGTAACACACACCCATACAATGCGCACCACCCCGTGATGTTTTTCTCACTCCTACTAGTGAATCTAATGTAACACACACCCATACAATGCGCACCACCCCGTGATGTTTTTCTCACTCCTACTAGTGAATGTAATGTAACACACACCCATACAATGCGCACCTCCCCGTGATGTTTTTCTCACTCCTAGTAGTGAATCTAATGTAACACACACCCATACAATGCGCACCACCCCGTGATGTTTTTCTCACTCCTACTAGTGAATCTAATGTAACACACACCCATAAAATGCGCACCACCCCGTGATGTTTTTCTCACTCCTACTAGTGAATCTAATGTAACACACACCCATAAAATGCGCACCACCCCGTGATGTTTTTCTCACTCCTACTAGTGAATCTAATGTAACACACACCCATACAATGCACACCACCACGTGATGTTTTTCTCACTCCTACTAGTGAATGTAATGTAACACACCCATACAATTTGCACCACCCCGTGATGTTTTTCTCACTCCTACTAGTGAATCTAATGTAACACACACCCATAAAATGCGCACCACCCCGTGATGTTTTTCTCACTCCTACTAGTGAATCTAATGTAACACACACCCATACAATGCGCACCACCCCGTGATGTTTTTCTCACTCCTACTAGTGAATGTAATGTAACACACACCCATACAATGCGCACCTCCCCGTGATGTTTTTCTCACTCCTAGTAGTGAATCTAATGTAACACACACCCATACAATGCGCACCACCCCGTGATGTTTTTCTCACTCCTACTAGTGAATCTAATGTAACACACACCCATAAAATGCGCACCACCCCGTGATGTTTTTCTCACTCCTACTAGTGAATCTAATGTAACACACACCCATACAATGCACACCACCACGTGATGTTTTTCTCACTCCTACTAGTGAATGTAATGTAACACACCCATACAATTCGCACCACCCCGTGATGTTTTTCTCACTCCTACTAGTGAATCTAATGTAACACACACCCATAAAATGCGCACCACCCCGTGATGTTTTTCTCACTCCTACTAGTGAATCTAATGTAACACACACCCATACAATGCGCACCACCCCGTGATGTTTTTCTCACTCCTACTAGTGAATCTAATGTAACACACACCCATACAATGCGCACCACCCCGTGATGTTTTTCTCACTCCTACTGGTGAATCTAATGTAACGCACACCCATACAATGCGCACCACCCCGTGATGTTTTTCTCACTCCTACTAGTGAATCTAATGTAACACACACCCATACAATGCGCACCACCCCGTGATGTTTTTCTCACTCCTACTAGTGAATGTAATGTAACACACACCCATACAATGCGCACCACCCCGTGATGTTTTTCTCACTCCTACTAGTGAATCTAATGTAACACACACCCATACAATGCGCACCACCCCGTGATGTTTTTCTCACTCCTACTAGTGAATCTAATGTAACGCACACCCATACAATGCGCACCACCCCGTGATGTTTTTCTCACTCCTACTAGTGAATCTAATGTAACACACACCCATACAATGCGCACCACCCCGTGATGTTTTTCTCACTCCTACTAGTGAATGTAATTTACCACACACCCATACAATGCAGACCACCCCGTGATGTTTTTCTCACTCCTACTAGTGAATGTAATGTAACACACACCATTACAATGCGCACCTCCCCGTGATGTTTTTCTCACTCCTAGTAGTGAATCTAATGTAACACACACCCATACAATGCGCACCACCCCGTGATGTTTTTCTCACTCCTACTAGTGAAGGTAATGTAACACACACCCATACAATGCGCACCACCCCGTGATGTTTTTCTCACTCCTACTAGTGAATGTAATGTAACACACACCCATACAATGCGCACCACCCCGTGATGTTTTTCTCACTCCTACTAGTGAATGTCATGTAACACACACCCATACAATGCGCACCTCCCCGTGATGTTTTTCTCACTCCTAGTAGTGAATCTAATGTAACACACACCCATACAATGCGCACCACCGAGTGATGTTTTTCTCACTCCTACTAGTGAATGTAATGTAACACACACCCATACAATGCGCACCACCCCGTGATGTTTTTCTCACTCCTACTAGTGAATGTAATGTAACACACACCCATACAATGCGCACCTCCCCGTGATGTTTTTCTCACTCCTACTAGTGTATGTAATGTAACACACACCCATACAATGCGCACCTCCCCGTGATGTTTTTCTCACTCCTAGTAGTGAATGTAAGGTAACACACACCCATACAATGCGCACCACCCCGTGATGTTTTTCTCACTCCTACTAGTGAATCTAATGTAACACACACCCATAAAATGCGCACCTCTCCGTGATGTTTTTCTCACTCCTACTAGTGTATGTAATGTAACACACACCCATACAATGCGCACCTCCCCGTGATGTTTTTCTCACTCCTAGTAGTGAATGTAAGGTAACACACACCCATACAATGCGCACCACCCCGTGATGTTTTTCTCACTCCTAGTAGTGAATGTAAGGTAACACACACCCATACAATGCGCACCACCCCGTGATGTTTTTCTCACTCCTACTAGTGAATGTAATGTAACACACACCCATACAATGCGGACCACCCCGTGATGTTTTTCTCACTCCTACTAGTGAATGTAATGTAACACACACCCATACAATGCGCACCACCCCGTGATGTTTTTCTCACTCCTACTAGTGAATGTAATGTAACACACAGCCATACAATGCGCACCACCCCGTGATGTTTTTCTCACTCCTACTAGTGAATCTAATGTAACGCACACCCATACAATGCGCACCACCCCGTGATGTTTTTCTCACTCCTACTAGTGAATCTAATATAACACACACCCATACAATGCGCACCACCCCGTGATGTTTTTCTCACTCCTACTAGTGAATCTAATGTAACACACACCCATAAAATGCGCACCACCCCGTGATGTTTTTCTCACTCCTACTAGTGAATGTAATGTAACACACACCCATACAATGCGCACCACCCCGTGATGTTTTTCTCACTCCTACTAGTGAATCTAATGTAACACACACCCATACAATGCGCACCACCCCGTGATGTTTTTCTCACTCCTACTAGTGAATCTAATGTAACGCACACCCATACAATGCGCACCACCCCGTGATGTTTTTCTCACTCCTACTAGTGAATCTAATGTAACACACACCCATACAATGCGCACCACCCCGTGATGTTTTTCTCACTCCTACTAGTGAATGTAATGTAACACACACCCATACAATGCGCACCACCCCGTGATGTTTTTCTCACTCCTACTAGTGAATGTAATGTAACACACACCCATACAATGCGCACCACCCCGTGATGTTTTTCTCACTCCTACTAGTGAATCTAATGTAACGCACACCCATACAATGCGCACCACCCCGTGATGTTTTTCTCACTCCTACTAGTGAATCTAATGTAACACACACCCATACAATGCGCACCACCCCGTGATGTTTTTCTCACTCCTACTAGTGAATGTAATTTAACACACACCCATACAATGCAGACCACCCCGTGATGTTTTTCTCACTCCTACTAGTGAATGTAATGTAACACACACCCATACAATGCGCACCTCCCCGTGATGTTTTTCTCACTCCTAGTAGTGAATCTAATGTAACACACACCCATACAATGCGCACCACCCCGTGATGTTTTTCTCACTCCTACTAGTGAAGGTAATGTAACACACACCCATACAATGCGCACCACCCCGTGATGTTTTTCTCACTCCTACTAGTGAATGTAATGTAACACACACCCATACAATGCGCACCACCCCGTGATGTTTTTCTCACTCCTACTAGTGAATGTCATGTAACACACACCCATACAATGCGCACCTCCCCGTGATGTTTTTCTCACTCCTAGTAGTGAATCTAATGTAACACACACCCATACAATGCGCACCACCGAGTGATGTTTTTCTCACTCCTACTAGTGAATGTAATGTAACACACACCCATACAATGCGCACCACCCCGTGATGTTTTTCTCACTCCTACTAGTGAATGTAATGTAACACACACCCATACAATGCGCACCTCCCCGTGATGTTTTTCTCACTCCTACTAGTGTATGTAATGTAACACACACCCATACAATGCGCACCTCCCCGTGATGTTTTTCTCACTCCTAGTAGTGAATGTAAGGTAACACACACCCATACAATGCGCACCACCCCGTGATGTTTTTCTCACTCCTACTAGTGAATCTAATGTAACACACACCCATAAAATGCGCACCTCTCCGTGATGTTTTTCTCACTCCTACTAGTGTATGTAATGTAACACACACCCATACAATGCGCACCTCCCCGTGATGTTTTTCTCACTCCTAGTAGTGAATGTAAGGTAACACACACCCATACAATGCGCACCACCCCGTGATGTTTTTCTCACTCCTAGTAGTGAATGTAAGGTAACACACACCCATACAATGCGCACCACCCCGTGATGTTTTTCTCACTCCTACTAGTGAATGTAATGTAACACACACCCATACAATGCGGACCACCCCGTGATGTTTTTCTCACTCCTACTAGTGAATGTAATGTAACACACACCCATACAATGCGCACCACCCCGTGATGTTTTTCTCACTCCTACTAGTGAATGTAATGTAACACACAGCCATACAATGCGCACCACCCCGTGATGTTTTTCTCACTCCTACTAGTGAATCTAATGTAACGCACACCCATACAATGCGCACCACCCCGTGATGTTTTTCTCACTCCTACTAGTGAATCTAATATAACACACACCCATACAATGCGCACCACCCCGTGATGTTTTTCTCACTCCTACTAGTGAATCTAATGTAACACACACCCATAAAATGCGCACCACCCCGTGATGTTTTTCTCACTCCTACTAGTGAATGTAATGTAACACACACCCATACAATGCGCACCACCCCGTGATGTTTTTCTCACTCCTACTAGTGAATCTAATGTAACACACACCCATACAATGCGCACCACCCCGTGATGTTTTTCTCACTCCTACTAGTGAATCTAATGTAACGCACACCCATACAATGCGCACCACCCCGTGATGTTTTTCTCACTCCTACTAGTGAATCTAATGTAACACACACCCATACAATGCGCACCACCCCGTGATGTTTTTCTCACTCCTACTAGTGAATGTAATGTAACACACACCCATACAATGCGCACCACCCCGTGATGTTTTTCTCACTCCTACTAGTGAATGTAATGTAACACACACCCATACAATGCGCACCACCCCGTGATGTTTTTCTCACTCCTACTAGTGAATCTAATGTAACGCACACCCATACAATGCGCACCACCCCGTGATGTTTTTCTCACTCCTACTAGTGAATCTAATGTAACACACACCCATACAATGCGCACCACCCCGTGATGTTTTTCTCACTCCTACTAGTGAATGTAATTTAACACACACCCATACAATGCAGACCACCCCGTGATGTTTTTCTCACTCCTACTAGTGAATGTAATGTAACACACACCCATACAATGCGCACCTCCCCGTGATGTTTTTCTCACTCCTAGTAGTGAATCTAATGTAACACACACCCATACAATGCGCACCACCCCGTGATGTTTTTCTCACTCCTACTAGTGAAGGTAATGTAACACACACCCATACAATGCGCACCACCCCGTGATGTTTTTCTCACTCCTACTAGTGAATGTAATGTAACACACACCCATACAATGCGCACCACCCCGTGATGTTTTTCTCACTCCTACTAGTGAATGTCATGTAACACACACCCATACAATGCGCACCTCCCCGTGATGTTTTTCTCACTCCTAGTAGTGAATCTAATGTAACACACACCCATACAATGCGCACCACCGAGTGATGTTTTTCTCACTCCTACTAGTGAATGTAATGTAACACACACCCATACAATGCGCACCACCCCGTGATGTTTTTCTCACTCCTACTAGTGAATGTAATGTAACACACACCCATACAATGCGCACCTCTCCGTGATGTTTTTCTCACTCCTACTAGTGTATGTAATGTAACACACACCCATACAATGCGCACCTCCCCGTGATGTTTTTCTCACTCCTAGTAGTGAATGTAAGGTAACACACACCCATACAATGCGCACCACCCCGTGATGTTTTTCTCACTCCTACTAGTGAATATAATGTAACACACACCCATAAAATGCGCACCTCTCCGTGATGTTTTTCTCACTCCTACTAGTGTATGTAATGTAACACACACCCATACAATGCGCACCTCGCCGTGATGTTTTTCTCACTCCTAGTAGTGAATGTAAGGTAACACACACCCATACAATGCGCACCACCCCGTGATGTTTTTCTCACTCCTACTAGTGAATCTAATGTAACACACACCCATACAATGCGCACCACCCCGTGATGTTTTTCTCACTCCTACTAGTGAATGTAATGTAACACACACCCATACAATGCGGACCACCCCGTGATGTGTTTCTCACTCCTACTAGTGAATGTAATGTAACACACACCCATACAATGCGCACCTCCCCCTGATGTTTTTCTCACTCCTAGTAGTGAATCTAATGTAACACACACCCATACAATGCGCACCACCCCGTGATGTTTTTCTCACTCCTACTAGTGAATGTAATGTAACACACACCCATACAATGCGCACCACCCCGTGATGTTTTTCTCACTCCTACTAGTGAATCTAATGTAACTCACACCCATACAATGCGAACCACCCCGTGATGTTTTTCTCACTCCTACTAGTGAATGTAATGTAACACACACCCATACAATGCGCACCTCCCCGTGATGTTTTTCTCACTCCTAGTAGTGAATCTAATGTAACACACACCCATACAATGCGCACCACCCCGTGATGTTTTTCTCACTCCTACTAGTAAATCTAATGTAACACACACCAATAAAATGCGCACCACCCCGTGATGTTTTTCTCACTCCTACTAGTGAATCTAATGTAACACACACCCATACAATGCGCACCACCCCGTGATGTTTTTCTCACTCCTACTAGTGAATGTAATGTAACACACACCCATACAATGCGCACCACCCCGTGATGTTTTTCTCACTCCTACTAGTGAATCTAATGTAACACACACCCATACAATGCGCACCACCCCGTGATGTTTTTCTCACTCCTACTAGTGAATCTAATGTAACGCACACCCATACAATGCGCACCACCCCGTGATGTTTTTCTCACTCCTACTAGTGAATCTAATGTAACACACACCCATACAATGCGCACCACCCCGTGATGTTTTTCTCACTCCTACTAGTGAATGTAATTTAACACACACCCATACAATGCAGACCACCCCGTGATGTTTTTCTCACTCCTACTAGTGAATGTAATGTAACACACACCCATACAATGCGCACCTCCCCGTGATGTTTTTCTCACTCCTAGTAGTGAATCTAATGTAACACACACCCATACAATGCGCACCACCCCGTGATGTTTTTCTCACTCCTACTAGTGAAGGTAATGTAACACACACCCATACAATGCGCACCACCCCGTGATGTTTTTCTCACTCCTACTAGTGAATGTAATGTAACACACACCCATACAATGCGCACCACCCCGTGATGTTTTTCTCACTCCTACTAGTGAATGTCATGTAACACACACCCATACAATGCGCACCTCCCCGTGATGTTTTTCTCACTCCTAGTAGTGAATCTAATGTAACACACACCCATACAATGCGCACCACCGAGTGATGTTTTTCTCACTCCTACTAGTGAATGTAATGTAACACACACCCATACAATGCGCACCACCCCGTGATGTTTTTCTCACTCCTACTAGTGAATGTAATGTAACACACACCCATACAATGCGCACCTCTCCGTGATGTTTTTCTCACTCCTACTAGTGTATGTAATATAACACACACCCATACAATGCGCACCTCCCCGTGATGTTTTTCTCACTCCTAGTAGTGAATGTAAGGTAACACACACCCATACAATGCGCACCACCCCGTGATGTTTTTCTCACTCCTACTAGTGAATCTAATGTAACACACACCCATAAAATGCGCACCTCTCCGTGATGTTTTTCTCACTCCTACTAGTGTATGTAATGTAACACACACCCATACAATGCGCACCTCCCCGTGATGTTTTTCTCACTCCGAGTAGTGAATGTAAGGTAACACACACCCATACAATGCGCACCACCCCGTGATGTTTTTCTCACTCCTACTAGTGAATCTAATGTAACACACACCCATACAATGCGCACCACCCCGTGATGTTTTTCTCACTCCTACTAGTGAATGTAATGTAACACACACCCATACAATGCGGACCACCCCGTGATGTTTTTCTCACTCCTACTAGTGAATGTAATGTAACACACACCCATACAATGCGCACCTCCCCGTGATGTTTTTCTCACTCCTAGTAGTGAATCTAATGTAACACACACCCATACAATGCGCACCACCCCGTGATGTTTTTCTCACTCCTACTAGTGAATGTAATGTAACACACACCCATACAATGCGCACCACCCCGTGATGTTTTTCTCACTCCTACTAGTGAATCTAATGTAACACACACCCATACAATGCGCACCACCCCGTGATGTTTTTCTCACTCCTACTAGTGAATGTAATGTAACACACACCCATACAATGCGCACCTCCCCGTGATGTTTTTCTCACTCCTAGTAGTGAATCTAATGTAACACACACCCATACAATGCGCACCACCCCGTGATGTTTTTCTCACTCCTACTAGTGAATCTAATGTAACACACACCCATAAAATGCGCACCACCCAGTGATGTTTTTCTCACTCCTACTAGTGAATCTAATGTAACACACACCCATAAAATGCGCACCACCCAGTGATGTTTTTCTCACTCCTACTAGTGAATCTAATGTAACACACACCCATACAATGCACACCACCACGTGATGTTTTTCTCACTCCTACTAGTGAATGTAATGTAACACACCCATACAATTCGCACCACCCCGTGATGTTTTTCTCACTCCTACTAGTGAATCTAATGTAACACACACCCATAAAATGCGCACCACACCGTGATGTTTTTCTCACTCCTACTAGTGAATCTAATGTAACACACACCCATACAATGCGCACCACCCCGTGATGTTTTTCTCACTCCTACTAGTGAATGTAATGTAACACACACCCATACAATGCGCACCTCCCCGTGATGTTTTTCTCACTCCTAGTAGTGAATCTAATGTAACACACACCCATACAATGCGCACCACCCCGTGATGTTTTTCTCACTCCTACTAGTGAATCTAATGTAACACACACCCATAAAATGCGCACCACCCCGTGATGTTTTTCTCACTCCTACTAGTGAATCTAATGTAACACACACCCATACAATGCACACCACCACGTGATGTTTTTCTCACTCCTACTAGTGAATGTAATGTAACACACCCATACAATTCGCACCACCCCGTGATGTTTTTCTCACTCCTACTAGTGAATCTAATGTAACACACACCCATAAAATGCGCACCACCCCGTGATGTTTTTCTCACTCCTACTAGTGAATCTAATGTAACACACACCCATACAATGCGCACCACCCCGTGATGTTTTTCTCACTCCTACTAGTGAATCTAATGTAACACACACCCATACAATGCGCACCACCCCGTGATGTTTTTCTCACTCCTACTAGTGAATGCATTGTAACACACACCCATACAATGCACACCACCCCGTGATGTTTTTCTCACTCCTACTAGTGAATGTAATATAACACACACCCATACAATGCACACCACCCCGTGATGTTTTTCTCACTCCTACTAGTGAATGTAATGTAACACACACCCATACAATGCGCACCACCCCGTGATGTTTTTCTCACTCCTACTAGTGAATGTAATGTAACACACAGCCATACAATGCGCACCACCCCGTGATGTTTTTCTCACTCCTACTAGTGAATCTAATGTAACACACACCCATACAATGCGCACCACCCCGTGATGTTTTTCTCACTCCTACTAGTGAATCTAATATAACACACACCCATACAATGCGCACCACCCCGTGATGTTTTTCTCACTCCTACTAGTGAATCTAATGTAACACACACCCATAAAATGCGCACCACCCCGTGATGTTTTTCTCACTCCTACTAGTGAATGTAATGTAACACACACCCATACAATGCGCACCACCCCGTGATGTTTTTCTCACTCCTACTAGTGAATCTAATGTAACACACACCCATACAATGCGCACTACCCCGTGATGTTTTTCTCACTCCTACTAGTGAATCTAATGTAACGCACACCCATACAATGCGCACCACCCCGTGATGTTTTTCTCACTCCTACTAGTGAATCTAATGTAACACACACCCATACAATGCGCACCACCCCGTGATGTTTTTCTCACTCCTACTAGTGAATGTAATGTAACACACACCCATACAATGCGCACCACCCCGTGATGTTTTTCTCACTCCTACTAGTGAATCTAATGTAACACACACCCATACAATGCGCACCACCCCGTGATGTTTTTCTCACTCCTACTAGTGAATCTAATGTAACGCACACCCATACAATGCGCACCACCCCGTGATGTTTTTCTCACTCCTACTAGTGAATCTAATGTAACACACACCCATACAATGCGCACCACCCCGTGATGTTTTTCTCACTCCTACCAGTGAATGTAATTTAACACACACCCATACAATGCAGACCACCCCGTGATGTTTTTCTCACTCCTACTAGTGAATGTAATGTAACACACACCCATACAATGCGCACCTCCCCGTGATGTTTTTCTCACTCCTAGTAGTGAATCTAATGTAACACACACCCATACAATGCGCACCACCCCGTGATGTTTTTCTCACTCCTACTAGTGAAGGTAATGTAACACACACCCATACAATGCGCACCACCCCGTGATGTTTTTCTCACTCCTACTAGTGAATGTAATGTAACACACACCCATACAATGCGCACCACCCCGTGATGTTTTTCTCACTCCTACTAGTGAATGTCATGTAACACACACCCATACAATGCGCACCTCCCCGTGATGTTTTTCTCACTCCTAGTAGTGAATCTAATGTAACACACACCCATACAATGCGCACCACCGAGTGATGTTTTTCTCACTCCTACTAGTGAATGTAATGTAACACACACCCATACAATGCGCACCACCCCGTGATGTTTTTCTCACTCCTACTAGTGAATGTAATGTAACACACACCCATACAATGCGCACCTCTCCGTGATGTTTTTCTCACTCCTACTAGTGTATGTAATGTAACACACACCCATACAATGCGCACCTCCCCGTGATGTTTTTCTCACTCCTAGTAGTGAATGTAAGGTAACACACACCCATACAATGCGCACCACCCCGTGATGTTTTTCTCACTCCTACTAGTAAATCTAATGTAACACACACCCATAAAATGCGCACCTCTCCGTGATGTTTTTCTCACTCCTACTAGTGTATGTAATGTAACACACACCCATACAATGCGCACCTCCCCGTGATGTTTTTCTCACTCCTAGTAGTGAATGTAAGGTAACACACACCCATACAATGCGCACCACCCCGTGATGTTTTTCTCACTCCTACTAGTGAATCTAATGTAACACACACCCATACAATGCGCACCACCCCGTGATGTTTTTCTCACTCCTACTAGTGAATGTAATGTAACACACACCCATACAATGCGGACCACCCCGTGATGTTTTTCTCACTCCTACTAGTGAATGTAATGTAACACACACCCATACAATGCGCACCACCCCGTGATGTTTTTCTCACTCCTACTAGTGAATGTAATGTAACACACAGCCATACAATGCGCACCACCCCGTGATGTTTTTCTCACTCCTACTAGTGAATCTAATGTAACGCACACCCATACAATGCGCACCACCCCGTGATGTTTTTCTCACTCCTACTAGTGAATCTAATATAACACACACCCATACAATGCGCACCACCCCGTGATGTTTTTCTCACTCCTACTAGTGAATCTAATGTAACACACACCCATAAAATGCGCACCACCCCGTGATGTTTTTCTCACTCCTACTAGTGAATGTAATGTAACACACACCCATGCAATGCGCACCACCCCGTGATGTTTTTCTCACTCCTACTAGTGAATCTAATGTAACGCACACCCATACAATGCGCACCACCCCGTGATGTTTTTCTCACTCCTACTAGTGAATCTAATGTAACGCACACCCATACAATGCGCACCACCCCGTGATGTTTTTCTCACTCCTACTAGTGAATCTAATGTAACACACACCCATACAATGCGCACCACCCCGTGATGTTTTTCTCACTCCTACTAGTGAATGTAATGTAACACACACCCATACAATGCGCACCACCCCGTGATGTTTTTCTCACTCCTACTAGTGAATCTAATGTAACACACACCCATACAATGCGCACCACCCCGTGATGTTTTTCTCACTCCTACTAGTGAATCTAATGTAACGCACACCCATACAATGCGCACCACCCCGTGATGTTTTTCTCACTCCTACTAGTGAATCTAATGTAACACACACCCATACAATGCGCACCACCCCGTGATGTTTTTCTCACTCCTACTAGTGAATGTAATTTAACACACACCCATACAATGCAGACCACCCCGTGATGTTTTTCTCACTCCTACTAGTGAATGTAATGTAACACACACCCATACAATGCGCACCTCCCCGTGATGTTTTTCTACTCCTAGTAGTGAATCTAATGTAACACACACCCATACAATGCGCACCACCCCGTGATGTTTTTCTCACTCCTACTAGTGAAGGTAATGTAACACACACCCATACAATGCGCACCACCCCGTGATGTTTTTCTCACTCCTACTAGTGAATGTAATGTAACACACACCCATACAATGCGCACCACCCCGTGATGTTTTTCTCACTCCTAATAGTGAATGTCATGTAACACACACCCATACAATGCGCACCTCCCCGTGATGTTTTTCTCACTCCTAGTAGTGAATCTAATGTAACACACACCCATACAATGCGCACCACCGAGTGATGTTTTTCTCACTCCTACTAGTGAATGTAATGTAACACACACCCATACAATGCGCACCAGCCCGTGATGTTTTTCTCACTCCTACTAGTGAATGTAATGTAACACACACCCATACAATGCGCACCTCTCCGTGATGTTTTTCTCACTCCTACTAGTGTATGTAATGTAACACACACCCATACAATGCGCACCTCCCCGTGATGTTTTTCTCACTCCTAGTAGTGAATGTAAGGTAACACACACCCATACAATGCGCACCACCCCGTGATGTTTTTCTCACTCCTACTAGTGAATCTAATGTAACACACACCCATAAAATGCGCACCTCTCCGTGATGTTTTTCTCACTCCTACTAGTGTATGTAATGTAACACACACCCATACAATGCGCACCTCCCCGTGATGTTTTTCTCACTCCTAGTAGTGAATGTAAGGTAACACACACCCATACAATGCGCACCACCCCGTGATGTTTTTCTCACTCCTACTAGTGAATCTAATGTAACACACACCCATACAATGCGCACCACCCCGTGATGTTTTTCTCACTCCTACTAGTGAATGTAATGTAACACACACCCATACAATGCGGACCACCCCGTGATGTTTTTCTCACTCCTACTAGTGAATGTAATGTAACACACACCCATACAATGCGCACCTCCCCGTGATGTTTTTCTCACTCCTAGTAGTGAATCTAATGTAACACACACCCATACAATGCGCACCACCCCGTGATGTTTTTCTCACTCCTACTAGTGAATGTAATGTAACACACACCCATACAATGCGCACCACCCCGTGATGTTTTTCTCACTTCTACTAGTGAATCTAATGTAACACACACCCATACAATGCGCACCACCCCGTGATGTTTTTCTCACTCCTACTAGTGAATGTAATGTAACACACACCCATACAATGCGCACCTCCCCGTGATGTTTTTCTCACTCCTAGTAGTGAATCTAATGTAACACACACCCATACAATGCGCACCACCCCGTGATGTTTTTCTCACTCCTACTAGTGAATGTAATGTAACACACACCCATACAATGCGCACAACCCCGTGATGTTTTTCTCACTCCTACTAGTGAATGTAATGTAACACACACCCATACAATGCGCACCACCCCGGGATGTTTTTGTCACTCCTACTAGTGAATGTAATGTAACACACACCCATACAATGCGCACCTCCCCGTGATGTTTTTCTCACTCCTAGTAGTGAATCTAATGTAACACACACCCATACAATGCGCACCACCCCGTGATGTTTTTCTCACTCCTACTAGTGAATCTAATGTAACACACACCCATAAAATGCGCACCACCCCGTGATGTTTTTCTCACTCCTACTAGTGAATCTAATGTAACACACACCCATACAATGCACACCACCACGTGATGTTTTTCTCACTCCTACTAGTGAATGTAATGTAACACACCCATACAATTCGCACCACCCCGTGATGTTTTTCTCACTCCTACTAGTGAATCTAATGTAACACACACCCATACAATGCGCACCACCCCGTGATGTTTTTCTCACTCCTACTAGTGAATGCATTGTAACACACACCCATACAATGCACACCACCCCGTGATGTTTTTCTCACTCCTACTAGTGAATCTAATGTAACACACACCCATACAATGCACACCACCCCGTGATGTTTTTCTCACTCCTACTAGTGAATGTAATGTAACACACACCCATACAATGCGCACCACCCCGTGATGTTTTTCTCACTCCTACTAGTGAATGTAATGTAACACACAGCCATACAATGCGCACCACCCCGTGATGTTTTTCTCACTCCTACTAGTGAATCTAATGTAACACACACCCATACAATGCGCACCACCCCGTGATGTTTTTCTCACTCCTACTAGTGAATCTAATATAACACACACCCATACAATGCGCACCACCCCGTGATGTTTTTCTCACTCCTACTAGTGAATCTAATGTAACACACACCCATAAAATGCGCACCACCCCGTGATGTTTTTCTCACTCCTACTAGTGAATGTAATGTAACACACACCCATACAATGCGCACCACCCCGTGATGTTTTTCTCACTCCTACTAGTGAATCTAATGTAACACACACCCATACAATGCGCACCACCCCGTGATGTTTTTCTCACTCCTACTAGTGAATCTAATGTAACGCACACCCATACAATGCGCACCACCCCGTGATGTTTTTCTCACTCCTACTAGTGAATCTAATGTAACACACACCCATACAATGCGCACCACCCCGTGATGTTTTTCTCACTCCTACTAGTGAATGTAATGTAACACACACCCATACAATGCGCACCACCCCGTGATGTTTTTCTCACTCCTACTAGTGAATCTAATGTAACACACACCCATACAATGCGCACCACCCCGTGATGTTTTTCTCACTCCTACTAGTGAATCTAATGTAACACACACCCATACAATGCGCACCACCCCGTGATGTTTTTCTCACTCCTACTAGTGAATCTAATGTAACACACACCCATAAAATGCGCACCACCCCGTGATGTTTTTCTCACTCCTACTAGTGAATCTAATGTAACACACACCCATACAATGCACACCACCACGTGATGTTTTTCTCACTCCTACTAGTGAATGTAATGTAACACACCCATACAATTCGCACCACCCCGTGATGTTTTTCTCACTCCTACTAGTGAATCTAATGTAACACACACCCATACAATGCGCACCACCCCGTGATGTTTTTCTCACTCCTACTAGTGAATGCATTGTAACACACACCCATACAATGCACACCACCCCGTGATGTTTTTCTCACTCCTACTAGTGAATGTAATGTAACACACACCCATACAATGCACACCACCCCGTGATGTTTTTCTCACTCCTACTAGTGAATGTAATGTAACACACACCCATACAATGCGCACCACCCCGTGATGTTTTTCTCACTCCTACTAGTGAATGTAATGTAACACACAGCCATACAATGCGCACCACCCCGTGATGTTTTTCTCACTCCTACTAGTGAATCTAATGTAACACACACCCATACAATGCGCACCACCCCGTGATGTTTTTCTCACTCCTACTAGTGAATCTAATATAACACACACCCATACAATGCGCACCACCCCGTGATGTTTTTCTCACTCCTACTAGTGAATCTAATGTAACACACACCCATAAAATGCGCACCAACCCGTGATGTTTTTCTCACTCCTACTAGTGAATGTAATGTAACACACACCCATACAATGCGCACCACCCCGTGATGTTTTTCTCACTCCTACTAGTGAATCTAATGTAACACACACCCATACAATGCGCACCACCCCGTGTTTTTCTCAGTCCTACTAGTGAATCTAATGTAACGCACACCCATACAATGCGCACCACCCCGTGATGTTTTTCTCACTCCTACTAGTGAATCTAATGTAACACACACCCATACAATGCGCACCACCCCGTGATGTTTTTCTCACTCCTACTAGTGAATGTAATGTAACACACACCCATACAATGCGCACCACCCCGTGATGTTTTTCTCACTCCTACTAGTGAATCTAATGTAACACACACCCATACAATGCGCACCACCCCGTGATGTTTTTCTCACTCCTACTAGTGAATCTAATGTAACGCACACCCATACAATGCGCACCACCCCGTGATGTTTTTCTCACTCCTACTAGTGAATGTAATGTAACACACACCCATACAATGCGCACCTCCCCGTGATGTTTTTCTCACTCCTAGTAGTGAATCTAATGTAACACACACCCATACAATGCGCACCACCCCGTGATGTTTTTCTCACTCCTACTAGTGAATGTAATGTAACACACACCCATACAATGCGCACAACCCCGTGATGTTTTTCTCACTCCTACTAGTGAATGTAATGTAACACACACCCATACAATGCGCACCACCCCGGGATGTTTTTCTCACTCCTACTAGTGAATGTAATGTAACACACACCCATACAATGCGCACCTCCCCGTGATGTTTTTCTCACTCCTAGTAGTGAATCTAATGTAACACACACCCATACAATGCGCACCACCCCGTGATGTTTTTCTCACTCCTACTAGTGAATCTAATGTAACACACACCCATAAAATGCGCACCACCCCGTGATGTTTTTCTCACTCCTACTAGTGAATCTAATGTAACACACACCCATACAATGCACACCACCACGTGATGTTTTTCTCACTCCTACTAGTGAATGTAATGTAACACACCCATACAATTCGCACCACCCCGTGATGTTTTTCTCACTCCTACTAGTGAATCTAATGTAACACACACCCATACAATGCGCACCACCCCGTGATGTTTTTCTCACTCCTACTAGTGAATGCATTGTAACACACACCCATACAATGCACACCACCCCGTGATGTTTTTCTCACTCCTACTAGTGAATGTAATGTAACACACACCCATACAATGCACACCACCCCGTGATGTTTTTCTCACTCCTACTAGTGAATGTAATGTAACACACACCCATACAATGCGCACCTCCCCGTGATGTTTTTCTCACTCCTAGTAGTGAATGTAAGGTAACACACACCCATACAATGCGCACCACCCCGTGATGTTTTTCTCACTCCTACTAGTGAATCTAATGTAACACACACCCATACAATGCGCACCACCCCGTGATGTTTTTCTCACTCCTACTAGTGAATGTAATGTAACACACACCCATACAATGCGGACCACCCCGTGATGTTTTTCTCACTCCTACTAGTGAATGTAATGTAACACACACCCATACAATGCGCACCTCCCCGTGATGTTTTTCTCACTCCTAGTAGTGAATCTAATGTAAGACACACCCATACAATGCGCACCACCCCGTGATGTTTTTCTCACTCCTACTAGTGAATGTAATGTAACACACACCCATACAATGCGCACCACCCCGTGATGTTTTTCTCACTTCTACTAGTGAATCTAATGTAACACACACCCATACAATGCGCACCACCCCGTGATGTTTTTCTCACTCCTACTAGTGAATGTAATGTAACACACACCCATACAATGCGCACCTCCCCGTGATGTTTTTCTCACTCCTAGTAGTGAATCTAATGTAACACACACCCATACAATGCGCACCACCCCGTGATGTTTTTCTCACTCCTACTAGTGAATGTAATGTAACACACACCCATACAATGCGCACAACCCCGTGATGTTTTTCTCACTCCTACTAGTGAATGTAATGTAACACACACCCATACAATGCGCACCACCCCGGGATGTTTTTCTCACTCCTACTAGTGAATGTAATGTAACACACACCCATACAATGCGCACCTCCCCGTGATGTTTTTCTCACTCCTAGTAGTGAATCTAATGTAACACACACCCATACAATGCGCACCACCCCGTGATGTTTTTCTCACTCCTACTAGTGAATCTAATGTAACACACACCCATAAAATGCGCACCACCCCGTGATGTTTTTCTCACTCCTACTAGTGAATCTAATGTAACTCACACCCATACAATGCACACCACCACGTGATGTTTTTCTCACTCCTACTAGTGAATGTAATGTAACACACCCATACAATTCGCACCACCCCGTGATGTTTTTCTCACTCCTACTAGTGAATCTAATGTAACACACACCCATACAATGCGCACCACCCCGTGATGTTTTTCTCACTCCTACTAGTGAATGCATTGTAACACACACCCATACAATGCACACCACCCCGTGATGTTTTTCTCACTCCTACTAGTGAATCTAATGTAACACACACCCATACAATGCACACCACCCCGTGATGTTTTTCTCACTCCTACTAGTGAATGTAATGTAACACACACCCATACAATGCGCACCACCCCGTGATGTTTTTCTCACTCCTACTAGTGAATGTAATGTAACACACAGCCATACAATGTGCACCACCCCGTGATGTTTTTCTCACTCCTACTAGTGAATCTAATGTAACACACACCCATACAATGCGCACCACCCCGTGATGTTTTTCTCACTCCTACTAGTGAATCTAATATAACACACACCCATACAATGCGCACCACCCCGTGATGTTTTTCTCACTCCTACTAGTGAATCTAATGTAACACACACCCATAAAATGCGCACCACCCCGTGATGTTTTTCTCACTCCTACTAGTGAATGTAATGTAACACACACCCATACAATGCGCACCACCCCGTGATGTTTTTCTCACTCCTACTAGTGAATCTAATGTAACACACACCCATACAATGCGCACCACCCCGTGATGTTTTTCTCACTCCTACTAGTGAATCTAATGTAACGCACACCCATACAATGCGCACCACCCCGTGATGTTTTTCTCACTCCTACTAGTGAATCTAATGTAACACACACCCATACAATGCGCACCACCCCGTGATGTTTTTCTCACTCCTACTAGTGAATGTAATGTAACACACACCCATACAATGCGCACCACCCCGTGATGTTTTTCTCACTCCTACTAGTGAATCTAATGTAACACACACCCATACAATGCGCACCACCCCGTGATGTTTTTCTCACTCCTACTAGTGAATCTAATGTAACACACACCCATACAATGCGCACCACCCCGTGATGTTTTTCTCACTCCTACTAGTGAATCTAATGTAACACACACCCATAAAATGCGCACCACCCCGTGATGTTTTTCTCACTCCTACTAGTGAATCTAATGTAACACACACCCATACAATGCACACCACCACGTGATGTTTTTCTCACTCCTACTAGTGAATGTAATGTAACACACCCATACAATTCGCACCACCCCGTGATGTTTTTCTCACTCCTACTAGTGAATCTAATGTAACACACACCCATACAATGCGCACCACCCCGTGATGTTTTTCTCACTCCTACTAGTGAATGCATTGTAACACACACCCATACAATGCACACCACCCCGTGATGTTTTTCTCACTCCTACTAGTGAATGTAATGTAACACACACCCATACAATGCACACCACCCCGTGATGTTTTTCTCACTCCTACTAGTGAATGTAATGTAACACACACCCATACAATGCGCACCACCCCGTGATGTTTTTCTCACTCCTACTAGTGAATGTAATGTAACACACAGCCATACAATGCGCACCACCCCGTGATGTTTTTCTCACTCCTACTAGTGAATCTAATGTAACACACACCCATACAATGCGCACCACCCCGTGATGTTTTTCTCACTCCTACTAGTGAATCTAATATAACACACACCCATACAATGCGCACCACCCCGTGATGTTTTTCTCACTCCTACTAGTGAATCTAATGTAACACACACCCATAAAATGCGCACCAACCCGTGATGTTTTTCTCACTCCTACTAGTGAATGCAATGTAACACACACCCATACAATGCGCACCACCCCGTGATGTTTTTCTCACTCCTACTAGTGAATCTAATGTAACACACACCCATACAATGCGCACCACCCCGTGATGTTTTTCTCACTCCTACTAGTGAATCTAATGTAACGCACACCCATACAATGCGCACCACCCCGTGATGTTTTTCTCACTCCTACTAGTGAATCTAATGTAACACACACCCATACAATGCGCACCACCCCGTGATGTTTTTCTCACTCCTACTAGTGAATGTAATGTAACACACACCCATACAATGCGCACCACCCCGTGATGTTTTTCTCACTCCTACTAGTGAATCTAATGTAACACACACCCATACAATGCGCACCACCCCGTGATGTTTTTCTCACTCCTACTAGTGAATCTAATGTAACGCACACCCATACAATGCGCACCACCCCGTGATGTTTTTCTCACTCCTACTAGTGAATGTAATGTAACACACACCCATACAATGCGCACCTCCCCGTGATGTTTTTCTCACTCCTAGTAGTGAATCTAATGTAACACACACCCATACAATGCGCACCACCCCGTGATGTTTTTCTCACTCCTACTAGTGAATGTAATGTAACACACACCCATACAATGCGCACAACCCCGTGATGTTTTTCTCACTCCTACTAGTGAATGTAATGTAACACACACCCATACAATGCGCACCACCCCGGGATGTTTTTCTCACTCCTACTAGTGAATGTAATGTAACACACACCCATACAATGCGCACCTCCCCGTGATGTTTTTCTCACTCCTAGTAGTGAATCTAATGTAACACACACCCATACAATGCGCACCACCCCGTGATGTTTTTCTCACTCCTACTAGTGAATCTAATGTAACACACACCCATAAAATGCGCACCACCCCGTGATGTTTTTCTCACTCCTACTAGTGAATCTAATGTAACACACACCCATACAATGCACACCACCACGTGATGTTTTTCTCACTCCTACTAGTGAATGTAATGTAACACACCCATACAATTCGCACCACCCCGTGATGTTTTTCTCACTCCTACTAGTGAATCTAATGTAACACACACCCATACAATGCGCACCACCCCGTGATGTTTTTCTCACTCCTACTAGTGAATGCATTGTAACACACACCCATACAATGCACACCACCCCGTGATGTTTTTCTCACTCCTACTAGTGAATGTAATGTAACACACACCCATACAATGCACACCACCCCGTGATGTTTTTCTCACTCCTACTAGTGAATGTAATGTAACACACACCCATACAATGCGCACCACCCCGTGATGTTTTTCTCACTCCTACTAGTGAATGTAATGTAACACACAGCCATACAATGCGCACCACCCCGTGATGTTTTTCTCACTCCTACTAGTGAATCTAATGTAACACACACCCATACAATGCGCACCACCCCGTGATGTTTTTCTCACTCCTACTAGTGAATCTAATATAACACACACCCATACAATGCGCACCACCCCGTGATGTTTTTCTCACTCCTACTAGTGAATCTAATGTAACACACACCCATACAATGCGCACCACCCCGTGATGTTTTTCTCACTCCTACTAGTGAATCTAATGTAACACACACCCATACAATGCGCACCACCCCGTGATGTTTTTCTCACTCCTACTAGTGAATCTAATGTAACGCACACCCATACAATGCGCACCACCCCGTGATGTTTTTCTCACTCCTACTAGTGAATCTAATGTAACACACACCCATACAATGCGCACCACCCCGTGATGTTTTTCTCACTCCTACTAGTGAATGTAATGTAACACACACCCATACAATGCGCACCACCCCGTGATGTTTTTCTCACTCCTACTAGTGAATCTAATGTAACACACACCCATACAATGCGCACCACCCCGTGATGTTTTTCTCACTCCTACTAGTGAATCTAATGTAACACACACCCATACAATGCACACCACCACGTGATGTTTTTCTCACTCCTACTAGTGAATGTAATGTAACACACACCCATACAATGCGCACCACCCCGTGATGTTTTTCTCACTCCTACTAGTGAATGTAATGTAACACACAGCCATACAATGCGCACCACCCCGTGATGTTTTTCTCACTCCTAATAGTGAATCTAATGTAACACACACCCATACAATGCGCACCACCCCGTGATGTTTTTCTCACTCCTACTAGTGAATCTAATATAACACACACCCATACAATGCGCACCACCCCGTGATGTTTTTCTCACTCCTACTAGTGAATCTAATATAACACACACCCATACAATGCGCACCACCCCGTGATGTTTTTCTCACTCCTACTAGTGAATCTAATGTAACACACACCCATACAATGCGCACCACCCCGTGATGTTTTTCTCACTCCTACTAGTGAATCTAATGTAACGCACACCCATACAATGCGCACCACCCCGTGATGTTTTTCTCACTCCTACTAGTGAATCTAATGTAACACACACCCATACAATGCGCACCACCCCGTGATGTTTTTCTCACTCCTACTAGTGAATGTAATGTAACACACACCCATACAATGCGCACCACCCCGTGATGTTTTTCTCACTCCTACTAGTGAATCTAATGTAACGCACACCCATACAATGCGCACCACCCCGTGATGTTTTTCTCACTCCTACTAGTGAATCTAATGTAACGCACACCCATACAATGCGCACCACCCCGTGATGTTTTTCTCACTCCTACTAGTGAATCTAATGTAACACACACCCATACAATGCGCACCACCCCGTGATGTTTTTCTCACTCCTACTAGTGAATGTAATGTAACACACACCCATACAATGCGCACCACCCCGTGATGTTTTTCTCACTCCTACTAGTGAATCTAATGTAACACACACCCATACAATGCGCACCACCCCGTGATGTTTTTCTCACTCCTACTAGTGAATCTAATGTAACGCACACCCATACAATGCGCACCACCCCGTGATGTTTTTCTCACTCCTACTAGTGAATCTAATGTAACACACACCCATACAATGCGCACCACCCCGTGATGTTTTTCTCACTCCTACTAGTGAATCTAATGTAACGCACACCCATACAATGCGCACCACCCCGTGATGTTTTTCTCACTCCTACTAGTGAATGTAATGTAACACACACCCATACAATGCGCACCTCCCCGTGATGTTTTTCTCACTCCTAGTAGTGAATCTAATGTAACACACACCCATACAATGCGCACCACCCCGTGATGTTTTTCTCACTCCTACTAGTGAATGTAATGTAACACACACCCATACAATGCGCACAACCCCGTGATGTTTTTCTCACTCCTACTAGTGAATGTAATGTAACACACACCCATACAATGCGCACCACCCCGGGATGTTTTTCTCACTCCT
Organism: Cavia porcellus; assembly: GCF_034190915.1. Taxonomy (NCBI): domain Eukaryota; kingdom Metazoa; phylum Chordata; class Mammalia; order Rodentia; family Caviidae; genus Cavia; species Cavia porcellus. Next base: position 1,254,826 of record NW_026947568.1, read on the forward strand.
ACTAGTGAATGTAATGTAACACACACCCATACAATGCGCACCTCCCCGTGATGTTTTTCTCACTCCTAGTAGTGAATCTAATGTAACACACACCCATACAATGCGCACCACCCCGTGATGTTTTTCTCACTCCTACTAGTGAATCTAATGTAACACACACCCATAAAATGCGCACCACCCCGTGATGTTTTTCTCACTCCTACTAGTGAATCTAATGTAACACACACCCATACAATGCACACCACCACGTGATGTTTTTCTCACTCCTACTAGTGAATGTAATGTAACACACCCATACAATTCGCACCACCCCGTGATGTTTTTCTCACTCCTACTAGTGAATCTAATGTAACACACACCCATACAATGCGCACCACCCCGTGATGTTTTTCTCACTCCTACTAGTGAATGCATTGTAACACACACCCATACAATGCACACCACCCCGTGATGTTTTTCTCACTCCTACTAGTGAATGTAATGTAACACACACCCATACAATGCACACCACCCCGTGATGTTTTTCTCACTCCTACTAGTGAATGTAATGTAACACACACCCATACAATGCGCACCACCCCGTGATGTTTTTCTCACTCCTACTAGTGAATGTAATGTAACACACAGCCATACAATGCGCACCACCCCGTGATGTTTTTCTCACTCCTACTAGTGAATCTAATGTAACACACACCCATACAATGCGCACCACCCCGTGATGTTTTTCTCACTCCTACTAGTGAATCTAATATAACACACACCCATACAATGCGCACCACCCCGTGATGTTTTTCTCACTCCTACTAGTGAATCTAATGTAACACACACCCATACAATGCGCACCACCCCGTGATGTTTTTCTCACTCCTACTAGTGAATGTAATGTAACACACACCCATACAATGCGCACCACCCCGTGATGTTTTTCTCACTCCTACTAGTGAATCTAATGTAACGCACACTCATACAATGCGCACCACCCCGTGATGTTTTTCTCACTCCTACTAGTGAATCTAATGTAACACACACCCATACAATGCGCACCACCCCGTGATGTTTTTCTCACTCCTACTAGTGAATGTAATGTAACACACACCCATACAATGCGCACCACCCCGTGATGTTTTTCTCACTCCTACTAGTGAATCTAATGTAACACACACCCATACAATGCGCACCACCCCGTGATGTTTTTCTCACTCCTACTAGTGAATCTAATGTAACGCACACACATACAATGCGCACCACCCCGTGATGTTTTTCTCACTCCTACTAGTGAATCTAATGTAACACACACCCATACAATGCGCACCACCCCGTGATGTTTTTCTCACTCCTACTAGTGAATGTAATTTAACACACACCCATACAATGCAGACCACCCCGTGATGTTTTTCTCACTCCTACTAGTGAATGTAATGTAACACACACCCATACAATGCGCACCTCCCCGTGATGTTTTTCTCACTCCTAGTAGTGAATCTAATGTAACACACACCCATACAATGCGCACCACCCCGTGATGTTTTTCTCACTCCTACTAGTGAAGGTAATGTAACACACACCCATACAATGCGCACCACCCCGTGATGTTTTTCTCACTCCTACTAGTGAATGTCATGTAACACACACCCATACAATGCGCACCACCCCGTGATGTTTTTCTCACTCCTACTAGTGAATGTCATGTAACACACACCCATACAATGCGCACCTCCCCGTGATGTTTTTCTCACTCCTAGTAGTGAATCTAATGTAACACACACCCATACAATGCGCACCACCGAGTGATGTTTTTCTCACTCCTACTAGTGAATGTAATGTAACACACACCCATACAATGCGCACCACCCCGTGATGTTTTTCTCACTCCTACTAGTGAATGTAATGTAACACACACCCATACAATTCGCACCTCTCCGTGATGTTTTTATCACTCCTACTAGTGTATGTAATGTAACACACACCCATACAATGCGCACCTCCCCGTGATGTTTTTCTCACTCCTAGTAGTGAATGTAAGGTAACACACACCCATACAATGCGCACCACCCCGTGATGTTTTTCTCACTCCTACTAGTGAATCTAATGTAACACACACCCATAAAATGCGCACCTCTCCGTGATGATTTTCTCACTCCTACTAGTGTATGTAATGTAACACACACCCATACAATGCGCACCTCCCCGTGATGTTTTTCTCACTCCTAGTAGTGAATGTAAGGTAACACACACCCATACAATGCGCACCACCCCGTGATGTTTTTCTCACTCCTACTAGTGAATCTAATGTAACACACACCCATAAAATGCGCACCACCCCGTGATGTTTTTCTCACTCCTACTAGTGAATCTAATGTAACACACACCCATACAATGCGCACCTCTCCGTGATGTTTTTCTCACTCCTAGTAGTGAATCTAATGTAACACACACCCATACAATGCGCACCACCCCGTGATGTTTTTCTCACTCCTACTAGTGAATCTAATGTAACACACACCCATAAAATGCGCACCACCCCGTGATGTTTTTCTCACTCCTACTAGTGAATCTAATGTAACACACACCCATACAATGCGCACCACCCCGTGATGTTTTTCTCACTCCTACTAGTGAATGTCATGTAACACACACCCATACAATGCGCACCTCCCCGTGATGTTTTTCTCACTCCTAGTAGTGAATCTAATGTAACACACACCCATAAAATGCGCACCACCCCGTGATGTTTTTCTCACTCCTACTAGTGAATCTAATGTAACACACACCCATACAATGCACACCACCACGTGATGTTTTTCTCACTCCTACTAGTGAATGTAATGTAACACACCCATACAATTCGCACCACCCCGTGATGTTTTTCTCACTCCTACTAGTGAATCTAATGTAACACACACCCATACAATGCGCACCACCCCGTGATGTTTTTCTCACTCCTACTAGTGAATGCATTGTAACACACACCCATACAATGCACACCACCCCGTGATGTTTTTCTCACTCCTACTAGTGAATCTAATGTAACACACACCCATACAATGCACACCACCCCGTGATGTTTTTCTCACTCCTACTAGTGAATGTAATGTAACACACACCCATACAATGCGCACCACCCCGTGATGTTTTTCTCACTCCTACTAGTGAATGTAATGTAACACACAGCCATACAATGCGCACCACCCCGTGATGTTTTTCTCACTCCTACTAGTGAATCTAATGTAACACACACCCATACAATGCGCACCACCCCGTGATGTTTTTCTCACTCCTACTAGTGAATCTAATATAACACACACCCATACAATGCGCACCACCCCGTGATGTTTTTCTCACTCCTACTAGTGAATCTAATGTAACACACACCCATAAAATGCGCACCACCCCGTGATGTTTTTCTCACTCCTACTAGTGAATGTACTGTAACACACACCCATACAATGCGCACCACCCCGTGATGTTTTTCTCACTCCTACTAGTGAATCTAATGTAACACACACCCATACAATGCGCACCACCCCGTGATGTTTTTCTCACTCCTACTAGTGAATCTAATGTAACGCACACCCATACAATGCGCACCACCCCGTGATGTTTTTCTCACTCCTACTAGTGAATGTAATGTAACACACACCCATACAATGCGCACCTCCCCGTGATGTTTTTCTCACTCCTAGTAGTGAATCTAATGTAACACACACCCATACAATGCGCACCACCCCGTGATGTTTTTCTCACTCCTACTAGTGAATGTAATGTAACACACACCCATACAATGCGCACAACCCCGTGATGTTTTTCTCACTCCTACTAGTGAATGTAATGTAACACACACCCATACAATGCGCACCACCCCGGGATGTTTTTCTCACTCCTACTAGTGAATGTAATGTAACACACACCCATACAATGCGCACCTCCCCGTGATGTTTTTCTCACTCCTAGTAGTGAATCTAATGTAACACACACCCATACAATGCGCACCACCCCGTGATGTTTTTCTCACTCCTACTAGTGAATCTAATGTAACACACACCCATAAAATGCGCACCACCCCGTGATGTTTTTCTCACTCCTACTAGTGAATCTAATGTAACACACACCCATACAATGCACACCACCACGTGATGTTTTTCTCACTCCTACTAGTGAATGTAATGTAACACACCCATACAATTCGCACCACCCCGTGATGTTTTTCTCACTCCTACTAGTGAATCTAATGTAACACACACCCATACAATGCGCACCACCCCGTGATGTTTTTCTCACTCCTACTAGTGAATGTAATGTAACACACACCCATACAATGCACACCACCCCGTGATGTTTTTCTCACTCCTACTAGTGAATGTAATGTAACACACACCCATACAATGCGCACCACCCCGTGATGTTTTTCTCACTCCTACTAGTGAATGTAATATAACACACAGCCATACAATGCGCACCACCCCGTGATGTTTTTCTCACTCCTACTAGTGAATCTAATGTAACACACACCCATACAATGCGCACCACCCCGTGATGTTTTTCTCACTCCTACTAGTGAATCTAATATAACACACACCCATACAATGCGCACCACCCCGTGATGTTTTTCTCACTCCTACTAGTGAATCTAATGTAACACACACCCATACAATGCGCACCACCCCGTGATGTTTTTCTCACTCCTACTAGTGAATCTAATGTAACACACACCCATACAATGCGCACCACCCCGTGATGTTTTTCTCACTCCTACTAGTGAATCTAATGTAACGCACACCCATACAATGCGCACCACCCCGTGATGTTTTTCTCACTCCTACTAGTGAATCTAATGTAACACACACCCATACAATGCGCACCACCCCGTGATGTTTTTCTCACTCCTACTAGTGAATGTAATGTAACACACACCCATACAATGCGCACCACCCCGTGATGTTTTTCTCACTCCTACTAGTGAATCTAATGTAACACACACCCATACAATGCGCACCACCCCGTGATGTTTTTCTCACTCCTACTAGTGAATCTAATGTAACGCACACACATACAATGCGCACCACCCCGTGATGTTTTTCTCACTCCTACTAGTGAATCTAATGTAACACACACCCATACAATGCGCACCACCCCGTGATGTTTTTCTCACTCCTACTAGTGAATGTAATTTAACACACACCCATACAATGCAGACCACCCCGTGATGTTTTTCTCACTCCTACTAGTGAATGTAATGTAACACACACCCATACAATGCGCACCTCCCCGTGATGTTTTTCTCACTCCTAGTAGTGAATCTAATGTAACACACACCCATACAATGCGCACCACCCCGTGATGTTTTTCTCACTCCTACTAGTGAAGGTAATGTAACACACACCCATACAATGCGCACCACCCCGTGATGTTTTTCTCACTCCTACTAGTGAATGTCATGTAACACACACCCATACAATGCGCACCACCCCGTGATGTTTTTCTCACTCCTACTAGTGAATGTCATGTAACACACACCCATACAATGCGCACCTCCCCGTGATGTTTTTCTCACTCCTAGTAGTGAATCTAATGTAACACACACCCATACAATGCGCACCACCGAGTGATGTTTTTCTCACTCCTACTAGTGAATGTAATGTAACACACACCCATACAATGCGCACCACCCCGTGATGTTTTTCTCACTCCTACTAGTGAATGTAATGTAACACACACCCATACAATTCGCACCTCTCCGTGATGTTTTTATCACTCCTACTAGTGTATGTAATGTAACACACACCCATACAATGCGCACCTCCCCGTGATGTTTTTCTCACTCCTAGTAGTGAATGTAAGGTAACACACACCCATACAATGCGCACCACCCCGTGATGTTTTTCTCACTCCTACTAGTGAATCTAATGTAACACACACCCATAAAATGCGCACCTCTCCGTGATGATTTTCTCACTCCTACTAGTGTATGTAATGTAACACACACCCATACAATGCGCACCTCCCCGTGATGTTTTTCTCACTCCTAGTAGTGAATGTAAGGTAACACACACCCATACAATGCGCACCACCCCGTGATGTTTTTCTCACTCCTACTAGTGAATCTAATGTAACACACACCCATAAAATGCGCACCACCCCGTGATGTTTTTCTCACTCCTACTAGTGAATCTAATGTAACACACACCCATACAATGCGCACCTCTCCGTGATGTTTTTCTCACTCCTAGTAGTGAATCTAATGTAACACACACCCATACAATGCGCACCACCCCGTGATGTTTTTCTCACTCCTACTAGTGAATCTAATGTAACACACACCCATAAAATGCGCACCACCCCGTGATGTTTTTCTCACTCCTACTAGTGAATCTAATGTAACACACACCCATACAATGCGCACCACCCCGTGATGTTTTTCTCACTCCTACTAGTGAATCTAATGTAACACACACCCATACAATGCGCACCTCCCCGTGATGTTTTTCTCACTCCTAGTAGTGAATCTAATGTAACACACACCCATAAAATGCGCACCACCCCGTGATGTTTTTCTCACTCCTACTAGTGAATCTAATGTAACACACACCCATACAATGCACACCACCACGTGATGTTTTTCTCACTCCTACTAGTGAATGTAATGTAACACACCCATACAATTGGCACCACCCCGTGATGTTTTTCTCACTCCTACTAGTGAATCTAATGTAACACACACCCATACAATGCGCACCACCCCGTGATGTTTTTCTCACTCCTACTAGTGAATGCATTGTAACACACACCCATACAATGCACACCACCCCGTGATGTTTTTCTCACTCCTACTAGTGAATCTAATGTAACACACACCCATACAATGCACACCACCCCGTGATGTTTTTCTCACTCCTACTAGTGAATGTAATGTAACACACACCCATACAATGCGCACCACCCCGTGATGTTTTTCTCACTCCTACTAGTGAATGTAATGTAACACACAGCCATACAATGCGCACCACCCCGTGATGTTTTTCTCACTCCTACTAGTGAATCTAATGTAACACACACCCATACAATGCGCACCACCCCGTGATGTTTTTCTCACTCCTACTAGTGAATCTAATATAACACACACCCATACAATGCGCACCACCCCGTGATGTTTTTCTCACTCCTACTAGTGAATCTAATGTAACACACACCCATAAAATGCGCACCACCCCGTGATGTTTTTCTCACTCCTACTAGTGAATGTAATGTAACACACACCCATACAATGCGCACCACCCCGTGATGTTTTTCTCACTCCTACTAGTGAATCTAATGTAACACACACCCATACAATGCGCACCACCCCGTGATGTTTTTCTCACTCCTACTAGTGAATCTAATGTAACGCACACCCATAAAATGCGCACCACCCCGTGATGTTTTTCTCACTCCTACTAGTGAATCTAATGTAACACACACCCATACAATGCACACCACCACGTGATGTTTTTCTCACTCCTACTAGTGAATGTAATGTAACACACCCATACAATTCGCACCACCCCGTGATGTTTTTCTCACTCCTACTAGTGAATCTAATGTAACACACACCCATACAATGCGCACCACCCCGTGATGTTTTTCTCACTCCTACTAGTGAATGCATTGTAACACACACCCATACAATGCACACCACCCCGTGATGTTTTTCTCACTCCTACTAGTGAATCTAATGTAACACACACCCATACAATGCACACCACCCCGTGATGTTTTTCTCACTCCTACTAGTGAATGTAATGTAACACACACCCATACAATGCGCACCACCCCGTGATGTTTTTCTCACTCCTACTAGTGAATCTAATGTAACACACAGCCATACAATGCGCACCACCCCGTGATGTTTTTCTCACTCCTACTAGTGAATGTAATGTAACACACACCCATACAATGCGCACCACCCCGTGATGTTTTTCTCACTCCTACTAGTGAATCTAATGTAACACACACCCATACAATGCGCACCACCCCGTGATGTTTTTCTCACTCCTACTAGTGAATCTAATGTAACACACACCCATACAATGCGCACCACCCCGTGATGTTTTTCTCACTCCTACTAGTGAATCTAATGTAACACACACCCATAAAATGCGCACCACCCCGTGATGTTTTTCTCACTCCTACTAGTGAATCTAATGTAACACACACCCATACAATGCACACCACCACGTGATGTTTTTCTCACTCCTACTAGTGAATGTAATGTAACACACCCATACAATTCGCACCACCCCGTGATGTTTTTCTCACTCCTACTAGTGAATCTAATGTAACACACACCCATACAATGCGCACCACCCCGTGATGTTTTTCTCACTCCTACTAGTGAATGCATTGTAACACACACCCATACAATGCACACCACCCCGTGATGTTTTTCTCACTCCTACTAGTGAATGTAATGTAACACACACCCATACAATGCACACCACCCCGTGATTTTTTTTTTCACTCCTACTAGTGAATGTAATGTAACACACACCCATACAATGCGCACCACCCCGTGATGTTTTTCTCACTCCTACTAGTGAATGTAATGTAACACACAGCCATACAATGCGCACCACCCCGTGATGTTTTTCTCACTCCTACTAGTGAATCTAATGTAACACACACCCATACAATGCGCACCACCCCGTGATGTTTTTCTCACTCCTACTAGTGAATGTAATGTAACACACACCCATACAATGCGCACCACCCCGTGATGTTTTTCTCACTCCTACTAGTGAATCTAATGTAACACACACCCATAAAATGCGCACCAACCCGTGATGTTTTTCTCATTCCTACTAGTGAATGTAATGTAACACACACCCATACAATGCGCACCACCCCGTGATGTTTTTCTCACTCCTACTAGTGAATCTAATGTAACACACACCCATACAATGCGCACCACCCCGTGATGTTTTTCTCACTCCTACTAGTGAATCTAATGTAACGCACACCCATACAATGCGCACCACCCCGTGATGTTTTTCTCACTCCTACTAGTGAATCTAATGTAACACACACCCATACAATGCGCACCACCCCGTGATGTTTTTCTCACTCCTACTAGTGAATGTAATGTAACACACACCCATACAATGCGCACCACCCCGTGATGTTTTTCTCACTCCTACTAGTGAATCTAATGTAACACACACCCATACAATGCGCACCACCCCGTGATGTTTTTCTCACTCCTACTAGTGAATCTAATGTAACGCACACCCATACAATGCGCACCACCCCGTGATGTTTTTCTCACTCCTACTAGTGAATGTAATGTAACACACACCCATACAATGCGCACCTCCCCGTGATGTTTTTCTCACTCCTAGTAGTGAATCTAATGTAACACACACCCATACAATGCGCACCACCCCGTGATGTTTTTCTCACTCCTACTAGTGAATGTAATGTAACACACACCCATACAATGCGCACAACCCCGTGATGTTTTTCTCACTCCTACTAGTGAATGTAATGTAACTCACACCCATACAATGCGCACCACCCCGGGATGTTTTTCTCACTCCTACTAGTGAATGTAATGTAACACACACCCATACAATGCGCACCTCCCCGTGATGTTTTTCTCACTCCTAGTAGTGAATCTAATGTAACACACACCCATACAATGCGCACCACCCCGTGATGTTTTTCTCACTCCTACTAGTGAATCTAATGTAACACACACCCATAAAATGCGCACCACACCGTGATGTTTTTCTCACTCCTACTAGTGAATCTAATGTAACACACACCCATACAATGCACACCACCACGTGATGTTTTTCTCACTCCTACTAGTGAATGTAATGTAACACACCCATACAATTCGCACCACCCCGTGATGTTTTTCTCCCTCCTACTAGTGAATCTAATGTAACACACACCCATACAATGCGCACCACCCCGTGATGTTTTTCTCACTCCTACTAGTGAATGCATTGTAACACACACCCATACAATGCACACCACCCCGTGATGTTTTTCTCACTCCTACTAGTGAATGTAATGTAACACACACCCATACAATGCACACCACCCCGTGATGTTTTTCTCACTCCTACTAGTGAATGTAATGTAACACACACCCATACAATGCGCACCACCCCGTGATGTTTTTCTCACTCCTACTAGTGAATGTAATGTAACACACAGCCATACAATGCGCACCACCCCGTGATGTTTTTCTCACTCCTACTAGTGAATCTAATGTAACACACACCCATACAATGCGCACCACCCCGTGATGTTTTTCTCACTCCTACTAGTGAATCTAATATAACACACACCCATACAATGCGCACCACCCCGTGATGTTTTTCTCACTCCTACTAGTGAATCTAATGTAACACACACCCATACAATGCGCACCACCCCGTGATGTTTTTCTCACTCCTACTAGTGAATCTAATGTAACACACACCCATACAATGCGCACCACCCCGTGATGTTTTTCTCACTCCTACTAGTGAATCTAATGTAACGCACACCCATACAATGCGCACCACCCCGTGATGTTTTTCTCACTCCTACTAGTGAATCTAATGTAACACACACCCATACAATGCGCACCACCCCGTGATGTTTTTCTCACTCCTACTAGTGAATGTAATGTAACACACACCCATACAATGCGCACCACCCCGTGATGTTTTTCTCACTCCTACTAGTGAATCTAATGTAACGCACACCCATACAATGCGCACCACCCCGTGATGTTTTTCTCACTCCTACTAGTGAATCTAATGTAACACACACCCATACAATGCGCACCACCCCGTGATGTTTTTCTCACTCCTACTAGTGAATGTAATGTAACACACACCCATACAATGCGCACCACCCCGTGATGTTTTTCTCACTCCTACTAGTGAATCTAATGTAACACACACCCATACAATGCGCACCACCCCGTGATGTTTTTCTCACTCCTACTAGTGAATCTAATGTAACGCACACCCATACAATGCGCACCACCCCGTGATGTTTTTCTCACTCCTACTAGTGAATCTAATGTAACACACACCCATACAATGCGCACCACCCCGTGATGTTTTTCTCACTCCTACTAGTGAATGTAATTTAACACACACCCATACAATGCAGACCACCCCGTGATGTTTTTCTCACTCCTACTAGTGAATGTAATGTAACACACACACATACAATGCGCACCTCCCCGTGATGTTTTTCTCACTCCTAGTAGTGAATCTAATGTAACACACACCCATACAATGCGCACCACCCCGTGATGTTTTTCTCACTCCTACTAGTGAAGGTAATGTAACACACACCCATACAATGCGCACCACCCCGTGATGTTTTTCTCACTCCTACTAGTGAATGTAATGTAACACACACCCATACAATGCGCACCACCCCGTGATGTTTTTCTCACTCCTACTAGTGAATGTCATGTAACACACACCCATACAATGCGCACCTCCCCGTGATGTTTTTCTCACTCCTAGTAGTGAATCTAATGTAACACACACCCATACAATGCGCACCACCGAGTGATGTTTTTCTCACTCCTACTAGTGAATGTAATGTAACACACACCCATACAATGCGCACCACCCCGTGATGTTTTTCTCACTCCTACTAGTGAATGTAATGTAACACACACCCATACAATTCGCACCTCTCCGTGATGTTTTTATCACTCCTACTAGTGTATGTAATGTAACACACACCCATACAATGCGCACCTCCCCGTGATGTTTTTCTCACTCCTAGTAGTGAATGTAAGGTAACACACACCCATACAATGCGCACCACCCCGTGATGTTTTTCTCACTCCTACTAGTGAATCTAATGTAACACACACCCATAAAATGCGCACCTCTCCGTGATGATTTTCTCACTCCTACTAGTGTATGTAATGTAACACACACCCATACAATGCGCACCTCCCCGTGATGTTTTTCTCACTCCTAGTAGTGAATGTAAGGTAACACACACCCATACAATGCGCACCACCCCGTGATGTTTTTCTCACTCCTACTAGTGAATCTAATGTAACACACACCCATAAAATGCGCACCACCCCGTGATGTTTTTCTCACTCCTACTAGTGAATCTAATGTAACACACACCCATACAATGCGCACCTCTCCGTGATGTTTTTCTCACTCCTAGTAGTGAATCTAATGTAACACACACCCATACAATGCGCACCACCCCGTGATGTTTTTCTCACTCCTACTAGTGAATCTAATGTAACACACACCCATAAAATGCGCACCACCCCGTGATGTTTTTCTCACTCCTACTAGTGAATCTAATGTAACACACACCCATACAATGCGCACCACCCCGTGATGTTTTTCTCACTCCTACTAGTGAATGTCATGTAACACACACCCATACAATGCGCACCTCCCCGTGATGTTTTTCTCACTCCTAGTAGTGAATCTAATGTAACACACACCCATACAATGCGCACCACCGAGTGATGTTTTTCTCACTCCTACTAGTGAATGTAATGTAACACACACCCATACAATGCGCACCACCCCGTGATGTTTTTCTCACTCCTACTAGTGAATGTAATGTAACACACACCCATACAATGCGCACCTCTCCGTGATGTTTTTCTCACTCCTACTAGTGTATGTAATGTAACACACACCCATACAATGCGCACCTCCCCGTGATGTTTTTCTCACTCCTAGTAGTGAATGTAAGGTAACACACACCCATACAATGCGCACCACCCCGTGATGTTTTTCTCACTCCTACTAGTGAATCTAATGTAACACACACCCATAAAATGCGCACCTCTCCGTGATGTTTTTCTCACTCCTACTAGTGTATGTAATGTAACACACACCCATACAATGCGCACCTCCCCGTGATGTTTTTCTCACTCCTAGTATTGAATGTAAGGTAACACACACCCATACAATGCGCACCACCCCGTGATGTTTTTCTCACTCCTACTAGTGAATCTAATGTAACACACACCCATAAAATGCGCACCACCCCGTGATGTTTTTCTCACTCCTACTAGTGAATCTAATGTAACACACACCCATACAATGCGCACCTCTCCGTGATGTTTTTCTCACTCCTAGTAGTGAATCTAATGTAACACACACCCATACAATGCGCACCACCCCGTGATGTTTTTCTCACTCCTACTAGTGAATCTAATGTAACACACACCCATAAAATGCGCACCACCCCGTGATGTTTTTCTCACTCCTACTAGTGAATGTAATGTAACACACAACCATACAATGCGCACCACCCCGTGATGTTTTTCTCACTCCTACTAGTGAATGTAATGTAACACACACCCATACAATGCGCACCTCCCCGTGATGTTTTTCTCACTCCTACTAGTGAATGTAATGTAACACACCCATACAATGCGCATCACCCCGTGATGTTTTTCTCACTCCTACTAGTGAATGTAATGTAACACACAGCCATACAATGCGCACCACCCCGTGATGTTTTTCTCACTCCTACTAGTGAATCTAATGTAACACACACCCATACAATGCGCACCACCCCGTGATGTTTTTCTCACTCCTACTAGTGAATCTAATATAACACACACCCATACAATGCGCACCACCCCGTGATGTTTTTCTCACTCCTACTAGTGAATCTAATGTAACACACACCCATACAATGCGCACCACCCCGTGATGTTTTTCTCACTCCTACTAGTGAATCTAATGTAACACACACCCATAAAATGCGCACCTCCCCGTGATGTTTTTCTCACTCCTAGTATTGAATGTAAGGTAACACACACCCATACAATGCGCACCACCCCGTGATGTTTTTCTCACTCCTACTAGTGAATCTAATGTAACACACACCCATAAAATGCGCACCACCCCGTGATGTTTTTCTCACTCCTACTAGTGAATCTAATGTAACACACACCCATACAATGCGCACCTCTCCGTGATGTTTTTCTCACTCCTAGTAGTGAATCTAATGTAACACACACCCATACAATGCGCACCACCCCGTGATGTTTTTCTCACTCCTACTAGTGAATCTAATGTAACACACACCCATAAAATGCGCACCACCCCGTGATGTTTTTCTCACTCCTACTAGTGAATCTAATGTAACACACAACCATACAATGCGCACCACCCCGTGATGTTTTTCTCACTCCTACTAGTGAATGTAATGTAACACACACCCATACAATGCGCACCTCCCCGTGATGTTTTTCTCACTCCTACTAGTGAATGTAATGTAACACACCCATACAATGCGCATCACCCCGTGATGTTTTTCTCACTCCTACTAGTGAATCTAATGTAACACACACCCATACAATGCGCACCACCCCGTGATGTTTTTCTCACTCCTACTAGTGAATCTAATGTAACACACACCCATACAATGCGCACCACCCCGTGATGTTTTTCTCACTCCTACTAGTGAATGTAATGTAACACACACCCATACAATGCGCACCACCCCGTGATGATTTTCTCACTCCTACTAGTGAATCTAATGTAACACACACCCATACAATGCGCACCACCCCGTGATGTTTTTCTCACTCCTACTAGTGAATCTAATATAACACACACCCATACAATGCGCACCACCCCGTGATGTTTTCTCACTCCTACTAGTGAATCTAATGTAACACACACCCATACAATGCGCACCACCCCGTGATGTTTTTCTCACTCCTACTAGTGAATCTAATGTAACACACACCCATACAATGCGCACCTCCCCGTGATGTTTTTCTCACTCCTAGTATTGAATGTAAGGTAACACACACCCATACAATGCGCACCACCCCGTGATGTTTTTCTCACTCCTACTAGTGAATCTAATGTAACACACACCCATAAAATGCGCACCACCCCGTGATGTTTTTCTCACTCCTACTAGTGAATCTAATGTAACACACACCCATACAATGCGCACCTCTCCGTGATGTTTTTCTCACTCCTAGTAGTGAATCTAATGTAACACACACCCATACAATGCGCACCACCCCGTGATGTTTTTCTCACTCCTACTAGTGAATCTAATGTAACACACACCCATAAAATGCGCACCACCCCGTGATGTTTTTCTCACTCCTACTAGTGAATGTAATGTAACACACAACCATACAATGCGCACCACCCCGTGATGTTTTTCTCACTCCTACTAGTGAATGTAATGTAACACACACCCATACAATGCGCACCTCCCCGTGATGTTTTTCTCACTCCTACTAGTGAATGTAATGTAACACACCCATACAATGCGCATCACCCCGTGATGTTTTTCTCACTCCTACTAGTGAATGTAATGTAACACACAGCCATACAATGCGCACCACCCCGTGATGTTTTTCTCACTCCTACTAGTGAATCTAATGTAACACACACCCATACAATGCGCACCACCCCGTGATGTTTTTCTCACTCCTACTAGTGAATCTAATATAACACACACCCATACAATGCGCACCACCCCGTGATGTTTTTCTCACTCCTACTAGTGAATCTAATGTAACACACACCCATACAATGCGCACCACCCCGTGATGTTTTTCTCACTCCTACTAGTGAATCTAATGTAACACACACCCATACAATGCGCACCTCCCCGTGATGTTTTTCTCACTCCTAGTATTGAATGTAAGGTAACACACACCCATACAATGCGCACCACCCCGTGATGTTTTTCTCACTCCTACTAGTGAATCTAATGTAACACACACCCATAAAATGCGCACCACCCCGTGATGTTTTTCTCACTCCTACTAGTGAATCTAATGTAACACACACCCATACAATGCGCACCTCTCCGTGATGTTTTTCTCACTCCTAGTAGTGAATCTAATGTAACACACACCCATACAATGCGCACCACCCCGTGATGTTTTTCTCACTCCTACTAGTGAATCTAATGTAACACACACCCATAAAATGCGCACCACCCCGTGATGTTTTTCTCACTCCTACTAGTGAATCTAATGTAACACACAACCATACAATGCGCACCACCCCGTGATGTTTTTCTCACTCCTACTAGTGAATGTAATGTAACACACACCCATACAATGCGCACCTCCCCGTGATGTTTTTCTCACTCCTACTAGTGAATGTAATGTAACACACCCATACAATGCGCATCACCCCGTGATGTTTTTCTCACTCCTACTAGTGAATCTAATGTAACACACACCCATACAATGCGCACCACCCCGTGATGTTTTTCTCACTCCTACTAGTGAATCTAATGTAACACACACCCATACAATGCGCACCACCCCGTGATGTTTTTCTCACTCCTACTAGTGAATGTAATGTAACACACACCCATACAATGCGCACCACCCCGTGATGATTTTCTCACTCCTACTAGTGAATCTAATGTAACACACACCCATACAATGCGCACCACCCCGTGATGTTTTTCTCACTCCTACTAGTGAATGTAATGTAACACACAGCCATACAATGCGCACCACCCCGTGATGTTTTTCTCACTCCTACTAGTGAATCTAATGTAACACACACCCATACAATGCGCACCACCCCGTGATGTTTTTCTCACTCCTACTAGTGAATCTAATATAACACACACCCATACAATGCGCACCACCCCGTGATGTTTTTCTCACTCCTACTAGTGAATCTAATGTAACACACACCCATAAAATGCGCACCACCCCGTGATGTTTTTCTCACTCCTACTAGTGAATGTAATGTAACACACACCCATACAATGCGCACCACCCCGTGATGTTTTTCTCACTCCTACTAGTGAATCTAATGTAACACACACCCATACAATGCGCACCACCCCGTGATGTTTTTCTCACTCCTACTAGTGAATCTAATGTAACGCACACCCATACAATGCGCACCACCCCGTGATGTTTTTCTCACTCCTACTAGTGAATCTAATGTAACACACACCCATACAATGCGCACCACCCCGTGATGTTTTTCTCACTCCTACTAGTGAATGTAATGTAACACACACCCATACAATGCGCACCACCCCGTGATGTTTTTCTCACTCCTACTAGTGAATCTAATGTAACACACACCCATACAATGCGCACCACCCCGTGATGTTTTTCTCACTCCTACTAGTGAATCTAATGTAACACACACCCATACAATGCGCACCACCCCGTGATGTTTTTCTCACTCCTACTAGTGAATCTAATGTAACACACACCCATAAAATGCGCACCACCCCGTGATGTTTTTCTCACTCCTACTAGTGAATCTAATGTAACACACACCCATACAATGCACACCACCACGTGATGTTTTTCTCACTCCTACTAGTGAATGTAATGTAACACACCCATACAATTCGCACCACCCTGTGATGTTTTTCTCACTCCTACTAGTGAATCTAATGTAACACACACCCATACAATGCGCACCACTCCGTGATGTTTTTCTCACTCCTACTAGTGAATGCATTGTAACACACACCCATACAATGCACACCACCCCGTGATGTTTTTCTCACTCCTACTAGTGAATGTAATGTAACACACACCCATACAATGCACACCACCCCGTGATGTTTTTCTCACTCCTACTAGTGAATGTAATGTAACACACACCCATACAATGCGCACCACCCCGTGATGTTTTTCTCACTCCTACTAGTGAATGTAATGTAACACACAGCCATACAATGCGCACCACCCCGTGATGTTTTTCTCACTCCTACTAGTGAATCTAATGTAACACACACCCATACAATGCGCACCACCCCGTGATGTTTTTCTCACTCCTACTAGTGAATCTAATATAACACACACCCATACAATGCGCACCACCCCGTGATGTTTTTCTCACTCCTACTAGTGAATCTAATGTAACACACACCCATAAAATGCGCACCAACCCGTGATGTTTTTCTCACTCCTACTAGTGAATGTAATGTAACACACACCCATACAATGCGCACCACCCCGTGATGTTTTTCTCACTCCTACTAGTGAATCTAATGTAACACACACCCATACAATGCGCACCACCCCGTGATGTTTTTCTCACTCCTACTAGTGAATCTAATGTAACGCACACCCATACAATGCGCACCACCCCGTGATGTTTTTCTCACTCCTACTAGTGAATCTAATGTAACACACACCCATACAATGCGCACCACCCCGTGATGTTTTTCTCACTCCTACTAGTGAATGTAATGTAACACACACCCATACAATGCGCACCACCCCGTGATGTTTTTCTCACTCCTACTAGTGAATCTAATGTAACACACACCCATACAATGCGCACCACCCCGTGATGTTTTTCTCACTCCTACTAGTGAATCTAATGTAACGCACACCCATACAATGCGCACCACCCCGTGATGTTTTTCTCACTCCTACTAGTGAATGTAATGTAACACACACCCATACAATGCGCACCTCCCCGTGATGTTTTTCTCACTCCTAGTAGTGAATCTAATGTAACACACACCCATACAATGCGCACCACCCCGTGATGTTTTTCTCACTCCTACTAGTGAATGTAATGTAACACACACCCATACAATGCGCACAACCCCGTGATGTTTTTCTCACTCCTACTAGTGAATGTAATGTAACACACACCCATACAATGCGCACCACCCCGGGATGTTTTTCTCACTCCTACTAGTGAATGTAATGTAACACACACCCATACAATGCGCACCTCCCCGTGATGTTTTTCTCACTCCTAGTAGTGAATCTAATGTAACACACACCCATACAATGCGCACCACCCCGTGATGTTTTTCTCACTCCTACTAGTGAATCTAATGTAACACACACCCATAAAATGCGCACCACCCCGTGATGTTTTTCTCACTCCTACTAGTGAATCTAATGTAACACACACCCATACAATGCACACCACCACGTGATGTTTTTCTCACTCCTACTAGTGAATGTAATGTAACACACCCATACAATTCGCACCACCCCGTGATGTTTTTCTCACTCCTACTAGTGAATCTAATGTAACACACACCCATACAATGCGCACCACCCCGTGATGTTTTTCTCACTCCTACTAGTGAATGCATTGTAACACACACCCATACAATGCACACCACCCCGTGATGTTTTTCTCACTCCTACTAGTGAATGTAATGTAACACACACCCATACAATGCGCACCACCCCGTGATGTTTTTCTCACTCCTACTAGTGAATGTAATGTAACACACACCCATACAATGCGCACCACCCCGTGATGTTTTTCTCACTCCTACTAGTGAATGTAATGTAACACACAGCCATACAATGCGCACCACCCCGTGATGTTTTTCTCACTCCTACTAGTGAATCTAATGTAACACACACCCATACAATGCGCACCACCCCGTGATGTTTTTCTCACTCCTACTAGTGAATCTAATATAACACACACCCATACAATGCGCACCACCCCGTGATGTTTTTCTCACTCCTACTAGTGAATCTAATGTAACACACACCCATACAATGCGCACCACCCCGTGATGTTTTTCTCACTCCTACTAGTGAATCTAATGTAACACACACCCATACAATGCGCACCACCCCGTGATGTTTTTCTCACTCCTACTAGTGAATCTAATGTAACGCACACCCATACAATGCGCACCACCACGTGATGTTTTTCTCACTCCTACTAGTGAATCTAATGTAACACACACCCATACAATGCGCGCCACCCCGTGATGTTTTTCTCACTCCTACTAGTGAATGTAATGTAACACACACCCATACAATGCGCACCACCCCGTGATGTTTTTCTCACTCCTACTAGTGAATCTAATGTAACACACACCCATACAATGCGCACCACCCCGTGATGTTTTTCTCACTCCTACTAGTGAATCTAATGTAACGCACACCCATACAATGCGCACCACCCCGTGATGTTTTTCTCACTCCTACTAGTGAATCTAATGTAACACACACCCATACAATGCGCACCACCCCGTGATGTTTTTCTCACTCCTACTAGTGAATGTAATTTAACACACACCCATACAATGCAGACCACCCCGTGATGTTTTTCTCACTCCTACTAGTGAATGTAATGTAACACACACCCATACAATGCGCACCTCCCCGTGATGTTTTTCTCACTCCTAGTAGTGAATCTAATGTAACACACACCCATACAATGCGCACCACCCCGTGATGTTTTTCTCACTCCTACTAGTGAAGGTAATGTAACACACACCCATACAATGCGCACCACCCCGTGATGTTTTTCTCACTCCTACTAGTGAATGTAATGTAACACACACCCATACAATGCGCACCACCCCGTGATGTTTTTCTCACTCCTACTAGTGAATGTCATGTAACACACACCCATACAATGTGCACCTCCCCGTGATGTTTTTCTCACTCCTAGTAGTGAATCTAATGTAACACACACCCATACAATGCGCACCACCTAGTGATGTTTTTCTCACTCCTACTAGTGAATGTAATGTAACACACACCCATACAATGCGCACCACCCCGTGATGTTTTTCTCACTCCTACTAGTGAATGTAATGTAACACACACCCATACAATTCGCACCTCTCCGTGATGTTTTTATCACTCCTACTAGTGTATGTAATGTAACACACACCCATACAATGCGCACCTCCCCGTGATGTTTTTCTCACTCCTAGTAGTGAATGTAAGGTAACACACACCCATACAATGCGCACCACCCCGTGATGTTTTTCTCACTCCTACTAGTGAATCTAATGTAACACACACCCATAAAATGCGCACCTCTCCGTGATGATTTTCTCACTCCTACTAGTGTATGTAATGTAACACACACCCATACAATGCGCACCTCCCCGTGATGTTTTTCTCACTCCTAGTAGTGAATGTAAGGTAACACACACCCATACAATGCGCACCACCCCGTGATGTTTTTCTCACTCCTACTAGTGAATCTAATGTAACACACACCCATAAAATGCGCACCACCCCGTGATGTTTTTCTCACTCCTACTAGTGAATCTAATGTAACACACACCCATACAATGCGCACCTCTCCGTGATGTTTTTCTCACTCCTAGTAGTGAATCTAATGTAACACACACCCATACAATGCGCACCACCCCGTGATGTTTTTCTCACTCCTACTAGTGAATCTAATGTAACACACACCCATAAAATGCGCACCACCCCGTGATGTTTTTCTCACTCCTACTAGTGAATCTAATGTAACACACACCCATACAATGCGCACCACCCCGTGATGTTTTTCTCACTCCTACTAGTGAATGTCATGTAACACACACCCATACAATGCGCACCTCCCCGTGATGTTTTTCTCACTCCTACTAGTGAATCTAATGTAACACACACCCATACAATGCGCACCACCGAGTGATGTTTTTCTCACTCCTACTAGTGAATGTAATGTAACACACACCCATACAATGCGCACCACCCCGTGATGTTTTTCTCACTCCTACTAGTGAATGTAATGTAACACACACCCATACAATGCGCACCTCTCCGTGATGTTTTTCTCACTCCTACTAGTGTATGTAATGTAACACACACCCATACAATGCGCACCTCCCCGTGATGTTTTTCTCACTCCTAGTAGTGAATGTAAGGTAACACACACCCATACAATGCGCACCACCCCGTGATGTTTTTCTCACTCCTACTAGTGAATCTAATGTAACACACACCCATAAAATGCGCACCTCTCCGTGATGTTTTTCTCACTCCTACTAGTGTATGTAATGTAACACACACCCATACAATGCGCACCTCCCCGTGATGTTTTTCTCACTCCTAGTAGTGAATGTAAGGTAACACACACCCATACAATGCGCACCACCCCGTGATGTTTTTCTCACTCCTACTAGTGAATCTAATGTAACACACACCCATAAAATGCGCACCTCTCCGTGATGTTTTTCTCACTCCTACTAGTGTATGTAATGTAACACACACCCATACAATGCGCACCTCCCCGTGATGTTTTTCTCACTCCTAGTATTTAATGTAAGGTAACACACACCCATACAATGCGCACCACCCCGTGATGTTTTTCTCACTCCTACTAGTGAATGTAATGTAACACACACCCATACAATGCGCACCTCCCCGTGATGTTTTTCTCACTCCTACTAGTGAATGTAATGTAACACACCCATACAATGCGCATCACCCCGTGATGTTTTTCTCACTCCTACTAGTGAATCTAATGTAACACACACCCATACAATGCGCACCACCCCGTGATGTTTTTCTCACTCCTACTAGTGAATCTAATGTAACACACACCCATACAATGCGCACCACCCCGTGATGTTTTTCTCACTCCTACTAGTGAATGTAATGTAACACACACCCATACAATGCGCACCACCCCGTGATGTTTTTCTCACTCCTACTAGTGAATCTAATGTAACACACACCCATACAATGCGCACCACCCCGTGATGTTTTTCTCACTCCTACTAGTGAATCTAATGTAACGCACACCCATACAATGCGCACCACCCCGTGATGTTTTTCTCACTCCTACTAGTGAATCTAATGTAACACACACCCATACAATGCGCACCACCCCGTGATGTTTTTCTCACTCCTACTAGTGAATGTAATTTAACACACACCCATACAATGCAGACCACCCCGTGATGTTTTTCTCACTCCTACTAGTGAATGTAATGTAACACACACCCATACAATGCGCACCTCCCCGTGATGTTTTTCTCACTCCTAGTAGTGAATCTAATGTAACACACACCCATACAATGCGCACCACCCCGTGATGTTTTTCTCACTCCTACTAGTGAAGGTAATGTAACACACACCCATACAATGCGCACCACCCCGTGATGTTTTTCTCACTCCTACTAGTGAATGTAATGTAACACACACCCATACAATGCGCACCACCCCGTGATGTTTTTCTCACTCCTACTAGTGAATGTCATGTAACACACACCCATACAATGCGCACCTCCCCGTGATGTTTTTCTCACTCCTAGTAGTGAATCTAATGTAACACACACCCATACAATGCGCACCACCTAGTGATGTTTTTCTCACTCCTACTAGTGAATGTAATGTAACACACACCCATACAATGCGCACCACCCCGTGATGTTTTTCTCACTCCTACTAGTGAATGTAATGTAACACACACCCATACAATTCGCACCTCTCCGTGATGTTTTTATCACTCCTACTAGTGTATGTAATGTAACACACACCCATACAATGCGCACCTCCCCGTGATGTTTTTCTCACTCCTAGTAGTGAATGTAAGGTAACACACACCCATACAATGCGCACCACCCCGTGATGTTTTTCTCACTCCTACTAGTGAATCTAATGTAACACACACCCATAAAATGCGCACCTCTCCGTGATGATTTTCTCACTCCTACTAGTGTATGTAATGTAACACACACCCATACAATGCGCACCTCCCCGTGATGTTTTTCTCACTCCTAGTAGTGAATGTAAGGTAACACACACCCATACAATGCGCACCACCCCGTGATGTTTTTCTCACTCCTACTAGTGAATCTAATGTAACACACACCCATAAAATGCGCACCACCCCGTGATGTTTTTCTCACTCCTACTAGTGAATCTAATGTAACACACACCCATACAATGCGCACCTCTCCGTGATGTTTTTCTCACTCCTAGTAGTGAATCTAATGTAACACACACCCATACAATGCGCACCACCCCGTGATGTTTTTCTCACTCCTACTAGTGAATCTAATGTAACACACACCCATAAAATGCGCACCACCCCGTGATGTTTTTCTCACTCCTACTAGTGAATCTAATGTAACACACACCCATACAATGCGCACCACCCCGTGATGTTTTTCTCACTCCTACTAGTGAATGTCATGTAACACACACCCATACAATGCGCACCTCCCCGTGATGTTTTTCTCACTCCTAGTAGTGAATCTAATGTAACACACACCCATACAATGCGCACCACCGAGTGATGTTTTTCTCACTCCTACTAGTGAATGTAATGTAACACACACCCATACAATGCGCACCACCCCGTGATGTTTTTCTCACTCCTACTAGTGAATGTAATGTAACACACACCCATACAATGCGCACCTCTCCGTGATGTTTTTCTCACTCCTACTAGTGTATGTAATGTAACACACACCCATACAATGCGCACCTCCCCGTGATGTTTTTCTCACTCCTAGTAGTGAATGTAAGGTAACACACACCCATACAATGCGCACCACCCCGTGATGTTTTTCTCACTCCTACTAGTGAATCTAATGTAACACACACCCATAAAATGCGCACCTCTCCGTGATGTTTTTCTCACTCCTACTAGTGTATGTAATGTAACACACACCCATACAATGCGCACCTCCCCGTGATGTTTTTCTCACTCCTAGTAGTGAATGTAAGGTAACACACACCCATACAATGCGCACCACCCCGTGATGTTTTTCTCACTCCTACTAGTGAATCTAATGTAACACACACCCATAAAATGCGCACCTCTCCGTGATGTTTTTCTCACTCCTACTAGTGTATGTAATGTAACACACACCCATACAATGCGCACCTCCCCGTGATGTTTTTCTCACTCCTAGTATTTAATGTAAGGTAACACACACCCATACAATGCGCACCACCCCGTGATGTTTTTCTCACTCCTACTAGTGAATGTAATGTAACACACACCCATACAATGCGCACCTCCCCGTGATGTTTTTCTCACTCCTACTAGTGAATGTAATGTAACACACCCATACAATGCGCATCACCCCGTGATGTTTTTCTCACTCCTACTAGTGAATCTAATGTAACACACACCCATACAATGCGCACCACCCCGTGATGTTTTTCTCACTCCTACTAGTGAATCTAATGTAACACACACCCATACAATGCGCACCACCCCGTGATGTTTTTCTCACTCCTACTAGTGAATGTAATGTAACACACACCCATACAATGCGCACCACCCCGTGATGATTTTCTCACTCCTACTAGTGAATCTAATGTAACACACACCCATACAATGCGCACCACCCCGTGATGTTTTTCTCACTCCTACTAGTGAATGTAATGTACTACACACCCATACAATGCGCACCACCCCGTGATGTTTTTCTCACTCCTACTAGTGAATGTAATGTAACACACACCCATACAATGCGCACCACCCCGTGATGTTTTTCTCACTCCTACTAGTGAATGTAATGTAACACACACCCATACAAGGCGCACCACCCCGTGATGTTTTTCTCACTCCTACTAGTGAATGTAATGTAACACACACCCATACAAGGCGCACCACCCCGTGATGTTTTTCTCACTCCTACTAGTGAATGTAATGTAACACACACCCATACAATGCGCACCTCCCCGTGATGGTTTTCTCACTCCTAGTAGTGAATCTAATGTAACACACACCCATACAATGCGCATCACCCCGTGATGTTTTTCTCACTCCTACTAGTGAATCTAATGTAACACACACCCATAAAATGCGCACCACCCCGTGATGTTTTTCTCACTCCTACTAGTGAATGTAATGTAACACACACCCATACAATGCGCACCACCCCGTGATGTTTTTCTCACTCCTACTAGTGAATCTAATGTAACACACACCCATACAATGCGCACCACCCCGTGACGTTTTTCTCACTCCTACTAGTGAATGTAATGTAACACACAGCCATACAATGCGCACCACCACGTGATGTTTTTCTCACTCCTACTAGTGAATGTAATGCACCACACACCCATACAATGCGCACCACCCCGTGATGTTTTTCTCACTCCTACTAGTGAATGTAATGTAACACACACCCATACAATGCGCACCACCCCGTGATGTTTTTCTCACTGCTACTAGTGAATCTAATGTAACACACACCCATACAATGCGCACCACCCCGTGATGTTTTTCTCACTCCTACTAGTGAATCTAATGTAACACACACCCATACAATGCGCACCACCCCGTGATGTTTTTCTCACTCCTACTAGTGAATGTAATGTAACACACACCCATACAATGCGGACCACCCCGTGATGTTTTTCTCACTCCTACTAGTGAATGTAATGTAACACACACCGATACAATGCGCACCTCCACGTGATGTTTTTCTCACTCCTAGTAGTGAATCTAAAGTAACACACACCCATACAATGCGCACCACCCCGTGATGTTTTTCTCACTCCTACTAGTGAATGTAATGTAACACACACCCATACAATGCGCACCTCCCCGTGATGTTTTTCTCACTCCTAGTAGTGAATCTAATGTAACACACACCCATACAATGCGCACCACCCCGTGATGTTTTTCTCACTCCTACTAGTGAATGTAATGTAACACACACCCATACAATGCGCACAACCCCGTGATGTTTTTCTCACTCCTACTAGTGAATGTAATGTAACACACACCCATACAATGCGCACCACCCCGGGATGTTTTTCTCACTCCTACTAGTGAATGTAATGTAACACACACCCATACAATGCGCACCTCCCCGTGATGTTTTTCTCACTCCTAGTAGTGAATCTAATGTAACACACACCCATACAATGCGCACCACCCCGTGATGTTTTTCTCACTCCTACTAGTGAATCTAATGTAACACACACCCATAAAATGCGCACCACCCCGTGATGTTTTTCTCACTCCTACTAGTGAATCTAATGTAACACACACCCATACAATGCACACCACCACGTGATGTTTTTCTCACTCCTACTAGTGAATGTAATGTAACACACCCATACAATTCGCACCACCCCGTGATGTTTTTCTCACTCCTACTAGTGAATCTAATGTAACACACACCCATACAATGCGCACCACCCCGTGATGTTTTTCTCACTCCTACTAGTGAATGCATTGTAACACACACCCATACAATGCACACCACCCCGTGATGTTTTTCTCACTCCTACTAGTGAATGTAATGTAACACACACCCATACAATGCACACCACCCCGTGATGTTTTTCTCACTCCTACTAGTGAATGTAATGTAACACACACCCATACAATGCGCACCACCCCGTGATGTTTTTCTCACTCCTACTAGTGAATGTAATGTAACACACAGCCATACAATGCGCACCACCCCGTGATGTTTTTCTCACTCCTACTAGTGAATCTAATGTAACACACACCCATACAATGCGCACCACCCCGTGATGTTTTTCTCACTCCTACTAGTGAATCTAATGTAACACACACCCATACAATGCGCACCACCCCGTGATGTTTTTCTCACTCCTACTAGTGAATCTAATGTAACGCACACCCATACAATGCGCACCACCCCGTGATGTTTTTCTCACTCCTACTAGTGAATCTAATGTAACACACACCCATACAATGCGCACCACCCCGTGATGTTTTTCTCACTCCTACTAGTGAATGTAATTTAACACACACCCATACAATGCAGACCACCCCGTGATGTTTTTCTCACTCCTACTAGTGAATGTAATGTAACACACACCCATACAATGCGCACCTCCCCGTGATGTTTTTCTCACTCCTAGTAGTGAATCTAATGTAACACACACCCATACAATGCGCACCACCACGTGATGTTTTTCTCACTCCTACTAGTGAAGGTAATGTAACACACACCCATACAATGCGCACCACCCCGTGATGTTTTTCTCACTCCTACTAGTGAATGTAATGTAACACACACCCATACAATGCGCACCATCCCGTGATGTTTTTCTCACTCCTACTAGTGAATGTCATGTAACACACACCCATACAATGCGCACCTCCCCGTGATGTTTTTCTCACTCCTAGTAGTGAATCTAATGTAACACACACCCATACAATGCGCACCACCGAGTGATGTTTTTCTCACTCCTACTAGTGAATGTAATGTAACACACACCCATACAATGCGCACCACCCCGTTATGTTTTTCTCACTCCTACTAGTGAATGTAATGTAACACACACCCATACAATTCGCACCTCTCC
The DNA here is from genome assembly GCF_034190915.1 of Cavia porcellus. Classification (NCBI taxonomy): domain Eukaryota; kingdom Metazoa; phylum Chordata; class Mammalia; order Rodentia; family Caviidae; genus Cavia; species Cavia porcellus. The sequence goes on from NW_026947568.1 coordinate 1,282,847, forward strand.
GTGATGTTTTTATCACTCCTACTAGTGTATGTAATGTAACACACACCCATACAATGCGCACCTCCCCGTGATGTTTTTCTCACTCCTAGTAGTGAATGTAAGGTAACACACACCCATACAATGCGCACCACCCCGTGATGTTTTTCTCACTCCTACTAGTGAATCTAATGTAACACACACCCATAAAATGCGCACCTCTCCGTGATGATTTTCTCACTCCTACTAGTGTATGTAATGTAACACACACCCATACAATGCGCACCTCCCCGTGATGTTTTTCTCACTCCTAGTAGTGAATGTAAGGTAACACACACCCATACAATGCGCACCACCCCGTGATGTTTTTCTCACTCCTACTAGTGAATCTAATGTAACACACACCCATAAAATGCGCACCACCCCGTGATGTTTTTCTCACTCCTACTAGTGAATCTAATGTAACACACACCCATACAATGCGCACCTCTCCGTGATGTTTTTCTCACTCCTAGTAGTGAATCTAATGTAACACACACCCATACAATGCGCACCACCCCGTGATGTTTTTCTCACTCCTACTAGTGAATCTAATGTAACACACACCCATAAAATGCGCACCACCCCGTGATGTTTTTCTCACTCCTACTAGTGAATCTAATGTAACACACAACCATACAATGCGCACCACCCCGTGATGTTTTTCTCACTCCTACTAGTGAATGTAATGTAACACACACCCATACAATGCGCACCTCCCCGTGATGTTTTTCTCACTCCTACTAGTGAATGTAATGTAACACACCCATACAATGCGCATCCCCCCGTGATGTTTTTCTCACTCCTACTAGTGAATCTAATGTAACACACACCCATACAATGCGCACCACCCCGTGATGTTTTTCTCACTCCTACTAGTGAATGTAATGTAACACACAGCCATACAATGCGCACCACCACGTGATGTTTTTCTCACTCCTACTAGTGAATGTAATGCGCCACACACCCATACAATGCGCACCACACCGTGATGTTTTTCTCACTCCTACTAGTGTATGTAATGTAACACACACCCATACAATGCGCACCTCCCCGTGATGTTTTTCTCACTCCTAGTATTGAATGTAAGGTAACACACACCCATACAATGCGCACCACCCCGTGATGTTTTTCTCACTCCTACTAGTGAATCTAATGTAACACACACCCATAAAATGCGCACCACCCCGTGATGTTTTTCTCACTCCTACTAGTGAATCTAATGTAACACACACCCATACAATGCGCACCTCTCCGTGATGTTTTTCTCACTCCTAGTAGTGAATCTAATGTAACACACACCCATACAATGCGCACCACCCCGTGATGTTTTTCTCACTCCTACTAGTGAATCTAATGTAACACACACCCATAAAATGCGCACCACCCCGTGATGTTTTTCTCACTCCTACTAGTGAATCTAATGTAACACACAACCATACAATGCGCACCACCCCGTGATGTTTTTCTCACTCCTACTAGTGAATGTAATGTAACACACACCCATACAATGCGCACCTCCCCGTGATGTTTTTCTCACTCCTACTAGTGAATGTAATGTAACACACCCATACAATGCGCATCACCCCGTGATGTTTTTCTCACTCCTACTAGTGAATCTAATGTAACACACACCCATACAATGCGCACCACCCCGTGATGTTTTTCTCACTCCTACTAGTGAATCTAATGTAACACACACCCATACAATGCGCACCACCCCGTGATGTTTTTCTCACTCCTACTAGTGAATGTAATGTAACACACACCCATACAATGCGCACCACCCCGTGATGATTTTCTCACTCCTACTAGTGAATCTAATGTAACACACACCCATACAATGCGCACCACCCCGTGATGTTTTTCTCACTCCTACTAGTGAATGTAATGTACTACACACCCATACAATGCGCACCACCCCGTGATGTTTTTCTCACTCCTACTAGTGAATGTAATGTAACACACACCCATACAATGTGCACCACCCCGTGATGTTTTTCTCACTCCTACTAGTGAATGTAATGTAACACACAGCCATACAATGCGCACCACCACGTGATGTTTTTCTCACTCCTACTAGTGAATGTAATGCAACACACACCCATACAATGTGCACCACCCCGTGATGTTTTTCTCACTCATACTAGTGAATGTAATGTAACACACACCCATACAATGCGCACCACCCCGTGATGTTTTTCTCACTCCTACTAGTGAATCTAATGTAACACACACCCCTACAATGCGCACCACCCCGTGATGTTTTTCTCACTCCTACTAGTGAATCTAATGTAACACACACCCATACAATGCGCACCACCCCGTGATGTTTTTCTCACTCCTACTAGTGAATGTAATGTAACACACACCCATACAAGGCGCACCACCCCGTGATGTTTTTCTCACTCCTACTAGTGAATGTAATGTAACACACACCCATACAAGGCGCACCACCCCGTGATGTTTTTCTCACTCCTACTAGTGAATGTAATGTAACACACACCCATACAATGCGCACCTCCCCGTGATGGTTTTCTCACTCCTAGTAGTGAATCTAATGTAACACACACCCATACAATGCGCATCACCCCGTGATGTTTTTCTCACTCCTACTAGTGAATCTAATGTAACACACACCCATAAAATGCGCACCACCCCGTGATGTTTTTCTCACTCCTACTAGTGAATGTAATGTAACACACACCCATACAATGCGCACCACCCCGTGATGTTTTTCTCACTCCTACTAGTGAATCTAATGTAACACACACCCATACAATGCGCACCACCCCGTGATGTTTTTCTCACTCCTACTAGTGAATGTAATGTAACACACAGCCATACAATGCGCACCACCACGTGATGTTTTTCTCACTCCTACTAGTGAATGTAATGCACCACACACCCATACAATGCGCACCACCCCGTGATGTTTTTCTCACTCCTACTAGTGAATGTAATGTAACACACACCCATACAATGCGCACCACCCCGTGATGTTTTTCTCACTCCTACTAGTGAATCTAATGTAACACACACCCATACAATGCGCACCACCCCGTGATGTTTTTCTCACTCCTACTAGTGAATCTAATGTAACACACACCCATACAATGCGCACCACCCCGTGATGTTTTTCTCACTCCTACTAGTGAATGTAATGTAACACACACCCATACAATGCGGACCACCCCGTGATGTTTTTCTCACTCCTACTAGTGAATGTAATGTAACACACACCGTTACAATGCGCACCTCCCCGTGATGTTTTTCTCACTCCTAGTAGTGAATCTAAAGTAACACACACCCATACAATGCGCACCACCCCGTGATGTTTTTCTCACTCCTACTAGTGAATGTAATGTAACACACACCCATACAATGCGCACCACCCAGTGATGTTTTTCTCACTCCTACTAGTGAATGTAATGTAACACACACCCATACAATGCGCACCACCCAGTGATTTTTTTCTCACTCCTACTAGTGAATGTAATGTAACACACACCCATACAATGCGCACCTCCCCGTGATGTTTTTCTCACTCCTAGTAGTGAATCTAATGTAACACACACCCATACAATGCGCACCACCCCGTGATGTTTTTCTCACTCCTACTAGTGAATGTAATGTAACACACACCCATACAATGCGCACCACCCCGTGATGTTTTTCTCACTCCTACTAGTGAATGTCATGTAACACACACCCATACAATGCGCACCTCCCCGTGATGTTTTTCTCACTCCTAGTAGTGAATCTAATGTAACACACACCCATACAATGCGCACCACCGAGTGATGTTTTTCTCACTCCTACTAGTGAATGTAATGTAACACACACCCATACAATGCGCACCACCCCGTGATGTTTTTCTCACTCCTACTAGTGAATGTAATGTAACACACACCCATACAATGCGCACCTCTCCGTGATGTTTTTCTCACTCCTACTAGTGTATGTAATGTAACACACACCCATACAATGCGCACCTCCCCGTGATGTTTTTCTCACTCCTAGTAGTGAATGTAAGGTAACACACACCCATACAATGCGCACCACCCCGTGATGTTTTTCTCACTCCTACTAGTGAATCTAATGTAACACACACCCATAAAATGCGCACCTCTCCGTGATGTTTTTCTCACTCCTACTAGTGTATGTAATGTAACACACACCCATACAATGCGCACCTCCCCGTGATGTTTTTCTCACTCCTAGTATTGAATGTAAGGTAACACACACCCATACAATGCGCACCACCCCGTGATGTTTTTCTCACTCCTACTAGTGAATCTAATGTAACACACACCCATAAAATGCGCACCACCCCGTGATGTTTTTCTCACTCCTACTAGTGAATCTAATGTAACACACACCCATACAATGCGCACCTCTCCGTGATGTTTTTCTCACTCCTAGTAGTGAATCTAATGTAACACACACCCATACAATGCGCACCACCCCGTGATGTTTTTCTCACTCCTACTAGTGAATCTAATGTAACACACACCCATAAAATGCGCACCACCCCGTGATGTTTTTCTCACCCCTACTAGTGAATCTAATGTAACACACAACCATACAATGCGCACCACCCCGTGATGTTTTTCTCACTCCTACTAGTGAATGTAATGTAACACACACCCATACAATGCGCACCTCCCCGTGATGTTTTTCTCACTCCTACTAGTGAATGTAATGTAACACACCCATACAATGCGCATCACCCCGTGATGTTTTTCTCACTCCTACTAGTGAATCTAATGTAACACACACCCATACAATGCGCACCACCCCGTGATGTTTTTCTCACTCCTACTAGTGAATGTAATGTAACACACAGCCATACAATGCGCACCACCACGTGATGTTTTTCTCACTCCTACTAGTGAATGTAATGCGCCACACACCCATACAATGCGCACCACACCGTGATGTTTTTCTCACTCCTACTAGTGTATGTAATGTAACACACACCCATACAATGCGCACCTCCCCGTGATGTTTTTCTCACTCCTAGTATTGAATGTAAGGTAACACACACCCATACAATGCGCACCACCCCGTGATGTTTTTCTCACTCCTACTAGTGAATCTAATGTAACACACACCCATAAAATGCGCACCACCCCGTGATGTTTTTCTCACTCCTACTAGTGAATCTAATGTAACACACACCCATACAATGCGCACCTCTCCGTGATGTTTTTCTCACTCCTAGTAGTGAATCTAATGTAACACACACCCATACAATGCGCACCACCCCGTGATGTTTTTCTCACTCCTACTAGTGAATCTAATGTAACACACACCCATAAAATGCGCACCACCCCGTGATGTTTTTCTCACTCCTACTAGTGAATCTAATGTAACACACAACCATACAATGCGCACCACCCCGTGATGTTTTTCTCACTCCTACTAGTGAATGTAATGTAACACACACCCATACAATGCGCACCTCCCCGTGATGTTTTTCTCACTCCTACTAGTGAATGTAATGTAACACACCCATACAATGCGCATCACCCCGTGATGTTTTTCTCACTCCTACTAGTGAATCTAATGTAACACACACCCATACAATGCGCACCACCCCGTGATGTTTTTCTCACTCCTACTAGTGAATCTAATGTAACACACACCCATACAATGCGCACCACCCCGTGATGTTTTTCTCACTCCTACTAGTGAATGTAATGTAACACACACCCATACAATGCGCACCACCCCGTGATGATTTTCTCACTCCTACTAGTGAATCTAATGTAACACACACCCATACAATGCGCACCACCCCGTGATGTTTTTCTCACTCCTACTAGTGAATGTAATGTACTACACACCCATACAATGCGCACCACCCCGTGATGTTTTTCTCACTCCTACTAGTGAATGTAATGTAACACACACCCATACAATGTGCACCACCCCGTGATGTTTTTCTCACTCCTACTAGTGAATGTAATGTAACACACAGCCATACAATGCGCACCACCACGTGATGTTTTTCTCACTCCTACTAGTGAATGTAATGCAACACACACCCATACAATGTGCACCACCCCGTGATGTTTTTCTCACTCATACTAGTGAATGTAATGTAACACACACCCATACAATGCGCACCACCCCGTGATGTTTTTCTCACTCCTACTAGTGAATCTAATGTAACACACACCCCTACAATGCGCACCACCCCGTGATGTTTTTCTCACTCCTACTAGTGAATCTAATGTAACACACACCCATACAATGCGCACCACCCCGTGATGTTTTTCTCACTCCTACTAGTGAATGTAATGTAACACACACCCATACAAGGCGCACCACCCCGTGATGTTTTTCTCACTCCTACTAGTGAATGTAATGTAACACACACCCATACAAGGCGCACCACCCCGTGATGTTTTTCTCACTCCTACTAGTGAATGTAATGTAACACACACCCATACAATGCGCACCTCCCCGTGATGGTTTTCTCACTCCTAGTAGTGAATCTAATGTAACACACACCCATACAATGCGCATCACCCCGTGATGTTTTTCTCACTCCTACTAGTGAATCTAATGTAACACACACCCATAAAATGCGCACCACCCCGTGATGTTTTTCTCACTCCTACTAGTGAATGTAATGTAACACACACCCATACAATGCGCACCACCCCGTGATGTTTTTCTCACTCCTACTAGTGAATCTAATGTAACACACACCCATACAATGCGCACCACCCCGTGATGTTTTTCTCACTCCTACTAGTGAATGTAATGTAACACACAGCCATACAATGCGCACCACCACGTGATGTTTTTCTCACTCCTACTAGTGAATGTAATGCACCACACACCCATACAATGCGCACCACCCCGTGATGTTTTTCTCACTCCTACTAGTGAATGTAATGTAACACACACCCATACAATGCGCACCACCCCGTGATGTTTTTCTCACTCCTACTAGTGAATCTAATGTAACACACACCCATACAATGCGCACCACCCCGTGATGTTTTTCTCACTCCTACTAGTGAATCTAATGTAACACACACCCATACAATGCGCACCACCCCGTGATGTTTTTCTCACTCCTACTAGTGAATGTAATGTAACACACACCCATACAATGCGGACCACCCCGTGATGTTTTTCTCACTCCTACTAGTGAATGTAATGTAACACACACCGTTACAATGCGCACCTCCCCGTGATGTTTTTCTCACTCCTAGTAGTGAATCTAAAGTAACACACACCCATACAATGCGCACCACCCCGTGATGTTTTTCTCACTCCTACTAGTGAATGTAATGTAACACACACCCATACAATGCGCACCACCCAGTGATGTTTTTCTCACTCCTACTAGTGAATGTAATGTAACACACACCCATACAATGCGCACCACCCAGTGATTTTTTTCTCACTCCTACTAGTGAATGTAATGTAACACACACCCATACAATGCGCACCTCCCCGTGATGTTTTTCTCACTCCTAGTAGTGAATCTAATGTAACACACACCCATACAATGCGCACCACCCCGTGATGTTTTTCTCACTCCTACTAGTGAATGTAATGTAACACACACCCATACAATGCGCACCACCCCGTGATGTTTTTCTCACTCCTACTAGTGAATGTCATGTAACACACACCCATACAATGCGCACCTCCCCGTGATGTTTTTCTCACTCCTAGTAGTGAATCTAATGTAACACACACCCATACAATGCGCACCACCGAGTGATGTTTTTCTCACTCCTACTAGTGAATGTAATGTAACACACACCCATACAATGCGCACCACCCCGTGATGTTTTTCTCACTCCTACTAGTGAATGTAATGTAACACACACCCATACAATGCGCACCTCTCCGTGATGTTTTTCTCACTCCTACTAGTGTATGTAATGTAACACACACCCATACAATGCGCACCTCCCCGTGATGTTTTTCTCACTCCTAGTAGTGAATGTAAGGTAACACACACCCATACAATGCGCACCACCCCGTGATGTTTTTCTCACTCCTACTAGTGAATCTAATGTAACACACACCCATAAAATGCGCACCTCTCCGTGATGTTTTTCTCACTCCTACTAGTGTATGTAATGTAACACACACCCATACAATGCGCACCTCCCCGTGATGTTTTTCTCACTCCTAGTATTGAATGTAAGGTAACACACACCCATACAATGCGCACCACCCCGTGATGTTTTTCTCACTCCTACTAGTGAATCTAATGTAACACACACCCATAAAATGCGCACCACCCCGTGATGTTTTTCTCACTCCTACTAGTGAATCTAATGTAACACACACCCATACAATGCGCACCTCTCCGTGATGTTTTTCTCACTCCTAGTAGTGAATCTAATGTAACACACACCCATACAATGCGCACCACCCCGTGATGTTTTTCTCACTCCTACTAGTGAATCTAATGTAACACACACCCATAAAATGCGCACCACCCCGTGATGTTTTTCTCACCCCTACTAGTGAATCTAATGTAACACACAACCATACAATGCGCACCACCCCGTGATGTTTTTCTCACTCCTACTAGTGAATGTAATGTAACACACACCCATACAATGCGCACCTCCCCGTGATGTTTTTCTCACTCCTACTAGTGAATGTAATGTAACACACCCATACAATGCGCATCACCCCGTGATGTTTTTCTCACTCCTACTAGTGAATCTAATGTAACACACACCCATACAATGCGCACCACCCCGTGATGTTTTTCTCACTCCTACTAGTGAATCTAATGTAACACACACCCATACAATGCGCACCACCCCGTGATGTTTTTCTCACTCCTACTAGTGAATGTAATGTAACACAGACCCATACAATGCGCACCACCACGTGATGATTTTCTCACTCCTACTAGTGAATCTAATGTAACACACACCCATACAATGCGCACCACCCCGTGATGTTTTTCTCACTCCTACTAGTGAATGTAATGTACTACACACCCATACAATGCGCACCACCCCGTGATGTTTTTCTCACTCCTACTAGTGAATGTAATGTAACACACACCCATACAATGTGCACCACCCCGTGATGTTTTTCTCACTCCTACTAGTGAATGTAATGTAACACACAGCCATACAATGCGCACCACCACGTGATGTTTTTCTCACTCCTACTAGTGAATGTAATGCAACACACACCCATACAATGTGCACCACCCCGTGATGTTTTTCTCACTCATACTAGTGAATGTAATGTAACACACACCCATACAATGCGCACTACCCCGTGATGTTTTTCTCACTCCTACTAGTGAATCTAATGTAACACACACCCCTACAATGCGCACCACCCCGTGATGTTTTTCTCACTCCTACTAGTGAATCTAATGTAACACACACCCATACAATGCGCACCACCCCGTGATGTTTTTCTCACTCCTACTAGTGAATGTAATGTAACACACACCCATACAAGGCGCACCACCCCGTGATGTTTTTCTCACTCCTACTAGTGAATGTAATGTAACACACACCCATACAAGGCGCACCACCCCGTGATGTTTTTCTCACTCCTACTAGTGAATGTAATGTAACACACACCCATACAATGCGCACCTCCCCGTGATGGTTTTCTCACTCCTAGTAGTGAATCTAATGTAACACACACCCATACAATGCGCATCACCCCGTGATGTTTTTCTCACTCCTACTAGTGAATCTAATGTAACACACACCCATAAAATGCGCACCACCCCGTGATGTTTTTCTCACTCCTACTAGTGAATGTAATGTAACACACACCCATACAATGCGCACCACCCCGTGATGTTTTTCTCACTCCTACTAGTGAATCTAATGTAACACACACCCATACAATGCGCACCACCCCGTGATGTTTTTCTCACTCCTACTAGTGAATGTAATGTAACACACAGCCATACAGTGCGCACCACCACGTGATGTTTTTCTCACTCCTACTAGTGAATGTAATGCACCACACACCCATACAATGCGCACCACCCCGTGATGTTTTTCTCACTCCTACTAGTGAATGTAATGTAACACACACCCATACAATGCGCACCACCCCGTGATGTTTTTCTCACTCCTACTAGTGAATCTAATGTAACACACACCCATACAATGCGCACCACCCCGTGATGTTTTTCTCTCTCCTACTAGTGAATCTAATGTAACACACACCCATACAATGCGCACCACCCCGTGATGTTTTTCTCACTCCTACTAGTGAATGTAATGTAACACACACCCATACAATGCGGACCACCCCGTGATGTTTTTCTCACTCCTACTAGTGAATGTAATGTAACACACACCGATACAATGCGCACCTCCCCGTGATGTTTTTCTCACTCCTAGTAGTGAATCTAAAGTAACACACACCCATACAATGCGCACCACCCCGTGATGTTTTTCTCACTCCTACTAGTGAATGTAATGTAACACACACCCATACAATGCGCACCACCCAGTGATGTTTTTCTCACTCCTACTAGTGAATGTAATGTAACACACACCCATACAATGCGCACCACCCAGTGATTTTTTTCTCACTCCTACTAGTGAATGTAATGTAACACACACCCATACAATGCGCACCTCCCCGTGATGTTTTTCTCACTCCTAGTAGTGAATCTAATGTAACACACACCCATACAAGGCGCACCACCCCGTGATGTTTTTCTCACTCCTACTACTGAATGTAATGTAACACACACCCATACAATGCGCACAACCCCGTGATGTTTTTCTCACTCCTACTAGTGAATGTAATGTAACACACACCCATACAATGCGCACCACCCCGGGATGTTTTTCTCACTCCTACTAGTGAATGTAATGTAACACACACCCATACAATGCGCACCTCCCCGTGATGTTTTTCTCACTCCTACTAGTGAATCTAATGTAACACACACCCATACAATGAGCACCACCCCGTGATGTTTTTCTCACTCCTACTAGTGAATCTAATGTAACACACACCCATAAAATGCGCACCACCCCGTGATGTTTTTCTCACTCCTACTAGTGAATCTAATGTAACACACACCCATACAATGCACACCACCACGTGATGTTTTTCTCACTCCTACTAGTGAATGTAATGTAACACACCCATACAATTCGCACCACCCCGTGATGTTTTTCTCACTCCTACTAGTGAATCTAATGTAACACACACCCATACAATGCGCACCACCCCGTGATGTTTTTCTCACTCCTACTAGTGAATGCATTGTAACACACACCCATACAATGCACACCACCCCGTGATGTTTTTCTCACTCCTACTAGTGAATGTAATGTAACACACACCCATACAATGCGCACCACCCCGTGATGTTTTTCTCAATCCTACTAGTGAATGTAATGTAACACACAGCCATACAATGCGCACCACCCCGTGATGTTTTTCTCACTCCTACTAGTGAATCTAATGTAACACACACCCATACAATGCGCACCACCCCGTGATGTTTTTCTCACTCCTACTAGTGAATGTAATGTAACACACAGCCATACAATGCGCACCACCACGTGATGTTTTTCTCACTCCTACTAGTGAATGTAATGCACCACACACCCATACAATGCGCACCACCCCGTGATGTTTTTCTCACTCCTACTAGTGAATGTAATGTAAAACACACCCATACAATGCGCACCACCCCGTGATGTTTTTCTCACTCCTACTAGTGAATCTAATGTAACACACACCCATACAATGCGCACCACCCCGTGATGTTTTTCTCACTCCTACTAGTGAATCTAATGTAACACACACCCATACAATGCGCACCACCCCGTGATGTTTTTCTCACTCCTACTAGTGAATGTAATGTAACACACACCCATACAATGCGGACCACCCCGTGATGTTTTTCTCACTCCTACTAGTGAATGTAATGTAACACACACCCATACAATGCGCACCTCCCCGTGATGTTTTTCTCACTCCTAGTAGTGAATCTAATGTAACACACACCCATACAATGCGCACCACCCCGTGATGTTTTTCTCACTCCTACTAGTGAATGTAATGTAACACACACCCATACAATGCGCACCACCCCGTGATGTTTTTCTCACTCCTACTAGTGAATCTAATGTAACACACACCCATACAATGCGCACCACCCCGTGATGTTTTTCTCACTCCTACTAGTGAATGTAATGTAACACACACCCATACAATGCGCACCTCCCCGTGATGTTTTTCTCACTCCTAGTAGTGAATCTAATGTAACACACACCCATACAATGCGCACCACCCCGTGATGTTTTTCTCACTCCTACTAGTGAATGTAATGTAACACACACCCATACAATGCGCACAACCCCGTGATGTTTTTCTCACTCCTACTAGTGAATGTAATGTAACACACACCCATACAATGCGCACCACCCCGGGATGTTTTTCTCACTCCTACTAGTGAATGTAATGTAACACACAGCCATACAATGCGCACCACCACGTGATGTTTTTCTCACTCCTACTAGTGAATGTAATGCACCACACACCCATACAATGCGCACCACCCCGTGATGTTTTTCTCACTCCTACTAGGGAATGTAATGTAACACACAGCCATACAATGCGCACCACCACGTGATGTTTTTCTCACTCCTACTAGTGAATGTAATGCACCACACACCCATACAATGCGCACCACCCCGTGATGTTTTTCTCACTCCTACTAGTGAATGTAATGTAACACACACCCATACAATGCGCACCACCCCGTGATGTTTTTCTCACTCCTACTAGTGAATCTAATGTAACACACACCCATACAATGCGCACCACCCCGTGATGTTTTTCTCACTCCTACTAGTGAATCTAATGAAACACACACCCATACAATGCGCACCACCCCGTGATGTTTTTCTCACTCCTACTAGTGAATGTAATGTAACACACACCCATACAATGCGGACCACCCCGTGATGTTTTTCTCACTCCTACTAGTGAATGTAATGTAACACACACCCATACAATGCGCACCTCCCCGTGATGTTTTTCTCACTCCTAGTAGTGAATCTAATGTAACACACACCCATACAATGCGCACCACCCCGTGATGTTTTTCTCACTCCTACTAGTGAATGTAATGTAACACACACCCATACAATGCGCACCACCCCGTGATGTTTTTCTCACTCCTACTAGTGAATCTAATGTAACACAAACCCATACAATGCGCACCACCCCGTGATGTTTTTCTCACTCCTACTAGTGAATGTAATGTAACACACACCCATACAATGCGCACCTCCCCGTGATGTTTTTCTCACTCCTAGTAGTGAATCTAATGTAACACACACCCATACAATGCGCACCACCCCGTGATGTTTTTCTCACTCCTACTAGTGAATGTAATGTAACACACACCCATACAATGCGCACAACCCCGTGATGTTTTTCTCACTCCTACTAGTGAATGTAATGTAACACACACCCATACAATGCGCACCACCCCGGGATGTTTTTCTCACTCCTACTAGTGAATGTAATGTAACACACACCCAGACAATGCGCACCTCCCCGTGATGTTTTTCTCACTCCTAGTAGTGAATCTAATGTAACACACACCCATACAATGCGCACCACCCCGTGATGTTTTTCTCACTCCTACTAGTGAATCTAATGTAACACACACCCATAAAATGCGCACCACCCCGTGATGTTTTTCTCAATCCTACTAGTGAATCTAATGTAACACACACCCATACAATGCACACCACCACGTGATGTTTTTCTCACTCCTACTAGTGAATGTAATGTAACACACCCATACAATTCGCACCACCCCGTGATGTTTTTCTCACTCCTACTAGTGAATCTAATGTAACACACACCCATACAATGCGCACCACCCCGTGATGTTTTTCTCACTCCTACTAGTGAATGCATTGTAAAACACACCCATACAATGCACACCACCCCATGATGTTTTTCTCACTCCTACTAGTGAATGTAATGTAACACACACCCATACAATGCACACCACCCCGTGATGTTTTTCTCACTCCTACTAGTGAATGTAATGTAACACACACCCATACAATGCGCACCACCCCGTGATGTTTTTCTCACTCCTACTAGTGAATGTAATGTAACACACAGCCATACAATGCGCACCACCCCGTGATGTTTTTCTCACTCCTACTAATGAATCTAATGTAACACACACCCATACAATGCGCACCACCCCGTGATGTTTTTCTCACTCCTACTAGTGAATCTAATATAACACACACCCATACAATGCGCACCACCCCGTGATGTTTTTCTCACTCCTACTAGTGAATCTAATGTAACACACACCCATAAAATGCGCAACACCCCGTGATGTTTTTCTCACTCCTACTAGTGAATGTAATGTAACACACACCCATACAATGCGCACCACCCCGTGATGTTTTTCTCACTCCTACTAGTGAATCTAATGTAACACACACCCATACAATGCGCACCACCCCGTGATGTTTTTCTCACTCCTACTAGTGAATGTAATGTAACACACAACCATACAATGCGCACCACCCCGTGATGTTTTTCTCACTCCTACTAGTGAATGTAATGTAACACACACCCATACAATGCGCACCACCCCGTGATGTTTTTCTCACTCCTACTAGTGAATGTAATGTAACACACACCCATACAATGCGCACCTCTCCGTGATGTTTTTCTCACTCCTACTAGTGTATGTAATGTAACACACACCCATAAAATGCGCACCTCCCCGTGATGTTTTTCTCACTCCTAGTAATGAATGTAAGGTAACACACACCCATACAATGCGCACCACCCCGTGATGTTTTTCTCACTCCTACTAGTGAATGTAATGTAACACACACCCATACAATGCGCACCTCTCCGTGATGTTTTTCTCACTCCTACTAGTGTATGTAATGTAACACACACCCATACAATGCGCACCTCCCCGTGATGTTTTTCTCACTCCTAGTAGTGAATGTAAGGTAACACACACCCATACAATGCGCACCACCCCGTGATGTTTTTCTCACTCCTACTAGTGAATCTAATGTAACACACACCCATAAAATGCGCACCACCCCGTGATGTTTTTCTCACTCCTACTAGTGAATCTAATGTAACACACACCCATACAATGCGCACCTCTCCGTGATGTTTTTCTCACGCCTACTAGTGTATGTAATATAACACACACCCATACAATGCGCACCACCCCGTGATGTTTTTCTCACTCCTACTAGTGAATGTAATGTAACACACAGCCATACAATGCGCACCACCCCGTGATGTTTTTCTCACTCCTAATAGTGAATGTAATGTAACACACACCCATACAATGCGCACCACCCCGTGATGTTTTTCTCACTCCTACTAGTGGATCTAATGTAACACACACGCATACAATGCGCACCACCCCGTGATGTTTTTCTCACTCCTACTAGTGAATCTAATGTAACACACACCCATACAATGCGCACCACCCCGTGATGTTTTTCTCACTCCTACTAGTGAATCTAATGTAACACACACCCATACAATGTGCACCACCCCGTGATGTTTTTCTCACTCCTACTAGTGAATGTAATGTAACACACACCCATAAAATGCGCACCACACCGTGATGTTTTTCTCACTCCTACTAGTGAATGTAATGTAACACACACCCATACAATGTGCACCACCCCGTGATGTTTTTCTCACTCCTACTAGTGAATCTAATGTAACACACACCCATACAATGCGCACCACCCCTTGATGTTTTTCTCACTCCTACTAGTGAATGTAATGTAACACACACCCATACAATGCGCACCACCCCGTGATGTTTTTCTCACTCCTACTAGTGAATGTAATGTAACACACACCCATAAATGCGCACCACCCCGTGATGTTTTTCTCACTCCTACTAGTGAATGTAATGTAACACACAGCCATACAATGCGCACCACCACGTGATGTTATTCTCACTCCTACTAGTGAATGTAATGCAACACACACCCATACAATGCGTACCACCCCGTGATGTTTTTCTCACTCCTACTAGTGAATCTAATGTAACACACACCCATACAATGCGCACCACCCCGTGATGTTTTTCTCACTCCTACTAGTGAATCTAATGTAACACACACCCATACAATGCGCACCACCCCATGATGTTTTTCTCACTCCTACTAGTGAATGTAATGTAACACACACCCATACAATGCGCACCACCCCGTGATGTTTTTCTCACTCCTACTAGTGAATCTAATGTAACACACACCCATACAATGCGCACCACCCCGTGATGTTTTTCTCACTCCTACTAGTGAATCTAATGTAACACACACCCATACAATGCGCACCACCCCGTGATGTTTTTCTCACTCCTACTAGTGAATGTAATGTAACACACACCCATACAATGCGGACCACCCCGTGATGTTTTTCTCACTCCTACTAGTGAATGTAATGTAACACACACCCATACAATGCGCACCTCCCCGTGATGTTTTTCTCACTCCTAGTAGTGAATCTAATGTAACACACACCCATACAATGCGCACCACCCCGTGATGTTTTTCTCACTCCTACTAGTGAATGTAATGTAACACACACCCATACAATGCGCACCACCCCGTGATGTTTTTCTCACTCCTACTAGTGAATCTAATGTAACACACACCCATACAATGCGCACCACCCCGTGATGTTTTTCTCTCTCCTACTAGTGAATGTAATGTAACACACACCCATACAATGCGCACCTCCCCGTGATGTTTTTCTCACTCCTAGTAGTGAATCTAATGTAACACACACCCATACAATGCGCACCACCCCGTGATGTTTTTCTCCCTCCTACTAGTGAATGTAATGTAACACACACCCATACAATGCGCACAACCCCGTGATGTTTTTCTCACTCCTACTAGTGAATGTAATGTAACACACACCCATACAATGCGCACCACCCCGGGATGTTTTTCTCACTCCTACTAGTGAATGTAATGTAACACACACCCATACAATGCGCACCTCCCCGTGATGTTTTTCTCACTCCTAGTAGTGAATCTAATGTAACACACACCCATACAATGCGCACCACCCCGTGATGTTTTTCTCACTCCTACTAGTGAATCTAATGTAACACACACCCATAAAATGCGCACCACCCCGTGATGTTTTTCTCACTCCTACTAGTGAATCTAATGTAACACACACCCATACAATGCACACCACCACGTGATGTTTTTCTCACTCCTACTAGTGAATGTAATGTAACACACCCATACAATTCGCACCACCCCGTGATGTTTTTCTCACTCCTACTAGTGAATCTAATGTAACACACACCCATACAATGCGCACCACCCCGTGATGTTTTTCTCATTCCTACTAGTGAATGCATTGTAACACACACCCATACAATGCACACCACCCCGTGATGTTTTTCTCACTCCTACTAGTGAATGTAATGTAACACACACCCATACAATGCGCACCACCCCGTGATGTTTTTCTCACTCCTACTAGTGAATCTAATGTAACACACACCCATACAATGCGCACCACCCCGTGATGTTTTTCTCACTCCTACTAGTGAATGCATTGTAACACACACCCATACAATGCACACCACCCCGTGATGTTTTTCTCACTCCTACTAGTGAATCTAATGTAACACACACCCATACAATGCGCACCACCCCGTGATGTTTTTCTCACTCCTACTAGTGAATCTAATGTAACACACACCCATACAATGCGCACCACCCCGTGATGTTTTTCTCACTCCTACTAGTGAATGTAATGTAACACACACCCATACAATGCGGACCACCCCGTGATGTTTTTCTCACTCCTACTAGTGAATGTAATGTAACACACACCCATACAATGCGCACCTCCCCGTGATGTTTTTCTCACTCCTAGTAGTGAATCTAATGTAACACACACCCATACAATGCGCACCACCCCGTGATGTTTTTCTCACTCCTACTAGTGAATGTAATGTAACACACACCCATACAATGCGCACCACCCCGTGATGTTTTTCTCACTCCTACTAGTGAATCTAATGTAACACACACCCATACAATGCGCACCACCCCGTGATGTTTTTCTCACTCCTACTAGTGAATGTAATGTAACACACACCCATACAATGCGCACCTCCCCGTGATGTTTTTCTCACTCCTAGTAGTGAATCTAATGTAACACACACCCATACAATGCGCACCACCCCGTGATGTTTTTCTCCCTCCTACTAGTGAATGTAATGTAACACACACCCATACAATGCCCACAACCCCGTGATGTTTTTCTCACTCCTACTAGTGAATGTAATGTAACACACACCCATACAATGCGCACCACCCCGGGATGTTTTTCTCACTCCTACTAGTGAATGTAATGTAACACACACCCATACAATGCGCACCTCCCCGTGATGTTTTTCTCACTCCTAGTAGTGAATCTAATGTAACACACACCCATACAATGCGCACCACCCCGTGATGTTTTTCTCACTCCTACTAGTGAATCTAATGTAACACACACCCATAAAATGCGCACCACCCCGTGATGTTTTTCTCACTCCTACTAGTGAATCTAATGTAACACACACCCATACAATGCACACCACCACGTGATGTTTTTCTCACTCCTACTAGTGAATGTAATGTAACACACCCATACAATTCGCACCACCCCGTGATGTTTTTCTCACTCCTACTAGTGAATCTAATGTAACACACACCCATACAATGCGCACCACCCCGTGATGTTTTTCTCACTCCTACTAGTGAATGCATTGTAACACACACCCATACAATGCACACCACCCCGTGATGTTTTTCTCACTCCTACTAGTGAATGTAATGTAACACACACCCATACAATGCACACCACCCCGTGATGTTTTTCTCACTCCTACTAGTGAATGTAATGTAACACACACCCATACAATGCGCACCACCCCGTGATGTTTTTCTCACTCCTACTAGTGAATGTAATGTAACACACAGCCATACAATGCGCACCACCCCGTGATGTTTTTCTCACTCCTACTAGTGAATCTAATGTAACACACACCCATACAATGCGCACCACCCCGTGATGTTTTTCTCACTCCTACTAGTGAATCTAATATAACACACACCCATACAATGCACACCACCCCGTGATGTTTTTCTCACTCCTACTAGTGAATCTAATGTAACACACACCCATACAATGCGCACCACCCCGTGATGTTTTTCTCACTCCTACTAGTGAATGTAATGTAACACACACCCATACAATGCGCACCACCCCGTGATGTTTTTCTCACTCCTACTAGTGAATGCATTGTAACACACACCCATACAATGCACACCACCCCGTGATGTTTTTCTCACTCCTACTAGTGAATGTAATGTAACACACACCCATACAATGCACACCACCCCGTGATGTTTTTCTCACTCCTACTAGTGAATGTAATGTAACACACACCCATACAATGCGCACCACCCCGTGATGTTTTTCTCACTCCTACTAGTGAATGTAATGTAACACACAGCCATACAATGCGCACCACCCCGTGATGTTTTTCTCACTCCTAGTAGTGAATCTAATGTAACACACACCCATACAATGCGCACCACCCCGTGATGTTTTTCTCACTCCTACTAGTGAATGTAATGTAACACACACCCATACAATGCGCACCACCCCGTGATGTTTTTCTCACTCCTACTAGTGAATCTAATGTAACACACACCCATACAATGCGCACCACCCCGTGATGTTTTTCTCACTCCTACTAGTGAATGTAATGTAACACACACCCATACAATGCGCACCTCCCCGTGATGTTTTTCTCACTCCTAGTAGTGAATCTAATGTAACACACACCCATACAATGCGCACCACCCCGTGATGTTTTTCTCCCTCCTACTAGTGAATGTAATGTAACACACACCCATACAATGCGCACAACCCCGTGATGTTTTTCTCACTCCTACTAGTGAATGTAATGTAACACACACCCATACAATGCGCACCACCCCGGGATGTTTTTCTCACTCCTACTAGTGAATGTAATATAACACACACCCATACAATGCGCACCTCCCCGTGATGTTTTTCTCACTCCTAGTAGTGAATCTAATGTAACACACACCCATACAATGCGCACCACCCCGTGATGTTTTTCTCACTCCTACTAGTGAATCTAATGTAACACACACCCATAAAATGCGCACCACCCCGTGATGTTTTTCTCACTCCTACTAGTGAATCTAATGTAACACACACCCATACAATGCACACCACCACGTGATGTTTTTCTCACTCCTACTAGTGAATGTAATGTAACACACCCATACAATTCGCACCACCCCGTGATGTTTTTCTCACTCCTACTAGTGAATCTAATGTAACACACACCCATACAATGCGCACCACCCCGTGATGTTTTTCTCATTCCTACTAGTGAATGCATTGTAACACACACCCATACAATGCACACCACCCCGTGATGTTTTTCTCACTCCTACTAGTGAATGTAATGTAACACACACCCATACAATGCGCACCACTCCGTGATGTTTTTCTCACTCCTACTAGTGAATCTAATGTAACACACACCCATACAATGCGCACCACCCCGTGATGTTTTTCTCACTCCTACTAGTGAATGCATTGTAACACACACCCATACAATGCACACCACCCCGTGATGTTTTTCTCACTCCTACTAGTGAATCTAATGTAACACACACCCATACAATGCGCACCACCCCGTGATGTTTTTCTCACTCCTACTAGTGAATCTAATGTAACACACACCCATACAATGCGCACCACCCCGTGATGTTTTTCTCACTCCTACTAGTGAATGTAATGTAACACACACCCATACAATGCGGACCACCCCGTGATGTTTTTCTCACTCCTACTAGTGAATGTAATGTAACACACACCCATACAATGCGCACCTCCCCGTGATGTTTTTCTCACTCCTAGTAGTGAATCTAATGTAACACACACCCATACAATGCGCACCACCCCGTGATGTTTTTCTCACTCCTACTAGTGAATGTAATGTAACACACACCCATACAATGCGCACCTCCCCGTGATGTTTTTCTCACTCCTAGTAGTGAATCTAATGTAACACACACCCATACAATGCGCACCACCCCGTGATGTTTTTCTCCCTCCTACTAGTGAATGTAATGTAACACACACCCATACAATGCCCACAACCCCGTGATGTTTTTCTCACTCCTACTAGTGAATGTAATGTAACACACACCCATACAATGCGCACCACCCCGGGATGTTTTTCTCACTCCTACTAGTGAATGTAATGTAACACACACCCATACAATGCGCACCTCCCCGTGATGTTTTTCTCACTCCTAGTAGTGAATCTAATGTAACACACACCCATACAATGCGCACCACCCCGTGATGTTTTTCTCACTCCTACTAGTGAATCTAATGTAACACACACCCATAAAATGCACACCACCACGTGATGTTTTTCTCACTCCTACTAGTGAATGTAATGTAACACACCCATACAATTCGCACCACCCCGTGATGTTTTTCTCACTCCTACTAGTGAATCTAATGTAACACACACCCATACAATGCGCACCACCCCGTGATGTTTTTCTCACTCCTACTAGTGAATGCATTGTAACACACACCCATACAATGCACACCACCCCGTGATGTTTTTCTCACTCCTACTAGTGAATGTAATGTAACACACACCCATACAATGCACACCACCCCGTGATGTTTTTCTCACTCCTACTAGTGAATGTAATGTAACACACACCCATACAATGCGCACCACCCCGTGATGTTTTTCTCACTCCTACTAGTGAATGTAATGTAACACACAGCCATACAATGCGCACCACCCCGTGATGTTTTTCTCACTCCTACTAGTGAATCTAATGTAACACACACCCATACAATGCGCACCACCCCGTGATGTTTTTCTCACTCCTACTAGTGAATCTAATATAACACACACCCATACAATGCGCACCACCCCGTGATGTTTTTCTCACTCCTACTAGTGAATCTAATGTAACACACACCCATACAATGCGCACCACCCCGTGATGTTTTTCTCACTCCTACTAGTGAATGTAATGTAACACACACCCATACAATGCGCACCACCCCGTGATGTTTTTCTCACTCCTACTAGTGAATGCATTGTAACACACACCCATACAATGCACACCACCCCGTGATGTTTTTCTCACTCCTACTAGTGAATGTAATGTAACACACACCCATACAATGCACACCACCCCGTGATGTTTTTCTCACTCCTACTAGTGAATGTAATGTAACACACACCCATACAATGCGCACCACCCCGTGATGTTTTTCTCACTCCTACTAGTGAATGTAATGTAACACACAGCCATACAATGCGCACCACCCCGTGATGTTTTTCTCACTCCTACTAGTGAATCTAATGTAACACACACCCATACAATGCACACCACCCCGTGATGTTTTTCTCACTCCTACTAGTGAATCTAATATAACACACACCCATACAATGCGCACCACCCCGTGATGTTTTTCTCACTCCTACTAGTGAATCTAATGTAACACACACCCATACAATGCGCACCACCCCGTGATGTTTTTCTCACTCCTACTAGTGAATGTAATGTAACACACACCCATACAATGCGCACCACCCCGTGATGTTTTTCTCACTCCTACTAGTGAATCTAATGTAACACACACCCATACAATGCGCACCACCCCGTGATGTTTTTCTCACTCCTACTAGTGAATGTAATGTAACCCACAGCCATACAATGCGCACCACCACGTGATGTTTTTCTCACTCCTACTAGTGAATGTAATGCGCCACACACCCATACAATGCGCACCACCACGTGATGTTTTTCTCACTCCTACTAGTGAATGTAATGTAACACACACCCATACAATGCGCACCACCCCGTGATGTTTTTCTCACTCCTACTAGTGAATGTAATGTAACACACACCCATACAATGCGCACCTCCCCGTGATGTTTTTCTCACTCCTAGTAGTGAATCTAATGTAACACACACCCATACAATGCGCACCACCCCGTGATGTTTTTCTCACTCCTACTAGTGAATGTAATGTAACACACACCCATACAATGCGCACAACCCCGTGATGTTTTTCTCACTCCTACTAGTGAATGTAATGTAACACACACCCATACAATGCGCACCACCCCGGGATGTTTTTCTCACTCCTACTAGTGAATGTAATGTAACACACACCCATACAATGCGCACCTCCCCGTGATGTTTTTCTCACTCCTAGTAGTGAATCTAATGTAACACACACCCATACAATGCGCACCACCCCGTGATGTTTTTCTCACTCCTACTAGTGAATCTAATGTAACACACACCCATAAAATGCGCACCACCCCGTGATGTTTTTCTCACTCCTACTAGTGAATCTAATGTAACACACACCCATACAATGCACACCACCACGTGATGTTTTTCTCACTCCTACTAGTGAATGTAATGTAACACACCCATACAATTCGCACCACCCCGTGATGTTTTTCTCACTCCTACTAGTGAATCTAATGTAACACACACCCATACAATGCGCACCACCCCGTGATGTTTTTCTCACTCCTACTAGTGAATGCATTGTAACACACACCCATACAATGCACACCACCCCGTGATGTTTTTCTCACTCCTACTAGTGAATGTAATGTAACACACACCCATACAATGCACACCACCCCGTGATGTTTTTCTCACTCCTACTAGTGAATGTAATGTAACACACACCCATACAATGCGCACCACCCCGTGATGTTTTTCTCACTCCTACTAGTGAATGTAATGTAACACACAGCCATACAATGCGCACCACCCCGTGATGTTTTTCTCACTCCTACTAGTGAATCTAATGTAACACACACCCATACAATGCGCACCACCCCGTGATGTTTTTCTCACTCCTACTAGTGAATCTAATGTAACACACACCCATACAATGCGCACCACCCCGTGATGTTTTTCTCACTCCTACTAGTGAATGTAATGTAACACACACCCATACAATGCGCACCACCCCGTGATGTTTTTCTCACTCCTACTAGTGAATCTAATGTAACACACACCCATACAATGCGCACCACCCCGTGATGTTTTTCTCACTCCTACTAGTGAATGTAATGTAACACACACCCATACAATGCGCACCACCCCGTGATGTTTTTCTCACTCCTACTAGTGAATCTAATGTAACACACACCCATACAATGCGCACCACCCCGTGATGTTTTTCTCACTCCTACTAGTGAATGTAATGTAACACACACCCATACAATGCGCACCACCCCGTGATGTTTTTCTCACTCCTACTAGTGAATCTAATGTAACACACACCCATACAATGCGCACCACCCCGTGATGTTTTTCTCACTCCTACTAGTGAATGTAATGTAACACACAGCCATACAATGCGCACCACCACGTGATGTTTTTCTCACTCCTACTAGTGAATGTAATGCGCCACACACCCATACAATGCGCACCACCCCGTGATGTTTTTCTCACTCCTACTAGTGAATGTAATGTAACACACACCCATACAATGCGCACCACCCCGTGATGTTTTTCTCACTCCTACTAGTGAATCTAATGTAACGCACACCCATACAATGCGCACCACCCCGTGATGTTTTTCTCACTCCTACTAGTGAATCTAATGTAACACACACCCATACAATGCGCACCACCCCGTGATGTTTTTCTCACTCCTACTAGTGAATGTAATGTAAAAAACACACATACAATGCAGACCACCCCGTGATGTTTTTCTCACTCCTACTAGTGAATGTAATGTAACACACACCCATACAATGCGCACCTCCCCGTGATGTTTTTCTCACTCCTAGTAGTGAATCTAATGTAACACACACCCATACAATGCGCACCACCCCGTGATGTTTTTCTCACTCCTACTAGTGAAGGTAATGTAACACACACCCATACAATGCGCACCACCCCGTGATGTTTTTCTCACTCCTACTAGTGAATGTAATGTAACACACACCCATACAATGCGCACCACCCCGTGATGTTTTTCTCACTCCTACTAGTGAATGTCATGTAACACACACCCATACAATGCGCACCTCCCCGTGATGTTTTTCTCACTCCTAGTAGTGAATCTAATGTAACACACACCCATACAATGCGCACCACCGAGTGATGTTTTTCTCACTCCTACTAGTGAATGTAATGTAACACACACCCATACAATGCGCACCACCCCGTGATGTTTTTCTCACTCCTACTAGTGAATGTAATGTAACACACACCCATACAATGCGCACCTCTCCGTGATGTTTTTCTCACTCCTACTAGTGTATGTAATGTAACACACACCCATACAATGCGCACCTCCCCGTGATGTTTTTCTCACTCCTAGTAGTGAATGTAAGGTAACACACACCCATACAATGCGCACCACCCCGTGATGTTTTTCTCACTCCTACTAGTGAATCTAATGTAACACACACCCATAAAATGCGCACCTCTCCGTGATGTTTTTCTCACTCCTACTAGTGTATGTAATGTAACACACACCCATACAATGCGCACCTCCCCGTGATGTTTTTCTCACTCCTAGTAGTGAATGTAAGGTAACACACACCCATACAATGCGCACCACCCCGTGATGTTTTTCTCATTCCTACTAGTGAATCTAATGTAACACACACCCATAAAATGCGCACCACCCCGTGATGTTTTTCTCACTCCTACTAGTGAATCTAATGTAACACACACCCATACAATGCGCACCTCTCCGTGATGTTTTTCTCACTCCTACTAGTGTATGTAATATAACACACACCCATACAATGCGCACCACCCCGTGATGTTTTTCTCACTCCTACTAGTGAATGTAATGTAACACACAGCCATACAATGCGCACCACCCCGTGATGTTTTTCTCACTCCTACTAGTGAATGTAATGTAACACACACCCATACAATGCGCACCACCCCGTGATGTTTTTCTCACTCCTACTAGTGGATCTAATGTAACACACACCCATACAATGCGCACCACCCCGTGATGTTTTTCTCACTCCTACTAGTGAATGTAATGCAACACACACCCATACAATGCGCACCACCCCGTGATGTTTTTCTCACTCCTACTAGTGAATGTAATGTAACACACACCCATACAATGCGCACCACCCCGTGATGTTTTTCTCACTCCTACTAGTGAATCTAATGTAACACACACCCATACAATGCGCACCACCCCGTGATGTATTTCTCACTCCTACTAGTGAATCTAATGTAACACACACCCATACAATGCGCACCACCCCGTGATGTTTTTCTCTCTCCTACTAGTGAATGTAATGTAACACACAACCATACAATGCGCACCACCCCGTGATGTTTTTCTCACTCCTACTAGTGAATGTAATGTAACACACACCCATACAATGCGCACCACCCCGTGATGTTTTTCTCACTCCTACTAGTGAATGTAATGTAACACACACCCATACAATGCGCACCTCTCCGTGATGTTTTTCTCACTCCTACTAGTGTATGTAATGTAACACACACCCATACAATGCGCACCTCCCCGTGATGTTTTTCTCACTCCTAGTAGTGAATGTAAGGTAACACACACCCATACAATGCGCACCACCCCGTGATGTTTTTCTCACTCCTACTAGTGAATGTAATGTAACACACACCCATACAATGCGCACCACCCCGTGATGTTTTTCTCACTCCTACTAGTGAATCTAATGTAACGCACACCCATACAATGCGCACCACCCCGTGATGTTTTTCTCACTCCTACTAGTGAATCTAATGTAACACACACCCATACAATGCGCACCACCCCGTGATGTTTTTCTCACTCCTACTAGTGAATGTAATGTAAAACACACACATACAATGCAGACCACCCCGTGATGTTTTTCTCACTCCTACTAGTGAATGTAATGTAACACACACCCATACAATGCGCACCTCCCCGTGATGTTTTTCTCACTCCTAGTAGTGAATCTAATGTAACACACACCCATACAATGCGCACCACCCCGTGATGTTTTTCTCACTCCTACTAGTGAAGGTAATGTAACACACACCCATACAATGCGCACCACCCCGTGATGTTTTTCTCACTCCTACTAGTGAATGTAATGTAACACACACCCATACAATGCGCACCACCCCGTGATGTTTTTCTCACTCCTACTAGTGAATGTCATGTAACACACACCCATACAATGCGCACCTCCCCGTGATGTTTTTCTCACTCCTAGTAGTGAATCTAATGTAACACACACCCATACAATGCGCACCACCGAGTGATGTTTTTCTCACTCCTACTAGTGAATGTAATGTAACACACACCCATACAATGCGCACCACCCCGTGATGTTTTTCTCACTCCTACTAGTGAATGTAATGTAACACACACCCATACAATGCGCACCTCTCCGTGATGTTTTTCTCACTCCTACTAGTGTATGTAATGTAACACACACCCATACAATGCGCACCTCCCCGTGATGTTTTTCTCACTCCTAGTAGTGAATGTAAGGTAACACACACCCATACAATGCGCACCACCCCGTGATGTTTTTCTCACTCCTACTAGTGAATCTAATGTAACACACACCCATAAAATGCGCACCTCTCCGTGATGTTTTTCTCACTCCTACTAGTGTATGTAATGTAACACACACCCATACAATGCGCACCTCCCCGTGATGTTTTTCTCACTCCTAGTAGTGAATGTAAGGTAACACACACCCATACAATGCGCACCACCCCGTGATGTTTTTCTCATTCCTACTAGTGAATCTAATGTAACACACACCCATAAAATGCGCACCACCCTGTGATGTTTTTCTCACTCCTACTAGTGAATCTAATGTAACACACACCCATACAATGCGCACCTCTCCGTGATGTTTTTCTCACTCCTACTAGTGTATGTAATATAACACACACCCATACAATGCGCACCACCCCGTGATGTTTTTCTCACTCCTACTAGTGAATGTAATGTAACACACAGCCATACAATGCGCACCACCCCGTGATGTTTTTCTCACTCCTACTAGTGGATCTAATGTAACACACACCCATACAATGCGCACCACCCCGTGATGTTTTTCTCACTCCTACTAGTGAATGTAATGCAACACACACCCATACAATGCGCACCACCCCGTGATGTTTTTCTCACTCCTACTAGTGAATGTAATGTAACACACACCCATACAATGCGCACCACCCCGTGATGTTTTTCTCACTCCTACTAGTGAATCTAATGTAACACACACCCATACAGTGCGCACCACCCCGTGATGTATTTCTCACTCCTACTAGTGAATCTAATGTAACACACACCCATACAATGCGCACCACCCCGTGATGTTTTTCTCTCTCCTACTAGTGAATGTAATGTAACACACAACCATACAATGCGCACCACCCCGTGATGTTTTTCTCACTCCTACTAGTGAATGTAATGTAACACACACCCATACAATGCGCACCACCCCGTGATGTTTTTCTCACTCCTACTAGTGAATGTAATGTAACACACACCCATACAATGCGCACCTCTCCGTGATGTTTTTCTCACTCCTACTAGTGTATGTAATGTAACACACACCCATACAATGCGCACCTCCCCGTGATGTTTTTCTCACTCCTAGTAGTGAATGTAAGGTAACACACACCCATACAATGCGCACCACCCCGTGATGTTTTTCTCACTCCTACTAGTGAATGTAATGTAACACACACCCATACAATGCGCACCTCTCCGTGATGTTTTTCTCACTCCTACTAGTGTATGTAATGTAACACACACCCATACAATGCGCACCTCCCCGTGATGTTTTTCTCACTCCTAGTAGTGAATGTAAGGTAACACACACCCATACAATGCGCACCACCCCGTGATGTTTTTCTCAATCCTACTAGTGAATCTAATGTAACACACACCCATAAAATGCGCACCACCCCGTGATGTTTTTCTCACTCCTACTAGTGAATCTAATGTAACACACACCCATACAATGCGCACCTCTCCGTGATGTTTTTCTCACTCCTACTAGTGTATGTAATATAACACACACCCATACAATGCGCACCACCCCGTGATGTTTTTTTCACTCCTACTAGTGAATGTAATGTAACACACAGCCATACAATGCGCACCACCCCGTGATGTTTTTCTCACTCCTACTAGTGAATATAATGTAACACACACCCATACAATGCGCACCACCCCGTGCTGTTTTTCTCACTCCTACTAGTGGATCTAATGTAACACACACGCATACAATGCGCACCACCCCGTGATGTTTTTCTCACTCCTACTAGTGAATCTAATGTAACACACACCCATACAATGCGCACCACCCCGTGATGTTTTTCTCACTCCTACTAGTGAATCTAATGTAACACACACCCATACAATGCGCACCACCCCGTGATGTTTTTCTCACTCCTACTAGTGAATCTAATGTAACACACACCCATACAATGTGCACCACCCCGTGATGTTTTTCTCACTCCTACTAGTGAATGTAATGTAACACACACCCATAAAATGCGCACCACCCCGTGATGTTTTTCTCACTCCTACTAGTGAATGTAATGTAACACACACTCATACAATGTGCACCACCCCGTGATGTTTTTCTCACTCCTACTAGTGAATCTAATGTAACACACACCCATACAATGCGCACCACCCCTTGATGTTTTTCTCACTCCTACTAGTGAATGTAATGTAACACACACCCATACAATGCGCACCACCCCGTGATGTTTTTCTCACTCCTACTAGTGAATGTAATGTAACACACACCCATAAATGCGCACCACCCCGTGATGTTTTTCTCACTCCTACTAGTGAATGTAATGTAACACACAGCCATACAATGCGCACCACCACGTGATGTTATTCTCACTCCTACTAGTGAATGTAATGCAACACACACCCATACAATGCGTACCACCCCGTGATGTTTTTCTCACTCCTACTAGTGAATCTAATGTAACACACACCCATACAATGCGCACCACCCCGTGATGTTTTTCTCACTCCTACTAGTGAATCTAATGTAACACACACCCATACAATGCGCACCACCCCGTGATATTTTTCTCACTCCTACTAGTGAATCTAATGTAACACACACCCATACAATGCGCACCACCCCGTGATGTTTTTCTCACTCCTACTAGTGAATGTAATGTAACACACACCCATACAATGCGCACCACCCCGTGATGTTTTTCTCATTCCTACTAGTGAATGTAATGTAACACACATCCATACAATGCGCACC
The DNA here is from genome assembly GCF_034190915.1 of Cavia porcellus. Classification (NCBI taxonomy): domain Eukaryota; kingdom Metazoa; phylum Chordata; class Mammalia; order Rodentia; family Caviidae; genus Cavia; species Cavia porcellus. Next base: position 1,313,301 of record NW_026947568.1, read on the forward strand.
ACCGCGGGATGTTTTTCTCACTCCTACTAGTGAATGTAATGTAACACACACCCATACAATGCGCAGCTCCCCGTGATGTTTTTCTCACTCCTACTAGTGAATCTAATGTAACACACACCCATACAATGCGCACCACCCCGTGATGTTTTTCTCACTCCTACTAGTGAATCTAATGTAACACACACCCATAAAATGCGCACCACCCCGTGATGTTTTTCTCACTCCTACTAGTGAATCTAATGTAACACACACCCATACAATGCACACCACCACGTGATGTTTTTCTCACTCCTACTAGTGAATGTAATGTAACACCCCCATACAATTCGCACCACCCCGTGATGTTTTTCTCACTCCTACTAGTGAATGTAATGTAACACACACCCATACAATGCGCACCACCCCGTGATGTTTTTCTCACTCCTACTAGTGAATGTAATGTAACACACAGCCATACAACGCGCACCACCCCGTGATGTTTTTCTCACACCTACTAGTGAATCTAATGTAACACACACGGATACAATGCGCACCACCCCGTGATGTTTTTCTCACTCCTACTAGTGAATCTAATGTAACACACACCCATACAATGCGCACCACCCCGTGATGTTTTTCTCACTCCTACTAGTGAATCTAATGTAACACACACCCATACAATGCGCACCACCCCGTGATGTTATTCTCACTCCTACTAGTGAATGTAATGCAACACACACCCATACAATGCGTACCACCCCGTGATGTTTTTCTCACTCCTACTAGTGAATCTAATGTAACACACACCCATACAATGCGCACCACCCCGTGATGTTTTTCTCACTCCTACTAGTGAATCTAATGTAACACACACCCATACAATGCGCACCACCCCGTGATGTTTTTCTCACTCCTACTAGTGAATCTAATGTAACACACACCCATAAAATGCGCACCACCCCGTGATGTTTTTCTCACTCCTACTAGTGAATCTCATGTAACACACACCCATACAATGCACACCACGACGTGATGTTTTTCTCACTCCTACTAGTGAATGTAATGTAACACCCCCATACAATTCGCACCACCCCGTGATGTTTTTCTCACTCCTACTAGTGAATGTAATGTAACACACACCCATACAATGCGCACCACCCCGTGATGTTTTTCTCACTCCTACTAGTGAATGTAATGTAACACACAGCCATACAACGCGCACCACCCCGTGATGTTTTTCTCACTCCTACTAGTGAATCTAATGTAACACACACGGATACAATGCGCACCACCCCGTGATGTTTTTCTCACTCCTACTAGTGAATCTAATGTAACACACACCCATACAATGCGCACCACCCCGTGATGTTTTTCTCACTCCTACTAGTGAATCTAATGTAACACACACCCATACAATGCGCACCACCCCGTGATGTTTTTCTCACTCCTACTAGTGAATGTAATGTAACACACACCCATACAAGGCGCACCACCCCGTGATGTTTTTCTCACTCCTACTAGTGAATGTAATGTAACACACACCCATACAATGTGCACCACCCCGTGATGTTTATCTCACTCCTACTAGTGAATCTAATGTAACACACACCCATACAATGCGCACCTCCCCGTGATGTTTTTCTCACTCCTACTAGTGAATGTAATGTAACACACACCCATACAATGCGCACCACCCCGTGATGTTTTTCTCACTCCTACTAGTGAATGTAATGTAACACACAGCCATACAATGCGCACCACCACGTGATGTTTTTCTCACTCCTACTAGTGAATGTAATGCAACACACACCCATACAATGCGCACCACCCCGTGATGTTTTTCTCACTCCTACTAGTGAATGTAATGTAACACACACCCATACAATGCGCACCACCCCGTGATGTTTTTCTCACTCCTACTAGTGAATATAATGTAACACACACCCATACAATGCGCAGCACCCCGTGATGTTTTTCTCACTCCTACTAGTGAATCTAATGTAACACACACCCATACAATGCGCACCACCCCGTGATGTTTTTCTCACTCCTACTAGTGAATGTAATGTAACACACACCCATACAATGCGCACCACCCCGTGATGTTTTTCTCACTCCTAGTAGTGAATCTAATGTAACACACACCCATACAATGCGCACCACCCCGTGATGTTTTTCTCACTCCTACTAGTGAATGTAATGTAACACACACCCATACAATGCGCACCACCCCGTGATGTTTTTCTCACTCCTACTAGTGAATGTAATGTAACACACACCCATAAAATGCGCACCACCGCGTGATGTTTTTCTCACTCCTACGAGTGAATCTAATGTAACACACACCCATACAATGCGCACCTCCCGTGATGTTTTTCTCACTCCTAGTAGTGAATCTAATGTAACACACACCCGTACAATGCGCACCACCCCGTGATGTTTTTCTCACTCCTACTAGTGAATCTAATGTAACACACACCCATACAATGCGCACCACCCCGTGATGTTTTTCTCACTCCTACTAGTGAATCTAATGTAACACACACCCATACAATGCGCACCACCACGTGATGTTTTTCTCACTCCTACTAGTGAATGTAATGTAACACACCCATACAATTCGCACCACCCCGTGATGTTTTTCTCACTCCTACTAGTGAATGTAATGTAACACACACCCATACAATGCGCACCACCCCGTGATGTTTTTCTCACTCCTACTAGTGAATGCATTGTAACACACACCCATACAATGCGCACCACCCCGTGATGTTTTTCTCACTCCTACTAGTGAATGTAATGTAACACACACCCATACAATGCGCACCACCCCGTGATGTTTTTCTCACTCCTACTAGTGAATGTAATGTAACACACAGCCATACAATGCGCACCACCCCGTGATGTTTTTCTCACTCCTACTAGTGAATCTAATGTAACACACACCCATACAATGCGCACCACCCCGTGATGTTTTTCTCACTCCTACTAGTGAATCTAATGTAACACACACCCATACAATGCGCACCACCCCGTGATGTTTTTCTCACTCCTACTAGTGAATGTAATGTAACACACACCCATACAATGCGCACCACCCCGTGATGTTTTTCTCACTCCTACTAGTGAATCTAATGTAACACACACCCATACAATGCGCACCACCCCGTGATGTTTTTCTCACTCCTACTAGTGGATCTAATGTAACACTCACCCATACAATGCGCACCACCCCGTGATATTTTTCTCACTCCTACTAGTGAATCTAATGTAACACACACCCATACAATGCGCACCACCCCGTGATGTTTTTCTCACTCCTACTAGTGAATCTAATGTAACACACACCCATACAATGCGCACCACCCCGTGATGTTTTTCTCACTCCTACTAGTGAATCTAATGTAACACACACCCATACAATGCGCACCACCCCGTGATGTTTTTCTCACTCCTACTAGTGAATGTAATGTAACACACACCCATACAAGGCGCACCACCCCGTGATGTTTTTCTCACTCCTACTAGTGAATGTAATGTAACACACACCCATACAATGTGCACCACCCCGTGATGTTTTTCTCACTCTTACTAGTGAATCTAATGTAACACACACCCATACAATGCGCACCACCCCGTGATGTTTTTCTCACTCCTTCTAGTGAATGTAATGTAACACACACCCATACAATGCGCACCACCCCGTGATGTTTTTCTCATTCCTACTAGTGAATGTAATGTAACACACATCCATACAATGCGCACCACCGCGGGATGTTTTTCTCACTCCTACTAGTGAATGTAATGTAACACACACCCATACAATGCGCAGCTCCCCGTGATGTTTTTCTCACTCCTACTAGTGAATCTAATGTAACACACACCCATACAATGCGCACCACCCCGTGATGTTTTTCTCACTCCTACTAGTGAATCTAATGTAACACACACCCATAAAATGCGCACCACCCCGTGATGTTTTTCTCACTCCTACTAGTGAATCTAATGTAACACACACCCATACAATGCACACCACCACGTGATGTTTTTCTCACTCCTACTAGTGAATGTAATGTAACACCCCCATACAATTCGCACCACCCCGTGATGTTTTTCTCACTCCTACTAGTGAATGTAATGTAACACACACCCATACAATGCGCACCACCCCGTGATGTTTTTCTCACTCCTACTAGTGAATGTAATGTAACACACAGCCATACAACGCGCACCACCCCGTGATGTTTTTCTCACACCTACTAGTGAATCTAATGTAACACACACGGATACAATGCGCACCACCCCGTGATGTTTTTCTCACTCCTACTAGTGAATCTAATGTAACACACACCCATACAATGCGCACCACCCCGTGATGTTTTTCTCACTCCTACTAGTGAATCTAATGTAACACACACCCATACAATGCGCACCACCCCGTGATGTTATTCTCACTCCTACTAGTGAATGTAATGCAACACACACCCATACAATGCGTACCACCCCGTGATGTTTTTCTCACTCCTACTAGTGAATCTAATGTAACACACACCCATACAATGCGCACCACCCCGTGATGTTTTTCTCACTCCTACTAGTGAATCTAATGTAACACACACCCATACAATGCGCACCACCCCGTGATGTTTTTCTCACTCCTACTAGTGAATCTAATGTAACACACACCCATAAAATGCGCACCACCCCGTGATGTTTTTCTCACTCCTACTAGTGAATCTCATGTAACACACACCCATACAATGCACACCACGACGTGATGTTTTTCTCACTCCTACTAGTGAATGTAATGTAACACCCCCATACAATTCGCACCACCCCGTGATGTTTTTCTCACTCCTACTAGTGAATGTAATGTAACACACACCCATACAATGCGCACCACCCCGTGATGTTTTTCTCACTCCTACTAGTGAATGTAATGTAACACACAGCCATACAACGCGCACCACCCCGTGATGTTTTTCTCACTCCTACTAGTGAATCTAATGTAACACACACGGATACAATGCGCACCACCCCGTGATGTTTTTCTCACTCCTACTAGTGAATCTAATGTAACACACACCCATACAATGCGCACCACCCCGTGATGTTTTTCTCACTCCTACTAGTGAATCTAATGTAACACACACCCATACAATGCGCACCACCCCGTGATGTTTTTCTCACTCCTACTAGTGAATGTAATGTAACACACACCCATACAAGGCGCACCACCCCGTGATGTTTTTCTCACTCCTACTAGTGAATGTAATGTAACACACACCCATACAATGTGCACCACCCCGTGATGTTTATCTCACTCCTACTAGTGAATCTAATGTAACACACACCCATACAATGCGCACCTCCCCGTGATGTTTTTCTCACTCCTACTAGTGAATGTAATGTAACACACACCCATACAATGCGCACCACCCCGTGATGTTTTTCTCACTCCTACTAGTGAATGTAATGTAACACACAGCCATACAATGCGCACCACCACGTGATGTTTTTCTCACTCCTACTAGTGAATGTAATGCAACACACACCCATACAATGCGCACCACCCCGTGATGTTTTTCTCACTCCTACTAGTGAATGTAATGTAACACACACCCATACAATGCGCACCACCCCGTGATGTTTTTCTCACTCCTACTAGTGAATATAATGTAACACACACCCATACAATGCGCAGCACCCCGTGATGTTTTTCTCACTCCTACTAGTGAATCTAATGTAACACACACCCATACAATGCGCACCACCCCGTGATGTTTTTCTCACTCCTACTAGTGAATGTAATGTAACACACACCCATACAATGCGCACCACCCCGTGATGTTTTTCTCACTCCTAGTAGTGAATCTAATGTAACACACACCCATACAATGCGCACCACCCCGTGATGTTTTTCTCACTCCTACTAGTGAATGTAATGTAACACACACCCATACAATGCGCACCACCCCGTGATGTTTTTCTCACTCCTACTAGTGAATGTAATGTAACACACACCCATAAAATGCGCACCACCGCGTGATGTTTTTCTCACTCCTACGAGTGAATCTAATGTAACACACACCCATACAATGCGCACCTCCCGTGATGTTTTTCTCACTCCTAGTAGTGAATCTAATGTAACACACACCCGTACAATGCGCACCACCCCGTGATGTTTTTCTCACTCCTACTAGTGAATCTAATGTAACACACACCCATACAATGCGCACCACCCCGTGATGTTTTTCTCACTCCTACTAGTGAATCTAATGTAACACACACCCATACAATGCGCACCACCACGTGATGTTTTTCTCACTCCTACTAGTGAATGTAATGTAACACACCCATACAATTCGCACCACCCCGTGATGTTTTTCTCACTCCTACTAGTGAATGTAATGTAACACACACCCATACAATGCGCACCACCCCGTGATGTTTTTCTCACTCCTACTAGTGAATGCATTGTAACACACACCCATACAATGCGCACCACCCCGTGATGTTTTTCTCACTCCTACTAGTGAATGTAATGTAACACACACCCATACAATGCGCACCACCCCGTGATGTTTTTCTCACTCCTACTAGTGAATGTAATGTAACACACAGCCATACAATGCGCACCACCCCGTGATGTTTTTCTCACTCCTACTAGTGAATCTAATGTAACACACACCCATACAATGCGCACCACCCCGTGATGTTTTTCTCACTCCTACTAGTGAATCTAATGTAACACACACCCATACAATGCGCACCACCCCGTGATGTTTTTCTCACTCCTACTAGTGAATGTAATGTAACACACACCCATACAATGCGCACCACCCCGTGATGTTTTTCTCACTCCTACTAGTGAATCTAATGTAACACACACCCATACAATGCGCACCACCCCGTGATGTTTTTCTCACTCCTACTAGTGGATCTAATGTAACACTCACCCATACAATGCGCACCACCCCGTGATATTTTTCTCACTCCTACTAGTGAATCTAATGTAACACACACCCATACAATGCGCACCACCCCGTGATGTTTTTCTCACTCCTACTAGTGAATCTAATGTAACACACACCCATACAATGCGCACCACCCCGTGATGTTTTTCTCACTCCTACTAGTGAATCTAATGTAACACACACCCATACAATGCGCACCACCCCGTGATGTTTTTCTCACTCCTACTAGTGAATGTAATGTAACACACACCCATACAAGGCGCACCACCCCGTGATGTTTTTCTCACTCCTACTAGTGAATGTAATGTAACACACACCCATACAATGTGCACCACCCCGTGATGTTTTTCTCACTCTTACTAGTGAATCTAATGTAACACACACCCATACAATGCGCACCACCCCGTGATGTTTTTCTCACTCCTTCTAGTGAATGTAATGTAACACACACCCATACAATGCGCACCACCCCGTGATGTTTTTCTCACTCCTACTAGTGAATCTAATGTAACACACACCCATACAATGGGCACCACCCCGTGATGTTTTTCTCACTCCTACTAGTGAATGTAATGTAACACACAGCCATACAATGCGCACCACCACGTGATGTTTTTCTCACTCCTACTAGTGAATGTAATGCAACACACACCCATACAATGCGCACCACCCCGTGATGTTTTTCTCACTCCTACTAGTGAATGTAATGTAACACACACCCATACAATGCGCACCACCCCGTTATGTTTTTCTCACTCCTACTAGTGAATCTAATGTAACACACACCCATACAATGCGTACCACCCCGCGATGTTGTTCAGAAACTTATCCTACTTTGCCACTGCATGTTCCCTGACCTCACCATGCTGACCACCCCACGGTGCTTTTCTCCAACCTACATTGCCACTCACTGCCTATCCTAATTCAGACCCTCCGATTCACACCACCCCTTGATGTTTTTCTCATTCCTAGTAGTGAATGTAATGTAACACACACCCATACAATGCGCACCACCCCGTGATGTTTTTCTCACTCCTACTAGTGAATGTAATGTAACACACACCCATACAATGCGCACCTCACCGTGATGTTTTTCTCACTCCTAGTAGTGAATCTAATGTAACACACACCCATACAATGCGCACCACCCCGTGATGTTTTTCTCACTCCTACTAGTGAATCTAATGTAACACACACCCATACAATGCGCACCACCCCGTGATGTTTTTCTCACTCCTACTAGTGAATGTAATGTAACACACACCCATACAATGCGCACCACCCCGTGATGTTTTTCTCACTCCTACTAGTGAATGTAATGTAACACACACCCATAAAATGCGCACCACCGCGTGATGTTTTTCTCACTCCTACGAGTGAATCTAATGTAACACACACCCATACAATGCGCACCTCCCGTGATGTTTTTCTCACTCCTAGTAGTGAATCTAATGTAACACACACCCGTACAATGCGCACCACCCCGTGATGTTTTTCTCACTCCTACTAGTGAATCTAATGTAACACACACCCATACAATGCGCACCACCCCGTGATGTTTTTCTCACTCCTACTAGTGAATCTAATGTAACACACACCCATACAATGCGCACCACCACGTGATGTTTTTCTCACTCCTACTAGTGAATGTAATGTAACACACCCATACAATTCGCACCACCCCGTGATGTTTTTCTCACTCCTACTAATGAATGTAATGTAACACACACCCATACAATGCGCACCACCCCGTGATGTTTTTCTCACTCCTACTAGTGAATGCATTGTAACACACACCCATACAATGCGCACCACCCCGTGATGTTTTTCTCACTCCTACTAGTGAATGTAATGTAACACACACCCATACAATGCGCACCACCCCGTGATGTTTTTCTCACTCCTACTAGTGAATGTAATGTAACACACAGCCATACAATGCGCACCACCCCGTGATGTTTTTCTCACTCCTACTAGTGAATCTAATGTAACACACACCCATACAATGCGCACCACCCCGTGATGTTTTTCTCACTCCTACTAGTGAATCTAATGTAACACACACCCATACAATGCGCACCACCCCGTGATGTTTTTCTCACTCCTACTAGTGAATGTAATGTAACACACACCCATACAATGCGCACCACCCCGTGATGTTTTTCTCACTCCTACTAGTGAATCTAATGTAACACACACCCATACAATGCGCACCACCCCGTGATGTTTTTCTCACTCCTACTAGTGGATCTAATGTAACACTCACCCATACAATGCGCACCACCCCGTGATATTTTTCTCACTCCTACTAGTGAATCTAATGTAACACACACCCATACAATGCGCACCACCCCGTGATGTTTTTCTCACTCCTACTAGTGAATCTAATGTAACACACACCCATACAATGCGCACCACCCCGTGATGTTTTTCTCACTCCTACTAGTGAATCTAATGTAACACACACCCATACAATGCGCACCACCCCGTGATGTTTTTCTCACTCCTACTAGTGAATGTAATGTAACACACACCCATACAAGGCGCACCACCCCGTGATGTTTTTCTCACTCCTACTAGTGAATGTAATGTAACACACACCCATACAATGTGCACCACCCCGTGATGTTTTTCTCACTCTTACTAGTGAATCTAATGTAACACACACCCATACAATGCGCACCACCCCGTGATGTTTTTCTCACTCCTTCTAGTGAATGTAATGTAACACACACCCATACAATGCGCACCACCCCGTGATGTTTTTCTCACTCCTACTAGTGAATCTAATGTAACACACACCCATACAATGGGCACCACCCCGTGATGTTTTTCTCACTCCTACTAGTGAATGTAATGTAACACACAGCCATACAATGCGCACCACCCCGTGATGTTTTTCTCACTCCTACTAGTGAATGTAATGTAACACACACCCATACAATGCGCACCACCCCGTTATGTTTTTCTCACTCCTACTAGTGAATCTAATGTAACACACACCCATACAATGCGTACCACCCCGCGATGTTGTTCAGAAACTTATCCTACTTTGCCACTGCATGTTCCCTGACCTCACCATGCTGACCACCCCACGGTGCTTTTCTCCAACCTACATTGCCACTCACTGCCTATCCTAATTCAGACCCTCCGATTCACACCACCCCTTGATGTTTTTCTCATTCCTAGTAGTGAATGTAATGTAACACACACCCATACAATGCGCACCACCCCGTGATGTTTTTCTCACTCCTACTAGTGAATGTAATGTAACACACACCCATACAATGCGCACCTCACCGTGATGTTTTTCTCACTCCTAGTAGTGAATCTAATGTAACACACACCCATACAATGCGCACCACCCCGTGATGTTTTTCTCACTCCTACTAGTGAATCTAATGTAACACACACCCATAAAATGCGCACCACCCCGTGATGTTTTTCTCACTCCTACTAGTGAATCTAATGTAACACACAACCATACAATGCGCACCACCCCGTGATGTTTTTCTCACTCCTACTAGTGAATGTAATGTAACACACACCCATACAATGCGCACCTCCCCGTGATGTTTTTCTCACTCCTACTAGTGAATGTAATGTAACACACCCATACAATGCGCATCACCCCGTGATGTTTTTCTCACTCCTACTAGTGAATCTAATGTAACACACACCCATACAATGCGCACCACCCCGTGATGTTTTTCTCACTCCTACTAGTGAATCTAATGTAACACACACCCATACAATGCGCACCACCCCGTGATGTTTTTCTCACTCCTACTAGTGAATGTAATGTAACACACACCCATTCAATGCGCACCACCCCGTGATGATTTTCTCACTCCTACTAGTGAATCTAATGTAACACACACCCATACAATGCGCACCACCCCGTGATGTTTTTCTCACTCCTACTAGTGAATGTAATGTACTACACACCCATACAATGCGCACCACCCCGTGATGTTTTTCTCACTCCTACTAGTGAATGTAATGTAACACACACCCATACAATGTGCACCACCCCGTGATGTTTTTCTCACTCCTACTAGTGAATGTAATGTAACACACAGCCATACAATGCGCACCACCACGTGATGTTTTTCTCACTCCTACTAGTGAATGTAATGCAACACACACCCATACAATGCGCACCACCCCGTGATGTTTTTCTCACTCATACTAGTGAATGTAATGTAACACACACCCATACAATGCGCACCACCCCGTGATGTTTTTCTCACTCCTACTAGTGAATCTAATGTAACACACACCCCTACAATGCGCACCACCCCGTGATGTTTTTCTCACTCCTACTAGTGAATCTAATGTAACACACACCCATACAATGCGCACCACCCCGTGATGTTTTTCTCACTCCTACTAGTGAATGTAATATAACACACACCCATACAAGGCGCACCACCCCGTGATGTTTTTCTCACTCCTACTAGTGAATGTAATGTAACACACACCCATACAAGGCGCACCACCCCGTGATATTTTTCTCACTCCTACTAGTGAATGTAATGTAACACACACCCATACAATGCGCACCTCCCCGTGATGGTTTTCTCACTCCTAGTAGTAAATCTAATGTAACACACACCCATACAATGCGCATCACCCCGTGATGTTTTCCTCACTCCTACTAGTGAATCTAATGTAACACACACCCATAAAATGCGCACCACCCCGTGATGTTTTTCTCACTCCTACTAGTGAATGTAATGTAACACACACCCATACAATGCGCACCACCCCGTGATGTTTTTCTCACTCCTACTAGTGAATCTAATGTAACACACACCCATACAATGCGCACCACCCCGTGATGTTTTTCTCACTCCTACTAGTGAATGTAATGTAACACACAGCCATACAATGCGCACCACCACGTGATGTTTTTCTCAATCCTACTAGTGAATGTAATGCACCACACACCCATACAATGCGCACCACCCCGTGATGTTTTTCTCACTCCTACTAGTGAATGTAATGTAACACACACCCAGACAATGCGCACCACCCCGTGATGTTTTTCTCACTCCTACTAGTGAATCTAATGTAACAAACACCCATACAATGCTCACCACCCCGTGATGTTTTTCTCACTCCTACTAGTGAATCTAATGTAACACACACCCATACAATGCGCACCACCCCGTGATGTTTTTCTCACTCCTACTAGTGAATGTAATGTAACACACACCCATACAATGCGCACCACCCCGTGATGTTTTTCTCACTCCTACTAGTGAATGTAATGTAACACACACCCATACAATGCGCACCTCCCCGTGATGTTTTTCTCACTCCTAGTAGTGAATCTAATGTAACACACACCCATACAATGCGCACCACCCCGTGATGTTTTTCTCACTCCTACTAGTGAATCTAATGTAACACACACCCATACAATGCGCACCACCCCGTGATGTTTTTCTCACTCCTACTAGTGAATCTAATGTAACACACACCCATACAATGCGCACCACCCCGTGATGTTTTTCTCACTCCTACTAGTGAATGTAATGTAACACACACCCATACAAGGCGCACCACCCCGTGATGTTTTTCTCACTCCTACTAGTGAATGTAATGTAACACACACCCATACAATGTGCACCACCCCGTGATGTTTTTCTCACTCTTACTAGTGAATCTAATGTAACACACACCCATACAATGCGCACCACCCCGTGATGTTTTTCTCACTCCTTCTAGTGAATGTAATGTAACACACACCCATACAATGCGCACCACCCCGTGATGTTTTTCTCACTCCTACTAGTGAATCTAATGTAACACACACCCATACAATGGGCACCACCCCGTGATGTTTTTCTCACTCCTACTAGTGAATGTAATGTAACACACAGCCATACAATGCGCACCACCACGTGATGTTTTTCTCACTCCTACTAGTGAATGTAATGCAACACACACCCATACAATGCGCACCACCCCGTGATGTTTTTCTCACTCCTACTAGTGAATGTAATGTAACACACACCCATACAATGCGCACCACCCCGTTATGTTTTTCTCACTCCTACTAGTGAATCTAATGTAACACACAGCCATACAATGCGCACCACCCCGTGATGTTTTTCTCACTCCTACTAGTGAATCTAATGTAACACACACCCATACAATGCGCACCACCCCGTGATGTTTTTCTCACTCCTACTAGTGAATGTAATGTAACACACACCCATACAATGCGCACCACCCCGTGATGTTTTTCTCACTCCTACTAGTGAATGTAATGTAACACACACCCATACAATGCGCACCACCCCGTGATGTTTTTCTCACTCCTACTAGTGAATGTAATGTAACACACACCCATACAATGCGCACCTCACCGTGATGTTTTTCTCACTCCTAGTAGTGAATCTAATGTAACACACACCCATACAATGCGCACCACCCCGTGATGTTTTTCTCACTCCTACTAGTGAATCTAATGTAACACACACCCATAAAATGCGCACCACCCCGTGATGTTTTTCTCACTCCTACTAGTGAATCTAATGTAACACACAACCATACAATGCGCACCACCCCGTGATGTTTTTCTCACTCCTACTAGTGAATGTAATGTAACACACACCCATACAATGCGCACCTCCCCGTGATGTTTTTCTCACTCCTACTAGTGAATGTAATGTAACACACCCATACAATGCGCATCACCCCGTGATGTTTTTCTCACTCCTACTAGTGAATCTAATGTAACACACACCCATACAATGCGCACCACCCCGTGATGTTTTTCTCACTCCTACTAGTGAATCTAATGTAACACACACCCATACAATGCGCACCACCCCGTGATGTTTTTCTCACTCCTACTAGTGAATGTAATGTAACACACACCCATTCAATGCGCACCACCCCGTGATGATTTTCTCACTCCTACTAGTGAATCTAATGTAACACACACCCATACAATGCGCACCACCCCGTGATGTTTTTCTCACTCCTACTAGTGAATGTAATGTACTACACACCCATACAATGCGCACCACCCCGTGATGTTTTTCTCACTCCTACTAGTGAATGTAATGTAACACACACCCATACAATGTGCACCACCCCGTGATGTTTTTCTCACTCCTACTAGTGAATGTAAGGTAACACACAGCCATACAATGCGCACCACCCCGTGATGTTTTTCTCACTCCTACTAGTGAATGTAATGTACTACACACCCATACAATGCGCACCACCCCGTGATGTTTTTCTCACTCCTACTAGTGAATGTAATGTAACACACACCCCTACAATGCGCACCACCCCGTGATGTTTTTCTCACTCCTACTAGTGAATCTAATGTAACACACACCCATACAATGCGCACCACCCCGTGATGTTTTTCTCACTCCTACTAGTGAATGTAATGTAACACACACTCATACAAGGCGCACCACCCCGTGATGTTTTTCTCACTCCTACTAGTGAATGTAATGTAACACTCACCCATACAAGGCGCACCACCCCGTGATGTTTTTCTCACTCCTACTAGTGAATGTAATGTAACACACACCCATACAATGCGCACCTCCCCGTGATGGTTTTCTCACTCCTAGTAGTGAATCTAATGTAACACACACCCATACAATGCGCATCACCCCGTGATGTTTTTCTCACTCCTACTAGTGAATCTAATGTAACACACACCCATAAAATGCGCACCACCCCGTGATGTTTTTCTCACTCCTACTAGTGAATGTAATGTAACACACACCCATACAATGCGCACCACCCCGTGATGTTTTTCTCACTCCTACTAGTGAATCTAATGTAACACACACCCATACAATGCGCACCACCCCGTGATGTTTTTCTCACTCCTACTAGTGAATGTAATGTAACACACAGCCATACAATGCGCACCACCACGTGATGTTTTTCTCAATCCTACTAGTGAATGTAATGCACCACACACCCATACAATGCGCACCACCCCGTGATGTTTTTCTCACTCCTACTAGTGAATGTAATGTAACACACACCCATACAATGCGCACCACCCCGTGATGTTTTTCTCACTCCTACTAGTGAATCTAATGTAACAAACACCCATACAATGCGCACCACCCCGTGATGTTTTTCTCACTCCTACTAGTGAATCTAATGTAACACACACCCATACAATGCGCACCACCCCGTGATGTTTTTCTCACTCCTACTAGTGAATGTAATGTAACACACACCCATACAATGCGGACCACCCCGTGATGTTTTTCTCACTCCTACTAGTGAATGTAATGTAACACACACCGATACAATGCGCACCTCCCCGTGATGTTTTTCTCACTCCTAGTAGTGAATCTAAAGTAACACACACCCATACAATGCGCACCACCCCGTGATGTTTTTCTCACTCCTACTAGTGAATGTAATGTAACACACACCCATACAATGCGCACCACCCCGTGATGTTTTTCTCACTCCTACTAGTGAATGTAATGTAACACACACCCATACAATGCGCACCACCCCGTGATGTTTTTCTCACTCCTACTAGTGAATGTAATGTAACACACACCCATACAATGCGCACCTCGCCGTGATGTTTTTCTCACTCCTAGTAGTGAATCTAATGTAACACACACCCATACAATGCGCACCACCCCGTGATGTTTTTCTCACTCCTACTAGTGAATGTAATGTAACACACACCCATACAATGCGCACCACCCCGGGATGTTTTTCTCACTCCTACTAGTGAATGTAATGTAACACACACCCATACAATGCGCACCTCCCCGTGATGTTTTTCTCACTCCTAGTAGTGAATCTAATGTAACACACACCCATACAATGCGCACCACCCCGTGATGTTTTTCTCACTCCTACTAGTGAATCTAATGTAACACACACCCATAAAATGCGCACCACCCCGTGATGTTTTTCTCACTCCTACTAGTGAATCTAATGTAACACACACCCATACAATGCACACCACCACGTGATGTTTTTCTCACTCCTACTAGTGAATGTAATGTAACACACCCATACAATTCGCACCACCCCGTGATGTTTTTCTCACTCCTACTAGTGAATCTAATGTAACACACACCCATACAATGCGCACCACCCCGTGATGTTTTTCTCACTCCTACTAGTGAATGCATTGTAACACACACCCATACAATGCACACCACCCCGTGATGTTTTTCTCACTCCTACTAGTGAATGTAATGTAACACACACCCATACAATGCGCACCACCCCGTGATGTTTTTCTCAATCCTACTAGTGAATGTAATGTAACACACAGCCATACAATGCGCACCACCCCGTGATGTTTTTCTCACTCCTACTAGTGAATCTAATGTTACACACACCCATACAATGCGCACCACCCCGTGATGTTTTTCTCACTCCTACTAGTGAATCTAATATAACACACACCCATACAATGCGCACCACCCCGTGATGTTTTTCTCACTCCTACTAGTGAATCTAATGTAACACACACCGATACAATGCGCACCACCCCGTGATGTTTTTCTCACTCCTACTAGTGAATGTAATGTAACACACACCCATACAATGCGCACCTCCCCGTGATGTTTTTCTCACTCCTAGTAGTGAATCTAATGTAAAACACACCCATACAATGCGCACCACCCCGTGATGTTTTTCTCACTCCTACTAGTGAATGTAATGTAACACACACCCATACAATGCGCACAACCCCGTGATGTTTTTCTCACTCCTACTAGTGAATGTAATGTAACACACACCCATACAATGCGCACCACCCCGGGATGTTTTTCTCACTCCTACTAGTGAATGTAATGTAACACACACCCATACAATGCGCACCTCCCCGTGATGTTTTTCTCACTCCTAGTAGTGAATCTAATGTAACACACACCCATACAATGCGCACCACCCCGTGATGTTTTTCTCACTCCTACTAGTGAATCTAATGTAACACACAACCATAAAATGCGCACCACCCCGTGATGTTTTTCTCACTCCTACTAGTGAATCTAATGTAACACACACCCATACAATGCACACCACCACGTGATGTTTTTCTCACTCCTACTAGTGAATGTAATGTAACACACCCATACAATTCGCACCACCCCGTGATGTTTTTCTCACTCCTACTAGTGAATCTAATGTAACACACACCCATACAATGCGCACCACCCCGTGATGTTTTTCTCACTCCTACTAGTGAATGCATTGTAACACACACCCATACAATGCACACCACCCCGTGATGTTTTTCTCACTCCTACTAGTGAATGTAATGTAACACACACCCATACAATGCGCACCACCCCGTGATGTTTTTCTCAATCCTACTAGTGAATGTAATGTAACACACAGCCATACAATGCGCACCACCCCGTGATGTTTTTCTCACTCCTACTAGTGAATCTAATGTAACACACACCCATACAATGCGCACCACCCCGTGATGTTTTTCTCACTCCTACTAGTGAATCTAATGTAACACACACCCATACAATGCGCACCACCCCGTGATGTTTTTCTCACTCCTACTAGTGAATGTAATGTAACACACACCCATACAATGCGGACCACCCCGTGATGTTTTTCTCACTCCTACTAGTGAATGTAATGTAACACACACCGATACAATGCGCACCTCCCCGTGATGTTTTTCTCACTCCTAGTAGTGAATCTAAAGTAACACACACCCATACAATGCGCACCACCCCGTGATGTTTTTCTCACTCCTACTAGTGAATGTAATGTAACACACACCCATACAATGCGCACCACCCCGTGATGTTTTTCTCACTCCTACTAGTGAATGTAATGTAACACACACCCATACAATGCGCACCACCCCGTGATGTTTTTCTCACTCCTACTAGTGAATGTAATGTAACACACACCCATACAATGCGCACCTCCCCGTGATGTTTTTCTCACTCCTAGTAGTGAATCTAATGTAACACACACCCATACAATGCGCACCACCCCGTGATGTTTTTCTCACTCCTACTAGTGAATGTAATGTAACACACACCCATACAATGCGCACAACCCCGTGATGTTTTTCTCACTCCTACTAGTGAATGTAATGTAACACACACCCATACAATGCGCACCACCCCGGGATGTTTTTCTCACTCCTACTAGTGAATGTAATGTAACACACACCCATACAATGCGCACCTCCCCGTGATGTTTTTCTCACTCCTAGTAGTGAATCTAATGTAACACACACCCATACAATGCGCACCACCCCGTGATGTTTTTCTCACTCCTACTAGTGAATCTAATGTAACACACACCCATAAAATGCGCACCACCCCGTGATGTTTTTCTCACTCCTACTAGTGAATCTAATGTAACACACACCCATACAATGCACACCACCACGTGATGTTTTTCTCACTCCTACTAGTGAATGTAATGTAACACACCCATACAATTCGCACCACCCCGTGATGTTTTTCTCACTCCTACTAGTGAATCTAATGTAACACACACCCATACAATGCGCACCACCCCGTGATGTTTTTCTCACTCCTACTAGTGAATGCATTGTAACACACACCCATACAATGCACACCACCCCGTGATGTTTTTCTCACTCCTACTAGTGAATGTAATGTAACACACACCCATACAATGCGCACCACCCCGTGATGTTTTTCTCAATCCTACTAGTGAATGTAATGTAACACACAGCCATACAATGCGCACCACCCCGTGATGTTTTTCTCACTCCTACTAGTGAATCTAATGTTACACACACCCATACAATGCGCACCAACCCGTGATGTTTTTCTCACTCCTACTAGTGAATCTAATATAACACACACCCATACAATGCGCACCACCCCGTGATGTTTTTCTCACTCCTACTAGTGAATCTAATGTAACACACACCGAAACAATGCGCACCACCCCGTGATGTTTTTCTCACTCCTACTAGTGAATGTAATGTAACACACACCCATACAATGCGCACCTCCCCGTGATGTTTTTCTCACTCCTAGTAGTGAATCTAATGTAACACACACCCATACAATGCGCACCACCCCGTGATGTTTTTCTCACTCCTACTAGTGAATGTAATGTAACACACACCCATACAATGCGCACAACCCCGTGATGTTTTTCTCACTCCTACTAGTGAATGTAATGTAACACACACCCATACAATGCGCACCACCCCGGGATGTTTTTCTCACTCCTACTAGTGAATGTAATGTAACACACACCCATACAATGCGCACCTCCCCGTGATGTTTTTCTCACTCCTAGTAGTGAATCTAATGTAACACACACCCATACAATGCGCACCACCCCGTGATGTTTTTCTCACTCCTACTAGTGAATCTAATGTAACACACAACCATAAAATGCGCACCACCCCGTGATGTTTTTCTCACTCCTACTAGTGAATCTAATGTAACACACACCCATACAATGCACACCACCACGTGATGTTTTTCTCACTCCTACTAGTGAATGTAATGTAACACACCCATACAATTCGCACCACCCCGTGATGTTTTTCTCACTCCTACTAGTGAATCTAATGTAACACACACCCATACAATGCGCACCACCCCGTGATGTTTTTCTCACTCCTACTAGTGAATGCATTGTAACACACACCCATACAATGCACACCACCCCGTGATGTTTTTCTCACTCCTACTAGTGAATGTAATGTAACACACACCCATACAATGCGCACCACCCCGTGATGTTTTTCTCAATCCTACTAGTGAATGTAATGTAACACACAGCCATACAATGCGCACCACCCCGTGATGTTTTTCTCACTCCTACTAGTGAATCTAATGTAACACACACCCATACAATGCGCACCACCCCGTGATGTTTTTCTCACTCCTACTAGTGAATCTAATATAACACACACCCATACAATGCGCACCACCCCGTGATGTTTTTCTCACTCCTACTAGTGAATCTAATGTAACACACACCCATACAATGCGCACCACCCCGTGATGTTTTTCTCACTCCTACTAGTGAATGTAATGTAACACACACCCATACAATGCGCACCACCCCGTGATGTTTTTCTCACTCCTACTAGTGAATCTAATGTAACACACACCCATACAATGCGCACCACCCCGTGATGTTTTTCTCACTCCTACTAGTGAATGTAATGTAACACACAGCCATACAATGCGCACCACCCCGTGATGTTTTTCTCACTCCTACTAGTGAATCTAATGTAACACACACCCATACAATGCGCACCACCCCGTGATGTTTTTCTCACTCCTACTAGTGAATCTAATGTAACACACACCCATACAATGCGCACCACCCCGTGATGTTTTTCTCACTCCTACTAGTGAATCTAATGTAACACACACCCATACAATGCGCACCACCCCGTGATGTTTTTCTCACTCCTACTAGTGAATGTAATGTAACACACACCCATACAATGCGCACCACCCCGTGATGTTTTTCTCACTCCTACTAGTGAAACTAATGTAACACACACCCATACAATGCGCACCACCCCGTGATGTTTTTCTCACTCCTACTAGTGAATGTAATGTAACACACAGCCATACAATGCGCACCACCACGTGATGTTTTTCTCACTCCTACTAGTGAATGTAATGCGCCACACACCCATACAATGCGCACCACCCCGTGATGTTTTTCTCACTCCTACTAGTGAATGTAATGTAACACACACCCATACAATGCGCACCACCCCGTGATGTTTTTCTCACTCCTACTAGTGAATCTAATGTAACGCACACCCATACAATGCGCACCACCCCGTGATGTTTTTCTCACTCCTACTAGTGAATCTAATGTAACACACACCCATACAATGCGCACCACCCCGTGATGTTTTTCTCACTCCTACTAGTGAATGTAATGTAACACACACCCATACAATGCAGACCACCCCGTGATGTTTTTCTCACTCCTACTAGTGAATGTAATGTAACACACACCCATACAATGCGCACCTCCCCGTGATGTTTTTCTCACTCCTAGTAGTGAATCTAATGTAACACACACCCATACAATGCGCACCACCCCGTGATGTTTTTCTCACTCCTACTAGTGAAGGTAATGTAACACACACCCATACAATGCGCACCACCCCGTGATGTTTTTCTCACTCCTACTAGTGAATGTAATGTAACACACACCCATACAATGCGCACCACCCCGTGATGTTTTTCTCACTCCTACTAGTGAATGTCATGTAACACACACCCATACAATGCGCACCTCCCCGTGATGTTTTTCTCACTCCTAGTAGTGAATCTAATGTAACACACACCCATACAATGCGCACCACCCCGTGATGTTTTTCTCACTCCTACTAGTGAATGTAATGTAACACACACCCATACAATGCGCACAACCCCGTGATGTTTTTCTCACTCCTACTAGTGAAAGTAATGTAACACACACCCATACAATGCGCACCACCCTGGGATGTTTTTCTGACTCCTACTAGTGAATGTAATGTAACACACACCCATACAATGCGCACCTCCCCGTGATGTTTTTCTCAATCCTAGTAGTGAATCTAATGTAACACACACCCATACAATGCGCACCACCCCGTGATGTTTTTCTCACTCCTACTAGTGAATCTAATGTAACACACACCCATAAAATGCGCACCACCCCGTGATGTTTTTCTCACTCCTACTAGTGAATCTAATGTAACACACAACCATACAATGCACACCACCACGTGATGTTTTTCTCACTCCTACTAGTGAATGTAATGTAACACACCCATACAATTCGCACCACCCCGTGATGTTTTTCTCACTCCTACTAGTGAATCTAATGTAACACACACCCATACAATGCGCACCACCCCGTGATGTTTTTCTCACTCCTACTAGTGAATGCATTGTAACACACACCCATACAATGCACACCACCCCGTGATGTTTTTCTCACTCCTACTAGTGAATCTAATGTAACACACACCCATACAATGCGCACCACCCCGTGATGTTTTTCTCACTCCTACTAGTGAATGTAATGTAACACACAGCCATACAATGCGCACCACCCCGTGATGTTTTTCTCACTCTTACTAGTGAATCTAATGTAACACACACCCATACAATGCGCACCACCCCGTGATGTTTTTCTCACTCCTACTAGTGAATCTAATGTAACACACACCCATACAATGCGGACCACCCCGTGATGTTTTTCTCACTCCTACTAGTGAATCTAATGTAACACACACCCATACAATGCGCACCACCCCGTGATGTTTTTCTCACTCCTACTAGTGAATGTAATGTAACACACACCCATACAAGGCGCACCACCCCGTGATGTTTTTCTCACTCCTACTAGTGAATGTAATGTAACACACACCCATACAATGTGCACCACCCCGTGATGTTTTTCTCACTCCTACTAGTGAATGTAATGTAACACACACCCATACAATGCGCACCACCCCGTGATGTTTTTCTCACTCCTACTAGTGAATCTAATGTAACACACACCCATACAATGCGCACCACCCCGTGATGTTTTTCTCACTCCTACTAGTGAATGTAATGTAACACACAGCCATAAAATGCGCACCGCCACGTGATGTTTTTCTCACTCCTACTAGTGAATGTAATGCAACACACACCCATACAATGCGCACCACCCCGTGATGTTTTTCTCACTCCTACTAGTGAATGTAATGTAACACACACCCATACAATGCGCACCACCCCATGATGTTTTTCTCACTCCTACTAGTGAATCTAATGTAACACACACCCATACAATGCGCACCACCCCGTGATGTTTTTCTCACTCCTACTAGTGAATCTAATGTAACACACACCCATACAATGCGCACCACCCCGTGATGTTTTTCTCACTCCTACTAGTGAATGTAATGTAACACACACCCATACAATGCGCACCACCCCGTGATGTTTTTCTCACTCCTACTAGTGAATGTAATGTAACACACACCCATACAATGCGCACCTCCCCGTGATGTTTTTCTCACTCCTAGTAGTGAATCTAATGTAACACACACCCATACAATGCGCACCACCCCGTGATGTTTTTCTCACTCCTACTAGTGAATGTAATGTAACACACACCCATACAATGTGCACCACCCCGTGATGTTTTTCTCACTCCTACTAGTGAATGTAATGTAACACACACCCATACAATGCGCACCACCCTGTGATGTTTTTCTCACTCCTACTAGTGAATGTAATGTAACACACACCCATACAATGCGCACCTCCCCGTGATGTTTTTCTCACTCCTAGTAGTGAATCTAATGTAACACACACCCATACAATGCGCACCACCCCGTGATGTTTTTCTCACTCCTACTAGTGAATCTAATGTAACACACACCCATACAATGCGCACCACCCCGTGATGTTTTTCTCACTCCTACTAGTGAATCTAATGTAACACACACCCATACAATGCGCACCACCACGTGATGTTTTTCTCACTCCTACTAGTGAATGTAATGTAACACACCCATACAATTCGCACCACCCCGTGATGTTTTTCTCACTCCTACTAGTGAATGTAATGTAACACACACCCATACAATGCGCACCACCCCGTGATGTTTTTCTCACTCCTACTAGTGAATGCATTGTAACACACACCCATACAATGCGCACCACCCCGTGATGTTTTTCTCACTCCTACTAGTGAATGTAATGTAACACACACCCATACAATGCGCACCACCCCGTGATGTTTTTCTCACTCCTACTAGTGAATGTAATGTAACACATAGCCATACAATGCGCACCACCCCGTGATGTTTTTCTCACTCCTACTAGTGAATCTAATGTAACACACACCCATACAATGCGCACCACCCCGTGATGTTTTTCTCACTCCTACTAGTGAATCTAATGTAACACACACCCATACAATGCGCACCACCCCGTGATGTTTTTCTCACTGCTACTAGTGAATGTAATGTAACACACCCATACAATGCGCACCACCCCGTGATGTTTTTCTCACTCCTACTAGTGAATGTAATGTAACACACACCCATAAAATGCGCACCACCCCGTGATGTTTTTCTCACTCCTACTAGTGAATCTAATGTAACACACACCCATACAATGCGCACCACCCTGTGATGTTTTTCTCACTCCTACTAGTGAATGTAATGTAACACACACCCATACAATGCGCACCAATCCGTGATGTTTTTCTCACTCCTACTAGTGAATGTAATGTAACACACACCCATACAATGCGCACCACCCCGTGATGTTTTTTTCACTCCTACTAGTGGATCTAATGTAACACTCACCCATACAATGCGCACCACCCCGTGATGGTTTTCTCACTCCTACTAGTGAATCTAATGTAACACACACCCATACAATGCGCACCACCCCGTGATGTTTTTCTCACTCCTACTAGTGAATCTAATGTAACACACACCCATACAATGCGCACCACCCCGTGATGTTTTTCTCACTCCTACTAGTGAATGTAATGTAACACACACCCATACAATGCGCACCACCCCGTGATGTTTTTCTCACTCCTACTAGTGAATGTAATGTAACACACACCCATACAAGGCGCACCACCCCGTGATGTTTTTCTCACTCCTACTAGTGAATGTAATGTAACACACACCCATACAATGCGCACCACCCCGTGATGTTTTTCTCACTCCTACTAGTGAATGTAATGTAACACACAGCCATACAATGCGCACCACCCCGTGATGTTTTTCTCACTCTTACTAGTGAATCTAATGTAACACACACCCATACAATGCGCACCACCCCGTGATGTTTTTCTCACTCCTACTAGTGAATCTAATGTAACACACACCCATACAATGCGCACCACCCCGTGATGTTTTTCTCACTGCTACTAGTGAATGTAATGTAACACACCCATACAATGCGCACCACCCCGTGATGTTTTTCTCACTCCTACTAGTGAATGTAATGTAACAAACACCCATAAAATGCGCACCACCCCGTGATGTTTTTCTCACTCCTACTAGTGAATCTAATGTAACACACACCCATACAATGCGCACCACCCCGTGATGTTTTTCTCACTCCTACTAGTGAATGTAATGTAACACACACCCATACAATGCGCACCAATCCGTGATGTTTTTCTCACTCCTACTAGTGAATGTAATGTAACACACACCCATACAATGCGCACCACCCCGTGATGTTTTTCTCACTCCTACTAGTGGATCTAATGTAACACTCACCCATACAATGCGCACCACCCCGTGATGTTTTTCTCACTCCTACTAGTGAATCTAATGTAACACACACCCATACAATGCGCACCACCCCGTGATGTTTTTCTCACTCCTAATAGTGAATCTAATGTAACACACAACCATACAATGCGCACCACCCCGTGATGTTTTTCTCACTCCTACTAGTGAATCTAATGTAACACACACCCATACAATGCGCACCACCCCGTGATGTTTTTCTCACTCCTACTAGTGAATGTAATGTAACACACACCCATACAAGGCGCACCACCCCGTGATGTTTTTCTCACTCCTACTAGTGAATGTAATGTAACACACACCCATACAATGTGCACCACCCCGTGATGTTTTTCTCACTCCTACTAGTGAATCTAATGTAACACACACCCATACAATGCGCACCACCCCGTGATGTTTTTCTCACTCCTACTAGTGAATGTAATGTAACACACACCCATACAATGCGCACCACCCCGTGATGTTTTTCTCACTCCTACTAGTGCATCTAATGTAACACACACCCATACAATGCGCACCACCCCGTGATGTTTTTCTCACTCCTACTAGTGAATGTAATGTAACACACAGCCATACAATGCGCACCACCACGTGATGTTTTTCTCACTCCTACTAGTGAATGTAATGCAACACACACCCATACAATGCGCACCACACCGTCATGTTTTTCTCACTCCTACTAGTGAATGTAATGTAACACACACCCATACAATGCGCACCACCCCGTGATGTTTTTCTCACTCCTACTAGTGAATCTAAGGTAACACACAGCCATACAATGCGCACCACCCCGTGATGTTTTTCTCACTCCTACTAGTGAATCTAATGTAACACACACCCATACAATGCGCACCACCCCGTGATGTTTTTCTCACTCCTACTAGTGAATGTAATGTAACACACACCCATACAATGCGCACCACCCCGTGATGTTTTTCTCACTCCTACTAGTGAATGTAATGTAACACACCCATACAATTCGCACCACCCCGTGATGTTTTTCTCACTCCTACTAGTGAATCTAATGTAACACACACCCATACAATGCGCACCACCCCGTGATGTTTTTCTCACTCCTACTAGTGAATGCATTGTAACACACACCCATACAATGCACACCACCCCGTGATGTTTTTCTCACTCCTACTAGTGAATGTAATGTAACACACACCCATACAATGCGCACCACCCCGTGATGTTTTTCTCAATCCTACTAGTGAATGTAATGTAACACACAGCCATACAATGCGCACCACCCCGTGATGTTTTTCTCACTCCTACTAGTGAATCTAATGTAACACACACCCATACAATGCGCACCACCCCGTGATGTTTTTCTCACTCCTACTAGTGAATCTAATATAACACACACCCATACAATGCGCACCACCCCGTGATGTTTTTCTCACTCCTACTAGTGAATCTAATGTAACACACACCCATACAATGCGCACCACCCCGTGATGTTTTTCTCACTCCTACTAGTGAATGTAATGTAACACACACCCATACAATGCGCACCACCCTGTGATGTTTTTCTCACTCCTACTAGTGAATCTAATGTAACACAAACCCATACAATGCGCACCACCCCGTGATGTTTTTCTCACTCCTACTAGTGAATGTAATGTAACACACAGCCATACAATGCGCACCACCACGTGATGTTTTTCTCACTCCTACTAGTGAATGTAATGCACCACACACCCATACAATGCGCACCACCCCGTGATGTTTTTCTCACTCCTACTAGTGCATGTAATGTAACACACACCCATACAATGCGCACCACCCCGTGATGTTTTTCTCACTCCTACTAGTGAATCTAATGTAACACACACCCATACAATGCGCACCACCCCGTGATGTTTTTCTCACTCCTACTAGTGAATCTAATGTAACACACACCCATACAATGCACACCACCCCGTGATGTTTTTCTCACTCCTACTAGTGAATGTAATGTAACACACACCCATACAATGCGGACCACCCCGTGATGTTTTTCTCACTCCTACTAGTGAATGTAATGTAACACACACCCATACAATGCGCACCTCCCCGTGATGTTTTTCTCACTCCTAGTAGTGAATCTAATGTAACACACACCCATACAATGCGCACCACCCCGTGATGTTTTTCTCACTCCTACTAGTGAATGTAATGTAACACACACCCATACAATGCGCACCACCCCGTGATGTTTTTCTCACTCCTACTAGTGAATCTAATGTAACACACACCCATACAATGCGCACCACCCCGTGATGTTTTTCTCACTCCTACTAGTGAATGTAATGTAACACACACCCATACAATGCGCACCTCCCCGTGATGTTTTTCTCACTCCTAGTAGTGAATCTAATGTAACACACACCCATACAATGCGCACCACCCCGTGATGATTTTCTCACTCCTACTAGTGAATGTAATGTAACACACACATATACAATGCGCACAACCCCGTGATGTTTTTCTCACTCCTACTAGTGAATGTAATGTAACACACACCCATACAATGCGCACCACCCCGGGATGTTTTTCTCACTCCTACTAGTGAATGTAATGTAACACACACCCATACAATGCGCACCTCCCCGTGATGTTTTTCTCACTCCTACTAGTGAATCTAATGTAACACACACCCATAAAATGCGCACCACCCCGTGATGTTTTTCTCACTCCTACTAGTGAATGTAATGTAACACACCCATACAATTCGCACCACCCCGTGATGTTTTTCTCACTCCTACTAGTGAATCTAATGTAACACACACCCATTCAATGCGCACCACCCCGTGATGTTTTTCTCACTCCTACTAGTGAATGCATTGTAACACACACCCATACAATGCACACCACCCCGTGATGTTTTTCTCACTCCTACTAGTGAATGTAATGTAACACACACCCATACAATGCACACCACCCCGTGATGTTTTTCTCACTCCTACTAGTGAATGTAATGTAACACACACCCATACAATGCGCACCACCCCGTGATGTTTTTCTCACTCCTACTAGTGAATGTAATGTAACACACAGCCATACAATGCGCACCACCCCGTGATGTTTTTCTCACTCCTACTAGTGAATCTAATGTAACGCACACCCATACAATGCGCACCACCCCGTGATGTTTTTCTCACTCCTACTAGTGAATCTAATGTAACGCACACCCATACGATGCGCACCACCCCGTGATGTTTTTCTCACTCCTACTAGTGAATCTAATGTAACACACACCCATACAATGCGCACCACCCCGTGATGTTTTTCTCACTCCTACTAGTGAATGTAATGTAACACACACCCATACAATGCGGACCACCCCGTGATGTTTTTCTCACTCCTACTAGTGAATGTAATGTAACACACACCCATACAATGCGCACCTCCCCGTGATGTTTTTCTCACTCCTAGTAGTGAATCTAATGTAACACACACCCATACAATGCGCACCACCCCGTGATGTTTTTCTCACTCCTACTAGTGAAGGTAATGTAACACACACCCATACAATGCGCACCACCCCGTGATGTTTTTCTCACTCCTACTAGTGAATGTAATGTAACACACCCATACAATGCGCACCACCCCGTGATGTTTTTCTCACTCCTACTAGTGAATGTCATGTAACACACACCCATACAATGCGCACAACCCCGTGATGTTTTTCTCACTCCTACTAGTGAATGTAATGTAACACACACCCATACAATGCGCACCACCCCGGGATGTTTTTCTGACTCCTACTAGTGAATGTAATGTAACACACACCCATACAATGCGCACCTCCCCGTGATGTTTTTCTCAATCCTAGTAGTGAATCTAATGTAACACACACCCATACAATGCGCACCACCACGTGATGTTTTTCTCACTCCTACTAGTGAATCTAATGTAACACACACCCATAAAATGCGCACCACCCCGTGATGTTTTTCTCACTCCTACTAGTGAATCTAATGTAACACACACCCATACAATGCACACCAACACGTGATGTTTTTCTCACTCCTACTAGTGAATGTAATGTAACACACCCATACAATTCGCACCACCCCGTGATGTTTTTCTCACTCCTACTAGTGAATCTAATGTAACACACACCCATACAATGCGCACCACCCCGTAATGTTTTTCTCACTCCTACTAGTAAATGCATTGTAACACACACCCATACAATGCACACCAGCCCGTGATGTTTTTCTCACTCCTACTAGTGAATGTAATGTAACACACACCCATACAATGCGCACCACCCCGTGATGTTTTTCTCACTCCTACTAGTGAATGTAATGTAACACACACCCATACAATGCGCACCACCACGTGATGTTTTTCTCACTCCTACTAGTGAATGTAATGCAACACACACCCATACAATGCGCACCACACCGTCATGTTTTTCTCACTCCTACTAGTGAATGTAATGTAACACACACCCATACAATGCGCACCACCCCGTGATGTTTTTCTCACTCCTACTAGTGAATCTAAGGTAACACACAGCCATACAATGCGCACCACCCCGTGATGTTTTTCTCACTCCTACTAGTGAATCTAATGTAACACACACCCATACAATGCGCACCACCCCGTGATGTTTTTCTCACTCCTACTAGTGAATGTAATGTAACACACACCCATACAATGCGCACCACCCCGTGATGTTTTTCTCACTCCTACTAGTGAATGTAATGTAACACACCCATACAATTCGCACCACCCCGTGATGTTTTTCTCACTCCTACTAGTGAATCTAATGTAACACACACCCATACAATGCGCACCACCCCGTGATGTTTTTCTCACTCCTACTAGTGAATGCATTGTAACACACACCCATACAATGCACACCACCCCGTGATGTTTTTCTCACTCCTACTAGTGAATGTAATGTAACACACACCCATACAATGCGCACCACCCCGTGATGTTTTTCTCAATCCTACTAGTGAATGTAATGTAACACACAGCCATACAATGCGCACCACCCCGTGATGTTTTTCTCACTCCTACTAGTGAATCTAATGTAACACACACCCATACAATGCGCACCACCCCGTGATGTTTTTCTCACTCCTACTAGTGAATCTAATATAACACACACCCATACAATGCGCACCACCCCGTGATGTTTTTCTCACTCCTACTAGTGAATCTAATGTAACACACACCCATACAATGCGCACCACCCCGTGATGTTTTTCTCACTCCTACTAGTGAATGTAATGTAACACACACCCATACAATGCGCACCACCCCGTGATGTTTTTCTCACTCCTACTAGTGAATCTAATGTAACACACACCCATACAATGCGCACCACCCCGTGATGTTTTTCTCACTCCTACTAGTGAATGTAATGTAACACACAGCCATACAATGCGCACCACCACGTGATGTTTTTCTCACTCCTACTAGTGAATGTAATGCACCACACACCCATACAATGCGCACCACCCCGTGATGTTTTTCTCACTCCTACTAGTGAATGTAATGTAACACACACCCATACAATGCGCACCACCCCGTGATGTTTTTCTCACTCCTACTAGTGAATCTAATGTAACACACACCCATACAATGCGCACCACCCCGTGATGTTTTTCTCACTCCTACTAGTGAATCTAATGTAACACACACCCATACAATGCGCACCACCCCGGGATGTTTTTCTGACTCCTACTAGTGAATGTAATGTAACACACACCCATACAATGCGCACCTCCCCGTGATGTTTTTCTCAATCCTAGTAGTGAATCTAATGTAACACACACCCATACAATGCGCACCACCACGTGATGTTTTTCTCACTCCTACTAGTGAATCTAATGTAACACACACCCATAAAATGCGCACCACCCCGTGATGTTTTTCTCACTCCTACTAGTGAATCTAATGTAACACACACCCATACAATGCACACCACCACGTGATGTTTTTCTCACTCCTACTAGTGAATGTAATGTAACACACCCATACAATTCGCACCACCCCGTGATGTTTTTCTCACTCCTACTAGTGAATCTAATGTAACACACACCCATACAATGCGCACCACCCCGTAATGTTTTTCTCACTCCTGCTAGTGAATGCATTGTAACACACACCCATACAATGCACACCACCCCGTGATGTTTTTCTCACTCCTACTAGTGAATGTAATGTAACACACACCCATATAATGCGCACCACCCCGTGATGTTTTTCTCACTCCTACTAGTGAATGTAATGTAACACACACCCATACAATGCGCACCACCACGTGATGTTTTTCTCACTCCTACTAGTGAATGTAATGCAACACACACCCATACAATGCGCACCACACCGTCATGTTTTTCTCACTCCTACTAGTGAATGTAATGTAACACACACCCATACAATGCGCACCACCCCGTGATGTTTTTCTCACTCCTACTAGTGAATCTAAGGTAACACACAGCCATACAATGCGCACCACCCCGTGATGTTTTTCTCACTCCTACTAGTGAATCTAATGTAACACACACCCATACAATGCGCACCACCCCGTGATGTTTTTCTCACTCCTACAAGTGAATGTAATGTAACACACACCCATACAATGCGCACCACCCCGTGATGTTTTTCTCACTCCTACTAGTGAATGTAATGTAACACACCCATACAATTCGCACCACCCCGTGATGTTTTTCTCACTCCTACTAGTGAATCTAATGTAACACACACCCATACAATGCGCACCACCCCGTGATGTTTTTCTCACTCCTACTAGTGAATGCATTGTAACACACACCCATACAATGCACACCACCCCGTGATGTTTTTCTCACTCCTACTAGTGAATGTAATGTAACACACACCCATACAATGCGCACCACCACGTGATGTTTTTCTCACTCCTACTAGTGAATGTAATGCAACACACACCCATACAATGCGCACCACACCGTCATGTTTTTCTCACTCCTACTAGTGAATGTAATGTAACACACACCCATACAATGCGCACCACCCCGTGATGTTTTTCTCACTCCTACTAGTGAATCTAAGGTAACACACAGCCATACAATGCGCACCACCCCGTGATGTTTTTCTCACTCCTACTAGTGAATCTAATGTAACACACACCCATACAATGCGCACCACCCCGTGATGTTTTTCTCACTCCTACTAGTGAATGTAATGTAACACACACCCATACAATGCGCACCACCCCGTGATGTTTTTCTCACTCCTACTAGTGAATGTAATGTAACACACCCATACAATTCGCACCACCCCGTGATGTTTTTCTCACTCCTACTAGTGAATCTAATGTAACACACACCCATACAATGCGCACCACCCCGTGATGTTTTTCTCACTCCTACTAGTGAATGCATTGTAACACACACCCATACAATGCACACCACCCCGTGATGTTTTTCTCACTCCTACTAGTGAATGTAATGTAACACACACCCATACAATGCGCACCACCCCGTGATGTTTTTCTCAATCCTACTAGTGAATGTAATGTAACACACAGCCATACAATGCGCACCACCCCGTGATGTTTTTCTCACTCCTACTAGTGAATCTAATGTAACACACACCCATACAATGCGCACCACCCCGTGATGTTTTTCTCACTCCTACTAGTGAATCTAATATAACACACACCCATACAATGCGCACCACCCCGTGATGTTTTTCTCACTCCTACTAGTGAATCTAATGTAACACACACCCATACAATGCGCACCACCCCGTGATGTTTTTCTCACTCCTACTAGTGAATGTAATGTAACACACACCCATACAATGCGCACCACCCCGTGATGTTTTTCTCACTCCTACTAGTGAATCTAATGTAACACACACCCATACAATGCGCACCACCCCGTGATGTTTTTCTCACTCCTACTAGTGAATGTAATGTAACACACAGCCATACAATGCGCACCACCACGTGATGTTTTTCTCACTCCTACTAGTGAATGTAATGCACCACACACCCATACAATGCGCACCACCCCGTGATGTTTTTCTCACTCCTACTAGTGAATGTAATGTAACACACACCCATACAATGCGCACCACCCCGTGATGTTTTTCTCACTCCTACTAGTGAATCTAATGTAACACACACCCATACAATGCGCACCACCCCGTGATGTTTTTCTCACTCCTACTAGTGAATCTAATGTAACACACACCCATACAATGCGCACCACCCCGGGATGTTTTTCTGACTCCTACTAGTGAATGTAATGTAACACACACCCATACAATGCGCACCTCCCCGTGATGTTTTTCTCAATCCTAGTAGTGAATCTAATGTAACACACACCCATACAATGCGCACCACCACGTGATGTTTTTCTCACTCCTACTAGTGAATCTAATGTAACACACACCCATAAAATGCGCACCACCCCGTGATGTTTTTATCACTCCTACTAGTGAATCTAATGTAACACACACCCATACAATGCACACCACCACGTGATGTTTTTCTCACTCCTACTAGTGAATGTAATGTAACACACCCATACAATTCGCACCACCCCGTGATGTTTTTCTCACTCCTACTAGTGAATCTAATGTAACACACACCCATACAATGCGCACCACCCCGTAATGTTTTTCTCACTCCTGCTAGTGAATGCATTGTAACACACACCCATACAATGCACACCACCCCGTGATGTTTTTCTCACTCCTACTAGTGAATGTAATGTAACACACACCCATATAATGCGCACCACCCCGTGATGTTTTTCTCACTCCTACTAGTGAATGTAATGTAACACACACCCATACAATGCGCACCACCACGTGATGTTTTTCTCACTCCTACTAGTGAATGTAATGCAACACACACCCATACAATGCGCACCACACCGTCATGTTTTTCTCACTCCTACTAGTGAATGTAATGTAACACACACCCATACAATGCGCACCACCCCGTGATGTTTTTCTCACTCCTACTAGTGAATCTAAGGTAACACACAGCCATACAATGCGCACCACCCCGTGATGTTTTTCTCACTCCTACTAGTGAATCTAATGTAACACACACCCATACAATGCGCACCACCCCGTGATGTTTTTCTCACTCCTACAAGTGAATGTAATGTAACACACACCCATACAATGCGCACCACCCCGTGATGTTTTTCTCACTCCTACTAGTGAATGTAATGTAACAAACCCATACAATTCGCACCACCCCGTGATGTTTTTCTCACTCCTACTAGTGAATCTAATGTAACACACACCCATACAATGCGCACCACCCCGTGATGTTTTTCTCACTCCTACTAGTGAATGCATTGTAACACACACCCATACAATGCACACCACCCCGTGATGTTTTTCTCACTCCTACTAGTGAATGTAATGTAACACACACCCATACAATGCGCACCACCACGTGATGTTTTTCTCACTCCTACTAGTGAATGTAATGCAACACACACCCATACAATGCGCACCACACCGTCATGTTTTTCTCACTCCTACTAGTGAATGTAATGTAACACACACCCATACAATGCGCACCACCCCGTGATGTTTTTCTCACTCCTACTAGTGAATCTAAGGTAACACACAGCCATACAATGCGCACCACCCCGTGATGTTTTTCTCACTCCTACTAGTGAATCTAATGTAACACACACCCATACAATGCGCACCACCCCGTGATGTTTTTCTCACTCCTACTAGTGAATGTAATGTAACACACACCCATACAATGCGCACCACCCCGTGATGTTTTTCTCACTCCTACTAGTGAATGTAATGTAACACACCCATACAATTCGCACCACCCCGTGATGTTTTTCTCACTCCTACTAGTGAATCTAATGTAACACACACCCATACAATGCGCACCACCCCGTGATGTTTTTCTCACTCCTACTAGTGAATGCATTGTAACACACACCCATACAATGCACACCACCCCGTGATGTTTTTCTCACTCCTACTAGTGAATGTAATGTAACACACACCCATACAATGCGCACCACCCCGTGATGTTTTTCTCAATCCTACTAGTGAATGTAATGTAACACACAGCCATACAATGCGCACCACCCCGTGATGTTTTTCTCACTCCTACTAGTGAATCTAATGTAACACACACCCATACAATGCGCACCACCCCGTGATGTTTTTCTCACTCCTACTAGTGAATCTAATATAACACACACCCATACAATGCGCACCACCCCGTGATGTTTTTCTCACTCCTACTAGTGAATCTAATGTAACACACACCCATACAATGCGCACCACCCCGTGATGTTTTTCTCACTCCTACTAGTGAATGTAATGTAACACACACCCATACAATGCGCACCACCCCGTGATGTTTTTCTCACTCCTACTAGTGAATCTAATGTAACACACACCCATACAATGCGCACCACCCCGTGATGTTTTTCTCACTCCTACTAGTGAATGTAATGTAACACACAGCCATACAATGCGCACCACCACGTGATGTTTTTCTCACTCCTACTAGTGAATGTAATGCACCACACACCCATACAATGCGCACCACCCCGTGATGTTTTTCTCACTCCTACTAGTGAATGTAATGTAACACACACCCATACAATGCGCACCACCCCGTGATGTTTTTCTCACTCCTACTAGTGAATCTAATGTAACACACACCCATACAATGCGCACCACCCCGTGATGTTTTTCTCACTCCTACTAGTGAATCTAATGTAACACACACCCATACAATGCGCACCACCCCGGGATGTTTTTCTGACTCCTACTAGTGAATGTAATGTAACACACACCCATACAATGCGCACCTCCCCGTGATGTTTTTCTCAATCCTAGTAGTGAATCTAATGTAACACACACCCATACAATGCGCACCACCACGTGATGTTTTTCTCACTCCTACTAGTGAATCTAATGTAACACACACCCATAAAATGCGCACCACCCCGTGATGTTTTTCTCACTCCTACTAGTGAATCTAATGTAACACACACCCATACAATGCACACCACCACGTGATGTTTTTCTCACTCCTACTAGTGAATGTAATGTAACACACCCATACAATTCGCACCACCCCGTGATGTTTTTCTCACTCCTACTAGTGAATCTAATGTAACACACACCCATACAATGCGCACCACCCCGTAATGTTTTTCTCACTCCTGCTAGTGAATGCATTGTAACACACACCCATACAATGCACACCACCCCGTGATGTTTTTCTCACTCCTACTAGTGAATGTAATGTAACACACACCCATATAATGCGCACCACCCCGTGATGTTTTTCTCACTCCTACTAGTGAATGTAATGTAACACACACCCATACAATGCGCACCACCACGTGATGTTTTTCTCACTCCTACTAGTGAATGTAATGCAACACACACCCATACAATGCGCACCACACCGTCATGTTTTTCTCACTCCTACTAGTGAATGTAATGTAACACACACCCATACAATGCGCACCACCCCGTGATGTTTTTCTCACTCCTACTAGTGAATCTAAGGTAACACACAGCCATACAATGCGCACCACCCCGTGATGTTTTTCTCACTCCTACTAGTGAATCTAATGTAACACACACCCATACAATGCGCACCACCCCGTGATGTTTTTCTCACTCCTACAAGTGAATGTAATGTAACACACACCCATACAATGCGCACCACCCCGTGATGTTTTTCTCACTCCTACTAGTGAATGTAATGTAACACACCCATACAATTCGCACCACCCCGTGATGTTTTTCTCACTCCTACTAGTGAATCTAATGTAACACACACCCATACAATGCGCACCACCCCGTGATGTTTTTCTCACTCCTACTAGTGAATGCATTGTAACACACACCCATACAATGCACACCACCCCGTGATGTTTTTCTCACTCCTACTAGTGAATGTAATGTAACACACACCCATACAATGCGCACCACCCCGTGATGTTTTTCACAATCCTACTAGTGAATGTAATGTAACACACAGCCATACAATGCGCACCACCCCGTGATGTTTTTCTCACTCCTACTAGTGAATCTAATGTAACACACACCCATACAATGCGCACCACCCCGTGATGTTTTTCTCACTCCTACTAGTGAATCTAATATAACACACACCCATACAATGCGCACCACCCCGTGATGTTTTTCTCACTCCTACTAGTGAATCTAATGTAACACACACCCATACAATGCGCACCACCCCGTGATATTTTTCTCACTCCTACTAGTGAATGTAATGTAACACACACCCATACAATGCGCACCACCCTGTGATGTTTTTCTCACTCCTACTAGTGAATCTAATGTAACACACACCCATACAATGCGCACCACCCCGTGATGTTTTTCTCACTCCTACTAGTGAATGTAATGTAACACACAGCCATACAATGCGCACCACCACGTGATGTTTTTCTCACTCCTACTAGTGAATGTAATGCACCACACACCCATACAATGCGCACCACCCCGTGATGTTTTTCTCACTCCTACTAGTGAATGTAATGTAACACACACCCATACAATGCGCACCACCCCGTGATGTTTTTCTCACTCCTACTAGTGAATCTAATGTAACACACACCCATACAATGCGCACCACCCCGTGATGTTTTTCTCACTCCTACTAGTGAATCTAATGTAACACACACCCATACAATGCGCACCACCCCGTGATGTTTTTCTCACTCCTACTAGTGAATGTAATGTAACACACACCCATACAATGCGGACCACCCCGTGAT
Source organism: Cavia porcellus (assembly GCF_034190915.1). Taxonomy (NCBI): domain Eukaryota; kingdom Metazoa; phylum Chordata; class Mammalia; order Rodentia; family Caviidae; genus Cavia; species Cavia porcellus. The sequence continues at coordinate 1,351,322 of NW_026947568.1, forward strand.
GTTTTTCTCACTCCTACTAGTGAATGTAATGTAACACACACCCATACAATGCGCACCACCACGTGATGTTTTTCTCACTCCTACTAGTGAATGTAATGCAACACACACCCATACAATGCGCACCACCCCGTGATGTTTTTCTCACTCCTACTAGTGAATGCATTGTAACACACACCCATACAATGCACACCACCCCGTGATGTTTTTCTCACTCCTACTAGTGAATGTAATGTAACACACACCCATACAATGCGCACCACCCCGTGATGTTTTTCACAATCCTACTAGTGAATGTAATGTAACACACAGCCATACAATGCGCACCACCCCGTGATGTTTTTCTCACTCCTACTAGTGAATCTAATGTAACACACACCCATACAATGCGCACCACCCCGTGATGTTTTTCTCACTCCTACTAGTGAATCTAATATAACACACACCCATACAATGCGCACCACCCCGTGATGTTTTTCTCACTCCTACTAGTGAATCTAATGTAACACACACCCATACAATGCGCACCACCCCGTGATGTTTTTCTCACTCCTACTAGTGAATGTAATGTAACACACACCCATACAATGCGCACCACCCCGTGATGTTTTTCTCACTCCTACTAGTGAATCTAATGTAACACACACCCATACAATGCGCACCACCCCGTGATGTTTTTCTCACTCCTACTAGTGAATGTAATGTAACACACAGCCATACAATGCGCACCACCACGTGATGTTTTTCTCACTCCTACTAGTGAATGTAATGCACCACACACCCATACAATGCGCACCACCCCGTGATGTTTTTCTCACTCCTACTAGTGAATGTAATGTAACACACACCCATACAATGCGCACCACCCCGTGATGTTTTTCTCACTCCTACTAGTGAATCTAATGTAACACACACCCATACAATGCGCACCACCCCGTGATGTTTTTCTCACTCCTACTAGTGAATCTAATGTAACACACACCCATACAATGCGCACCACCCCGTGATGTTTTTCTCACTCCTACTAGTGAATGTAATGTAACACACACCCATACAATGCGGTCCACCCCGTGATGTTTTTCTCACTCCTACTAGTGAATGTAATGTAACACACACCCATACAATGCGCACCACCACGTGATGTTTTTCTCACTCCTACTAGTGAATGTAATGCAACACACACCCATACAATGCGCACCACACCGTCATGTTTTTCTCACTCCTACTAGTGAATGTAATGTAACACACACCCATACAATGCGCACCACCCCGTGATGTTTTTCTCACTCCTACTAGTGAATCTAAGGTAACACACAGCCATACAATGCGCACCACCCCGTGATGTTTTTCTCACTCCTACTAGTGAATCTAATGTAACACACACCCATACAATGCGCACCACCCCGTGATGTTTTTCTCACTCCTACTAGTGAATGTAATGTAACACACACCCATACAATGCGCACCACCCCGTGATGTTTTTCTCACTCCTACTAGTGAATGTAATGTAACACACACCCATACAATGCGCACCACCCCGTGATGTTTTTCTCACTCCTACTAGTGAATGTAATGTAACACACAGCCATACAATGCGCACCACCCCGTGATGTTTTTCTCACTCTTACTAGTGAATCTAATGTAACACACACCCATACAATGCGCACCACCCCGTGATGTTTTTCTCACTCCTACTAGTGAATCTAATGTAACACACACCCATACAATGCGCACCACCCCGTGATGTTTTTCTCACTGCTACTAGTGAATGTAATGTAACACACCCATACAATGCGCACCACCCCGTGATGTTTTTCTCACTCCTACTAGTGAATGTAATGTAACAAACACCCATAAAATGCGCACCACCCCGTGATGTTTTTCTCACTCCTACTAGTGAATCTAATGTAACACACACCCATACAATGCGCACCACCCCGTGATGTTTTTCTCACTCCTACTAGTGAATGTAATGTAACACACACCCATACAATGCGCACCAATCCGTGATGTTTTTCTCACTCCTACTAGTGAATGTAATGTAACACACACCCATACAATGCGCACCACCCCGTGATGTTTTTCTCACTCCTACTAGTGGATCTAATGTAACACTCACCCATACAATGCGCACCACCCCGTGATGTTTTTCTCACTCCTACTAGTGAATCTAATGTAACACACACCCATACAATGCGCACCACCCCGTGATGTTTTTCTCACTCCTAATAGTGAATCTAATGTAACACACAACCATACAATGCGCACCACCCCGTGATGTTTTTCTCACTCCTACTAGTGAATCTAATGTAACACACACCCATACAATGCGCACCACCCCGTGATGTTTTTCTCACTCCTACTAGTGAATGTAATGTAACACACACCCATACAAGGCGCACCACCCCGTGATGTTTTTCTCACTCCTACTAGTGAATGTAATGTAACACACACCCATACAATGTGCACCACCCCGTGATGTTTTTCTCACTCCTACTAGTGAATCTAATGTAACACACACCCATACAATGCGCACCACCCCGTGATGTTTTTCTCACTTCTACTAGTGAATGTAATGTAACACACACCCATACAATGCGCACCACCCCGTGATGTTTTTCTCACTCCTACTAGTGAATCTAATGTAACACACACCCATACAATGCGCACCACCCCGTGATGTTTTTCTCACTCCTACTAGTGAATGTAATGTAACACACAGCCATACAATGCGCACCACCACGTGATGTTTTTCTCACTCCTACTAGTAAATGTAATGCAACACACACCCATACAATGCGCACCACACCGTCATGTTTTTCTCACTCCTACTAGTGAATGTAATGTAACACACACCCATACAATGCGCACCACCCCGTGATGTTTTTCTCACTCCTACTAGTGAATCTAAGGTAACACACAGCCATACAATGTGCACCACCCCGTGATGTTTTTCTCACTCCTACTAGTGAATCTAAGGTAACACACAGCCATACAATGCGCACCACCCCGTGATGTTTTTCTCACTCCTACTAGTGAATCTAATGTAACACACACCCATACAATGCGCACCACCCCGTGATGTTTTTCTCACTCCTACTAGTGAATGTAATGTAACACACACCCATACAATGCGCACCACCCCGTGATGTTTTTCTCACTCCTACTAGTGAATGTAATGTAACACACCCATACAATTCGCACCACCCCGTGATGTTTTTCTCACTCCTACTAGTGAATCTAATGTAACACACACCCATACAATGCGCACCACCCCGTGATGTTTTTCTCACTCCTACTAGTGAATGCATTGTAACACACACCCATACAATGCACACCACCCCGTGATGTTTTTCTCACTCCTACTAGTGAATGTAATGTAACACACACCCATACAATGCGCACCACCCCGTGATGTTTTTCTCAATCCTACTAGTGAATGTAATGTAACACACAGCCATACAATGCGCACCACCCCGTGATGTTTTTCTCACTCCTACTAGTGAATCTAATGTAACACACACCCATACAATGCGCACCACCCCGTGATGTTTTTCTCACTCCTACTAGTGAATCTAATATAACACACACCCATACAATGCGCACCACCCCGTGATGTTTTTCTCACTCCTACTAGTGAATCTAATGTAACACACACCCATACAATGCGCACCACCCCGTGATGTTTTTCTCACTCCTACTAGTGAATGTAATGTAACACACACCCATACAATGCGCACCACCCCGTGATGTTTTTCTCACTCCTACTAGTGAATCTAATGTAACACACACCCATACAATGCGCACCACCCCGTGATGTTTTTCTCACTCCTACTAGTGAATGTAATGTAACACACAGCCATACAATGCGCACCACCACGTGATGTTTTTCTCACTCCTACTAGTGAATGTAATGCACCACACACCCATACAATGCGCACCACCCCGTGATGTTTTTCTCACTCCTACTAGTGAATGTAATGTAACACACACCCATACAATGCGCACCACCCCGTGATGTTTTTCTCACTCCTACTAGTGAATCTAATGTAACACACACCCATACAATGCGCACCACCCCGTGATGTTTTTCTCACTCCTACTAGTGAATCTAATGTAACACACACCCATACAATGCGCACCACCCCGTGATGTTTTTCTCACTCCTACTAGTGAATGTAATGTAACACACACCCATACAATGCGGACCACCCCGTGATGTTTTTCTCACTCCTACTAGTGAATGTAATGTAACACACACCCATACAATGCGCACCTCCCCGTGATGTTTTTCTCACTCCTAGTAGTGAATCTAATGTAACACACACCCATACAATGCGCACCACCCCGTGATGTTTTTCTCACTCCTACTAGTGAATGTAATGTAACACACACCCATACAATGCGCACCACCCCGTGATGTTTTTCTCACTCCTACTAGTGAATCTAATGTAACACACACCCATACAATGCGCACCACCCCGTGATGTTTTTCTCACTCCTACTAGTGAATGTAATGTAACACACACCCATACAATGCGCACCTCCCCGTGATGTTTTTCTCACTCCTAGTAGTGAATCTAATGTAACACACACCCATACAATGCGCACCACCCCTTGATGATTTTCTCACTCCTACTAGTGAATGTAATGTAACACACACATATACAATGCGCACAACCCCGTGATGTTTTTCTCACTCCTACTAGTGAATGTAATGTAACACACACCCATACAATGCGCACCACCCCGGGATGTTTTTCTCACTCCTACTAGTGAATGTAATGTAACACACACCCATACAATGCGCACCTCCCCGTGATGTTTTTCTCACTCCTACTAGTGAATCTAATGTAACACACACCCATAAAATGCGCACCACCCCGTGATGTTTTTCTCACTCCTACTAGTGAATGTAATGTAACACACCCATACAATTCGCACCACCCCGTGATGTTTTTCTCACTCCTACTAGTGAATCTAATGTAACACACACCCATACAATGCGCACCACCCCGTGATGTTTTTCTCACTCCTACTAGTGAATGCATTGTAACACACACCCATACAATGCACACCACCCCGTGATGTTTTTCTCACTCCTACTAGTGAATGTAATGTAACACACACCCATACAATGCACACCACCCCGTGATGTTTTTCTCACTCCTACTAGTGAATGTAATGTAACACACACCCATACAATGCGCACCACCCCGTGATGTTTTTCTCACTCCTACTAGTGAATGTAATGTAACACACAGCCATACAATGCGCACCACCCCGTGATGTTTTTCTCACTCCTACTAGTGAATCTAATGTAACGCACACCCATACAATGCGCACCACCCCGTGATGTTTTTCTCACTCCTACTAGTGAATCTAATGTAACGCACACCCATACGATGCGCACCACCCCGTGATGTTTTTCTCACTCCTACTAGTGAATCTAATGTAACACACACCCATACAATGCGCACCACCCCGTGATGTTTTTCTCACTCCTACTAGTGAATGTAATGTAACACACACCCATACAATGCGGACCACCCCGTGATGTTTTTCTCACTCCTACTAGGTAATGTAATGTAACACACACCCATACAATGCGCACCTCCCCGTGATGTTTTTCTCACTCCTAGTAGTGAATCTAATGTAACACACACCCATACAATGCGCACCACCCCGTGATGTTTTTCTCACTCCTACTAGTGAAGGTAATGTAACACACACCCATACAATGCGCACCACCCTGTGATGTTTTTCTCACTCCTACTAGTGAATGTAATGTAACACACCCATACAATGCGCACCACCCCGTGATGTTTTTCTCACTCCTACTAGTGAATGTCATGTAACACACACCCATACAATGCGCACAACCCCGTGATGTTTTTCTCACTCCTACTAGTGAATGTAATGTAACACACACCCATACAATGCGCACCACCCCGGGATGTTTTTCTGACTCCTACTAGTGAATGTAATGTAACACACACCCATACAATGCGCACCTCCCCGTGATGTTTTTCTCAATCCTAGTAGTGAATCTAATGTAACACACACCCATACAATGCGCACCACCACGTGATGTTTTTCTCACTCCTACTAGTGAATCTAATGTAACACACACCCATAAAATGCGCACAACCCCGTGATGTTTTTCTCACTCCTACTAGTGAATCTAATGTAACACACACCCATACAATGCACACCACCACGTGATGTTTTTCTCACTCCTACTAGTGAATGTAATGTAACACACCCATACAATTCGCACCACCCCGTGATGTTTTTCTCACTCCTACTAGTGAATCTAATGTAACACACACCCATACAATGCGCACCACCCCGTAATGTTTTTCTCACTCCTACTAGTAAATGCATTGTAACACACACCCATACAATGCACACCAGCCCGTGATGTTTTTCTCACTCCTACTAGTGAATGTAATGTAACACACACCCATACAATGCGCACCACCCCGTGATGTTTTTCTCACTCCTACTAGTGAATGTAATGTAACACACACCCATACAATGCGCACCACCACGTGATGTTTTTCTCACTCCTACTAGTGAATGTAATGCAACACACACCCATACAATGCGCACCACACCGTCATGTTTTTCTCACTCCTACTAGTGAATGTAATGTAACACACACCCATACAATGCGCACCACCCCGTGATGTTTTTCTCACTCCTACTAGTGAATCTAAGGTAACACACAGCCATACAATGCGCACCACCCCGTGATGTTTTTCTCACTCCTACTAGTGAATCTAATGTAACACACACCCATACAATGCGCACCACCCCGTGATGTTTTTCTCACTCCTACTAGTGAATGTAATGTAACACACACCCATACAATGCGCACCACCCCGTGATGTTTTTCTCACTCCTACTAGTGAATGTAATGTAACACACCCATACAATTCACACCACCCCGTGATGTTTTTCTCACTCCTACTAGTGAATCTAATGTAACACACACCCATACAATGCGCACCACCCCGTGATGTTTTTCTCACTCCTACTAGTGAATGCATTGTAACACACACCCATACAATGCACACCACCCCGTGATGTTTTTCTCACTCCTACTAGTGAATGTAATGTAACACACACCCATACAATGCGCACCACCCCGTGATGTTTTTCTCAATCCTACTAGTGAATGTAATGTAACACACAGCCATACAATGCGCACCACCCCGTGATGTTTTTCTCACTCCTACTAGTGAATCTAATGTAACACACACCCATACAATGCGCACCACCCCGTGATGTTTTTCTCACTCCTACTAGTGAATCTAATATAACACACACCCATACAATGCGCACCACCCCGTGAAGTTTTTCTCACTCCTACTAGTGAATCTAATGTAACACACACCCATACAATGCGCACCACCCCGTGATGTTTTTCTCACTCCTACTAGTGAATCTAATGTAACACACACCCATACAATGCGCACCACCCCGGGATGTTTTTCTGACTCCTACTAGTGAATGTAATGTAACACACACCCATACAATGCGCACCTCCCCGTGATGTTTTTCTCAATCCTAGTAGTGAATCTAATGTAACACACACCCATACAATGCGCACCACCACGTGATGTTTTTTTCACTCCTACTAGTGAATCTAATGTAACACACACCCATACAATGCGCACCACCCCGTGATGTTTTTCTCACTCCTACTAGTGAATGTAATGTAACACACACCCATACAATGCGGACCACCCCGTGATGTTTTTCTCACTCCTACTAGTGAATGTAATGTAACACACACTCATACAATGCGCACCTCCCCGTGATGTTTTTCTCACTCCTAGTAGTGAATCTAATGTAACACACACCCATACAATGCGCACCACCCCGTGATGTTTTTCTCACTCCTACTAGTGAATGTAATGTAACACACACCCATACAATGCGCACCACCCCGTGATGTTTTTCTCACTCCTACTAGTGAATCTAATGTAACACACACCCATACAATGCGCACCACCCCGTGATGTTTTTCTCACTCCTACTAGTGAATGTAATGTAACACACACCCATACAATGCGCACCTCCCCGTGATGTTTTTCTCACTCCTAGTAGTGAATCTAATGTAACACACACCCATACAATGCGCACCACCCCTTGATGATTTTCTCACTCCTACTAGTGAATGTAATGTAACACACACATATACAATGCGCACAACCCCGTGATGTTTTTCTCACTCCTACTAGTGAATGTAATGTAACACACACCCATACAATGCGCACCACCCCGGGATGTTTTTCTCACTCCTACTAGTGAATGTAATGTAACACACACCCATACAATGCGCACCTCCCCGTGATGTTTTTCTCACTCCTACTAGTGAATCTAATGTAACACACACCCATAAAATGCGCACCACCCCGTGATGTTTTTCTCACTCCTACTAGTGAATGTAATGTAACACACCCATACAATTCGCACCACCCCGTGATGTTTTTCTCACTCCTACTAGTGAATCTAATGTAACACACACCCATACAATGCGCACCACCCCGTGATGTTTTTCTCACTCCTACTAGTGAATGCATTGTAACACACACCCATACAATGCACACCACCCCGTGATGTTTTTCTCACTCCTACTAGTGAATGTAATGTAACACACACCCATACAATGCACACCACCCCGTGATGTTTTTCTCACTCCTACTAGTGAATGTAATGTAACACACACCCATACAATGCGCACCACCCCGTGATGTTTTTCTCACTCCTACTAGTGAATGTAATGTAACACACAGCCATACAATGCGCACCACCCCGTGATGTTTTTCTCACTCCTACTAGTGAATCTAATGTAACGCACACCCATACAATGCGCACCACCCCGTGATGTTTTTCTCACTCCTACTAGTGAATCTAATGTAACGCACACCCATACGATGCGCACCACCCCGTGATGTTTTTCTCACTCCTACTAGTGAATCTAATGTAACACACACCCATACAATGCGCACCACCCCGTGATGTTTTTCTCACTCCTACTAGTGAATGTAATGTAACACACACCCATACAATGCGGACCACCCCGTGATGTTTTTCTCACTCCTACTAGGTAATGTAATGTAACACACACCCATACAATGCGCACCTCCCCGTGATGTTTTTCTCACTCCTAGTAGTGAATCTAATGTAACACACACCCATACAATGCGCACCACCCCGTGATGTTTTTCTCACTCCTACTAGTGAAGGTAATGTAACACACACCCATACAATGCGCACCACCCTGTGATGTTTTTCTCACTCCTACTAGTGAATGTAATGTAACACACCCATACAATGCGCACCACCCCGTGATGTTTTTCTCACTCCTACTAGTGAATGTCATGTAACACACACCCATACAATGCGCACAACCCCGTGATGTTTTTCTCACTCCTACTAGTGAATGTAATGTAACACACACCCATACAATGCGCACCACCCCGGGATGTTTTTCTGACTCCTACTAGTGAATGTAATGTAACACACACCCATACAATGCGCACCTCCCCGTGATGTTTTTCTCAATCCTAGTAGTGAATCTAATGTAACACACACCCATACAATGCGCACCACCACGTGATGTTTTTCTCACTCCTACTAGTGAATCTAATGTAACACACACCCATAAAATGCGCACAACCCCGTGATGTTTTTCTCACTCCTACTAGTGAATCTAATGTAACACACACCCATACAATGCACACCACCACGTGATGTTTTTCTCACTCCTACTAGTGAATGTAATGTAACACACCCATACAATTCGCACCACCCCGTGATGTTTTTCTCACTCCTACTAGTGAATCTAATGTAACACACACCCATACAATGCGCACCACCCCGTAATGTTTTTCTCACTCCTACTAGTAAATGCATTGTAACACACACCCATACAATGCACACCAGCCCGTGATGTTTTTCTCACTCCTACTAGTGAATGTAATGTAACACACACCCATACAATGCGCACCACCCCGTGATGTTTTTCTCACTCCTACTAGTGAATGTAATGTAACACACACCCATACAATGCGCACCACCACGTGATGTTTTTCTCACTCCTACTAGTGAATGTAATGCAACACACACCCATACAATGCGCACCACACCGTCATGTTTTTCTCACTCCTACTAGTGAATGTAATGTAACACACACCCATACAATGCGCACCACCCCGTGATGTTTTTCTCACTCCTACTAGTGAATCTAAGGTAACACACAGCCATACAATGCGCACCACCCCGTGATGTTTTTCTCACTCCTACTAGTGAATCTAATGTAACACACACCCATACAATGCGCACCACCCCGTGATGTTTTTCTCACTCCTACTAGTGAATGTAATGTAACACACACCCATACAATGCGCACCACCCCGTGATGTTTTTCTCACTCCTACTAGTGAATGTAATGTAACACACCCATACAATTCGCACCACCCCGTGATGTTTTTCTCACTCCTACTAGTGAATCTAATGTAACACACACCCATACAATGCGCACCACCCCGTGATGTTTTTCTCACTCCTACTAGTGAATGCATTGTAACACACACCCATACAATGCACACCACCCCGTGATGTTTTTCTCACTCCTACTAGTGAATGTAATGTAACACACACCCATACAATGCGCACCACCCCGTGATGTTTTTCTCAATCCTACTAGTGAATGTAATGTAACACACAGCCATACAATGCGCACCACCCCGTGATGTTTTTCTCACTCCTACTAGTGAATCTAATGTAACACACACCCATACAATGCGCACCACCCCGTGATGTTTTTCTCACTCCTACTAGTGAATCTAATATAACACACACCCATACAATGCGCACCACCCCGTGAAGTTTTTCTCACTCCTACTAGTGAATCTAATGTAACACACACCCATACAATGCGCACCACCCCGTGATGTTTTTCTCACTCCTACTAGTGAATCTAATGTAACACACACCCATACAATGCGCACCACCCCGGGATGTTTTTCTGACTCCTACTAGTGAATGTAATGTAACACACACCCATACAATGCGCACCTCCCCGTGATGTTTTTCTCAATCCTAGTAGTGAATCTAATGTAACACACACCCATACAATGCGCACCACCACGTGATGTTTTTTTCACTCCTACTAGTGAATCTAATGTAACACACACCCATACAATGCGCACCACCCCGTGATGTTTTTCTCACTCCTACTAGTGAATCTAATGTAACACACACCCATACAATGCACACCACCACGTGATGTTTTTCTCACTCCTACTAGTGAATGTAATGTAACACACCCATACAATTCGCACCACCCCGTGATGTTTTTCTCACTCCTACTAGTGAATCTAATGTAACACACACCCATACAATGCGCACCACCCCGTAATGTTTTTCTCACTCCTGCTAGTGAATGCATTGTAACACACACCCATACAATGCACACCACCCCGTGATGTTTTTCTCACTCCTACTAGTGAATGTAATGTAACACACACCCATATAATGCGCACCACCCCGTGATGTTTTTCTCACTCCTACTAGTGAATGTAATGTAACACACACCCATACAATGCGCACCACCACGTGATGTTTTTCTCACTCCTACTAGTGAATCTAATGTAACACACACCCATACAATGCGCACCACCCCGTGATGTTTTTCTCACTCCTACTAGTGAATCTAATGTAACACACACCCATACAATGCGCACCACCCCGGGATGTTTTTCTGACTCCTACTAGTGAATGTAATGTAACACACACCCATACAATGCGCACCTCCCCGTGATGTTTTTCTCAATCCTAGTAGTGAATCTAATGTAACACACACCCATACAATGCGCACCACCACGTGATGTTTTTCTCACTCCTACTAGTGAATCTAATGTAACACACACCCATAAAATGCGCACCACCCCGTGATGTTTTTCTCACTCCTACTAGTGAATCTAATGTAACACACACCCATACAATGCACACCACCACGTGATGTTTTTCTCACTCCTACTAGTGAATGTAATGTAACACACCCATACAATTCGCACCACCCCGTGATGTTTTTCTCACTCCTACTAGTGAATCTAATGTAACACACACCCATACAATGCGCACCACCCCGTAATGTTTTTCTCACTCCTGCTAGTGAATGCATTGTAACACACACCCATACAATGCACACCACCCCGTGATGTTTTTCTCACTCCTACTAGTGAATGTAATGTAACACACACCCATATAATGCGCACCACCCCGTGATGTTTTTCTCACTCCTACTAGTGAATGTAATGTAACACACACCCATACAATGCGCACCACCACGTGATGTTTTTCTCACTCCTACTAGTGAATGTAATGCAACACACACCCATACAATGCGCACCACACCGTCATGTTTTTCTCACTCCTACTAGTGAATGTAATGTAACACACACCCATACAATGCGCACCACCCCGTGATGTTTTTCTCACTCCTACTAGTGAATCTAAGGTAACACACAGCCATACAATGCGCACCACCCCGTGATGTTTTTCTCACTCCTACTAGTGAATCTAATGTAACACACACCCATACAATGCGCACCACCCCGTGATGTTTTTCTCACTCCTACTAGTGAATGTAATGTAACACACACCCATACAATGCGCACCACCCCGTGATGTTTTTCTCACTCCTACTAGTGAATGTAATGTAACACACCCATACAATTCGCACCACCCCGTGATGTTTTTCTCACTCCTACTAGTGAATCTAATGTAACACACACCCATACAATGCGCACCACCCCGTGATGTTTTTCTCACTCCTACTAGTGAATGCATTGTAACACACACCCATACAATGCACACCACCCCGTGATGTTTTTCTCACTCCTACTAGTGAATGTAATGTAACACACACCCATACAATGCGCACCACCCCGTGATGTTTTTCACAATCCTACTAGTGAATGTAATGTAACACACAGCCATACAATGCGCACCACCCCGTGATGTTTTTCTCACTCCTACTAGTGAATCTAATGTAACACACACCCATACAATGCGAACCACCCCGTGATGTTTTTCTCACTCCTACTAGTGAATCTAATATAACACACACCCATACAATGCGCACCACCCCGTGATGTTTTTCTCACTCCTAGTAGTGAATCTAATGTAACACACACCCATACAATGCGCACCACCCCGTGATGTTTTTCTCACTCCTACTAGTGAATGTAATGTAACACACACCCATACAATGCGCACCACCCCGTGATGTTTTTCTCACTCCTACTAGTGAATCTAATGTAACACACACCCATACAATGCGCACCACCCCGTGATGTTTTTCTCACTCCTACTAGTGAATGTAATGTAACACACAGCCATACAATGCGCACCACCACGTGATGTTTTTCTCACTCCTACTAGTGAATGTAATGCACCACACACCCATACAATGCGCACCACCCCGTGATGTTTTTCTCACTCCTACTAGTGAATGTAATGTAACACACACCCATACAATGCGCACCACCCCGTGATGTTTTTCTCACTCCTACTAGTGAATCTAATGTAACACACACCCATACAATGCGCACCACCCCGTGATGTTTTTCTCACTCCTACTAGTGAATCTAATGTAACACACACCCATACAATGCGCACCACCCCGTGATGTTTTTCTCACTCCTACTAGTGAATGTAATGTAACACACACCCATACAATGCGGACCACCCCGTGATGTTTTTCTCACTCCTACTAGTGAATGTAATGTAACACACACCCATACAATGCGCACCTCCCCGTGATGTTTTTCTCACTCCTAGTAGTGAATCTAATGTAACACACACCCATACAATGCGCACCACCCCGTGATGTTTTTCTCACTCCTACTAGTGAATGTAATGTAACACACACCCATACAATGCGCACCACCCCGTGATGTTTTTCTCACTCCTACTAGTGAATCTAATATAACACACACCCATACAATGCGCACCACCCCGTGATGTTTTTCTCACTCCTACTAGTGAATCTAATGTAACACACACCCATACAATGCGCACCACCCCGTGATGTTTTTCTCACTCCTACTAGTGAATGTAATGTAACACACACCCATACAATGCGCACCACCCCGTGATGTTTTTCTCACTCCTACTAGTGAATCTAATGTAACACACACCCATACAATGCGCACCACCCCGTGATGTTTTTCTCACTCCTACTAGTGAATGTAATGTAACACACAGCCATACAATGCGCACCACCACGTGATGTTTTTCTCACTCCTACTAGTGAATGTAATGCACCACACACCCATACAATGCGCACCACCCCGTGATGTTTTTCTCACTCCTACTAGTGAATGTAATGTAACACACACCCATACAATGCGCACCACCCCGTGATGTTTTTCTCACTCCTACTAGTGAATCTAATGTAACACACACCCATACAATGCGCACCACCCCGTGATGTTTTTCTCACTCCTACTAGTGAATCTAATGTAACACACACCCATACAATGCGCACCACCCCGGGATGTTTTTCTGACTCCTACTAGTGAATGTAATGTAACACACACCCATACAATGCGCACCTCCCCGTGATGTTTTTCTCAATCCTAGTAGTGAATCTAATGTAACACACACCCATACAATGCGCACCACCACGTGATGTTTTTCTCACTCCTACTAGTGAATCTAATGTAACACACACCCATAAAATGCGCACCACCCCGTGATGTTTTTCTCACTCCTACTAGTGAATCTAATGTAACACACACCCATACAATGCACACCACCACGTGATGTTTTTCTCACTCCTACTAGTGAATGTAATGTAACACACCCATACAATTCGCACCACCCCGTGATGTTTTTCTCACTCCTACTAGTGAATCTAATGTAACACACACCCATACAATGCGCACCACCCCGTAATGTTTTTCTCACTCCTGCTAGTGAATGCATTGTAACACACACCCATACAATGCACACCACCCCGTGATGTTTTTCTCACTCCTACTAGTGAATGTAATGTAACACACACCGATACAATGCGCACCACCCCGTGATGTTTTTCTCACTCCTACTAGTGAATGTAATGTAACACACACCGATACAATGCGCACCACCACGTGATGTTTTTCTCACTCCTACTAGTGAATGTAATGCAACACACACCCATACAATGCGCACCACACCGTCATGTTTTTCTCACTCCTACTAGTGAATGTAATGTAACACACACCCATACAATGCGCACCACCCCGTGATGTTTTTCTCACTCCTACTAGTGAATCTAAGGTAACACACAGCCATACAATGCGCACCACCCCGTGATGTTTTTCTCACTCCTACTAGTGAATCTAATGTAACACACACCCATACAATGCGCACCACCCCGTGATGTTTTTCTCACTCCTACTAGTGAATGTAATGTAACACACACCCATACAATGCGCACCACCCCGTGATGTTTTTCTCACTCCTACTAGTGAATGTAATGTAACACACCCATACAATTCGCACCACCCCGTGATGTTTTTCTCACTCCTACTAGTGAATCTAATGTAACACACACCCATACAATGCGCACCACCCCGTGATGTTTTTCTCACTCCTACTAGTGAATGCATTGTAACACACACCCATACAATGCACACCACCCCGTGATGTTTTTCTCACTCCTACTAGTGAATGTAATGTAACACACACCCATACAATGCGGTCCACCCCGTGATGTTTTTCTCAATCCTACTAGTGAATGTAATGTAACACACAGCCATACAATGCGCACCACCCCGTGATGTTTTTCTCACTCCTACTAGTGAATCTAATGTAACACACACCCATACAATGCGCACCACCCCGTGATGTTTTTCTCACTCCTACTAGTGAATCTAATATAACACACACCCATACAATGCGCACCACCCCGTGATGTTTTTCTCACTCCTACTAGTGAATCTAATGTAACACACACCCATACAATGCGCACCACCCCGTGATGTTTTTCTCACTCCTACTAGTGAATGTAATGTAACACACACCCATACAATGCGCACCACCCCGTGATGTTTTTCTCACTCCTACTAGTGAATCTAATGTAACACACACCCATACAATGCGCACCACCCCGTGATGTTTTTCTCACTCCTACTAGTGAATGTAATGTAACACACAGCCATACAATGCGCACCACCACGTGATGTTTTTCTCACTCCTACTAGTGAATGTAATGCACCACACACCCATACAATGCGCACCACCCCGTGATGTTTTTCTCACTCCTACTAGTGAATGTAATGTAACACACACCCATACAATGCGCACCACCCCGTGATGTTTTTCTCACTCCTACTAGTGAATCTAATGTAACACACACCCATACAATGCGCACCACCCCGTGATGTTTTTCTCACTCCTACTAGTGAATCTAATGTAACACACACCCATACAATGCGCACCACCCCGTGATGTTTTTCTCACTCCTACTAGTGAATGTAATGTAACACACACCCATACAATGCGGACCACCCCGTGATGTTTTTCTCACTCCTACTAGTGAATGTAATGTAACACACACCCATACAATGCGCACCTCCCCGTGATGTTTTTCTCACTCCTAGTAGTGAATCTAATGTAACACACACCCATACAATGCGCACCACCCCGTGATGTTTTTCTCACTCCTACTAGTGAATGTAATGTAACACACACCCATACAATGCGCACCACCCCGTGATGTTTTTCTCACTCCTACTAGTGAATCTAATGTAACACACACCCATACAATGCGTACCACCCCGTGATGTTTTTCTCACTCCTACTAGGGAATGTAATGTAACACACACCCATACAATGCACACCTCCCCGTGATGTTTTTCTCACTCCTAGTAGTGAATCAAATGTAACACACACCCATACAATGCGCACCACCCCGTGATGTTTTTCTCACTCCTACTAGTGAATGTAATGTAACACACACATATACAATGCGCACAACCCCGTGATGTTTTTCTCACTCCTACTAGTGAATTTAATGTAACACACACCCATACAATGCGCACCACCCCGCGATGTTTTTCTCACTCCTACTAGTGAATGTAATGTAACACACACCCATACAATGCGCACCACCCCGTGATGTTTTTCTCACTCCTACTAGTGAATGTAATGTAACACACACCCATACAATGCGCACCACCCTGCGATGTTTTTCAGAAACCTATCCTACATTGCCACTGCATGTTCGCTGACCTCAACATGGTGACCCCCCCGCGGTGCTTTTCTCCATCCTACATTGCCACTCACTGCCTATCCTAATTCAGACCCTCCGATTCACACCACCCCGTGATGTTTTTCTCACTCCTACTAGTGAATCTAATGTAACACACACCCATACAATGCGCACCACCCCGTGATGTTTTTCTCACTCCTACTAGTGAATCCAATGTAACACACACCCATACAATGCGCACCACCCCGTGATGTTTTTCTCACTCCTACTAGTGAATGTAATGTAACACACACCCATACAAGGCGCACCACCCCGTGATGTTTTTCTCACTCCTACTAGTGAATGTAATGTAACACACACCCATACAATGTGCACCACCCCGTGATGTTTATCTCACTCCTACTAGTGAATCTAATGTAACACACACCCATACAATGCGCACCTCCCCGTGATGTTTTTCTCACTCCTACTAGTGAATGTAATGTAACACACACCCATACAATGCGCACCACCCCGTGATGTTTTTCTCACTCCTACTAGTGAATCTAATGTAACACACACCCATACAATGCGCACCACCACGTGATGTTTTTCTCACTCCTACTAGTGAATGTAATGCAACACACACCCATACAATGCGCACCACCCCGTGATGTTTTTCTCACTCCTACTAGTGAATGTAATGTAACACACACCCATACAATGCGCACCACCCCTTGATGTTTTTCTCACTCCTAATAGTGAATCTAATGTAACACACACCCATACAATGCGCACCTCCCCGTGATGTTTTTCTCACTCCTACTAGTGAATGTAATGTAACACACACCCATACAATGCGCACCACCCCGTGATGTTTATCTCACTCCTACTAGTGAATCTAATGTAACACACACCCATACAATGCGCACCTCCCCGTGATGTTTTTCTCACTCCTACTAGTGAATGTAATGTAACACACACCCATACAATGCGCACCACCCCGTGATGTTTTTCTCACTCCTACTAGTGAATGTAATGTAACACACAGCCATACAATGCGCACCACCACGTGATGTTTTTCTCACTCCTACTAGTGAATGTAATGCAACACACACCCATACAATGCGCACCACCCCGTGATGTTTTTCTCACTCCTACTAGTGAATGTAATGTAACACACACCCATACAATGCGCACCACCCCGTGATGTTTTTCTCACTCCTAATAGTGAATCTAATGTAACACACACCCATACAATGCGCACCACCCCGTGATGTTTTTCTCACTCCTACTAGTGAATCTAATGTAACACACACCCATACAATGCGCACCACCCCGTGATGTTTTTCTCACTCCTACTAGTGAATGTAATGTAACACACACCCATACAATGCGCACCACCCCGTGATGTTCTTCTCACTCCTACTAGTGAATGTAATGTAACACACACCCATACAATGCGCAACTCCCCGTGATGTTTTTCTCACTCCTAGTAGTGAATCTAATGTAACACACACCCATACAATGCGCACCACCCCGTGATGTTTTTCTCACTCCTACTAGTGAATGTAATGTAACACACACCCATACAATGCGCACCACCCCGTGATGTTTTTCTCACTCCTACTAGTGAATGTAATGTAACACACACCCATACAATGCGCACCACCCCGTGATGTTTTTCTCACTCCTACTAGTGAATGTAATGTAACACACACCCATACAATGCGCACCTCCCCGTGATGTTTTTCTCACTCCTAGTAGTGAATCTAATGTAACACACACCCGTACAATGCGCACCACCCCGTGATGTTTTTCTCACTCCTACGAGTGAATCTAATGTAACACACACCCATACAATGCGCACCACCCCGTGATGTTTTTCTCACTCCTACTAGTGAATCTAATGTAACACACACCCATACAATGCGCACCACCACGTGATGTTTTTCTCACTCCTACTAGTGAATGTAATGTAACACACCCATACAATTCGCACCACCCCGTGATGTTTTTCTCACTCCTACTAGTGAATGTAATGTAACACACACCCATACAATGCGCACCACCCCGTGATGTTTTTCTCACTCCTACTAGTGAATGCATTGTAACACACACCCATACAATGCGCACCACCCCGTGATGTTTTTCTCACTCCTACTAGTGAATGTAATGTAACACACACCCATACAATGCGCACCACCCCGTGATGTTTTTCTCACTCCTACTAGTGAATGTAATGTAACACACAGCCATACAATGCGCACCACCCCGTGATGTTTTTCTCACTCCTACTAGTGAATCTAATGTAACACACACCCATACAATGCGCACCACCCCGTGATGTTTTTCTCACTCCTACTAGTGAATGTAATGTAACACACACCCATACAATGCGCACCACCCCGTGATGTTTTTCTCACTCCTACTAGTGGATCTAATGTAACACTCACCCATACAATGCGCACCACCCCGTAATATTTTTCTCACTCCTACTAGTGAATCTAATGTAACACACACCCATACAATGCGTACCACCCCGTGATGTTTTTCTCACTCCTACTAGTGAATCTAATGTAACACACACCCATACAATGCGCACCACCCCGTGATGTTTTTCTCACTCCTACTAGTGAATCTAATGTAACACACACCCATACAATGCGCACCACCCCGTGATGTTTTTCTCACTCCTACTAGTGAATGTAATGTAACACACACCCATACAAGGCGCACCACCCCGTGATGTTTTTCTCACTCCTACTAGTGAATGTAATGTAACACACACCCATACAATGTGCACCACCCCGTGATGTTTTTGTCACTCCTACTAGTGAATCTAATGTAACACACACCCATACAATGCGCACCACCCCGTGATGTTTATCTCACTCCTACTAGTGAATCTAATGTAACACACACCCATACAATGCGCACCTCCCCGTGATGTTTTTCTCACTCCTACTAGTGAATGTAATGTAACACACACCCATACAATGCGCACCACCCCGTGATGTTTTTCTCACTCCTACTAGTGAATCTAATGTAACACACACCCATACAATGCGCACCACCCCGTGATGTTTTTCTCACTCCTACTAGTGAATGTAATGTAACACACACCCATACAATGCGCACCACCCCGTGATGTTCTTCTCACTCCTACTAGTGAATGTAATGTAACACACACCCATACAATGCGCAACTCCCCGTGATGTTTTTCTCACTCCTAGTAGTGAATCTAATGTAACACACACCCATACAATGCGCACCACCCCGTGATGTTTTTCTCACTCCTACTAGTGAATGTAATGTAACACACACCCATACAATGCGCACCACCCCGTGATGTTTTTCTCACTCCTACTAGTGAATGTAATGTAACACACACCCATACAATGCGCACCACCCCGTGATGTTTTTCTCACTCCTACTAGTGAATGTAATGTAACACACACCCATACAATGCGCACCTCCCCGTGATGTTTTTCTCACTCCTAGTAGTGAATCTAATGTAACACACACCCGTACAATGCGCACCACCCCGTGATGTTTTTCTCACTCCTACGAGTGAATCTAATGTAACACACACCCATACAATGCGCACCACCCCGTGATAGTTTTCTCACTCCTACTAGTGAATCTAATGTAACACACACCCATACAATGCGCACCACCACGTGATGTTTTTCTCACTCCTACTAGTGAATGTAATGTAACACACCCATACAATTCGCACCACCCCGTGATGTTTTTCTCACTCCTACTAGTGAATGTAATGTAACACACACCCATACAATGCGCACCACCCCGTGATGTTTTTCTCACTCCTACTAGTGAATGCATTGTAACACACACCCATACAATGCGCACCACCCCGTGATGTTTTTCTCACTCCTACTAGTGAATGTAATGTAACACACACCCATACAATGCGCACCACCCCGTGATGTTTTTCTCACTCCTACTAGTGAATGTAATGTAACACACAGCCATACAATGCGCACCACCCCGTGATGTTTTTCTCACTCCTACTAGTGAATCTAATGTAACACACACCCATACAATGCGCACCACCCCGTGATGTTTTTCTCACTCCTACTAGTGAATCTAATGTAACACACACCCATACAATGCGCACCACCCCGTGATGTTTTTCTCACTCCTACTAGTGGATCTAATGTAACACTCACCCATACAATGCGCACCACCCCGTAATATTTTTCTCACTCCTACTAGTGAATCTAATGTAACACACACCCATACAATGCGCACCACCCCGTGATGTTTTTCTCACTCCTACTAGTGAATCTAATGTAACACACACCCATACAATGCGCACCACCCCGTGATGTTTTTCTCACTCCTACTAGTGAATCTAATGTAACACACACCCATACAATGCGCACCACCCCGTGATGTTTTTCTCACTCCTACTAGTGAATGTAATGTAACACACACCCATACAATGCGCACCTCCCCGTGATGTTTTTCTCACTCCTAGTAGTGAATCTAATGTAACACACACCCGTACAATGCGCACCACCCCGTGATGTTTTTCTCACTCCTACGAGTGAATCTAATGTAACACACACCCATACAATGCGCACCACCCCGTGATGTTTTTCTCACTCCTACTAGTGAATCTAATGTAACACACACCCATACAATGCGCACCACCACGTGATGTTTTTCTCACTCCTACTAGTGAATGTAATGTAACACACCCATACAATTCGCACCACCCCGTGATGTTTTTCTCACTCCTACTAGTGAATGCATTGTAACACACACCCATACAATGCGCACCACCCCGTGATGTTTTTCTCACTCCTACTAGTGAATGTAATGTAACACACACCCATACAATGCGCACCACCCCGTGATGTTTTTCTCACTCCTACTAGTGAATGTAATGTAACACACAGCCATACAATGCGCACCACCCCGTGATGTTTTTCTCACTCCTACTAGTGAATCTAATGTAACACACACCCATACAATGCGCACCACCCCGTGATGTTTTTCTCACTCCTACTAGTGAATGTAATGTAACACACACCCATACAATGCGCACCACCCCGTGATGTTTTTCTCACTCCTACTAGTGGATCTAATGTAACACTCACCCATACAATGCGCACCACCCCGTAATATTTTTCTCACTCCTACTAGTGAATCTAATGTAACACACACCCATACAATGCGTACCACCCCGTGATGTTTTTCTCACTCCTACTAGTGAATCTAATGTAACACACACCCATACAATGCGCACCACCCCGTGATGTTTTTCTCACTCCTACTAGTGAATCTAATGTAACACACACCCATACAATGCGCACCACCCCGTGATGTTTTTCTCACTCCTACTAGTGAATGTAATGTAACACACACCCATACAAGGCGCACCACCCAGTGATGTTTTTCTCACTCCTACTAGTGAATGTAATGTAACACACACCCATACAATGTGCACCACCCAGTGATGTTTTTGTCACTCCTACTAGTGAATCTAATGTAACACACACCCATACAATGCGCACCACCCCGTGATGTTTATCTCACTCCTACTAGTGAATCTAATGTAACACACACCCATACAATGCGCACCTCCCCGTGATGTTTTTCTCACTCCTACTAGTGAATGTAATGTAACACACACCCATACAATGCGCACCACCCCGTGATGTTTTTCTCACTCCTACTAGTGAATCTAATGTAACACACACCCATACAATGCGCACCACCCCGTGATGTTTTTCTCACTCCTACTAGTGAATCTAATGTAACACACACCCATACAATGCGCACCACCACGTGATGTTTTTCTCACTCCTACTAGTGAATGTAATGCAACACACACCCATACAATGCGCACCACCCCGTGATGTTTTTCTCACTCCTACTAGTGAATGTAATGTAACACACACCCATACAATGCGCACCACCCCGTGATGTTTTTCTCACTCCTACTAGTGAATCTAATGTAACACACACCCATACAATGCGCACCACCCCGTGATGTTTTTCTCACTCCTACTAGTGAATCTAATGTAACACACACCCATACAATGCGCACCACCCCGTGATGTTTTTCTCACTCCTACTAGTGAATGTAATGTAACACACACCCATACAATGCGCACCACCCCGTGATGTTCTTCTCACTCCTACTAGTGAATGTAATGTAACACACACCCATACAATGCGCAACTCCCCGTGATGTTTTTCTCACTCCTAGTAGTGAATCTAATGTAACACACACCCATACAATGCGCACCACCCCGTGATGTTTTTCTCACTCCTACTAGTGAATGTAATGTAACACACACCCATACAATGCGCACCACCCCGTGATGTTTTTCTCACTCCTACTAGTGAATGTAATGTAACACACACCCATACAATGCGCACCACCCCGTGATGTTTTTCTCACTCCTACTAGTGAATCTAAGGTAACACACAGCCATACAATGCGCACCACCCCGTGATGTTTTTCTCACTCCTACTAGTGAATCTAATGTAACACACACCCATACAATGCGCACCACCCCGTGATGTTTTTCTCACTCCTACTAGTGAATGTAATGTAACACACACCCATACAATGCGCACCACCCCGTGATGTTTTTCTCACTCCTACTAGTGAATGTAATGTAACACACCCATACAATTCGCACCACCCCGTGATGTTTTTCTCACTCCTACTAGTGAATCTAATGTAACACACACCCATACAATGCGCACCACCCCGTGATGTTTTTCTCACTCCTACTAGTGAATGCATTGTAACAC
Organism: Cavia porcellus; assembly: GCF_034190915.1. Taxonomy (NCBI): domain Eukaryota; kingdom Metazoa; phylum Chordata; class Mammalia; order Rodentia; family Caviidae; genus Cavia; species Cavia porcellus. The sequence continues at coordinate 1,375,383 of NW_026947568.1, forward strand.
ACACCCATACAATGCACACCACCCCGTGATGTTTTTCTCACTCCTACTAGTGAATGTAATGTAACACACACCCATACAATGCGGTCCACCCCGTGATGTTTTTCTCAATCCTACTAGTGAATGTAATGTAACACACAGCCATACAATGCGCACCACCCCGTGATGTTTTTCTCACTCCTACTAGTGAATCTAATGTAACACACACCCATACAATGCGCACCACCCCGTGATGTTTTTCTCACTCCTACTAGTGAATCTAATATAACACACACCCATACAATGCGCACCACCCCGTGATGTTTTTCTCACTCCTACTAGTGAATCTAATGTAACACACACCCATACAATGCGCACCACCCCGTGATGTTTTTCTCACTCCTACTAGTGAATGTAATGTAACACACACCCATACAATGCGCACCACCCCGTGATGTTTTTCTCACTCCTACTAGTGAATCTAATGTAACACACACCCATACAATGCGCACCACCCCGTGATGTTTTTCTCACTCCTACTAGTGAATGTAATGTAACACACAGCCATACAATGCGCACCACCACGTGATGTTTTTCTCACTCCTACTAGTGAATGTAATGCACCACACACCCATACAATGCGCACCACCCCGTGATGTTTTTCTCACTCCTACTAGTGAATGTAATGTAACACACACCCATACAATGCGCACCACCCCGTGATGTTTTTCTCACTCCTACTAGTGAATCTAATGTAACACACACCCATACAATGCGCACCACCCCGTGATGTTTTTCTCACTCCTACTAGTGAATCTAATGTAACACACACCCATACAATGCGCACCACCCCGTGATGTTTTTCTCACTCCTACTAGTGAATGTAATGTAACACACACCCATACAATGCGGACCACCCCGTGATGTTTTTCTCACTCCTACTAGTGAATGTAATGTAACACACACCCATACAATGCGCACCTCCCCGTGATGTTTTTCTCACTCCTAGTAGTGAATCTAATGTAACACACACCCATACAATGCGCACCACCCCGTGATGTTTTTCTCACTCCTACTAGTGAATGTAATGTAACACACACCCATACAATGCGCACCACCCCGTGATGTTTTTCTCACTCCTACTAGTGAATCTAATGTAACACACACCCATACAATGCGTACCACCCCGTGATGTTTTTCTCACTCCTACTAGGGAATGTAATGTAACACACACCCATACAATGCACACCTCCCCGTGATGTTTTTCTCACTCCTAGTAGTGAATCAAATGTAACACACACCCATACAATGCGCACCACCCCGTGATGTTTTTCTCACTCCTACTAGTGAATGTAATGTAACACACACATATACAATGCGCACAACCCCGTGATGTTTTTCTCACTCCTACTAGTGAATTTAATGTAACACACACCCATACAATGCGCACCACCCCGCGATGTTTTTCTCACTCCTACTAGTGAATGTAATGTAACACACACCCATACAATGCGCACCACCCCGTGATGTTTTTCTCACTCCTACTAGTGAATGTAATGTAACACACACCCATACAATGCGCACCACCCTGCGATGTTTTTCAGAAACCTATCCTACATTGCCACTGCATGTTCGCTGACCTCAACATGGTGACCCCCCCGCGGTGCTTTTCTCCATCCTACATTGCCACTCACTGCCTATCCTAATTCAGACCCTCCGATTCACACCACCCCGTGATGTTTTTCTCACTCCTACTAGTGAATCTAATGTAACACACACCCATACAATGCGCACCACCCCGTGATGTTTTTCTCACTCCTACTAGTGAATCCAATGTAACACACACCCATACAATGCGCACCACCCCGTGATGTTTTTCTCACTCCTACTAGTGAATGTAATGTAACACACACCCATACAAGGCGCACCACCCCGTGATGTTTTTCTCACTCCTACTAGTGAATGTAATGTAACACACACCCATACAATGTGCACCACCCCGTGATGTTTATCTCACTCCTACTAGTGAATCTAATGTAACACACACCCATACAATGCGCACCTCCCCGTGATGTTTTTCTCACTCCTACTAGTGAATGTAATGTAACACACACCCATACAATGCGCACCACCCCGTGATGTTTTTCTCACTCCTACTAGTGAATCTAATGTAACACACACCCATACAATGCGCACCACCACGTGATGTTTTTCTCACTCCTACTAGTGAATGTAATGCAACACACACCCATACAATGCGCACCACCCCGTGATGTTTTTCTCACTCCTACTAGTGAATGTAATGTAACACACACCCATACAATGCGCACCACCCCTTGATGTTTTTCTCACTCCTAATAGTGAATCTAATGTAACACACACCCATACAATGCGCACCTCCCCGTGATGTTTTTCTCACTCCTACTAGTGAATGTAATGTAACACACACCCATACAATGCGCACCACCCCGTGATGTTTATCTCACTCCTACTAGTGAATCTAATGTAACACACACCCATACAATGCGCACCTCCCCGTGATGTTTTTCTCACTCCTACTAGTGAATGTAATGTAACACACACCCATACAATGCGCACCACCCCGTGATGTTTTTCTCACTCCTACTAGTGAATGTAATGTAACACACAGCCATACAATGCGCACCACCACGTGATGTTTTTCTCACTCCTACTAGTGAATGTAATGCAACACACACCCATACAATGCGCACCACCCCGTGATGTTTTTCTCACTCCTACTAGTGAATGTAATGTAACACACACCCATACAATGCGCACCACCCCGTGATGTTTTTCTCACTCCTAATAGTGAATCTAATGTAACACACACCCATACAATGCGCACCACCCCGTGATGTTTTTCTCACTCCTACTAGTGAATCTAATGTAACACACACCCATACAATGCGCACCACCCCGTGATGTTTTTCTCACTCCTACTAGTGAATGTAATGTAACACACACCCATACAATGCGCACCACCCCGTGATGTTCTTCTCACTCCTACTAGTGAATGTAATGTAACACACACCCATACAATGCGCAACTCCCCGTGATGTTTTTCTCACTCCTAGTAGTGAATCTAATGTAACACACACCCATACAATGCGCACCACCCCGTGATGTTTTTCTCACTCCTACTAGTGAATGTAATGTAACACACACCCATACAATGCGCACCACCCCGTGATGTTTTTCTCACTCCTACTAGTGAATGTAATGTAACACACACCCATACAATGCGCACCACCCCGTGATGTTTTTCTCACTCCTACTAGTGAATGTAATGTAACACACACCCATACAATGCGCACCTCCCCGTGATGTTTTTCTCACTCCTAGTAGTGAATCTAATGTAACACACACCCGTACAATGCGCACCACCCCGTGATGTTTTTCTCACTCCTACGAGTGAATCTAATGTAACACACACCCATACAATGCGCACCACCCCGTGATGTTTTTCTCACTCCTACTAGTGAATCTAATGTAACACACACCCATACAATGCGCACCACCACGTGATGTTTTTCTCACTCCTACTAGTGAATGTAATGTAACACACCCATACAATTCGCACCACCCCGTGATGTTTTTCTCACTCCTACTAGTGAATGTAATGTAACACACACCCATACAATGCGCACCACCCCGTGATGTTTTTCTCACTCCTACTAGTGAATGCATTGTAACACACACCCATACAATGCGCACCACCCCGTGATGTTTTTCTCACTCCTACTAGTGAATGTAATGTAACACACACCCATACAATGCGCACCACCCCGTGATGTTTTTCTCACTCCTACTAGTGAATGTAATGTAACACACAGCCATACAATGCGCACCACCCCGTGATGTTTTTCTCACTCCTACTAGTGAATCTAATGTAACACACACCCATACAATGCGCACCACCCCGTGATGTTTTTCTCACTCCTACTAGTGAATGTAATGTAACACACACCCATACAATGCGCACCACCCCGTGATGTTTTTCTCACTCCTACTAGTGGATCTAATGTAACACTCACCCATACAATGCGCACCACCCCGTAATATTTTTCTCACTCCTACTAGTGAATCTAATGTAACACACACCCATACAATGCGTACCACCCCGTGATGTTTTTCTCACTCCTACTAGTGAATCTAATGTAACACACACCCATACAATGCGCACCACCCCGTGATGTTTTTCTCACTCCTACTAGTGAATCTAATGTAACACACACCCATACAATGCGCACCACCCCGTGATGTTTTTCTCACTCCTACTAGTGAATGTAATGTAACACACACCCATACAAGGCGCACCACCCCGTGATGTTTTTCTCACTCCTACTAGTGAATGTAATGTAACACACACCCATACAATGTGCACCACCCCGTGATGTTTTTGTCACTCCTACTAGTGAATCTAATGTAACACACACCCATACAATGCGCACCACCCCGTGATGTTTATCTCACTCCTACTAGTGAATCTAATGTAACACACACCCATACAATGCGCACCTCCCCGTGATGTTTTTCTCACTCCTACTAGTGAATGTAATGTAACACACACCCATACAATGCGCACCACCCCGTGATGTTTTTCTCACTCCTACTAGTGAATCTAATGTAACACACACCCATACAATGCGCACCACCCCGTGATGTTTTTCTCACTCCTACTAGTGAATGTAATGTAACACACACCCATACAATGCGCACCACCCCGTGATGTTCTTCTCACTCCTACTAGTGAATGTAATGTAACACACACCCATACAATGCGCAACTCCCCGTGATGTTTTTCTCACTCCTAGTAGTGAATCTAATGTAACACACACCCATACAATGCGCACCACCCCGTGATGTTTTTCTCACTCCTACTAGTGAATGTAATGTAACACACACCCATACAATGCGCACCACCCCGTGATGTTTTTCTCACTCCTACTAGTGAATGTAATGTAACACACACCCATACAATGCGCACCACCCCGTGATGTTTTTCTCACTCCTACTAGTGAATGTAATGTAACACACACCCATACAATGCGCACCTCCCCGTGATGTTTTTCTCACTCCTAGTAGTGAATCTAATGTAACACACACCCGTACAATGCGCACCACCCCGTGATGTTTTTCTCACTCCTACGAGTGAATCTAATGTAACACACACCCATACAATGCGCACCACCCCGTGATAGTTTTCTCACTCCTACTAGTGAATGTAATGTAACACACACATATACAATGCGCACAACCCCGTGATGTTTTTCTCACTCCTACTAGTGAATTTAATGTAACACACACCCATACAATGCGCACCACCCCGCGATGTTTTTCTCACTCCTACTAGTGAATGTAATGTAACACACACATATACAATGCGCACAACCCCGTGATGTTTTTCTCACTCCTACTAGTGAATTTAATGTAACACACACCCATACAATGCGCACCACCCCGCGATGTTTTTCTCACTCCTACTAGTGAATGTAATGTAACACACACCCATACAATGCGCACCACCCCGTGATGTTTTTCTCACTCCTACTAGTGAATGTAATGTAACACACACCCATACAATGCGCACCACCCTGCGATGTTTTTCAGAAACCTATCCTACATTGCCACTGCATGTTCGCTGACCTCAACATGGTGACCCCCCCGCGGTGCTTTTCTCCATCCTACATTGCCACTCACTGCCTATCCTAATTCAGACCCTCCGATTCACACCACCCCGTGATGTTTTTCTCACTCCTACTAGTGAATCTAATGTAACACACACCCATACAATGCGCACCACCCCGTGATGTTTTTCTCACTCCTACTAGTGAATCCAATGTAACACACACCCATACAATGCGCACCACCCCGTGATGTTTTTCTCACTCCTACTAGTGAATGTAATGTAACACACACCCATACAAGGCGCACCACCCCGTGATGTTTTTCTCACTCCTACTAGTGAATGTAATGTAACACACACCCATACAATGTGCACCACCCCGTGATGTTTATCTCACTCCTACTAGTGAATCTAATGTAACACACACCCATACAATGCGCACCTCCCCGTGATGTTTTTCTCACTCCTACTAGTGAATGTAATGTAACACACACCCATACAATGCGCACCACCCCGTGATGTTTTTCTCACTCCTACTAGTGAATCTAATGTAACACACACCCATACAATGCGCACCACCACGTGATGTTTTTCTCACTCCTACTAGTGAATGTAATGCAACACACACCCATACAATGCGCACCACCCCGTGATGTTTTTCTCACTCCTACTAGTGAATGTAATGTAACACACACCCATACAATGCGCACCACCCCTTGATGTTTTTCTCACTCCTAATAGTGAATCTAATGTAACACACACCCATACAATGCGCACCTCCCCGTGATGTTTTTCTCACTCCTACTAGTGAATGTAATGTAACACACACCCATACAATGCGCACCACCCCGTGATGTTTATCTCACTCCTACTAGTGAATCTAATGTAACACACACCCATACAATGCGCACCTCCCCGTGATGTTTTTCTCACTCCTACTAGTGAATGTAATGTAACACACACCCATACAATGCGCACCACCCCGTGATGTTTTTCTCACTCCTACTAGTGAATGTAATGTAACACACAGCCATACAATGCGCACCACCACGTGATGTTTTTCTCACTCCTACTAGTGAATGTAATGCAACACACACCCATACAATGCGCACCACCCCGTGATGTTTTTCTCACTCCTACTAGTGAATGTAATGTAACACACACCCATACAATGCGCACCACCCCGTGATGTTTTTCTCACTCCTAATAGTGAATCTAATGTAACACACACCCATACAATGCGCACCACCCCGTGATGTTTTTCTCACTCCTACTAGTGAATCTAATGTAACACACACCCATACAATGCGCACCACCCCGTGATGTTTTTCTCACTCCTACTAGTGAATGTAATGTAACACACACCCATACAATGCGCACCACCCCGTGATGTTCTTCTCACTCCTACTAGTGAATGTAATGTAACACACACCCATACAATGCGCAACTCCCCGTGATGTTTTTCTCACTCCTAGTAGTGAATCTAATGTAACACACACCCATACAATGCGCACCACCCCGTGATGTTTTTCTCACTCCTACTAGTGAATGTAATGTAACACACACCCATACAATGCGCACCACCCCGTGATGTTTTTCTCACTCCTACTAGTGAATGTAATGTAACACACACCCATACAATGCGCACCACCCCGTGATGTTTTTCTCACTCCTACTAGTGAATGTAATGTAACACACACCCATACAATGCGCACCTCCCCGTGATGTTTTTCTCACTCCTAGTAGTGAATCTAATGTAACACACACCCGTACAATGCGCACCACCCCGTGATGTTTTTCTCACTCCTACGAGTGAATCTAATGTAACACACACCCATACAATGCGCACCACCCCGTGATGTTTTTCTCACTCCTACTAGTGAATCTAATGTAACACACACCCATACAATGCGCACCACCACGTGATGTTTTTCTCACTCCTACTAGTGAATGTAATGTAACACACCCATACAATTCGCACCACCCCGTGATGTTTTTCTCACTCCTACTAGTGAATGTAATGTAACACACACCCATACAATGCGCACCACCCCGTGATGTTTTTCTCACTCCTACTAGTGAATGCATTGTAACACACACCCATACAATGCGCACCACCCCGTGATGTTTTTCTCACTCCTACTAGTGAATGTAATGTAACACACACCCATACAATGCGCACCACCCCGTGATGTTTTTCTCACTCCTACTAGTGAATGTAATGTAACACACAGCCATACAATGCGCACCACCCCGTGATGTTTTTCTCACTCCTACTAGTGAATCTAATGTAACACACACCCATACAATGCGCACCACCCCGTGATGTTTTTCTCACTCCTACTAGTGAATGTAATGTAACACACACCCATACAATGCGCACCACCCCGTGATGTTTTTCTCACTCCTACTAGTGGATCTAATGTAACACTCACCCATACAATGCGCACCACCCCGTAATATTTTTCTCACTCCTACTAGTGAATCTAATGTAACACACACCCATACAATGCGTACCACCCCGTGATGTTTTTCTCACTCCTACTAGTGAATCTAATGTAACACACACCCATACAATGCGCACCACCCCGTGATGTTTTTCTCACTCCTACTAGTGAATCTAATGTAACACACACCCATACAATGCGCACCACCCCGTGATGTTTTTCTCACTCCTACTAGTGAATGTAATGTAACACACACCCATACAAGGCGCACCACCCCGTGATGTTTTTCTCACTCCTACTAGTGAATGTAATGTAACACACACCCATACAATGTGCACCACCCCGTGATGTTTTTGTCACTCCTACTAGTGAATCTAATGTAACACACACCCATACAATGCGCACCACCCCGTGATGTTTATCTCACTCCTACTAGTGAATCTAATGTAACACACACCCATACAATGCGCACCTCCCCGTGATGTTTTTCTCACTCCTACTAGTGAATGTAATGTAACACACACCCATACAATGCGCACCACCCCGTGATGTTTTTCTCACTCCTACTAGTGAATCTAATGTAACACACACCCATACAATGCGCACCACCCCGTGATGTTTTTCTCACTCCTACTAGTGAATGTAATGTAACACACACCCATACAATGCGCACCACCCCGTGATGTTCTTCTCACTCCTACTAGTGAATGTAATGTAACACACACCCATACAATGCGCAACTCCCCGTGATGTTTTTCTCACTCCTAGTAGTGAATCTAATGTAACACACACCCATACAATGCGCACCACCCCGTGATGTTTTTCTCACTCCTACTAGTGAATGTAATGTAACACACACCCATACAATGCGCACCACCCCGTGATGTTTTTCTCACTCCTACTAGTGAATGTAATGTAACACACACCCATACAATGCGCACCACCCCGTGATGTTTTTCTCACTCCTACTAGTGAATGTAATGTAACACACACCCATACAATGCGCACCTCCCCGTGATGTTTTTCTCACTCCTAGTAGTGAATCTAATGTAACACACACCCGTACAATGCGCACCACCCCGTGATGTTTTTCTCACTCCTACGAGTGAATCTAATGTAACACACACCCATACAATGCGCACCACCCCGTGATAGTTTTCTCACTCCTACTAGTGAATCTAATGTAACACACACCCATACAATGCGCACCACCACGTGATGTTTTTCTCACTCCTACTAGTGAATGTAATGTAACACACCCATACAATTCGCACCACCCCGTGATGTTTTTCTCACTCCTACTAGTGAATGTAATGTAACACACACCCATACAATGCGCACCACCCCGTGATGTTTTTCTCACTCCTACTAGTGAATGCATTGTAACACACACCCATACAATGCGCACCACCCCGTGATGTTTTTCTCACTCCTACTAGTGAATGTAATGTAACACACACCCATACAATGCGCACCACCCCGTGATGTTTTTCTCACTCCTACTAGTGAATGTAATGTAACACACAGCCATACAATGCGCACCACCCCGTGATGTTTTTCTCACTCCTACTAGTGAATCTAATGTAACACACACCCATACAATGCGCACCACCCCGTGATGTTTTTCTCACTCCTACTAGTGAATCTAATGTAACACACACCCATACAATGCGCACCACCCCGTGATGTTTTTCTCACTCCTACTAGTGGATCTAATGTAACACTCACCCATACAATGCGCACCACCCCGTAATATTTTTCTCACTCCTACTAGTGAATCTAATGTAACACACACCCATACAATGCGCACCACCCCGTGATGTTTTTCTCACTCCTACTAGTGAATCTAATGTAACACACACCCATACAATGCGCACCACCCCGTGATGTTTTTCTCACTCCTACTAGTGAATCTAATGTAACACACACCCATACAATGCGCACCACCCCGTGATGTTTTTCTCACTCCTACTAGTGAATGTAATGTAACACACACCCATACAATGCGCACCTCCCCGTGATGTTTTTCTCACTCCTAGTAGTGAATCTAATGTAACACACACCCGTACAATGCGCACCACCCCGTGATGTTTTTCTCACTCCTACGAGTGAATCTAATGTAACACACACCCATACAATGCGCACCACCCCGTGATGTTTTTCTCACTCCTACTAGTGAATCTAATGTAACACACACCCATACAATGCGCACCACCACGTGATGTTTTTCTCACTCCTACTAGTGAATGTAATGTAACACACCCATACAATTCGCACCACCCCGTGATGTTTTTCTCACTCCTACTAGTGAATGCATTGTAACACACACCCATACAATGCGCACCACCCCGTGATGTTTTTCTCACTCCTACTAGTGAATGTAATGTAACACACACCCATACAATGCGCACCACCCCGTGATGTTTTTCTCACTCCTACTAGTGAATGTAATGTAACACACAGCCATACAATGCGCACCACCCCGTGATGTTTTTCTCACTCCTACTAGTGAATCTAATGTAACACACACCCATACAATGCGCACCACCCCGTGATGTTTTTCTCACTCCTACTAGTGAATGTAATGTAACACACACCCATACAATGCGCACCACCCCGTGATGTTTTTCTCACTCCTACTAGTGGATCTAATGTAACACTCACCCATACAATGCGCACCACCCCGTAATATTTTTCTCACTCCTACTAGTGAATCTAATGTAACACACACCCATACAATGCGTACCACCCCGTGATGTTTTTCTCACTCCTACTAGTGAATCTAATGTAACACACACCCATACAATGCGCACCACCCCGTGATGTTTTTCTCACTCCTACTAGTGAATCTAATGTAACACACACCCATACAATGCGCACCACCCCGTGATGTTTTTCTCACTCCTACTAGTGAATGTAATGTAACACACACCCATACAAGGCGCACCACCCAGTGATGTTTTTCTCACTCCTACTAGTGAATGTAATGTAACACACACCCATACAATGTGCACCACCCAGTGATGTTTTTGTCACTCCTACTAGTGAATCTAATGTAACACACACCCATACAATGCGCACCACCCCGTGATGTTTATCTCACTCCTACTAGTGAATCTAATGTAACACACACCCATACAATGCGCACCTCCCCGTGATGTTTTTCTCACTCCTACTAGTGAATGTAATGTAACACACACCCATACAATGCGCACCACCCCGTGATGTTTTTCTCACTCCTACTAGTGAATCTAATGTAACACACACCCATACAATGCGCACCACCCCGTGATGTTTTTCTCACTCCTACTAGTGAATGTAATGTAACACACAGCCATACAATGCGCACCACCACGTGATGTTTTTCTCACTCCTACTAGTGAATGTAATGCAACACACACCCATACAATGCGCACCACCCCGTGATGTTTTTCTCACTCCTACTAGTGAATGTAATGTAACACACACCCATACAATGCGCACCACCCCGTGATGTTTTTCTCACTCCTACTAGTGAATCTAATGTAACACACACCCATACAATGCGCACCACCCCGTGATGTTTTTCTCACTCCTACTAGTGAATCTAATGTAACACACACCCATACAATGCGCACCACCCCGTGATGTTTTTCTCACTCCTACTAGTGAATGTAATGTAACACACACCCATACAATGCGCACCACCCCGTGATGTTCTTCTCACTCCTACTAGTGAATGTAATGTAACACACACCCATACAATGCGCAACTCCCCGTGATGTTTTTCTCACTCCTAGTAGTGAATCTAATGTAACACACACCCATACAATGCGCACCACCCCGTGATGTTTTTCTCACTCCTACTAGTGAATGTAATGTAACACACACCCATACAATGCGCACCACCCCGTGATGTTTTTCTCACTCCTACTAGTGAATGTAATGTAACACACACCCATACAATGCGCACCACCCCGTGATGTTTTTCTCACTCCTACTAGTGAATGTAATGTAACACACACCCATACAATGCGCACCTCCCCGTGATGTTTTTCTCACTCCTAGTAGTGAATCTAATGTAACACACACCCGTACAATGCGCACCACCCCGTGATGTTTTTCTCACTCCTACGAGTGAATCTAATGTAACACACACCCATACAATGCGCACCACCCCGTGATGTTTTTCTCACTCCTACTAGTGAATCTAATGTAACACACACCCATACAATGCGCACCACCACGTGATGTTTTTCTCACTCCTACTAGTGAATGTAATGTAACACACCCATACAATTCGCACCACCCCGTGATGTTTTTCTCACTCCTACTAGTGAATGTAATGTAACACACACCCATACAATGCGCACCACCCCGTGATGTTTTTCTCACTCCTACTAGTGAATGCATTGTAACACACACCCATACAATGCGCACCACCCCGTGATGTTTTTCTCACTCCTACTAGTGAATGTAATGTAACACACACCCATACAATGCGCACCACCCCGTGATGTTTTTCTCACTCCTACTAGTGAATGTAATGTAACACACAGCCATACAATGCGCACCACCCCGTGATGTTTTTCTCACTCCTACTAGTGAATCTAATGTAACACACACCCATACAATGCGCACCACCCCGTGATGTTTTTCTCACTCCTACTAGTGAATCTAATGTAACACACACCCATACAATGCGCACCACCCCGTGATGTTTTTCTCACTCCTACTAGTGGATCTAATGTAACACTCACCCATACAATGCGCACCACCCCGTAATATTTTTCTCACTCCTACTAGTGAATCTAATGTAACACACACCCATACAATGCGCACCACCCCGTGATGTTTTTCTCACTCCTACTAGTGAATCTAATGTAACACACACCCATACAATGCGCACCACCCCGTGATGTTTTTCTCACTCCTACTAGTGAATGTAATGTAACACACACCCATACAATGCGCACCACCCCGTGATGTTCTTCTCACTCCTACTAGTGAATGTAATGTAACACACACCCATACAATGCGCAACTCCCCGTGATGTTTTTCTCACTCCTAGTAGTGAATCTAATGTAACACACACCCATACAATGCGCACCACCCCGTGATGTTTTTCTCACTCCTACTAGTGAATGTAATGTAACACACACCCATACAATGCGCACCACCCCGTGATGTTTTTCTCACTCCTACTAGTGAATGTAATGTAACACACACCCATACAATGCGCACCACCCCGTGATGTTTTTCTCACTCCTACTAGTGAATGTAATGTAACACACACCCATACAATGCGCACCTCCCCGTGATGTTTTTCTCACTCCTAGTAGTGAATCTAATGTAACACACACCCGTACAATGCGCACCACCCCGTGATGTTTTTCTCACTCCTACGAGTGAATCTAATGTAACACACACCCATACAATGCGCACCACCCCGTGATATTTTTCTCACTCCTACTAGTGAATCTAATGTAACACACACCCATACAATGCGCACCACCACGTGATGTTTTTCTCACTCCTACTAGTGAATGTAATGTAACACACCCATACAATTCGCACCACCCCGTGATGTTTTTCTCACTCCTACTAGTGAATGTAATGTAACACACACCCATACAATGCGCACCACCCCGTGATGTTTTTCTCACTCCTACTAGTGAATGCATTGTAACACACACCCATACAATGCGCACCACCCCGTGATGTTTTTCTCACTCCTACTAGTGAATGTAATGTAACACACACCCATACAATGCGCACCACCCCGTGATGTTTTTCTCACTCCTACTAGTGAATGTAATGTAACACACAGCCATACAATGCGCACCACCCCGTGATGTTTTTCTCACTCCTACTAGTGAATCTAATGTAACACACACCCATACAATGCGCACCACCCCTTGATGTTTTTCTCACTCCTACTAGTGAATCTAATGTAACACACACCCATACAATGCGCACCACCCCGTGATGTTTTTCTCACTCCTACTAGTGGATCTAATGTAACACTCACCCATACAATGCGCACCACCCCGTAATATTTTTCTCACTCCTACTAGTGAATCTAATGTAACACACACCCATACAATGCGCACCACCCCGTGATGTTTTTCTCACTCCTACTAGTGAATCTAATGTAACACACACCCATACAATGCGCACCACCCCGTGATGTTTTTCTCACTCCTACTAGTGAATCTAATGTAACACACACCCATACAATGCGCACCACCCCGTGATGTTTTTCTCACTCCTACTAGTGAATGTAATGTAACACACACCCATACAAGGCGCACCACCCCGTGATGTTTTTCTCACTCCTACTAGTGAATGTAATGTAACACACACCCATACAATGTGCACCACCCCGTGATGTTTTTCTCACTCCTACTAGTGAATCTAATGTAACACACACCCATACAATGCGCACCACCCCGTGATGTTTTTCTCACTCCTTCTAGTGAATGTAATGTAACACACACCGATACAATGCGCACCACCCCGTGATGTTTTTCTCACTCCTACTAGTGAATCTAATGTAACACACACCCATACAATGGGCACCACCCCGTGATGTTTTTCTCACTCCTACTAGTGAATGTAATGTAACACACAGCCATACAATGCGCACCACCACGTGATGTTTTTCTCACTCCTACTAGTGAATGTAATGCAACACACACCCATACAATGCGCACCACCCCGTGATGTTTTTCTCACTCCTACTAGTGAATGTAATGTAACACACACCCATACAATGCGCACCACCCCGTGATGTTTTTCTCACTCCTACTAGTGAATCTAATGTAACACACAGCCATACAATGCGCACCACCCCGTGATGTTTTTCTCACTCCTAATAGTGAATCTAATGTAACACACACCCATACAATGCGCACCACCCCGTGATGTTTTTCTCACTCCTACTAGTGAATGTAATGTAACACACACCCATACAATGCGCACCACCCCGTGATGTTTTTCTCACTCCTACTAGTGAATGTAATGTAACACACACCCATACAATGCGCACCACCCCGTGATGTTTTTCTCACTCCTACTATTGAATGTAATGTAACACACACCCATACAATGCGCACCTCACCGTGATGTTTTTCTCACTCCTAGTAGTGAATCTAATGTAACACACACCCATACAATGCGCACCACCCCGTGATGTTTTTCTCACTCCTACTAGTGAATCTAATGTAACACACACCCATACAATGCGCACCACCCCGTGATGTTTTTCTCACTCCTACTAGTGAATCTAATGTAACACACACCCATACAATGCGCACCACCCCGTGATGTTTTTCTCACTCCTACTAGTGAATGTAATGTAACACACACCCATACAAGGCGCACCACCCCGTGATGTTTTTCTCACTCCTACTAGTGAATGTAATGTAACACACACCCATACAATGTGCACCACCCCGTGATGTTTTTCTCACTCCTACTAGTGAATCTAATGTAACACACACCCATACAATGCGCACCACCCCGTGATGTTTTTCTCACTCCTTCTAGTGAATGTAATGTAACACACACCCATACAATGCGCACCACCCCGTGATGTTTTTCTCACTCCTACTAGTGAATCTAATGTAACACACACCCATACAATGGGCACCACCCCGTGATGTTTTTCTCACTCCTACTAGTGAATGTAATGTAACACACAGCCATACAATGCGCACCACCACGTGATGTTTTTCTCACTCCTACTAGTGAATGTAATGCAACACACACCCATACAATGCGCACCACCCTGTGATGTTTTTCTCACTCCTACTAGTGAATGTAATGTAACACACACCCATACAATGCGCACCACCCCGTGATGTTTTTCTCACTCCTACTACTGAATCTAATGTAACACACAGCCATACAATGCGCACCACCCCGTGATGTTTTTCTCACTCCTACTAGTGAATCTAATGTAACACACACCCATACAATGCGCACCACCCCGTGATGTTTTTCTCACTCCTACTAGTGAATGTAATGTAACACACACCCATACAATGCGCACCACCCCGTGATGTTTTTCTCACTCCTACTAGTGAATGTAATGTAACACACACCCATACAATGCGCACCACCCCGTGATGTTTTTCTCACTCCTACTATTGAATGTAATGTAACACACACCCATACAATGCGCACCTCACCGTGATGTTTTTCTCACTCCTAGTAGTGAATCTAATGTAACACACACCCATACAATGCGCACCACCCCGTGATGTTTTTCTCACTCCTACTAGTGAATCTAATGTAACACACACCCATAAAATGCGCACCACCCCGTGATGTTTTTCTCACTCCTACTAGTGAATCTAATGTAACACACAACCATACAATGCGCACCACCCCGTGATGTTTTTCTCACTCCTACTAGTGAATGTAATGTAACACACACCCATACAATGCGCACCTCCCCGTGATGTTTTTCTCACTCCTACTAGTGAATGTAATGTAACACACCCATACAATGCGCATCACCCCGTGATGTTTTTCTCACTCCTACTAGTGAATCTAGTGTAACACACACCCATACAATGCGCACCACCCCGTGATGTTTTTCTCACTCCTACTAGTGAATCTAATGTAACACACACCCATACAATGCGCACCACCCCGTGATGTTTTTCTCACTCCTACTAGTGAATGTAATGTAACACACAACCATACAATGCGCACCACCCCGTGATGATTTTCTCACTCCTACTAGTGAATCTAATGTAACACACACCCATACAATGCGCACCACCCCGTGATGTTTTTCTCACTCCTACTAGTGAATGTAATGTACTACACACCCATACAATGCGCACCACCCCGTGATGTTTTTCTCACTCCTACTAGTGAATGTAATGTAACACACACCCATACAATGTGCACCACCCCGTGATGTTTTTCTCACTCCTACTAGTGAATGTAATGTAACACACAGCCATACAATGCGCACCACCACGTGATGTTTTTCTCACTCCTACTAGTGAATGTAATGCAACACACACCCATACAATGCGCACCACCCCGTGATGTTTTTCTCACTCATACTAGTGAATGTAATGTAACACACACCCATACAATGCGCACCACCCCGTGATGTTTTTCTCACTCCTACTAGTGAATCTAATGTAACACACACCCCTACAATGCGCACCACCCCGTGATGTTTTTCTCACTCCTACTAGTGAATCTAATGTAACACACACCCATACAATGCGCACCACCCCGTGATGTTTTTCTCACTCCTACTAGTGAATGTAATGTAACACACACCCATACAAGGCGCACCACCCCGTGATGTTTTTCTCACTCCTACTAGTGAATGTAATGTAACACACACCCATACAATGTGCACCACCCCGTGATGTTTTTCTCACTCCTACTAGTGAATCTAATGTAACACACACCCATACAATGCGCACCACCCCGTGATGTTTATCTCACTCCTACTAGTGAATCTAATGTAACACACACCCATACAATGCGCACCTCCCCGTGATGTTTTTCTCACTCCTACTAGTGAATGTAATGTAACACACACCCATACAATGCGCACCACCCCGTGATGTTTTTCTCACTCCTACTAGTGAATCTAATGTAACACACACCCATACAATGCGCACCACCCCGTGATGTTTTTCTCACTCCTACTAGTGAATGTAATGTAACACACAGCCATACAATGCGCACCACCACGTGATGTTTTTCTCACTCCTACTAGTGAATGTAATGCAACACACACCCATACAATGCGCACCACCCCGTGATGTTTTTCTCACTCCTACTAGTGAATGTAATGCAACACACACCCATACAATGCGCACCACCCCGTGATGTTTTTCTCACTCCTACTAGTGAATCTAATGTAACACACACCCATACAATGCGCACCACCCCGTGATGTTTTTCTCACTCCTACTAGTGAATCTAATGTAACACACACCCATACAATGCGCACCACCCCGTGATGTTTTTCTCACTCCTACTAGTGAATGTAATGTAACACACACCCATACAATGCGCACCACCCCGTGATGTTCTTCTCACTCCTACTAGTGAATGTAATGTAACACACACCCATACAATGCGCAACTCCCCGTGATGTTTTTCTCACTCCTAGTAGTGAATCTAATGTAACACACACCCATACAATGCGCACCACCCCGTGATGTTTTTCTCACTCCTACTAGTGAATGTAATGTAACACACACCCATACAATGCGCACCACCCCGTGATGTTTTTCTCACTCCTACTAGTGAATGTAATGTAACACACACCCATACAATGCGCACCACCCCGTGATGTTTTTCTCACTCCTACTAGTGAATGTAATGTAACACACACCCATACAATGCGCACCTCCCCGTGATGTTTTTCTCACTCCTAGTAGTGAATCTAATGTAACACACACCCGTACAATGCGCACCACCCCGTGATGTTTTTCTCACTCCTACGAGTGAATCTAATGTAACACACACCCATACAATGCGCACCACCCCGTGATGTTTTTCTCACTCCTACTAGTGAATCTAATGTAACACACACCCATACAATGCGCACCACCACGTGATGTTTTTCTCACTCCTACTAGTGAATGTAATGTAACACACCCATACAATTCGCACCACCCCGTGATGTTTTTCTCACTCCTACTAGTGAATGTAATGTAACACACACCCATACAATGCGCACCACCCCGTGATGTTTTTCTCACTCCTACTAGTGAATGCATTGTAACACACACCCATACAATGCGCACCACCCCGTGATGTTTTTCTCACTCCTACTAGTGAATGTAATGTAACACACACCCATACAATGCGCACCACCCCGTGATGTTTTTCTCACTCCTACTAGTGAATGTAATGTAACACACAGCCATACAATGCGCACCACCCCGTGATGTTTTTCTCACTCCTACTAGTGAATCTAATGTAACACACACCCATACAATGCGCACCACCCCGTGATGTTTTTCTCACTCCTACTAGTGAATCTAATGTAACACACACCCATACAATGCGCACCACCCCGTGATGTTTTTCTCACTCCTACTAGTGGATCTAATGTAACACTCACCCATACAATGCGCACCACCCCGTAATATTTTTCTCACTCCTACTAGTGAATCTAATGTAACACACACCCATACAATGCGCACCACCCCGTGATGTTTTTCTCACTCCTACTAGTGAATCTAATGTAACACACACCCATACAATGCGCACCACCCCGTGATGTTTTTCTCACTCCTACTAGTGAATCTAATGTAACACACACCCATACAATGCGCACCACCCCGTGATGTTTTTCTCACTCCTACTAGTGAATGTAATGTAACACACACCCATACAAGGCGCACCACCCCGTGATGTTTTTCTCACTCCTACTAGTGAATGTAATGTAACACACACCCATACAATGTGCACCACCCCGTGATGTTTTTCTCACTCCTACTAGTGAATCTAATGTAACACACACCCATACAATGCGCACCACCCCGTGATGTTTTTCTCACTCCTTCTAGTGAATGTAAAGTAACACACACCCATACAATGCGCACCACCCCGTGATGTTTTTCTCACTCCTACTAGTGAATCTAATGTAACACACACCCATACAATGGGCACCACCCCGTGATGTTTTTCTCACTCCTACTAGTGAATGTAATGTAACACACAGCCATACAATGCGCACCACCACGTGATGTTTTTCTCACTCCTACTAGTGAATGTAATGCAACACACACCCATACAATGCGCACCACCCCGTGATGTTTTTCTCACTCCTACTAGTGAATGTAATGTAACACACACCCATACAATGCGCACCACCCCGTGATGTTTTTCTCACTCCTACTAGTGAATCTAATGTAACACACAGCCATACAATGCGCACCACCCCGTGATGTTTTTCTCACTCCTAATAGTGAATCTAATGTAACACACACCCATACAATGCGCACCACCCCATGATGTTTTTCTCACTCCTACTAGTGAATGTAATGTAACACACACCCATACAATGCGCACCACCCCGTGATGTTTTTCTCACTCCTACTAGTGAATGTAATGTAACACACACCCATACAATGCGCAACACCCCGTGATGTTTTTCTCACTCCTACTATTGAATGTAATGTAACACACACCCATACAATGCGCACCTCACCGTGATGTTTTTCTCACTCCTAGTAGTGAATCTAATGTAACACACACCCATACAATGCGCACCACCCCGTGATGTTTTTCTCACTCCTACTAGTGAATCTAATGTAACACACACCCATACAATGCGCACCACCCCGTGATGTTTTTCTCACTCCTACTAGTGAATCTAATGTAACACACACCCATACAATGCGCACCACCCCGTGATGTTTTTCTCACTCCTACTAGTGAATGTAATGTAACACACACCCATACAAGGCGCACCACCCCGTGATGTTTTTCTCACTCCTACTAGTGAATGTAATGTAACACACACCCATACAATGTGCACCACCCCGTGATGTTTTTCTCACTCCTACTAGTGAATCTAATGTAACACACACCCATACAATGCGCACCACCCCGTGATGTTTTTCTCACTCCTTCTAGTGAATGTAATGTAACACACACCCATACAATGCGCACCACCCCGTGATGTTTTTCTCACTCCTACTAGTGAATCTAATGTAACACACAGCCATACAATGGGCACCACCCCGTGATGTTTTTCTCACTCCTACTAGTGAATGTAATGTAACACACAGCCATATAATGCGCACCACCACGTGATGTTTTTCTCACTCCTACTAGTGAATGTAATGCAACACACACCCATACAATGCGCACCACCCTGTGATGTTTTTCTCACTCCTACTAGTGAATGTAATGTAACACACACCCATACAATGCGCACCACCCCGTGATGTTTTTCTCACTCCTACTAGTGAATCTAATGTAACACACAGCCATACAATGCGCACCACCCCGTGATGTTTTTCTCACTCCTACTAGTGAATCTAATGTAACACACACCCATACAATGCGCACCACCCCGTGATGTTTTTCTCACTCCTACTAGTGAATGTAATGTAACACACACCCATACAATGCGCACCACCCCGTGATGTTTTTCTCACTCCTACTAGTGAATGTAATGTAACACACACCCATACAATGCGCACCACCCCGTGATGTTTTTCTCACTCCTACTATTGAATGTAATGTAACACACACCCATACAATGCGCACCTCACCGTGATGTTTTTCTCACTCCTAGTAGTGAATCTAATGTAACACACACCCATACAATGCGCACCACCCCGTGATGTTTTTCTCACTCCTACTAGTGAATCTAATGTAACACACACCCATAAAATGCGCACCACCCCGTGATGTTTTTCTCACTCCTACTAGTGAATCTAATGTAACACACAACCATACAATGCGCACCACCCCGTGATGTTTTTCTCACTCCTACTAGTGAATGTAATGTAACACACACCCATACAATGCGCACCTCCCCGTGATGTTTTTCTCACTCCTACTAGTGAATGTAATGTAACACACCCATACAATGCGCATCACCCCGTGATGTTTTTCTCACTCCTACTAGTGAATCTAGTGTAACACACACCCATACAATGCGCACCACCCCGTGATGTTTTTCTCACTCCTACTAGTGAATCTAATGTAACACACACCCATACAATGCGCACCACCCCGTGATGTTTTTCTCACTCCTACTAGTGAATGTAATGTAACACACAACCATACAATGCGCACCACCCCGTGATGATTTTCTCACTCCTACTAGTGAATCTAATGTAACACACACCCATACAATGCGCACCACCCCGTGATGTTTTTCTCACTCCTACTAGTGAATGTAATGTACTACACACCCATACAATGCGCACCACCCCGTGATGTTTTTCTCACTCCTACTAGTGAATGTAATGTAACACACACCCATACAATGTGCACCACCCCGTGATGTTTTTCTCACTCCTACTAGTGAATGTAATGTAACACACAGCCATACAATGCGCACCACCACGTGATGTTTTTCTCACTCCTACTAGTGAATGTAATGCAACACACACCCATACAATGCGCACCACCCCGTGATGATTTTCTCACTCATACTAGTGAATGTAATGTAACACACACCCATACAATGCGCACCACCCCGTGATGTTTTTCTCACTCCTACTAGTGAATCTAATGTAACACACACCCCTACAATGCGCACCACCCCGTGATGTTTTTCTCACTCCTACTAGTGAATCTAATGTAACACACACCCATACAATGCGCACCACCCCGTGATGTTTTTCTCACTCCTACTAGTGAATGTAATGTAACACACACCCATACAAGGCGCACCACCCCGTGATGTTTTTCTCACTCCTACTAGTGAATGTAATGTAACACACACCCATACAAGGCGCACCACCCCGTGATGTTTTTCTCACTCCTACTAGTGAATGTAATGTAACACACACCCATACAATGCGCACCTCCCCGTGATGGTTTTCTCACTCCTAGTAGTGAATCTAATGTAACACACACCCATACAATGCGCATCACCCCGTGATGTTTTTCTCACTCCTACTAGTGAATCCAATGTAACACACACCCATACAATGCGCACCACCCCGTGATGTTTTTCTCACTCCTACTAGTGGATCTAATGTAACACTCACCCATACAATGCGCACCACCCCGTAATATTTTTCTCACTCCTACTAGTGAATCTAATGTAACACACACCCATACAATGCGCACCACCCCGTGATGTTTTTCTCACTCCTACTAGTGAATCTAATGTAACACACACCCATACAATGCGCACCACCCCGTGATGTTTTTCTCACTCCTACTAGTGAATCTAATGTAACACACACCCATACAATGCGCACCACCCCGTGATGTTTTTCTCACTCCTACTAGTGAATGTAATGTAACACACACCCATACAAGGCGCACCACCCCGTGATGTTTTTCTCACTCCTACTAGTGAATGTAATGTAACACACACCCATACAATGTGCACCACCCCGTGATGTTTTTCTCACTCCTACTAGTGAATCTAATGTAACACACACCCATACAATGCGCACCACCCCGTGATGTTTTTCTCACTCCTTCTAGTGAATGTAATGTAACACACACCCATACAATGCGCACCACCCCGTGATGTTTTTCTCACTCCTACTAGTGAATCTAATGTAACACACACCCATACAATGGGCACCACCCCGTGATGTTTTTCTCACTCCTACTAGTGAATGTAATGTAACACACAGCCATACAATGCGCACCACCACGTGATGTTTTTCTCACTCCTACTAGTGAATGTAATGCAACACACACCCATACAATGCGCACCACCCCGTGATGTTTTTCTCACTCCTACTAGTGAATGTAATGTAACACACACCCATACAATGCGCACCACCCCGTGATGTTTTTCTCACTCCTACTAGTGAATCTAATGTAACACACAGCCATACAATGCGCACCACCCCGTGATGTTTTTCTCACTCCTAATAGTGAATCTAATGTAACACACACCCATACAATGCGCACCACCCCGTGATGTTTTTCTCACTCCTACTAGTGAATGTAATGTAACACACACCCATACAATGCGCACCACCCCGTGATGTTTTTCTCACTCCTACTAGTGAATGTAATGTAACACACACCCATACAATGCGCAACACCCCGTGATGTTTTTCTCACTCCTACTATTGAATGTAATGTAACACACACCCATACAATGCGCACCTCACCGTGATGTTTTTCTCACTCCTAGTAGTGAATCTAATGTAACACACACCCATACAATGCGCACCACCCCGTGATGTTTTTCTCACTCCTACTAGTGAATCTAATGTAACACACACCCATACAATGCGCACCACCCCGTGATGTTTTTCTCACTCCTACTAGTGAATCTAATGTAACACACACCCATACAATGCGCACCACCCCGTGATGTTTTTCTCACTCCTACTAGTGAATGTAATGTAACACACACCCATACAAGGCGCACCACCCCGTGATGTTTTTCTCACTCCTACTAGTGAATGTAATGTAACACACACCCATACAATGTGCACCACCCCGTGATGTTTTTCTCACTCCTACTAGTGAATCTAATGTAACACACACCCATACAATGCGCACCACCCCGTGATGTTTTTCTCACTCCTTCTAGTGAATGTAATGTAACACACACCCATACAATGCGCACCACCCCGTGATGTTTTTCTCACTCCTACTAGTGAATCTAATGTAACACACACCCATACAATGGGCACCACCCCGTGATGTTTTTCTCACTCCTACTAGTGAATGTAATGTAACACACAGCCATACAATGCGCACCACCACGTGATGTTTTTCTCACTCCTACTAGTGAATGTAATGCAACACACACCCATACAATGCGCACCACCCTGTGATGTTTTTCTCACTCCTACTAGTGAATGTAATGTAACACACACCCATACAATGCGCACCACCCCGTGATGTTTTTCTCACTCCTACTAGTGAATCTAATGTAACACACAGCCATACAATGCGCACCACCCCGTGATGTTTTTCTCACTCCTACTAGTGAATCTAATGTAACACACACCCATACAATGCGCACCACCCCGTGATGTTTTTCTCACTCCTACTAGTGAATGTAATGTAACACACACCCATACAATGCGCACCACCCCGTGATGTTTTTCTCACTCCTACTAGTGAATGTAATGTAACACACACCCATACAATGCGCACCACCCCGTGATGTTTTTCTCACTCCTACTATTGAATGTAATGTAACACACACCCATACAATGCGCACCTCACCGTGATGTTTTTCTCACTCCTAGTAGTGAATCTAATGTAACACACACCCATACAATGCGCACCACCCCGTGATGTTTTTCTCACTCCTACTAGTGAATCTAATGTAACACACACCCATAAAATGCGCACCACCCCGTGATGTTTTTCTCACTCCTACTAGTGAATCTAATGTAACACACAACCATACAATGCGCACCACCCCGTGATGTTTTTCTCACTCCTACTAGTGAATGTAATGTAACACACACCCATACAATGCGCACCTCCCCGTGATGTTTTTCTCACTCCTACTAGTGAATGTAATGTAACACACCCATACAATGCGCATCACCCCGTGATGTTTTTCTCACTCCTACTAGTGAATCTAGTGTAACACACACCCATACAATGCGCACCACCCCGTGATGTTTTTCTCACTCCTACTAGTGAATCTAATGTAACACACACCCATACAATGCGCACCACCCCGTGATGTTTTTCTCACTCCTACTAGTGAATGTAATGTAACACACAACCATACAATGCGCACCACCCCGTGATGATTTTCTCACTCCTACTAGTGAATCTAATGTAACACACACCCATACAATGCGCACCACCCCGTGATGTTTTTCTCACTCCTACTAGTGAATGTAATGTACTACACACCCATACAATGCGCACCACCCCGTGATGTTTTTCTCACTCCTACTAGTGAATGTAATGTAACACACACCCATACAATGTGCACCACCCCGTGATGTTTTTCTCACTCCTACTAGTGAATGTAATGTAACACACAGCCATACAATGCGCACCACCACGTGATGTTTTTCTCACTCCTACTAGTGAATGTAATGCAACACACACCCATACAATGCGCACCACCCCGTGATGTTTTTCTCACTCATACTAGTGAATGTAATGTAACACACACCCATACAATGCGCACCACCCCGTGATGTTTTTCTCACTCCTACTAGTGAATCTAATGTAACACACACCCCTACAATGCGCACCACCCCGTGATGTTTTTCTCACTCCTACTAGTGAATCTAATGTAACACACACCCATACAATGCGCACCACCCCGTGATGTTTTTCTCACTCCTACTAGTGAATGTAATGTAACACACACCCATACAAGGCGCACCACCCCGTGATGTTTTTCTCACTCCTACTAGTGAATGTAATGTAACACACACCCATACAAGGCGCACCACCCCGTGATGTTTTTCTCACTCCTACTAGTGAATGTAATGTAACACACACCCATACAATGCGCACCTCCCCGTGATGGTTTTCTCACTCCTAGTAGTGAATCTAATGTAACACACACCCATACAATGCGCATCACCCCGTGATGTTTTTCTCACTCCTACTAGTGAATCTAATGTAACACACACCCATAAAATGCGCACCACCCCGTGATGTTTTTCTCACTCCTACTAGTGAATGTAATGTAACACACACCCATACAATGCGCACCACCCCGTGATGTTTTTCTCACTCCTACTAGTGAATCTAATGTAACACACACCCATACAATGCGCACCAACCCGTGATGTTTTTCTCACTCCTACTAGTGAATGTAATGTAACACCCCCATACAATTCGCACCACCCCGTGATGTTTTTCTCACTCCTACTAGTGAATGTAATGTAACACACACCCATACAATGCGCACCACCCCGTGATGATTTCTCACTCCTACTAGTGAATGTAATGTAACACACAGCCATACAACGCGCACCACCCCGTGATGTTTTTCTCACTCCTACTAGTGAATCTAATGTAACACACACCGATACAATGCGCACCACCCCGTGATGTTTTTCTCACTCCTACTAGTGAATCTAATGTAACACACACCCATACAATGCGCACCACCCCGTGATGTTTTTCTCACTCCTACTAGTGAATCCAATGTAACACACACCCATACAATGCGCACCACCCCGTGATGTTTTTCTCACTCCTACTAGTGAATGTAATGTAACACACACCCATACAAGGCGCACCACCCCGTGATGTTTTTCTCACTCCTACTAGTGAATGTAATGTAACACACACCCATACAATGTGCACCACCCCGTGATGTTTATCTCACTCCTACTATTGAATCTAATGTAACACACACCCATACAATGCGCACCTCCCCGTGATGTTTTTCTCACTCCTACTAGTGAATGTAATGTAACACACACCCATACAATGCGCACCACCCCGTGATGTTTTTCTCACTCCTACTAGTGAATCTAATGTAACACACACCCATACAATGCGCACCACCCCGTGATGTTTTTCTCACTCCTACTAGTGAATGTAATGTAACACACAGCCATACAATGCGCACCACCACGTGATGTTTTTCTCACTCCTACTAGTGAATGTAATGCAACACACACCCATACAATGCGCACCACCCCGTGATGTTTTTCTCACTCCTACTAGTGAATGTAATGTAACACACACCCATACAATGCGCACCACCCCGTGATGTTTTTCTCACTCCTACTAGTGAATCTAATGTAACACACACCCATACAATGCGCACCACCCCGTGATGTTTTTCTCACTCCTACTAGTGAATCTAATGTAACACACACCCATACAATGCGCACCACCCCGTGATGTTTTTCTCACTCCTACTAGTGAATGTAATGTAACACACACCCATACAATGCGCACCACCCCGTGATGTTCTTCTCACTCCTACTAGTGAATGTAATGTAACACACACCCATACAATGCGCACCTCCACGTGATGTTCTTCTCACTCCTAGTAGTGAATCTAATGTAACACACACCCATACAATGCGCACCACCCCGTGATGTTTTTCTCACTCCTACTAGTGAATGTAATGTAACACACACCCATACAATGCGCACCACCCCGTGATGTTTTTCTCACTCCTACTAGTGAATGTAATGTAACACACACCCATACAATGCGCACCACCCCGTGATGTTTTTCTCACTCCTACTAGTGAATGTAATGTAACACACACCCATACAATGCGCACCACTCCGTGATGTTTTTCTCACTCCTACTAGTGAATGTAATGTAACACACACCCATACAATGCGCACCTCCCCGTGATGTTTTTCTCACTCCTAGTAGTGAATCTAATGTAACACACACCCGTACAATGCGCACCACCCCGTGATGTTTTTCTCACTCCTACGAGTGAATCTAATGTAACACACACCCATACAATGCGCACCACCCCGTGATGTTTTTCTCACTCCTACTAGTGAATCTAATGTAACACACACCCATACAATGCGCACCACCACGTGATGTTTTTCTCACTCCTACTAGTGAATGTAATGTAACACACCCATACAATTCGCACCACCCCGTGATGTTTTTCTCACTCCTACTAGTGAATGTAATGTAACACACACCCATACAATGCGCACCACCCCGTGATGTTTTTCTCACTCCTACTAGTGAATGCATTGTAACACACACCCATACAATGCGCACCACCCCGTGATGTTTTTCTCACTCCTACTAGTGAATGTAATGTAACACACACCCATACAATGCGCACCACCCCGTGATGTTTTTCTCACTCCTACTAATGAATGTAATGTAACACACAGCCATACAATGCGCACCACCCCGTGATGTTTTTCTCACTCCTACTAGTGAATCTAATGTAACACACACCCATACAATGCGCACCACCCCGTGATGTTTTTCTCACTCCTACTAGTGAATCTAATGTAACACACACCCATACAATGCGCACCACCCCGTGATGTTTTTCTCACTCCTACTAGTGGATCTAATGTAACACTCACCCATACAATGCGCACCACCCCGTGATATTTTTCTCACTTCTACTAGTGAATCTAATGTAACACACACCCATACAATGCGCACCACCCCGTGATGTTTTTCTCACTCCTACTAGTGAATCTAATGTAACACACACCCATACAATGCGCACCACCCCGTGATGTTTTTCTCACTCCTACTAGTGAATCTAATGTAACACACACCCATACAATGCGCACCACCCCGTGATGTTTTTCTCACTCCTACTAGTGAATGTAATGTAACACACACCCATACAAGGCGCACCACCCCGTGATGTTTTTCTCCCTCCTACTAGTGAATGTAATGTAACACACACCCATACAATGTGCACCACCCCGTGATGTTTTTCTCACTCCTACTAGTGAATCTAATGTAACACACACCCATACAATGCGCACCACCCCGTGATGTTTTTCTCACTCCTTCTAGTGAATGTAATGTAACACAGACCCATACAATGCGCACCACCCCGTGATGTTTTTCTCACTCCTACTAGTGAATCTAATGTAACACACACCCATACAATGGGCACCACCCCGTGATGTTTTTGTCACTCCTACTAGTGAATGTAATGTAACACACAGCCATACAATGCGCACCACCACGTGATGTTTTTCTCACTCCTACTAGTGAATGTAATGCAACACACACCCATACAATGCGCACCACCCCGTGATGTTTTTCTCACTCCTACTAGTGAATGTAATGTAACACACACCCATACAATGCGCACCACCCCGTGATGTTTTTCTCACTCCTACTAGTGAATCTAATGTAACACACAGCTATACAATGCGCACCACCCCGTGATGTTTTTCTCACTCCTACTAGTGAATCTAATGTAACACACACCCATACAATGCGCACCACCCCGTGATGTTTTTCTCACTCCTACTAGTGATTGTAATGTAACACACACCCATACAATGCGCACCACCCCGTGATGTTTTTCTCACTCCTACTAGTGAATGTAATGTAACACACACCCATACAATGCGCACCACCCCGTGATGTTTTTCTCACTCCTACTATTGAATGTAATGTAACACACACCCATACAATGCGCACCTCACCGTGATGTTTTTCTCACTCCTAGTAGTGAATCTAATGTAACACACACCCATACAATGCGCACCACCCCGTGATGTTTTTCTCACTCCTACTAGTGAACCTAATGTAACACACACCCATAAAATGCGCACCACCCCGTGATGTTTTGCTCACTCCTACTAGTGAATCTAATGTAACACACAACCATACAATGCGCACCACCCCGTGATGTTTTTCTCACTCCTACTAGTGAATGTAATGTAACACACACCCATACAATGCGCACCTCCCCGTGATGTTTTTGTCACTCCTACTAGTGAATGTAATGTAACACACCCATACAATGCGCATCACCCCGTGATGTTTTTCTCACTCCTACTAGTGAATCTAATGTAACACACACCCATACAATGCGCACCACCCCGTGATGTTTTTCTCACTCCTACTAGTGAATCTAATGTAACACACACCCATACAATGCGCACCACCCCGTGATGTTTTTCTCACTCCTACTAGTGAATGTAATGTAACACACAACCATACAATGCGCACCACCCCGTGATGATTTTCTCATTCCTACTAGTGAATCTAATGTAACACACACCCATACAATGCGCACCACCCCGTGATGTTTTTCTCACTCCTACTAGTGAATGTAATGTACTACACACCCATACAATGCGCACCACCCCGTGATATTTTTCTCACTCCTACTAGTGAATGTAATGTAACACACACCCATACAATGTGCACCACCCCGTGATGTTTTTCTCACTCCTACTAGTGAATGTAATGTAACACACAGCCATACAATGCGCACCACCACGTGATGTTTTTCTCACTCCTACTAGTGAATGTAATGCAACACACACCCATACAATGCGCACCACCACGTGATGTTTTTCTCACTCATACTAGTGAATGTAATGTAACACACACCCATACAATGCGCACCACCCCGTGATGTTTTTCTCACTCCTACTAGTGAATCTAATGTAACACACACCCCTACAATGCGCACCACCCCGTGATGTTTTTCTCACTCCTACTAGTGAATCTAATGTAACACACACCCATACAATGCGCACCACCCCGTGATGTTTTTCTCACTCCTACTAGTGAATGTAATGTAACACACACCCATACAAGGCGCACCACCCCGTGATGTTTTTCTCACTCCTACTAGTGAATGTAATGTAACACACACCCATACAAGGCGCACCACCCCGTGATGTTTTTCTCACTCCTACTAGTGAATGTAATGTAACACACACCCATACAATGCGCACCTCCCCATGATGGTTTTCTCACTCCTAGTAGTGAATCTAATGTAACACACACCCATACAATGCGCATCACCCCGTGATGTTTTTCTCACTCCTACTAGTGAATCTAATGTAACACACACCCATAAAATGCGCACCACCCCGTTATGTTTTTCTCACTCCTACTAGTGAATGTAATGTAACACACACCCATACAATGCGCACCACCCCGTGATGTTTTTCTCACTCCTACTAGTGAATCTAATGTAACACACACCCATACAATGCGCACCACCCCGTGATGTTTTTCTCACTCCTACTAGTGAATGTAATGTAACACACAGCCATACAATGCGCACCACCACGTGATGTTTTTCTCACTCCTACTAGTGAATGTAATGCACCACACACCCATACAATGCGCACCACCCCGTGATGTTTTTCTCACTCCTACTAGTGAATGTAATGTAACACACACCCATACAATGCGCACCACCCCGTGATGTTTTTCTCACTCCTACTAGTGAATCTAATGTAACACACACCCATACAATGCGCACCACCCCGTGATGTTTTTCTCACTCCTACTAGTGAATCTAATGTAACACACACCCATACAATGCGCACCACCCCGTGATGTTTTTCTCACTCCTACTAGTGAATGTAATGTAACCCACACCCATACAATGCGGACCACCCCGTGATGTTTTTCTCACTCCTACTAGTGAATGTAATGTAACACACACCGATACAATGCGCACCTCCCCGTGATGTTTTTCTCACTCCTAGTAGTGAATCTAAAGTAACACACACCCATACAATGCGCACCACCCCGTGATGTTTTTCTCACTCCTACTAGTGAATGTAATGTAACACACACCCATACAATGCACACCACCCCGTGATGTTTTTCTCACTCCTACTAGTGAATGTAATGTAACACACACCCATACAATGCGCACCACCCCGTGATGTTTTTCTCACTCCTACTAGTGAATGTAATGTAACACACACCCATACAATGCGCACCTCCCCGTAATGTTTTTCTCACTCCTAGTAGTGAATCTAATGTAACACACACCCATACAATGCGCACCACCCCGTGATGTTTTTCTCACTCCTACTAGTGAATGTAATGTAACACACACCCATACAATGCGCACAACCCCGTGATGTTTTTCTCACTCCTACTAGTGAATGTAATGTAACACACACCCATACAATGCGCACCACCCCGGGATGTTTTTCTCACTCCTACTAGTGAATGTAATGTAACACACACCCATACAATGCGCACCTCCCCGTGATGTTTTTCTCACTCCTAGTAGTGAATCTAATGTAACACACACCCATACAATGCGCATCACCCCGTGATGTTTTTCTCACTCCTACTAGTGAATCTAATGTAACACACACCCATAAAATGCGCACCACCCCGTGATGTTTTTCTCACTCCTACTAGTGAATCTAATGTAACACACACCCATACAATGCACACCACCACGTGATGTTTTTCTCACTCCTACTAGTGAATGTAATGTAACACACCCATACAATTCGCACCACCCCGTGATGTTTTTCTCACTCCTACTAGTGAATCTAATGTAACACACACCCATACAATGCGCACCACCCCGTGATGTTTTTCTCACTCCTACTAGTGAATGCATTGTAACACACACCCATACAATGCACACCACCCCGTGATGTTTTTCTCACTCCTACTAGTGAATGTAATGTAACACACACCCATACAATGCGCACCACCCCGTGATGTTTTTCTCACTCCTACTAGTGAATCTAATGTAACACACAGCCATACAATGCGCACCACCCCGTGATGTTTTTCTCACTCCTACTAGTGAATGTAATGTAACACACACCCATACAATGCGCACCACCACGTGATGTTTTTCTCACTCCTACTAGTGAATGTAATGCACCACACACCCATACAATGCGCACCACCCCGTGATGTTTTTCTCACTCCTACTATTGAATGTAATGTAACACACACCCATACAATGCGCACCTCACCGTGATGTTTTTCTCACTCCTAGTAGTGAATCTAATGTAACACACACCCATACAATGCGCACCACCCCGTGATGTTTTTCTCACTCCTACTAGTGAATCTAATGTAACACACACCCATAAAATGCGCACCACCCCGTGATGTTTTTCTCACTCCTACTAGTGAATCTAATGTAACACACAACCATACAATGCGCACCACCCCGTGATGTTTTTCTCACTCCTACTAGTGAATGTAATGTAACACACACCCATACAATGCGCACCTCCCCGTGATGTTTTTCTCACTCCTACTAGTGAATGTAATGTAACACACCCATACAATGCGCATCACCCCGTGATGTTTTTCTCACTCCTACTAGTGAATCTAGTGTAACACACACCCATACAATGCGCACCACCCCGTGATGTTTTTCTCACTCCTACTAGTGAATCTAATGTAACACACACCCATACAATGCGCACCACCCCGTGATGTTTTTCTCACTCCTACTAGTGAATGTAATGTAACACACAACCATACAATGCGCACCACCCGTGATGATTTTCTCACTCCTACTAGTGAATCTAATGTAACACACACCCATACAATGCGCACCACCCCGTGATGTTTTTCTCACTCCTACTAGTGAATGTAATGTACTACACACCCATACAATGCGCACCACCCCGTGATGTTTTTCTCACTCCTACTAGTGAATGTAATGTAACACACACCCATACAATGTGCACCACCCCATGATGTTTTTCTCACTCCTACTAGTGAATGTAATGTAACACACAGCCATACAATGCGCACCACCACGTGATGTTTTTCTCACTCCTACTAGTGAATGTAATGCAACACACACCCATACAATGCGCACCACCCCGTGATGTTTTTCTCACTCATACTAGTGAATGTAATGTAACACACACCCATACAATGCGCACCACCCCGTGATGTTTTTCTCACTCCTACTAGTGAATCTAATGTAACACACACCCCTACAATGCGCACCACCCCGTGATGTTTTTCTCACTCCTACTAGTGAATCTAATGTAACACACACCCATACAATGCGCACCACCCCGTGATGTTTTTCTCACTCCTACTAGTGAATGTAATGTAACACACACCCATACAAGGCGCACCACCCCGTGATGTTTTTCTCACTCCTACTAGTGAATGTAATGTAACACACACCCATACAAGGCGCACCACCCCGTGATGTTTTTCTCACTCCTACTAGTGAATGTAATGTAACACACACCCATACAATGCGCACCTCCCCGTGATGGTTTTCTCACTCCTAGTAGTGAATCTAATGTAACACACACCCATACAATGCGCATCACCCCGTGATGTTTTTCTCACTCCTACTAGTGAATCTAATGTAACACACACCCATAAAATGCGCACCACCCCGTGATGTTTTTCTCACTCCTACTAGTGAATGTAATGTAACACACACCCATACAATGCGCACCACCCCGTGATGTTTTTCTCACTCCTACTAGTGAATCTAATGTAACACACACCCATACAATGCGCACCACCCCGTGATGTTTTTCTCACTCCTACTAGTGAATGTAATGTAACACCCCCATACAATTCGCACCACCCCGTGATGTTTTTCTCACTCCTACTAGTGAATGTAATGTAACACACACCCATACAATGCGCACCACCCCGTGATGATTTCTCACTCCTACTAGTGAATGTAATGTAACACACAGCCATACAACGCGCACCACCCCGTGATGTTTTTCTCACTCCTACTAGTGAATCTAATGTAACACACACCGATACAATGCGCACCACCCCGTGATGTTTTTCTCACTCCTACTAGTGAATCTAATGTAACACACACCCATACAATGCGCACCACCCCGTGATGTTTTTCTCACTCCTACTATTGAATGTAATGTAACACACACCCATACAATGCGCACCTCACCGTGATGTTTTTCTCACTCCTAGTAGTGAATCTAATGTAACACACACCCATACAATGCGCACCACCCCGTGATGTTTTTCTCACTCCTACTAGTGAATCTAATGTAACACACACCCATAAAATGCGCACCACCCCGTGATGTTTTTCTCACTCCTACTAGTGAATCTAATGTAACACACAACCATACAATGCGCACCACCCCGTGATGTTTTTCTCACTCCTACTAGTGAATGTAATGTAACACACACCCATACAATGCGCACCTCCCCGTGATGTTTTTCTCACTCCTACTAGTGAATGTAATGTAACACACCCATACAATGCGCATCACCCCGTGATGTTTTTCTCACTCCTACTAGTGAATCTAGTGTAACACACACCCATACAATGCGCACCACCCCGTGATGTTTTTCTCACTCCTACTAGTGAATCTAATGTAACACACACCCATACAATGCGCACCACCCCGTGATGTTTTTCTCACTCCTACTAGTGAATGTAATGTAACACACAACCATACAATGCGCACCACCCGTGATGATTTTCTCACTCCTACTAGTGAATCTAATGTAACACACACCCATACAATGCGCACCACCCCGTGATGTTTTTCTCACTCCTACTAGTGAATGTAATGTACTACACACCCATACAATGCGCACCACCCCGTGATGTTTTTCTCACTCCTACTAGTGAATGTAATGTAACACACACCCATACAATGTGCACCACCCCATGATGTTTTTCTCACTCCTACTAGTGAATGTAATGTAACACACAGCCATACAATGCGCACCACCACGTGATGTTTTTCTCACTCCTACTAGTGAATGTAATGCAACACACACCCATACAATGCGCACCACCCCGTGATGTTTTTCTCACTCATACTAGTGAATGTAATGTAACACACACCCATACAATGCGCACCACCCCGTGATGTTTTTCTCACTCCTACTAGTGAATCTAATGTAACACACACCCCTACAATGCGCACCACCCCGTGATGTTTTTCTCACTCCTACTAGTGAATCTAATGTAACACACACCCATACAATGCGCACCACCCCGTGATGTTTTTCTCACTCCTACTAGTGAATGTAATGTAACACACACCCATACAAGGCGCACCACCCCGTGATGTTTTTCTCACTCCTACTAGTGAATGTAATGTAACACACACCCATACAAGGCGCACCACCCCGTGATGTTTTTCTCACTCCTACTAGTGAATGTAATGTAACACACACCCATACAATGCGCACCTCCCCGTGATGGTTTTCTCACTCCTAGTAGTGAATCTAATGTAACACACACCCATACAATGCGCATCACCCCGTGATGTTTTTCTCACTCCTACTAGTGAATCTAATGTAACACACACCCATAAAATGCGCACCACCCCGTGATGTTTTTCTCACTCCTACTAGTGAATGTAATGTAACACACACCCATACAATGCGCACCACCCCGTGATGTTTTTCTCACTCCTACTAGTGAATCTAATGTAACACACACCCATACAATGCGCACCACCCCGTGATGTTTTTCTCACTCCTACTAGTGAATGTAATGTAACACCCCCATACAATTCGCACCACCCCGTGATGTTTTTCTCACTCCTACTAGTGAATGTAATGTAACACACACCCATACAATGCGCACCACCCCGTGATGATTTCTCACTCCTACTAGTGAATGTAATGTAACACACAGCCATACAACGCGCACCACCCCGTGATGTTTTTCTCACTCCTACTAGTGAATCTAATGTAACACACACCGATACAATGCGCACCACCCCGTGATGTTTTTCTCACTCCTACTAGTGAATCTAATGTAACACACACCCATACAATGCGCACCACCCCGTGATGTTTTTCTCACTCCTACTAGTGAATCCAATGTAACACACACCCATACAATGCGCACCACCCCGTGATGTTTTTCTCACTCCTACTAGTGAATGTAATGTAACACACACCCATACAAGGCGCACCACCCCGTGATGTTTTTCTCACTCCTACTAGTGAATGTAATGTAACACACACCCATACAATGTGCACCACCCCGTGATGTTTATCTCACTCCTACTATTGAATCTAATGTAACACACACCCATACAATGCGCACCTCCCCGTGATGTTTTTCTCACTCCTACTAGTGAATGTAATGTAACACACACCCATACAATGCGCACCACCCCGTGATGTTTTTCTCACTCCTACTAGTGAATCTAATGTAACACACACCCATACAATGCGCACCACCCCGTGATGTTTTTCTCACTCCTACTAGTGAATGTAATGTAACACACAGCCATACAATGCGCACCACCACGTGATGTTTTTCTCACTCCTACTAGTGAA
Organism: Cavia porcellus; assembly: GCF_034190915.1. Lineage (NCBI taxonomy): Eukaryota > Metazoa > Chordata > Mammalia > Rodentia > Caviidae > Cavia > Cavia porcellus. Next base: position 1,412,800 of record NW_026947568.1, read on the forward strand.
TGTAATGCAACACACACCCATACAATGCGCACCACCCCGTGATGTTTTTCTCACTCCTACTAGTGAATGTAATGTAACACACACCCATACAATGCGCACCACCCCGTGATGTTTTTCTCACTCCTACTAGTGAATCTAATGTAACACACACCCATACAATGCGCACCACCCCGTGATGTTTTTCTCACTCCTACTAGTGAATCTAATGTAACACACACCCATACAATGCGCACCAACCCGTGATGTTTTTCTCACTCCTACTAGTGAATGTAATGTAACACACACCCATACAATGCGCACCACCCCGTGATGTTCTTCTCACTCCTACTAGTGAATGTAATGTAACACACACCCATACAATGCGCACCTCCCCGTGATGTTTTTCTCACTCCTAGTAGTGAATCTAATGTAACACACACCCATACAATGCGCACCACCCCGTGATGTTTTTCTCACTCCTACTAGTGAATGTAATGTAACACACACCCATACAATGCGCACCACCCCGTGATGTTTTTCTCACTCCTACTAGTGAATGTAATGTAACACACACCCATACAATGCGCACCACCCCGTGATGTTTTTCTCACTCCTACTAGTGAATGTAATGTAACACACACCCATACAATGCGCACCTCCCCGTGATGTTTTTCTCACTCCTAGTAGTGAATCTAATGTAACACACACCCGTACAATGCGCACCACCCCGTGATGTTTTTCTCACTCCTACGAGTGAATCTAATGTAACACACACCCATACAATGCGCACCACCCCGTGATGTTTTTCTCACTCCTACTAGTGAATCTAATGTAACACACACCCATACAATGCGCACCACCACGTGATGTTTTTCTCACTCCTACTAGTGAATGTAATGTAACACACCCATACAATTCGCACCACCCCGTGATGTTTTTCTCACTCCTACTAGTGAATGTAATGTAACACACACCCATACAATGCGCACCACCCCGTGATGTTTTTCTCACTCCTACTAGTGAATGCATTGTAACACACACCCATACAATGCGCACCACCCCGTGATGTTTTTCTCACTCCTACTAGTGAATGTAATGTAACACACACCCATACAATGCGCACCACCCCGTGATGTTTTTCTCACTCCTACTAGTGAATGTAATGTAACACACAGCCATACAATGCGCACCACCCCGTGATGTTTTTCTCACTCCTACTAGTGAATCTAATGTAACACACACCCATACAATGCGCACCACCCCGTGATGTTTTTCTCACTCCTACTAGTGAATCTAATGTAACACACACCCATACAATGCGCACCACCCCGTGATGTTTTTCTCACTCCTACTAGTGGATCTAATGTAACACTCACCCATACAATGCGCACCACCCCGTGATATTTTTCTCACTCCTACTAGTGAATCTAATGTAACACACACCCATACAATGCGCACCACCCCGTGATGTTTTTCTCACTCCTACTAGTGAATCTAATGTAACACACACCCATACAATGCGCACCACCCCGTGATGTTTTTCTCACTCCTACTAGTGAATCTAATGTAACACACACCCATACAATGCGCACCACCCCGTGATGTTTTTCTCACTCCTACTAGTGAATGTAATGTAACACACACCCATACAAGGCGCACCACCCCGTGATGTTTTTCTCCCTCCTACTAGTGAATGTAATGTAACACACACCCATACAATGTGCACCACCCCGTGATGTTTTTCTCACTCCTACTAGTGAATCTAATGTAACACACACCCATACAATGCGCACCACCCCGTGATGTTTTTCTCACTCCTTCTAGTGAATGTAATGTAACACACACCCATACAATGCGCACCACCCCGTGATGTTTTTCTCACTCCTACTAGTGAATCTAATGTAACACACACCCATACAATGGGCACCACCCCGTGATGTTTTTCTCACTCCTACTAGTGAATGTAATGTAACACACAGCCATACAATGCGCACCACCACGTGATGTTTTTCTCACTCCTACTAGTGAATGTAATGCAACACACACCCATACAATGCGCACCACCCCGTGATGTTTTTCTCACTCCTACTAGTGAATGTAATGTAACACACACCCATACAATGCGCACCACCCCGTGATGTTTTTCTCACTCCTACTAGTGAATCTAATGTAACACACAGCTATACAATGCGCACCACCCCGTGATGTTTTTCTCACTCCTACTAGTGAATCTAATGTAACACACACCCATACAATGCGCACCACCCCGTGATGTTTTTCTCACTCCTACTAGTGAATGTAATGTAACACACACCCATACAATGCGCACCACCACGTGATGTTTTTCTCACTCCTACTAGTGAATGTAATGTAACACACACCCATACAATGCGCACCACCCCGTGATGTTTTTCTCACTCCTACTATTGAATGTAATGTAACACACACCCATACAATGCGCACCTCACCGTGATGTTTTTCTCACTCCTAGTAGTGAATCTAATGTAACACACACCCATACAATGCGCACCACCCCGTGATGTTTTTCTCACTCCTACTAGTGAACCTAATGTAACACACACCCATAAAATGCGCACCACCCCGTGATGTTTTGCTCACTCCTACTAGTGAATCTAATGTAACACACAACCATACAATGCGCACCACCCCGTGATGTTTTTCTCACTCCTACTAGTGAATGTAATGTAACACACACCCATACAATGCGCACCTCCCCGTGATGTTTTTCTCACTCCTACTAGTGAATGTAATGTAACACACCCATACAATGCGCATCACCCCGTGATGTTTTTCTCACTCCTACTAGTGAATCTAATGTAACACACACCCATACAATGCGCACCACCCCGTGATGTTTTTCTCACTCCTACTAGTGAATCTAATGTAACACACACCCATACAATGCGCACCACCCCGTGATGTTTTTCTCACTCCTACTAGTGAATGTAATGTAACACACAACCATACAATGCGCACCACCCCGTGATGATTTTCTCATTCCTACTAGTGAATCTAATGTAACACACACCCATACAATGCGCACCTCCCCGTGATGTTTTTCTCACTCCTACTAGTGAATGTAATGTACTACACACCCATACAATGCGCACCACCCCGTGATATTTTTCTCACTCCTACTAGTGAATGTAATGTAACACACACCCATACAATGTGCACCACCCCGTGATGTTTTTCTCACTCCTACTAGTGAATGTAATGTAACACACAGCCATACAATGCGCACCACCACGTGATGTTTTTCTCACTCCTACTAGTGAATGTAATGCAACACACACCCATACAATGCGCACCACCACGTGATGTTTTTCTCACTCATACTAGTGAATGTAATGTAACACACACCCATACAATGCGCACCACCCCGTGATGTTTTTCTCACTCCTACTAGTGAATCTAATGTAACACACACCCCTACAATGCGCACCACCCCGTGATGTTTTTCTCACTCCTACTAGTGAATCTAATGTAACACACACCCATACAATGCGCACCACCCCGTGATGTTTTTCTCACTCCTACTAGTGAATGTAATGTAACACACACCCATACAAGGCGCACCACCCCGTGATGTTTTTCTCACTCCTACTAGTGAATGTAATGTAACACACACCCATACAAGGCGCACCACCCCGTGATGTTTTTCTCACTCCTACTAGTGAATGTAATGTAACACACACCCATACAATGCGCACCTCCCCGTGATGGTTTTCTCACTCCTAGTAGTGAATCTAATGTAACACACACCCATACAATGCGCATCACCCCGTGATGTTTTTCTCACTCCTACTAGTGAATCTAATGTAACACACACCCATAAAATGCGCACCACCCCGTGATGTTTTTCTCACTCCTACTAGTGAATGTAATGTAACACACACCCATACAATGCGCACCACCCCGTGATGTTTTTCTCACTCCTACTAGTGAATCTAATGTAACACACACCCATACAATGCGCACCACCCCGTGATGTTTTTCTCACTCCTACTAGTGAATGTAATGTAACACACAGCCATACAATGCGCACCACCACGTGATGTTTTTCTCACTCCTACTAGTGAATGTAATGCACCACACACCCATACAATGCGCACCACCCCGTGATGTTTTTCTCACTCCTACTAGTGAATGTAATGTAACACACACCCATACAATGCGCACCACCCCGTGATGTTTTTCTCACTCCTACTAGTGAATCTAATGTAACACACACCCATACAATGCGCACCACCCCGTGATGTTTTTCTCACTCCTACTAGTGAATCTAATGTAACACACACCCATACAATGCGCACCACCCCGTGATGTTTTTCTCACTCCTACTAGTGAATGTAATGTAACCCACACCCATACAATGCGGACCACCCCGTGATGTTTTTCTCACTCCTACTAGTGAATGTAATGTAACACACACCGATACAATGCGCACCTCCCCGTGATGTTTTTCTCACTCCTAGTAGTGAATCTAAAGTAACACACACCCATACAATGCGCACCACCCCGTGATGTTTTTCTCACTCCTACTAGTGAATGTAATGTAACACACACCCATACAATGCACACCACCCCGTGATGTTTTTCTCACTCCTACTAGTGAATGTAATGTAACACACACCCATACAATGCGCACCACCCCGTGATGTTTTTCTCACTCCTACTAGTGAATGTAATGTAACACACACCCATACAATGCGCACCTCCCCGTAATGTTTTTCTCACTCCTAGTAGTGAATCTAATGTAACACACACCCATACAATGCGCACCACCCCGTGATGTTTTTCTCACTCCTACTAGTGAATGTAATGTAACACACACCCATACAATGCGCACAACCCCGTGATGTTTTTCTCACTCCTACTAGTGAATGTAATGTAACACACACCCATACAATGCGCACCACCCCGGGATGTTTTTCTCACTCCTACTAGTGAATGTAATGTAACACACACCCATACAATGCGCACCTCCCCGTGATGTTTTTCTCACTCCTAGTAGTGAATCTAATGTAACACACACCCATACAATGCGCACCACCCCGTGATGTTTTTCTCACTCCTACTAGTGAATCTAATGTAACACACACCCATAAAATGCGCACCACCCCGTGATGTTTTTCTCACTCCTACTAGTGAATCTAATGTAACACACACCCATACAATGCACACCACCACGTGATGTTTTTCTCACTCCTACTAGTGAATGTAATGTAACACACCCATACAATTCGCACCACCCCGTGATGTTTTTCTCACTCCTACTAGTGAATCTAATGTAACACACACCCATACAATGAGCACCACCCCGTGATGTTTTTCTCACTCCTACTAGAGAATGCATTGTAACACACACCCATACAATGCACACCACCCCGTGATGTTTTTCTCACTCCTAGTAGTGAATCTAATGTAACACACACCCATACAATGCGCACCACCCCGTGATGTTTTTCTCACTCCTACTAGTGAATGTAATGTAACACACACCCATACAATGCGCACCACCCCGTGATGTTTTTCTCACTCCTACTAGTGAATCTAATGTAACACACACCCATACAATGCGCACCACCCCGTGATGTTTTTCTCACTCCTACTAGTGAATGTAATGTAACACACACCCATACAATGCGCACCTCCCCGTGATGTTTTTCTCACTCCTAGTAGTGAATCTAATGTAACACACACCCATACAATGCGCACCACCCCGTGATGTTTTTCTCACTCCTACTAGTGAATGTAATGTAACACACACCCATACAATGCGCACCACCCCGTGATGTTTTTCTCACTCCTACTAGTGAATCTAATGTAACACACACCCATAAAATGCGCACCACCCCGTGATGTTTTTCTCACTCCTACTAGTGAATCTAATGTAACACACACCCATACAATGCACACCACCACGTGATGTTTTTCTCACTCCTACTAGTGAATGTAATGTAACACACCCATACAATTCGCACCACCCCGTGATGTTTTTCTCACTCCTACTAGTGAATCTAATGTAACACACACTCATACAATGCGCACCACCCCGTGATGTTTTTCTCACTCCTACTAGTGAATGCATTGTAACACACACCCATACAATGCACACCACCCCGTGATGTTTTTCTCACTCCTACTAGTGAATGTAATGTAACACACCCATACAATTCGCACCACCCCGTGATGTTTTTCTCACTCCTACTAGTGAATCTAATGTAACACACACCCATACAATGAGCACCACCCCGTGATGTTTTTCTCACTCCTACTAGTGAATGCATTGTAACACACACCCATACAATGCACACCACCCCGTGATGTTTTTCTCACTCCTAGTAGTGAATCTAATGTAACACACACCCATACAATGCGCACCACCCCGTGATGTTTTTCTCACTCCTACTAGTGAATGTAATGTAACACACACCCATACAATGCGCACCACCCCGTGATGTTTTTCTCACTCCTACTAGTGAATCTAATGTAACACACACCCATACAATGCGCACCACCCCGTGATGTTTTTCTCACTCCTACTAGTGAATGTAATGTAACACACACCCATACAATGCGCACCTCCCCGTGATGTTTTTCTCACTCCTAGTAGTGAATCTAATGTAACACACACCCATACAATGCGCACCACCCCGTGATGTTTTTCTCACTCCTACTAGTGAATGTAATGTAACACACACCCATACAATGCGCACCACCCCGTGATGTTTTTCTCACTCCTACTAGTGAATCTAATGTAACACACACCCATAAAATGCGCACCACCCCGTGATGTTTTTCTCACTCCTACTAGTGAATCTAATGTAACACACACCCATACAATGCACACCACCACGTGATGTTTTTCTCACTCCTACTAGTGAATGTAATGTAACACACCCATACAATTCGCACCACCCCGTGATGTTTTTCTCACTCCTACTAGTGAATCTAATGTAACACACACTCATACAATGCGCACCACCCCGTGATGTTTTTCTCACTCCTACTAGTGAATGCATTGTAACACACACCCATACAATGCACACCACCCCGTGATGTTTTTCTCACTCCTACTAGTGAATGTAATGTAACACACACCCATACAATGCACACCACCCCGTGATGTTTTTCTCACTCCTACTAGTGAATGTAATGTAACACACACCCATACAATGCGCACCACCCCGTGATGTTTTTCTCACTCCTACTAGTGAATGTAATGTAACACACACCCATACAATGCGCACCACCCCGTGATGTTTTTCTCACTCCTACTAGTGAATCTAATGTAACACACACCCATACAATGCGCACCACCCCGTGATGTTTTTCTCACTCCTACTAGTGAATCTAATATAACACACACCCATACAATGCGCACCACCCCGTGATGTTTATCTCACTCCTACTAGTGAATCTAATGTAACACACACCCATACAATGCGCACCACCCCGTGATGTTTTTCTCACTCCTACTAGTGAATGTAATGTAACACACACCCATACAATGCGCACCACCCCGTGATGTTTTTCTCACTCCTACTAGTGAATCTAATGTAACACACACCCATACAATGCGCACCACCCCGTGATGTTTTTCTCACTCCTACTAGTGAATCTAATGTAACACACACCCATACAATGCGCACCACCCCGTGATGTTTTTCTCACTCCTACTAGTGAATGTAATGTAACACACACCCATACAATGCGGACCACCCCGTGATGTTTTTCTCACTCCTACTAGTGAATGTAATGTAACACACACCCATACAATGCGCACCTCCCCGTGATGTTTTTCTCACTCCTAGTAGTGAATCTAATGTAACACACACCCATACAATGCGCACCACCCCGTGATGTTTTTCTCACTCCTACTAGTGAATGTAATGTAACACACACCCATACAATGCGCACCACCCCGTGATGTTTTTCTCACTCCTACTAGTGAATCTAATGTAACACACACCCATACAATGCGCACCACCCCGTGATGTTTTTCTCACTCCTACTAGTGAATGTAATGTAACACACACCCATACAATGCGCACCTCCCCGTGATGTTTTTCTCACTCCTAGTAGTGAATCTAATGTAACACACACCCATACAATGCGCACCACCCCGTGATGTTTTTCTCACTCCTACTAGTGAATGTAATGTAACACACACCCATACAATGCGCACCACCCCGTGATGTTTTTCTCACTCCTACTAGTGAATCTAATGTAACACACACCCATACAATGCGCACCACCCCGTGATGTTTTTCTCACTCCTACTAGTGAATCTAATGTAACACACACCCATACAATGCACACCACCACGTGATGTTTTTCTCACTCCTACTAGTGAATGTAATGTAACACACCCATACAATTCGCACCACCCCGTGATGTTTTTCTCACTCCTACTAGTGAATCTAATGTAACACACACCCATACAATGCGCACCACCCCGTGATGTTTTTCTCACTCCTACTAGTGAATGCATTGTAACACACACCCATACAATGCACACCACCCCGTGATGTTTTTCTCACTCCTACTAGTGAATGTAATGTAACACACACCCATACAATGCACACCACCCCGTGATGTTTTTCTCACTCCTACTAGTGAATGTAATGTAACACACACCCATACAATGCGCACCACCCCGTGATGTTTTTCTCACTCCTACTAGTGAATGTAATGTAACACACACCCATACAATGCGCACCACCCCGTGATGTTTTTCTCACTCCTACTAGTGAATCTAATGTAACACACACCCATACAATGCGCACCACCCCGTGATGTTTTTCTCACTCCTACTAGTGAATCTAATATAACACACACCCATACAATGCGCACCACCCCGTGATGTTTTTCTCACTCCTACTAGTGAATCTAATGTAACACACACCCATACAATGCGCACCACCCCGTGATGTTTTTCTCACTCCTACTAGTGAATGTAATGTAACACACACCCATACAATGCGCACCACCCCGTGATGTTTTTCTCACTCCTACTAGTGAATCTAATGTAACACACACCCATACAATGCGCACCACCCCGTGATGTTTTTCTCACTCCTACTAGTGAATGTAATGTAACACACAGCCATACAATGCGCACCACCACGTGATGTTTTTCTCACTCCTACTAGTGAATGTAATGTAACACACACCCATACAATGCGCACCACCCCGTGATGTTTTTCTCACTCCTACTAGTGAATCTAATGTAACGCACACCCATACAATGCGCACCACCCCGTGATGTTTTTCTCACTCCTACTAGTGAATCTAATGTAACACACACCCATACAATGCGCACCACCCCGTGATGTTTTTCTCACTCCTACTAGTGAATGTAATGTAACACACACCCATACAATGCAGACCACCCCGTGATGTTTTTCTCACTCCTACTAGTGAATGTAATGTAACACACACCCATACAATGCGCACCTCCCCGTGATGTTTTTCTCACTCCTAGTAGTGAATCTAATGTAACACACACCCATACAATGCGCACCACCCCGTGATGTTTTTCTCACTCCTACTAGTGAAGGTAATGTAACACACACCCATACAATGCGCACCACCCCGTGATGTTTTTCTCACTCCTACTAGTGAATGTAATGTAACACACACCCATACAATGCGCACCACCCCGTGATGTTTTTCTCACTCCTACTAGTGAATGTCATGTAACACACACCCATACAATGCGCACCTCCCCGTGATGTTTTTCTCACTCCTAGTAGTGAATCTAATGTAACACACACCCATACAATGCGCACCACCGAGTGATGTTTTTCTCACTCCTACTAGTGAATGTAATGTAACACACACCCATACAATGCGCACAACCCCGTGATGTTTTTCTCACTCCTACTAGTGAAAGTAATGTAACACACACCCATACAATGTGCACCACCCCGGGATGTTTTTCTGACTCCTACTAGTGAATGTAATGTAACACACACCCATACAATGCGCACCTCCCCGTGATGTTTTTCTCAATCCTAGTAGTGAATCTAATGTAACACACACCCATACAATGCGCACCACCCCGTGATGTTTTTCTCACTCCTACTAGTGAATCTAATGTAACACACACCCATAAAATGCGCACCACCCCGTGATGTTTTTCTCACTCCTACTAGTGAATCTAATGTAACACACAACCATACAATGCACACCACCACGTGATGTTTTTCTCACTCCTACTAGTGAATGTAATGTAACACACCCATACAATTCGCACCACCCCGTGATGTTTTTCTCACTCCTACTAGTGAATCTAATGTAACACACACCCATACAATGCGCACCACCCCGTGATGTTTTTCTCACTCCTACTAGTGAATGCATTGTAACACACACCCATACAATGCACTCCACCCCATGATGTTTTTCTCACTCCTACTAGTGAATGTAATGTAACACACACCCATACAATGCGCATCACCCCGTGATGTTTTTCTCACTCCTACTAGTGAATGTAATGTAACACACAGCCATACAATGCGCACCACCCCGTGATGTTTTTCTCACTCTTACTAGTGAATCTAATGTAACACACACCCATACAATGCGCACCACCCCGTGATGTTTTTCTCACTCCTACTAGTGAATCTAATGTAACACACACCCATACAATGCGCACCACCCCGTGATGTTTTTCTCACTCCTACTAGTGAATCTAATGTAACACACACCCATACAATGCGCACCACCCCGTGATGTTTTTCTCACTCCTACTAGTGAATGTAATGTAACACACACCCATACAAGGCGCACCACCCCGTGATGTTTTTCTCACTCCTACTAGTGAATGTAATGTAACACACACCCATACAATGTGCACCACCCCGTGATGTTTTTCTCACTCCTACTAGTGAATGTAATGTAACACACACCCATACAATGCGCACCACCCCGTGATGTTTTTCTCACTCCTACTAGTGAATCTAATGTAACACACACCCATACAATGCGCACCACCCCGTGATGTTTTTCTCACTCCTACTAGTGAATGTAATGTAACACACAGCCATAAAATGCGCACCGCCACGTGATTTTTTTCTCACTCCTACTAGTGAATGTAATGCAACACACACCCATGCAATGCGCACCACCCCGTGATGTTTTTCTCACTCCTACTAGTGAATGTAATGTAACACACACCCATACAATGCGCACCACCCCATGATGTTTTTCTCACTCCTACTAGTGAATCTAATGTAACACACACCCATACAATGCGCACCACCCCGTGATGTTTTTCTCACTCCTACTAGTGAATCTAATGTAACACACACCCATACAATGCGCACCACCCCGTGATGTTTTTCTCACTCCTACTAGTGAATGTAATGTAACACACACCCATACAATGCGCACCACCCCGTGATGTTTTTCTCACTCCTACTAGTGAATGTAATGTAACACACACCCATACAATGCGCACCTCCCCGTGATGTTTTTCTCACTCCTAGTAGTGAATCTAATGTAACACACACCCATACAATGCGCACCACCCCGTGATGTTTTTCTCACTCCTACTAGTGAATGTAATGTAACACACACCCATACAATGCGCACCACCCCATGATGTTTTTCTCACTCCTACTAGTGAATGTAATGTAACACACACCCATACAATGCGCACCACCCCGTGATGTTTTTCTCACTCCTACTAGTGAATGTAATGTAACACACACCCATACAATGCGCACCTCCCCGTGATGTTTTTCTCACTCCTACTAGTGAATCTAATGTAACACACACCCATACAATGCGCACCACCCCGTGATGTTTTTCTCACTCCTACTAGTGAATCTAATGTAACACACACCCATACAATGCGCACCACCCCGTGATGTTTTTCTCACTCCTACTAGTGAATCTAATGTAACACACACCCATACAATGCGCACCACCACGTGATGTTTTTCTCACTCCTACTAGTGAATGTAATGTAACACACACCCATACAATGCGCACCACCCCGTGATGTTTTTCTCACTCCTACTAGTGAATGTAATGTAACACACACCCATACAATGCGCACCACCCCGTGATGTTTTTCTCACTCCTACTAGTGAATGCATTGTAACACACACCCATACAATGCGCACCACCCCGTGATGTTTTTCTCACTCCTACTAGTGAATGTAAAGTAACACACACCCATACAATGCGCACCACCCCGTGATGTTTTTCTCACTCCTACTAGTTAATGTAATGTAACACACAGCCATACAATGCGCACCACCCCGTGATGTTTTTCTCACTCCTACTAGTGAATGTAATGTAACACACACCCATACAATGCGCACCACCCCGTGATGTTTTTCTCACTCCTACTAGTGAATCTAATGTAACACACACCCATACAATGTGCACCACCCCGTGATGTTTTTCTCACTCCTACTAGTGAATCTAATGTAACACACACCCATACAATGCGCACCACCCCGTGATGTTTTTCTCACTCCTACTAGTGAATGTAATGTAACACACACCCATACAATGCGCACCACCCCGTGATGTTTTTCTCACTCCTACTAGTGAATGTAATGTAACACACACCCATACAATGCGCACCACCCCGTGATGTTTTTCTCACTCCTACTAGTGAATGTAATGTAACACACAGCCATACAAGGCGCACCACCCCGTGATGTTTTTCTCACTCCTACTAGTGAATGTAATGTAACACACACCCATACAATGTGCACCACCCCGTGATGTTTTTCTCACTCCTACTAGTGAATCTAATGTAACACACACCCATACAATGCGCACCACCCCGTGATGTTTTTCTCACTCCTACTAGTGAATGTAATGTAACACACACCCATACAATGCGCACCACCCCGTGATGTTTTTCTCACTCCTACTAGTGAATCTAATGTAACACACACCCATACAATGCGCACCACCCCGTGATGTTTTTCTCACTCCTACTAGTGAATGTAATGTAACACACAGCCATACAATGCGCACAACCACGTGATGTTTTTCTCACTCCTACTAGTGAATGTAATGCAACACACACCCATACAATGCGCACCACCCCGTGATGTTTTTCTCACTCCTACTAGTGAATGTAATGTAACACACACCCATACAATGTGCACCACCCCGTGATGTTTTTCTCACTCCTACTAGTGAATCTAAGGTAACACACAGCCATACAATGCGCACCACCCCATGATGTTTTTCTCACTCCTACTAGTGAATCTAATGTAACACACACCCATACAATGCGCACCATCCCGTGATGTTTTTCTCACTCCTACTAGTGAATGTAATGTAACACACACCCATACAATGCGCACCACCCCGTGATGTTTTTCTCACTCCTACTAGTGAATGTAATGTAACACACCCATACAATTCGCACCACCCCGTGATGTTTTTCTCACTCCTACTAGTGAATCTAATGTAACACACACCCATACAATGCGCACCACCCCGTGATGTTTTTCTCACTCCTACTAGTGAATGCATTGTAACACACACCCATACAATGCACACCACCCCGTGATGTTTTTCTCACTCCTACTAGTGAATGTAATGTAACACACACCCATACAATGCGCACCACCCCGTGATGTTTTTCTCACTCCTACTAGTGAATGTAATGTAACACACAGCCATACAATGCGCACCACCCCGTGATGTTTTTCTCACTCTTACTAGTGAATCTAATGTAACACACACCCATACAATGCGCACCACCCCGTGATGTTTTTCTCACTCCTACTAGTGAATCTAATATAACACACACCCATACAATGCGCACCACCCCGTGATGTTTTTCTCACTCCTACTAGTGAATCTAATGTAACACACACCCATACAATGCGCACCACCCCGTGATGTTTTTCTCACTCCTACTAGTGAATGTAATGTAACACACACCCATACAAGGCGCACCACCCGGTGATGTTTTTCTCACTCCTACTAGTGAATGTAATGTAACACACACCCATACAATGTGCACCACCCCGTGATGTTTTTCTCACTCCTACTAGTGAATGTAATGTAACACACACCCATACAATGCGCAGCACCCCGTGATGTTTTTCTCACTCCTACTAGTGAATCTAATGTAACACACACCCATACAATGCGCACCACCCCGTGATCTTTTTCTCACTCCTACTAGTGAATGTAATGTAACACACAGCCATAAAATGCGCACCGCCACGTGGTGTTTTTCTCACTCCTACTAGTGAATGTAATGCAACACACACCCATACAATGCGCACCACCCCGTGATGTTTTTCTCACTCCTACTAGTGAATGTAATGTAACACACACCCATACAATGCGCACGACCCCATGATGTTTTTCTCACTCCTACTAGTGAATCTAATGTAACACACACCCATACAATGCGCACCACCCCGTGATGTTTTTCTCACTCCTACTAGTGAATCAAATGTAACACACACCCATACAATGCGCACCACCCCGTGATGTTTTTCTCACTCCTACTAGTGAATGTAATGTAACACACACCCATACAATGCGCACCACCCCGTGATGTTTTTCTCACTCCTACTAGTGAATGTAATGTAACACACACCCATACAATGCGCACCTCCCCGTGATGTTTTTCTCACTCCTAGTAGTGAATCTAATGTAACACACACCCATACAATGCGCACCACCCCGTGATGTTTTTCTCACTCCTACTAGTGAATGTAACGTAACACACACCCATACAATGCGCACCACCCCGTGATGTTTTTCTCACTCCTACTAGTGAATGTAATGTAACACACACCCATACAATGCGCACCACCCTGTGATGTTTTTCTCACTCCTACTAGTGAATGTAATGTAACACACACCCATACAATGCGCACCTCCCCGTGATGTTTTTCTCACTCCTAGTAGTGAATCTAATGTAACACACACCCATACAATGCGCACCACCCCGTGATGTTTTTCTCACTCCTACTAGTGAATCTAATGTAACACACACCCATAAAATGCGCACCACCCCGTGATGTTTTTCTCACTCCTACTAGTGAATCTAATGTAACACACACCCATACAATGCGCACCACCACGTGATGTTTTTCTCACTCCTACTAGTGAATGTAATGTAACACACCCATACAATTCGCACCACCCCGTGATGTTTTTCTCACTCCTACTAGTGAATGTAATGTAACACACACCCATACAATGCGCACCACCCCGTGATGTTTTTCTCACTCCTACTAGTGAATGCATTGTAACACACACCCATACAATGCGCACCACCCCGTGATGTTTTTCTCACTCCTACTAGTGAATGTAATGTAACACACACCCATACAATGCGCACCACCCCGTGATGTTTTTCTCACTCCTACTAGTGAATGTAATGTAACACACAGCCATACAATGCGCACCACCCCGTGATGTTTTTCTCACTCCTACTAGTGAATCTAATGTAACACACACCCATACAATGCGCACCACCCCGTGATGTTTTTCTCACTCCTACTAGTGAATCTAATGTAACACACACCCATACAATGCGCACCACCCCGTGATGTTTTTCTCACTGCTACTAGTGAATGTAATGTAACACACCCATACAATGCGCACCACCCCGTGATGTTTTTCTCACTCCTACTAGTGAATGTAATGTAACACACACCCATAAAATGCGCACCACCCCGTGATGTTTTTCTCACTCCTACTAGTGAATCTAATGTAACACACACCCATACAATGCGCACCACCCCGTGATGTTTTTCTCACTCCTACTAGTGAATATAATGTAACACACACCCATACAATGCGCACCAATCCGTGATGTTTTTCTCACTCCTACTAGTGAATGTAATGTAACACACACCCATACAATGCGCACCACCCCGTGATGTTTTTCTCACTCCTACTAGTGGATCAAATGTAACACTCACCCATACAATGCGCACCACCCCGTGATGTTTTTCTCACTCCTACTAGTGAATCTAATGTAACACACACCCATACAATGCGCACCACCCCGTGATGTTTTTCTCACTCCTACTAGTGGATCTAATGTAACACACACCCATACAATGCGCACCACCCCGTGATGTTTTTCTCACTCCTACTAGTGAATCTAATGTAACACACACCCATACAATGCGCACCACCCCGTGATGTTTTTCTCACTCCTACTAGTGAATGTAATGTAACACACACCCATACAAGGCGCACCACCCCGTGATGTTTTTCTCACTCCTACTAGTGAATGTAATGTAACACACACCCATACAATGTGCACCACCCCGTGATGTTTTTCTCACTCCTACTAGTGAATCTAATGTAACACACACCCATACAATGCGCACCACCCCGTGATGTTTTTCTCACTCATACTAGTGAATGTAATGTAACACACACCCATACAATGCGCACCACCCCGTGATGTTTTTCTCACTCCTACGAGTGAATGTAATGTAACACACAGCCATACAATGCGCACCACCACGTGATGTTTTTCTCACTCCTACTAGTGAATGTAATGCAACACACACCCATACAATGCGCACCACACCGTCATGTTTTTCTCACTCCTACTAGTGAATGTAATGTAACACACACCCATACAATGCGCACCACCCCGTGATGTTTTTCTCACTCCTACTAGTGAATCTAAGGTAACACACAGACATACAATGCGCACCACCCCGTGATGTTTTTCTCACTCCTACTAGTGAATCTAATGTAACACACACCCATACAATGCGCACCACCCCGTGATGTTTTTCTCACTCCTACTAGTGAATGTAATGTAACACACACCCATACAATGCGCACCACCCCGTGATGTTTTTCTCACTCCTACTAGTGAATGTAATGTAACACACCCATACAATTCGCACCACCCCGTGATGTTTTTCTCACTCCTACTAGTGAATCTAATGTAACACACACCCATACAATGCGCACCACCCCGTGATGTTTTTCTCACTCCTACTAGTGAATGCATTGTAACACACACCCATACAATGCACACCACCCCGTGATGTTTTTCTCACTCCTACTAGTGAATGTAATGTAACACACACCCATACAATGCGCACCACCCCGTGATGTTTTTCTCAATCCTACTAGTGAATGTAATGTAACACACAGCCATACAATGCGCACCACCCCGTGATGTTTTTCTCACTCCTACTAGTGAATCTAATGTAACACACACCCATACAATGCGCACCACCCCGTGATGTTTTTCTCACTCCTACTAGTGAATCTAATATAACACACACCCATACAATGCGCACCACCCCGTGATGTTTTTCTCACTCCTACTAGTGAATCTAATGTAACACACACCCATACAATGCGCACCACCCCGTGATGTTTTTCTCACTCCTACTAGTGAATGTAATGTAACACACACCCATACAATGCGCACCACCCCGTGATGTTTTTCTCACTCCTACTAGTGAATCTAATGCACCACACACCCATACAATGCGCACCACCCCGTGATGTTTTTCTCACTCCTACTAGTGAATGTAATGTAACACACACCCATACAATGCGCACCACCCCGTGATGTTTTTCTCACTCCTACTAGTGAATCTAATGTAACACACACCCATACAATGCGCACCACCCCGTGATGTTTTTCTCACTCCTACTAGTGAATCTAATGTAACACACACCCATACAATGCGCACCACCCCGTGATGTTTTTCTCACTCCTACTAGTGAATGTAATGTAACACACACCCATACAATGCGGACCACCCCGTGATGTTTTTCTCACTCCTACTAGTGAATGTAATGTAACACACACCCATACAATGCGCACCTCCCCGTGATGTTTTTCTCACTCCTAGTAGTGAATCTAATGTAACACACACCCATACAATGCGCACCACCCCGTGATGTTTTTCTCACTCCTACTAGTGAATGTAATGTAACACACACCCATACAATGCGCACCACCCCGTGATGTTTTTCTCACTCCTACTAGTGAATCTAATGTAACACACACCCATACAATGCGCACCACCCCGTGATGTTTTTCTCACTCCTACTAGTGAATGTAATGTAACACACACCCATACAATGCGCACCTCCCCGTGATGTTTTTCTCACTCCTAGTAGTGAATCTAATGTAACACACACCCATACAATGCGCACCACCCCGTGATGTTTTTCTCACTCCTACTAGTGAATGTAATGTAACACACACATATACAATGCGCACAACCCCGTGATATTTTTCTCACTCCTAATAGTGAATGTAATGTAACACACACCCATACAATGCGCACCTCCCCGTGATGTTTTTGTCACTCCTAGTAGTGAATCTAATGTAACACACACTCATACATTGCGCACCACCCCGTGATGTTTTTCTCACTCCTACTAGTGAATCTAATGTAACACACACCCATAAAATGCGCACCACCCCGTGATGTTTTTCTCACTCCTACTAGTGAATCTAATGTAACACACACCCATACAATGCACACCACCACGTGATGTTTTTCTCACTCCTACTAGTGAATGTAATGTAACACACCCATACAATTCGCACCACCCCGGGACGTTTTTCTCACTCCTACTAGTGAATCTAATGTAACACACACCCATACAATGCGCACCACCCCGTGATGTTTTTCTCACTCCTACTAGTGAATGCATTGTAACACACACCCATACAATGCACACCACCCCGTGATGTTTTTCTCACTCCTACTAGTGAATGTAATGTAACACACACCCATACAATGCACACCACCCCGTGATGTTTTTCTCACTCCTACTAGTGAATGTAATGTAACACACACCCATACAATGCGCACCACCCCGTGATGTTTTTCTCACTCCTACTAGTGAATGTAATGTAACACACAGCCATACAATGCGCACCACCCCGTGATGTTTTTGTCACTGCTACTAGTGAATCTAATGTAACACACACCCATACAATGCGCACCACCCCGTGATGTTTTTTTACTCCTACTAGTGAATCTAATATAACACACACCCATACAATGCGCACCACCCCGTGATGTTTTTCTCACTCCTACTAGTGAATCTAATGTAACACACACCCATACAATGCGCACCACCCCGTGATGTTTTTCTCACTCCTACTAGTGAATGTAATGTAACACACAGCCATACAATGCGCACCACCATGTGATGTTTTTCTCACTCCTACTAGTGAATGTAATGTAACACACACCCATACAATGCGCACCACCCCGTGATGTTTTTCTCACTCCTACTAGTGAATGTAATGTAACACACAGCCATACAATGCGCACCACCACGTGATGTTTTTCTCACTCCTACTAGTGAATGTAATGCGCCACACACCCATACAATGCGCACCACCCCGTGATGTTTTTCTCACTCCTACTAGTGAATGTAATGTAACACACACCCATACAATGCGCACCACCCCGTGATGTTTTTCTCACTCCTACTAGTGAATCTAATGTAACGCACACCCATACAATGCGCACCACCCCGTGATGTTTTTCTCACTCCTACTAGTGAATCTAATGTAACACACACCCATACAATGCGCACCACCCCGTGATGTTTTTCTCACTCCTACTAGTGAATGTAATGTAACACACACCCATACAATGCGGACCACCCCGTGATGTTTTTCTCACTCCTACTAGTGAATGTAATGTAACACACACCCATACAATGCGCACCTCCCCGTGATGTTTTTCTCACTCCTAGTAGTGAATCTAATGTAACACACACCCATACAATGCGCACCACCCCGTGATGTTTTTCTCACTCCTACTAGTGAAGGTAATGTAACACACACCCATACAATGCGCACCACCCCGTGATGTTTTTCTCACTCCTACTAGTGAATGTAATGTAACACACACCCATACAATGCGCACCACCCCGTGATGTTTTTCTCACTCCTACTAGTGAATGTCATGTAACACACACCCATACAATGCGCACCTCCCCGTGATGTTTTTCTCACTCCTAGTAGTGAATCTAATGTAACACACACCCATACAATGCACACCACCGCGTGATGTTTTTCTCACTCCTACTAGTGAATGTAATGTAACACACACCCATACAATGCGCACAACCCCGTGTTCTTTTTATCACTCCTACTAGTGAATGTAATGTAACACACACCCATACAATGCGCACCACCCCGGGATGTTTTTCTGACTCCTACTAGTGAATGTAATGTAACACACACCCATACAATGCGCACCACCCCGTGATGTTTTTCTCAATCCTAGTAGTGAATCTAATGTAACACACACCCATACAATGCGCACCACCCCGTGATGTTTTTCTCACTCCTACTAGTGAATCTAATGTAACACACACCCATAAAATGCGCACCACCCCGTGATGTTTTTCTCACTCCTACTAGTGAATCTAATGTAACACACACCCATACAATGGACACCAACACGTGATGTTTTTGTCACTCCTACTAGTGAATGTAATGTAACACACCCATACAATTCGCACCACCCCGTGATGTTTTTCTCACTCCTACTAGTGAATCTAATGTAACACACACCCATACAATGCGCACCACCCCGTGATGTTTTTCTCACTCCTACTAGTGAATGCATTGTAACACACACCCATACAATGCACACCACCCCGTGATGTTTTTCTCACTCCTACTAGTGAATGTAATGTAACACACACCCATACAATGCGCACCACCCCGTGATGTTTTTCTCACTCCTACTAGTGAATGTAATGTAACACACACCCATACAATGCGCACCACCACGTGATGTTTTTCTCACTCCTACTAGTGAATGTAATGCAACACACACCCATACAATGCGCACCACACCGTCATGTTTTTCTCACTCCTACTAGTGAATGTAATGTAACACACACCCATACAATGCGCACCACCCCGTGATGTTTTTCTCACTCCTACTAGTGAATCTAAGGTAACACACAGCCATACAATGCGCACCACCCCGTGATGTTTTTCTCACTCCTACTAGTGAATCTAATGTAACACACACCCATACAATGCGCACCACCCCGTGATGTTTTTCTCACTCCTACTAGTGAATGTAATGTAACACACACCCATACAATGCGCACCACCCCGTGATGTTTTTCTCACTCCTACTAGTGAATGTAATGTAACACACCCATACAATTCGCACCACCCCGTGATGTTTTTCTCACTCCTACTAGTGAATCTAATGTAACACACACCCATACAACGCGCACCACCCCGTGATGTTTTTCTCACTCCTACTAGTGAATGCATTGTAACACACACCCATACAATGCACACCACCCCGTGATGTTTTTCTCACTCCTACTAGTGAATGTAATGTAACACACACCCATACAATGCGCACCACCCCGTGATGTTTTTCTCACTCCTACTAGTGAATGCATTGTAACACACACCCATACAATGCACACCACCCCGTGATGTTTTTCTCACTCCTACTAGTGAATCTAATGTAACACACACCCATACAATGCGCACCACCCCGTGATGTTTTTCTCACTCCTACTAGTGAATCTAATGTAACACACACCCATACAATGCGCACCACCCCGTGATGTTTTTCTCACTCCTACTAGTGAATGTAATGTAACACACACCCATACAATGCGCACCTCCCCGTGATGTTTTTCTCACTCCTAGTAGTGAATCTAATGTAACACACACCCATACAATGCGCACCACCCCGTGATGTTTTTCTCACTCCTACTAGTGAATGTAATGTAACACACACATATACAATGCGCACAACCCCGTGATATTTTTCTCACTCCTAATAGTGAATGTAATGTAACACACACCCATACAATGCGCACCTCCCCGTGATGTTTTTGTCACTCCTAGTAGTGAATCTAATGTAACACACACTCATACATTGCGCACCACCCCGTGATGTTTTTCTCACTCCTACTAGTGAATCTAATGTAACACACACCCATAAAATGCGCACCACCCCGTGATGTTTTTCTCACTCCTACTAGTGAATCTAATGTAACACACACCCATACAATGCACACCACCACGTGATGTTTTTCTCACTCCTACTAGTGAATGTAATGTAACACACCCATACAATTCGCACCACCCCGGGACGTTTTTCTCACTCCTACTAGTGAATCTAATGTAACACACACCCATACAATGCGCACCACCCCGTGATGTTTTTCTCACTCCTACTAGTGAATGCATTGTAACACACACCCATACAATGCACACCACCCCGTGATGTTTTTCTCACTCCTACTAGTGAATGTAATGTAACACACACCCATACAATGCACACCACCCCGTGATGTTTTTCTCACTCCTACTAGTGAATGTAATGTAACACACACCCATACAATGCGCACCACCCCGTGATGTTTTTCTCACTCCTACTAGTGAATGTAATGTAACACACAGCCATACAATGCGCACCACCCCGTGATGTTTTTGTCACTGCTACTAGTGAATCTAATGTAACACACACCCATACAATGCGCACCACCCCGTGATGTTTTTTTACTCCTACTAGTGAATCTAATATAACACACACCCATACAATGCGCACCACCCCGTGATGTTTTTCTCACTCCTACTAGTGAATCTAATGTAACACACACCCATACAATGCGCACCACCCCGTGATGTTTTTCTCACTCCTACTAGTGAATGTAATGTAACACACAGCCATACAATGCGCACCACCATGTGATGTTTTTCTCACTCCTACTAGTGAATGTAATGTAACACACACCCATACAATGCGCACCACCCCGTGATGTTTTTCTCACTCCTACTAGTGAATGTAATGTAACACACAGCCATACAATGCGCACCACCACGTGATGTTTTTCTCACTCCTACTAGTGAATGTAATGCGCCACACACCCATACAATGCGCACCACCCCGTGATGTTTTTCTCACTCCTACTAGTGAATGTAATGTAACACACACCCATACAATGCGCACCACCCCGTGATGTTTTTCTCACTCCTACTAGTGAATCTAATGTAACGCACACCCATACAATGCGCACCACCCCGTGATGTTTTTCTCACTCCTACTAGTGAATCTAATGTAACACACACCCATACAATGCGCACCACCCCGTGATGTTTTTCTCACTCCTACTAGTGAATGTAATGTAACACACACCCATACAATGCGGACCACCCCGTGATGTTTTTCTCACTCCTACTAGTGAATGTAATGTAACACACACCCATACAATGCGCACCTCCCCGTGATGTTTTTCTCACTCCTAGTAGTGAATCTAATGTAACACACACCCATACAATGCGCACCACCCCGTGATGTTTTTCTCACTCCTACTAGTGAAGGTAATGTAACACACACCCATACAATGCGCACCACCCCGTGATGTTTTTCTCACTCCTACTAGTGAATGTAATGTAACACACACCCATACAATGCGCACCACCCCGTGATGTTTTTCTCACTCCTACTAGTGAATGTCATGTAACACACACCCATACAATGCGCACCTCCCCGTGATGTTTTTCTCACTCCTAGTAGTGAATCTAATGTAACACACACCCATACAATGCACACCACCGCGTGATGTTTTTCTCACTCCTACTAGTGAATGTAATGTAACACACACCCATACAATGCGCACAACCCCGTGTTCTTTTTATCACTCCTACTAGTGAATGTAATGTAACACACACCCATACAATGCGCACCACCCCGGGATGTTTTTCTGACTCCTACTAGTGAATGTAATGTAACACACACCCATACAATGCGCACCACCCCGTGATGTTTTTCTCAATCCTAGTAGTGAATCTAATGTAACACACACCCATACAATGCGCACCACCCCGTGATGTTTTTCTCACTCCTACTAGTGAATCTAATGTAACACACACCCATAAAATGCGCACCACCCCGTGATGTTTTTCTCACTCCTACTAGTGAATCTAATGTAACACACACCCATACAATGGACACCAACACGTGATGTTTTTGTCACTCCTACTAGTGAATGTAATGTAACACACCCATACAATTCGCACCACCCCGTGATGTTTTTCTCACTCCTACTAGTGAATCTAATGTAACACACACCCATACAATGCGCACCACCCCGTGATGTTTTTCTCACTCCTACTAGTGAATGCATTGTAACACACACCCATACAATGCACACCACCCCGTGATGTTTTTCTCACTCCTACTAGTGAATGTAATGTAACACACACCCATACAATGCGCACCACCCCGTGATGTTTTTCTCACTCCTACTAGTGAATGTAATGTAACACACACCCATACAATGCGCACCACCACGTGATGTTTTTCTCACTCCTACTAGTGAATGTAATGCAACACACACCCATACAATGCGCACCACACCGTCATGTTTTTCTCACTCCTACTAGTGAATGTAATGTAACACACACCCATACAATGCGCACCACCCCGTGATGTTTTTCTCACTCCTACTAGTGAATCTAAGGTAACACACAGCCATACAATGCGCACCACCCCGTGATGTTTTTCTCACTCCTACTAGTGAATCTAATGTAACACACACCCATACAATGCGCACCACCCCGTGATGTTTTTCTCACTCCTACTAGTGAATGTAATGTAACACACACCCATACAATGCGCACCACCCCGTGATGTTTTTCTCACTCCTACTAGTGAATGTAATGTAACACACCCATACAATTCGCACCACCCCGTGATGTTTTTCTCACTCCTACTAGTGAATCTAATGTAACACACACCCATACAACGCGCACCACCCCGTGATGTTTTTCTCACTCCTACTAGTGAATGCATTGTAACACACACCCATACAATGCACACCACCCCGTGATGTTTTTCTCACTCCTACTAGTGAATGTAATGTAACACACACCCATACAATGCGCACCACCCCGTGATGTTTTTCTCAATCCTACTAGTGAATGTAATGTAACACAGAGCCATACAATGCGCACCACCCCGTGATGTTTTTCTCACTCCTACTAGTGAATCTAATGTAACACACACCCATACAATGCGCACCACCCCGTGATGTTTTTCTCACTCCTACTAGTGAATCTAATATAACACACACCCATACAATGCGCACCACCCCGTGATGTTTTTCTCACTCCTACTAGTGAATCTAATGTAACACACACCCATACAATGCGCACCACCCCGTGATGTTTTTCTCACTCCTACTAGTGAATGTAATGTAACACACACCCATACAATGCGCACCACCCCGTGATGTTTTTCTCACTCCTACTAGTGAATCTAATGTAACACACACCCATACAATGCGCACCACCCCGTGATGTTTTTCTCACTCCTACTAGTGAATGTAATGTAACACACAGCCATACAATGCGCACCACCACGTGATGTTTTTCTCACTCCTACTAGTGAATGTAATGCACCACACACCCATACAATGCGCACCACCCCGTGATGTTTTTCTCACTCCTACTAGTGAATGTAATGTAACACACACCCATACAATGCGCACCACCCCGTGATGTTTTTCTCACTCCTACTAGTGAATCTAATGTAACACACACCCATACAATGCGCACCACCCCGTGATGTTTTTCTCACTCCTACTAGTGAATCTAATGTAACACACACCCATACAATGCGCACCACCCCGTGATGTTTTTCTCACTCCTACTAGTGAATGTAATGTAACACACACCCATACAATGCGGACCACCCCGTGATGTTTTTCTCACTCCTACTAGTGAATGTAATGTAACACACACCCATACAATGCGCACCTCCCCGTGATGTTTTTCTCACTCCTAGTAGTGAATCTAATGTAACACACACCCATACAATGCGCACCACCCCGTGATGTTTTTCTCACTCCTACTAGTGAATGTAATGTAACACACACATATACAATGCGCACAACCCCGTGATGTTTTTCTCACTCCTACTAGTGAATGTAATGTAACACACACCCATACAATGCGCACCACCCCGGGATGTTTTTCTCACTCCTACTAGTGAATGTAATGTAACACACACCCATACAATGCGCACCTCCCCGTGATGTTTTTCTCACTCCTAGTAGTGAATCTAATGTAACACACACTCATACAATGCGCACCACCCCGTGATGTTTTTCTCACTCCTACTAGTGAATCTAATGTAACACACACCCATAAAATGCGCACCACCCCGTGATGTTTTTCTCACTCCTACTAGTGAATCTAATGTAACACACACTTATACAATGCACCCCACCACGTGATGTTTTTCTCACTCCTACTAGTGAATGTAATGTAACACACCCATACAATTCGCACCACCCCGTGATGTTTTTCTCACTCCTACTAGTGAATCTAATGTAACACACACCCATACAATGCGCACCACCCCGTGATGTTTTTCTCACTCCTACTAGTGAATGCATTGTAACACACACCCATACAATGCACACCACCCCGTGATGTTTTTCTCACTCCTACTAGTGAATGTAATGTAACACACACCCATACAATGCACACCACCCCGTGATGTTTTTCTCACTCCTACTAGTGAATGTAATGTAACACACACCCATACAATGCGCACCACCCCGTGATGTTTTTCTCACTCCTACTAGTGAATGTAATGTAACACACAGCCATACAATGCGCACCACCCCGTGATGTTTTTCTCACTCCTACTAGTGAATCTAATGTAACACACACCCATACAATGCGCACCACCCCGTGATGTTTTTTTACTCCTACTAGTGAATCTAATATAACACACACCCATACAATGCGCACCACCCCGTGATGTTTTTCTCACTCCTACTAGTGAATCTAATGTAACACACACTCATACAATGCGCACCACCCCGTGATGTTTTTCTCACTCCTACTAGTGGATGTAATGTAACACACACCCATACAATGCGCACCACCCCGTGATATTTTTCTCACTCCTACTAGTGAATCTAATGTAACACACACCCATACAATGCGCACCACCCCGTGATGTTTTTCTCACTCCTACTAGTGAATGTAATGTAACACACAGCCATACAATGCGCACCACCACGTGATGTTTTTCTCACTCCTACTAGTGAATGTAATGCGCCACACACCCATACAATGCGCACCACCCCGTGATGTTTTTCTCACTCCTACTAGTGAATGTAATGTAACACACACCCATACAATGCGCACCACCCCGTGATGTTTTTCTCACTCCTACTAGTGAATCTAATGTAACGCACACCCATACAATGCGCACCACCCCGTGATGTTTTTCTCACTCCTACTAGTGAATCTAATGTAACACACACCCATACAATGCGCACCACCCCGTGATGTTTTTCTCACTCCTACTAGTGAATGTAATGTAACACACACCCATGCAATGCGGACCACCCCGTGATGTTTTTCTCACACCTACTAGTGAATGTAATGTAACACACACCCATACAATGCGCACCTCCCCGTGATGTTTTTCTCACTCCTAGTAGTGAATCTAATGTAACACACACCCATACAATGCGCACCACCCCGTGATGTTTTTCTCACTCCTACTAGTGAAGGTAATGTAACACACACCCATACAATGCGCACCACCCCGTGATGTTTTTCTCAATCCTAGGAGTGAATCTAATGTAACACACACCCATACAATGCGCACCACCCCGTGATGTTTTTCTCACTCCTACTAGTGAATCTAATGTAACACACACCCATAAAATGCGCACCACCCCGTGATGTTTTTCTCACTCCTACTAGTGAATCTAATGTAACACACACCCATACAATGCACACCAACACGTGATGTTTTTGTCACTCCTACTAGTGAATGTAATGTAACACACCCATACAATTCGCACCACCCCGTGATGTTTTTCTCACTCCTACTAGTGAATCTAATGTAACACACACCCATACAATGCGCACCACCCCGTGATGTTTTTCTCACTCCTACTAGTGAATGCATTGTAACACACACCCATACAATGCACACCACCCCGTGATGTTTTTCTCACTCCTACTAGTGAATGTAATGTAACACACACCCATACAATGCGCACCACCCCGTGATGTTTTTCTCACTCCTACTAGTGAATGTAATGTAACACACACCCATACAATGCGCACCACCACGTGATGTTTTTCTCACTCCTACTAGTGAATGTAATGCAACACACACCCATACAATGCGCACCACACCGTCATGTTTTTCTCACTCCTACTAGTGAATGTAATGTAACACACACCCATACAATGCGCACCACCCCGTGATGTTTTTCTCACTCCTACTAGTGAATCTAAGGTAACACACAGCCATACAATGCGCACCACCCCGTGATGTTTTTCTCACTCCTACTAGTGAATCTAATGTAACACACACCCATACAATGCGCACCACCCCGTGATGTTTTTCTCACTCCTACTAGTGAATGTAATGTAACACACACCCATACAATGCGCACCACCCCGTGATGTTTTTCTCACTCCTACTAGTGAATGTAATGTAACACACCCATACAATTCGCACCACCCCGTGATGTTTTTCTCACTCCTACTAGTGAATCTAATGTAACACACACCCATACAATGCGCACCACCCCGTGATGTTTTTCTCACTCCTACTAGTGAATGCATTGTAACACACACCCATACAATGCACACCACCCCGTGATGTTTTTCTCACTCCTACTAGTGAATGTAATGTAACACACACCCATACAATGCGCACCACCCCGTGATGTTTTTCTCAATCCTACTAGTGAATGTAATGTAACACACAGCCATACAATGCGCACCACCCCGTGATGTTTTTCTCACTCCTACTAGTGAATCTAATGTAACACACACCCATACAATGCGCACCACCCCGTGATGTTTTTCTCACTCCTACTAGTGAATCTAATATAACACACACCCATACAATGCGCACCACCCCGTGATGTTTTTCTCACTCCTACTAGTGAATCTAATGTAACACACACCCATACAATGCGCACCACCCCGTGATGTTTTTCTCACTCCTACTAGTGAATGTAATGTAACACACACCCATACAATGCGCACCACCCCGTGATGTTTTTCTCACTCCTACTAGTGAATCTAATGTAACACACACCCATACAATGCGCACCACCCCGTGATGTTTTTCTCACTCCTACTAGTGAATGTAATGTAACACACAGCCATACAATGCGCACCACCACGTGATGTTTTTCTCACTCCTACTAGTGAATGTAATGCACCACACACCCATACAATGCGCACCACCCCGTGATGTTTTTCTCACTCCTACTAGTGAATGTAATGTAACACACACCCATACAATGCCCACCACCCCGTGATGTTTTTCTCACTCCTACTAGTGAATCTAATGTAACACACACC
This sequence comes from Cavia porcellus, assembly GCF_034190915.1. Classification (NCBI taxonomy): domain Eukaryota; kingdom Metazoa; phylum Chordata; class Mammalia; order Rodentia; family Caviidae; genus Cavia; species Cavia porcellus. Next base: position 1,442,186 of record NW_026947568.1, read on the forward strand.
CATACAATGCGCACCACCCCGTGATGTTTTTCTCACTCCTACTAATGAATCTAATGTAACACACACCCATACAATGCGCACCACCCCGTGATGTTTTTCTCACTCCTACTAGTGAATGTAATATAACACACACCCATACAATGCGGACCACCCCGTGATGTTTTTCTCACTCCTACTAGTGAATGTAATGTAACACACACCCATACAATGCGCACCTCCCCGTGATATTTTTCTCACTCCTAGTAGTGAATCTAATGTAACACACACCCATACAATGCGCACCACCCCGTGATGTTTTTCTCACTCCTACTAGTGAATGTAATGTAACACACACATATACAATGCGCACAACCCCGTGATGTTTTTCTCACTCCTACTAGTGAATGTAATGTAACACACACCCATACAATGCGCACCACCCCGGGATGTTTTTCTCACTCCTACTAGTGAATCTAATGTAACACACACCCATAAAATGCGCACCACCCCGTGATGTTTTTCTCACTCCTTCTAGTGAATCTAATGTAACACACACTTATACAATGCACCCCACCACGTGATGTTTTTCTCACTCCTACTAGTGAATGTAATGTAACACACCCATACAATTCGCACCACCCCGTGATGTTTTTCTCACTCCTACTAGTGAATCTAATGTAACACACACCCATACAATGCGCACCACCCCGTGATGTTTTTCTCACTCCTACTAGTGAATGCATTGTAACACACACCCATACAATGCACACCACCCCGTGATGTTTTTCTCACTCCTACTAGTGAATGTAATGTAACACACACCCATACAATGCGCACCACCCCGTGATGTTTTTCTCACTCCTACTAGTGAATGTAATGTAACACACAGCCATACAATGCGCACCACCCCGTGATGTTTTTCTCACTCCTACTAGTGAATCTAATGTAACACACACCCATACAATGCGCACCACCCCGTGATGTTTTTTTACTCCTACTAGTGAATCTAATATAACACACACCCATACAATGCGCACCACCCCGTGATGTTTTTCTCACTCCTACTAGTGAATCTAATGTAACACACACCCATACAATGCGCACCATCCCGTGATGTTTTTCTCACTCCTACTAGTGGATGTAATGTAACACACACCCATACAATGCGCACCACCCCGTGATATTTTTCTCACTCCTACTAGTGAATCTAATGTAACACACACCCATACAATGCGCACCACCCCGTGATGTTTTTCTCACTCCTACTAGTGAATGTAATGTAACACACAGCCATACAATGCGCACCACCACGTGATGTTTTTCTCACTCCTACTAGTGAATGTAATGCGCCACACACCCATACAATGCGCACCACCCCGTGATGTTTTTCTCACTCCTACTAGTGAATGTAATGTAACACACACCCATACAATGCGCACCACCCCGTGATGTTTTTCTCACTCCTACTAGTGAATCTAATGTAACGCACACCCATACAATGCGCACCACCCCGTGATGTTTTTCTCACTCCTACTAGTGAATCTAATGTAACACACACCCATACAATGCGCACCACCCCGTGATGTTTTTCTCACTCCTAGTAGTGAATGTAACGTAACACACACCCATGCAATGCGGACCACCCCGTGATGTTTTTCTCACTCCTACTAGTGAATCTAATGTAACACCCACCCATACAATGCGCACCTCCCCGTGATGTTTTTCTCACTCCTAGTAGTGAATCTAATGTAACACACACCCATACAATGCGCACCACCCCGTGATGTTTTTCTCACTCCTACTAGTGAAGGTAATGTAACACACACCCATACAATGCGCACCTCCCCGTGATGTTTTTCTCACTCCTAGTAGTGAATCTAATGTAACACACACCCATACAATGCGCACCACCCCGTGATGTTTTTCTCACTCCTACTAGTGAATCTAATGTAACACACACCCATAAAATGCGCACCACCCCGTGATGTTTTTCTCCTACTAGTGAATCTAATGTAACACACACCCATACAATGCACACCACCACGTGATGTTTTTCTCACTCCTACTAGTGAATGTAATGTAACACACCCATACAATTCGCACCACCCCGTGATGTTTTTCTCACTCCTACTAGTGAATCTAATGTAACACACACCCATACAATGCGCACCACCCCGTGATGTTTTTCTCACTCCTACTAGTGAGTGCATTGTAACACACACCCATACAATGCACACCACCCCGTGATGTTTTTCTCACTCCTACTAGTGAATGTAATGTAACACACACCCATACAATGCGCACCACCCCGTGATGTTTTTCTCACTCCTACTAGTGAATGTAATGTAACACACAGCCATACAATGCGCACCACCCCGTGATGTTTTTCTCACTCTTACTAGTGAATCTAATGTAACACACACCCATACAATGCGCACCACCCCGTGATGTTTTTCTCACTCCTACTAGTGAATGTAATGTAACACACACCCATACAATGCGCACCACCCCGTGATGTTTTTCTCACTCCTACTATTGAATCTAATGTAACACACACCCATACAATGCGCACCACCCCGTGATGTTTTTCTCACTCCTACTAGTGAATGTAATGTAACACACAGCCATACAATGCGCACCACCACGTGATGTTTTTCTCACTCCTACTAGTGAATGTAATGCACCACACACCCATACAATGCGCACCACCCCGTGATGTTTTTCTCACTCCTACTAGTGAATGTAATGTAACACACACCCATACAATGCGCACCACCCCGTGATGTTTTTCTCACTCCTACTAGTGAATCTAATGTAACACACACCCATACAATGCGCACCACCCCGTGATGTTTTTCTCACTCCTACTAGTGAATCTAATGTAACACACACCCATACAATGCGCACCACCCCGTGATGTTTTTCTCACTCCTACTAGTGAATGTAATGTAACACACACCCATACAATGCGGACCACCCCGTGATGTTTTTCTCACTCCTACTAGTGAATGTAATGTAACACACACCCATACAATGCGCACCTCCCCGTGATGTTTTTCTCACTCCTAGTAGTGAATCTAATGTAACACACACCCATACAATGCGCACCACCCCGTGATGTTTTTCTCACTCCTACTAGTGAATGTAATGTAACACACACCCATACAATGCGCACCACCCCGTGATGTTTTTCTCACTCCTACTAGTGAATCTAATGTAACACACACCCATACAATGCGCACCACCCCGTGATGTTTTTCTCACTCCTACTAGTGAATGTAATGTAACACACACCCATACAATGCGCACCTCCCCGTGATGTTTTTCTCACTCCTAGTAGTGAATCTAATGTAACACACACCCATACAATGCGCACCACCCCGTGATGTTTTTCTCACTCCTACTAGTGAATGTAATGTAACACACACATATACAATGCGCACAACCCCGTGATGTTTTTCTCACTCCTACTAGTGAATGTAATGTAACACACACCCATACAATGCGCACCACCCCGGGATGTTTTTCTCACTCCTACTAGTGAATGTAATGTAACACACACCCATACAATGCGCACCTCCCCGTGATGTTTTTCTCACTCCTAGTAGTGAATCTAATGTAACACACACTCATACAATGCGCACCACCCCGTGATGTTTTTCTCACTCCTACTAGTGAATCTAATGTAACACACACCCATAAAATGCGCACCACCCCGTGATGTTTTTCTCACTCCTACTAGTGAATCTAATGTAACACACACCCATACAATGCACACCACCACGTGATGTTTTTCTCACTCCTACTAGTGAATGTAATGTAACACACCCATACAATTCGCACCACCCCGTGATGTTTTTCTCACTCCTACTAGTGAATCTAATGTAACACACACCCATACAATGCGCACCACCCCGTGATGTTTTTCTCACTCCTACTAGTGAATGCATTGTAACACACACCCATACAATGCACACCACCCCGTGATGTTTTTCTCACTCCTACTAGTGAATGTAATGTAACACACACCCATACAATGCACACCACCCCGTGATGTTTTTCTCACTCCTACTAGTGAATGTAATGTAACACACACCCATACAATGCGCACCACCCCGTGATGTTTTTCTCACTCCTACTAGTGAATGTAATGTAACACACAGCCATACAATGCGCACCACCCCGTGATGTTTTTCTCACTCCTACTAGTGAATCTAATGTAACACACACCCATACAATGCGCACCACCCCGTGATGTTTTTTTGCTCCTACTAGTGAATCTAATATAACACACACCCATACAATGCGCACCACCCCGTGATGTTTTTCTCACTCCTACTAGTGAATCTAATGTAACACACACCCATACAATGCGCACCACCCCGTGATGTTTTTCTCACTCCTACTAGTGAATGTAATGTAACACACACCCATACAATGCGCACCAACCCGTGATGTTTTTCTCACTCCTACTAGTGAATCTAATGTAACACACACCCATACAATGCGCACCACCCCGTGATGTTTGTCTCACTCCTACTAGTGAATGTAATGTAACACACAGCCATACAATGCGCACCACCACGTGATGTTTTTCTCACTCCTACTAGTGAATGTAATGCGCCACACACCCATACAATGCGCACCACCCCGTGATGTTTTTCTCACTCCTACTAGTGAATGTAATGTAACACACACCCATACAATGCGCACCACCCCGTGATGTTTTTCTCACTCCTACTAGTGAATCTAATGTAACGCACACCCATACAATGCGCACCACCCCGTGATGTTTTTCTCACTCCTACTAGTGAATCTAATGTAACACACACCCATACAATGCGCACCACCCCGTGATGTTTTTCTCACTCCTACTAGTGAATGTAATGTAACACACACCCATACAATGCGGACCACCCCGTGATGTTTTTCTCACTCCTACTAGTGAATGTAATGTAACACACACCCATACAATGCGCACCACCCCGGGATGTTTTTCTGACTCCTACTAGTGAATGTAATGTAACACACACCCATACAATGCGCACCTCCCCGTGATGTTTTTCTCAATCCTAGTAGTGAATCTAATGTAACACACACCCATACAATGCGCACCACCCCGTGATATTTTTCTCACTCCTGGTAGTGAATGTAATGTAACACACACCCATACAATGCGCACCTCCCCGTGATGTTTTTCTCACTCCTAGTAGTGAATCTAATGTAACACACACCCATACAATGCGCACCACCGCGTGATGTTTTTCTCACTCCTACTAGTGAATGTAATGTAACACACACCCATACAATGCGCACAACCCCGTGATGTTTTTCTCACTCCTACTAGTGAATGTAATGTAACACACACCCATACAATGCGCACCACCCCGGGATGTTTTTCTGACTCCTACTAGTGAATGTAATGTAACACACACCCATACAATGCGCACCTCCCCGTGATGTTTTTCTCAATCCTAGTAGTGAATCTAATGTAACACACACCCATACAATGCGCACCACCCCGTGATATTTTTCTCACTCCTACTAGTGAATCTAATGTAACACACACCCATTAAATGCGCACCACCCCGTGATGTTTTTCTCACTCCTACTAGTGAATCTAATGTAACACACACCCATACAATGCACACCACCACGTGATGTTTTTCTCACTCCTACTAGTGAATGTAATGTAACACACCCATACAATTCGCACCACCCCGTGATGTTTTTCTCACTCCTACTAGTGAATCTAATGTAACACACACCCATACAATGCGCACCACCCCGTGATGTTTTTCTCACTCCTACTAGTGAATGCATTGTAACACACACCCATACAATGCACACCACCCCGTGATGTTTTTCTCACTCCTACTAGTGAATGTAATGTAACACACACCCATACAATGCGCACCACCCCGTGATGTTTTTCTCACTCCTACTAGTGAATGTAATGTAACACACAGCCATACAATGCGCACCACCCCGTGATGTTTTTCTCACTCTTACTAGGGAATCTAATGTAACACACACCCATACAATGCGCACCACCCCGTGATGTTTTTCTCACTCCTACTAGTGAATCTAATATAACACACACCCATACAATGCGCACCACCCCGTGATGTTTTTCTCACTCCTACTAGTGAATCTAATGTAACACACACCCATACAATGCGCACCACCCCGTGATGTTTTTCTCACTCCTACTAGTGAATGTAATGTAACACACACCCATACAAGGCGCACCACCCCGTGATGTTTTTCTCACTCCTACTAGTGAATGTAATGTAACACACACCCATACAATGTGCACCACCCCGTGATGTTTTTCTCACTCCTGCTAGTGAATGTAATGTAACACACACCCATACAATGCGCACCACCCCGTGATGTTTTCCTCACTCCTACTAGTGAATCTAATGTAACACACACCCATACAATGCGCACCACCCCGTGATGTTTTTCTCACTCCTACTAGTGAATCTAATGTAACACACACCCATACAATGCGCACCACCCCGTGATGTTTTTCTCACTCCTACTAGTGAATGTAATGTAACACACACCCATACAAGGCGCACCACCCCGTGATGTTTTTCTCACTCCTACTAGTGAATGTAATGTAACACACACCCATACAATGTGCACCACCCCGTGATGTTTTTCTCACTCCTACTAGTGAATCTAATGTAACACACACCCATACAATGCGCACCACCCCGTGATGTTTTTCTCACTCCTACTAGTGAATGTAATGTAACACACACCCATACAATGCGCACCACCCCGTGATGTTTTTCTCACTCCTACTAGTGAATCTAATGTAACACACACCCATACAATGCGCACCACCCCGTGATGTTTTTCTCACTCCTACTAGTGAATGTAATGTAACACACAGCCATACAATGCGCACCACCACGTGATGTTTTTCTCACTCCTACTAGTGAATGTAATGCAACACACACCCATACAATGCGCACCACCCCGTGATGTTTTTCTCACTCCTACTAGTGAATGTAATGTAACACACACCCATACAATGCGCACCACCCCGTGATGTTTTTCTCACTCCTACTAGTGAATCTAAGGTAACACACAGCCATACAATGCGCACCACCGCGTGATGTTTTTCTCACTCCTACTAGTGAATCTAATGTAACACACACCCATACAATGCGCACCACCCCGTGATGTTTTTCTCACTCCTACTAGTGAATGTAATGTAACACACACCCATAAAATGCGCACCACCCCGTGATGTTTTTCTCACTCCTACTAGTGAATGTAATGTAACACACACCCATACAATGCGCACCACCCCCTGATGTTTTTCTCACTCCTACTAGTGAATGTAATGTAACACACACCCATACAATGCGCACCTCCCCGTGATGTTTTTCTCACTCCTACTAGTGAATCTAATGTAACACACACCCATACAATGCGCACCACCCCGTGATGTTTTTCTCACTCCTACTAGTGAATCTAATGTAACACACACCCATAAAATGCGCACCACCCCGTGATGTTTTTCTCACTCCTACTAGTGAATCTAATGTAACACACAACCATACAATGCGCACCACCCCGTGATGTATTTCTCACTCCTACTAGTGAATGTAATGTAACACACACCCATACAATGCGCACCTCCCCGTGATGTTTTTCTCACTCCTACTAGTGAATGTAATGTAACACACCCATACAATGCGCACCACCCCGTGATGTTTTTCTCACTCCTACTAGTGAATCTAATGTAACACACACCCATACAATGCGCACCACCCCGTGATGTTTTTCTCACTCCTACTAGTGAATCTAATGTAACACACACCCATACAATGCGCACCACCCCGTGATGTTTTTCTCACTCCTACTAGTGAATGTAATGTTACACACACCCATACAATGCGCACCACCCCGTGATGATTTTCTCACTCCTACTAGTGAATCTAATGTAACACACACCCATACAATGCGCACCACCCCGTGATGTTTTTCTCACTCCTACTAGTGAATGTAATGTAACACACACCCATACAATGCGCACCTCCCCGTGATGTTTTTCTCACTCCTACTAGTGAATGTAATGTAACACACCCATACAATGCGCACCACCCCGTGATGTTTTTCTCACTCCTACTAGTGAATCTAATGTAACACACACCCATACAATGCGCACCACCCCGTGATGTTTTTCTCACTCCTACTAGTGAATCTAATGTAACACACACCCATACAATGCGCACCACCCCGTGATGTTTTTCTCACTCCTACTAGTGAATGTAATGTTACACACACCCATACAATGCGCACCACCCCGTGATGATTTTCTCACTCCTACTAGTGAATCTAATGTAACACACACCCATACAATGCGCACCACCCCGTGATGTTTTTCTCACTCCTACTAGTGAATGTAATGTAACACACACCCATACAATGCGCACCACCCCGTGATGTTTTTCTCACTCCTACTAGTGAATGTAATGTAACACACACCCATACAATGTGCACCACCCCGTGATGTTTTTCTCACTCCTACTAGTGAATATAATGTAACACACAGCCATACAATGCGCACCACCACGTGATGTTTTTCTCACTCCTACTAGTGAATGTAATGCAACACACACCCATACAATGCGCACCACCCCGTGATGTTTTTCTCACTCCTACTAGTGAATGTAATGTAACACAAACCCATACAATGCGCACCACCCCGTGATGTTTTTCTCACTCCTACTAGTGAATCTAATGTAACACACACCCATACAATGCGCACCACCCCGTGATGTTTTTCTCACTCCTACTAGTGAATCTAATGTAACACACACCCATACAATGCGCACCACCCCGTGATGTTTTTCTCACTCCTACTAGTGAATGTAATGTAACACACACCCATACAATGCGCACCACCCCGTGATGTTTTTCTCACTCCTACTAGTGAATGTAATGTAACACACACCCATACAATGCGCACCACCCCGTGATGTTTTTCTCACTCCTACTAGTGAATCTAATGTAACACACACCCATACAATGCGCACCACCCCGTGATGTTTTTCTCACTCCTACTAGTGAATGTAATGTAACACACAGCCATACAATGCGCACCACCACGTGATGTTTTTCTCACTCCTACTAGTGAATGTAATGCACCACACACCCATACAATGCGCACCACCCCGTGATGTTTTTCTCACTCCTACTAGTGAATGTAATGTAACACACACCCATACAATGCGCACCACCCCGTGATGTTTTTCTCACTCCTACTAGTGAATCTAATGTAACACACACCCATACAATGGGCACCACCCCGTGATGTTTTTCTCACTCCTACTAGTGAATGTAATGTAACACACACCCATAAAATGCGCACCACCCTGTGATGTTTTTCTCACTCCTACTAGTGAATCTAATGTAACACACACCCATACAATGCGCACCACCCTGTGATGTTTTTCTCACTCCTACTAGTGAATGTAATGTAACACACACCCATACAATGCGCACCAATCCGTGATGTTTTTCTCACTCCTACTAGTGAATGTAATGTAACACACACCCATACAATGCGCACCACCCCGTGATGTTTTTCTCACTCCTACTAGTGGATCTAATGTAACACTCACCCATACAATGCGCACCACCCCGTGATGTTTTTCTCACTCCTACTAGTGAATCTAATGTAACACACACCCATACAATGCGCACCACCCCGTGATGTTTTTCTCACTCCTACTAGTGAATCTAATGTAACACACACCCATACAATGCGCACCACCCCGTGATGTTTTTCTCACTCCTACTAGTGAATCTAATGTAACACACACCCATACAATGCGCACCACCCCGTGATGTTTTTCTCACTCCTACTAGTGAATGTAATGTAACACACACCCATACAAGGCGCACCACCCCGTGATGTTTTTCTCACTCCTACTAGTGAATGTAATGTAACACACACCCATACAATGTGCACCACCCCGTGATGTTTTTCTCACTCCTACTAGTGAATCTAATGTAACACACACCCATACAATGCGCACAACCCCGTGATGTTTTTCTCACTCCTACTAGTGAATGTAATGTAACACACACCCATACAATGCGCACCACCCCGTGATGTTTTTCTCACTCCTACTAGTGAATCTAATGTAACACACACCCATACAATGCGCACCACCCCGTGATGTTTTTCTCACTCCTACTAGTGAATGTAATGTAACACACACCCATACAATGCGCACCACCCCGTGATGTTTTTCTCACTCCTACTAGTGAATCTAAGGTAACACACAGCCATACAATGCGCACCACCCCGTGATGTTTTTCTCACTCCTACTAGTGAATCTAATGTAACACACACCCATACAATGCGAACCACCCCGTGATGTTTTTCTCACTCCTACTAGTGAATGTAATGTAACACACACCCATACAATGCGCACCACCCCGTGATGTTTATCTCACTCCTACTAGTGAATGTAATGTAACACACACCCATACAATGCGCACCACTCCCTGATGTTTTTCTCACTCCTACTAGTGAATGTAATGTAACACACACCCATACAATGCGCACCTCCCCGTGATGTTTTTCTCACTCCTACTAGTGAATCTAATTTAACACACACCCATACAATGCGCACCACCCCGTGATGTTTTTCTCACTCCTACTAGTGAATCTAATGTAACACACACCCATAAAATGCGCACCACCCCGTGATGTTTTTCTCACTCCTACTAGTGAATCTAATGTAACACACAACCATACAATGCGCACCACCCCGTGATGTTTTTCTCACTCCTACTAGTGAATGTAATGTAACACACACCCATACAATGCGCACCTCCCCGTGATGTTTTTCTCACTCCTACTAGTGAATGTAATGTAACACACCCATACAATGCGCACCACCCCGTCATGTTTTTCTCACTCCTACTAGTGAATCTAATGTAACACACACCCATACAATGCGCACCACCCCGTGATGTTTTTCTCACTCCTACTAGTGAATCTAATGTAACACACACCCATACAATGCGCACCCCCCCGTGATGTTTTTCTCACTCCTACTAGTGAATGTAATGTTACACACACCCAAACAATGCGCACCACCCCGTGATGATTTTCTCACTCCTACTAGTGAATCTAATGTAACACACACCCATACAATGCGCACCACCCCGTGATGTTTTTCTCACTCCTACTAGTGAATGTAATGTAACACACACCCATACAATGCGCACCAACCCGTGATGTTTTTCTCACTCCTACTAGTGAATGTAATGTAACACACACCCATACAATGTGCACCACCCCGTGATGTTTTTCTCACTCCTACTAGTGAATGTAATGTAACACACAGCCATACAATGCGCACCACCACGTGATGTTTTTCTCACTCCTACTAGTGAATGTAATGCAACACACACCCATACAATGCGCACCACCCCGTGATGTTTTTCTCACTCCTACTAGTGAATGTAATGTAACACAAACCCATACAATGCACACCACCCCGTGATGTTTTTCTCACTCCTACTAGTGAATCTAATGTAACACACACCCATACAATGCGCACAACCCCGTGATGTTTTTCTCACTCCTACTAGTGAATCTAATGTAACACACACCCATACAATGCGCACCACCCCGTGATGTTTTTCTCACTCCTACTAGTGAATGTAATGTAACACACACCCATACAATGCGCACCACCCCGTGATGTTTTTCTCACTCCTACTAGTGAATGTAATGTAACACACACCCATACAATGCGCACCACCCCGTGATGTTTTTCTCACTCCTACTAGTGAATCTAATGTAACACACACCCATACAATGCGCACCACCCCGTGATGTTTTTCTCACTCCTACTAGTGAATGTAATGTAACACACAGCCATACAAAGCGCACCACCACGTGATGTTTTTCTCACTCCTACTAGTGAATGTAATGCACCACACACCCATACAATGCGCACCACCCCGTGATGTTTTTCTCACTCCTACTAGTGAATGTAATGTAACACACACCCATACAATGCGCACCACCCCGTGATGTTTTTCTCACTCCTACTAGTGAATCTAATGTAACACACACCCATACAATGCGCACCACCCCGTGATGTTTTTCTCACTCCTACTAGTGAATCTAAGGTAACACACACCCATACAATGCGCACCACCCCGTGATGTTTTTCTCACTCCTACTAGTGAATGTAATGTAACACACACCCATACAATGCGCACCACCCCGTGATGTTTTTCTCACTCCTAATAGTGAATGTAATGTAACACACAACCATACAATGCGCACCTCCCCGTGATGTTTTTCTCACTCCTAGTAGTGAATCTAATGTAACACACACCCATACAATGCGCACCACCCCGTGATGTTTTTCTCACTCCTACTAGTGAATGTAATGTAACACACACCCATACAATGCGCACCACCCCGTGATGTTTTTCTCACTCCTACTAGTGAATGTAATGTAACACACACCCATACAATGCGCACCACCCCGTGATGTTTTTCTCACTCCTACTAGTGAATGTAATGTAACACACACCCATACAATGCGCACCTCCCCGTGATGTTTTTCTCACTCCTAGTAGTGAATCTAATGTAACACACACCCATACAATGCGCACCACCCCGTGATGTTTTTCTCACTCCTACTAGTGAATCTAATGTAACACACACCCATAAAATGCGCACCACCCCGTGATGTTTTTCTCACTCCTACTAGTGAATCTAATGTAACACACACCCATACAATGCGCACCACCACGTGATGTTTTTCTCACTCCTACTAGTGAATGTAATGTAACACACCCATACAATTCGCACCACCCCGTGATGTTTTTCTCACTCCTACTAGTGAATGTAATGTAACACACACCCATACAATGTGCACCACCCCGTGATGTTTTTCTCACTCCTACTAGTGAATCTAATGTAACACACACCCATACAATGCGCACCACCCCGTGATGTTTTTCTCACTCCTACTAGTGAATGTAATGTAACACACACCCATACAATGCGCACCACCCCGTGATGTTTTTCTCACTCCTACTAGTGAATCTAATGTAACACACATCCATACAATGCGCACCACCCCGTGATGTTTTTCTCACTCCTACTAGTGAATGTAATGTAACACACACCCATACAATGCGCACCACCCCGTGATGTTTTTTTTACTCCTACTAGTGAATCTAATGTAACACACACCCATACAATGCGCACCACCCCGTGATGTTTTTCTCACTCCTACTACTGAATGTAATGTAACACACACCCATACAATGCGCACCTCCCCGTGATGTTTTTCTCACTCCTAGTAGTGAATCTAATGTAACACACACCCATACAATGCGCACCACCCCGCGATGTTTTTCTCACTCCTACTAGTGAATCTAATGTAACACACACCCATAAAATGCGCACCACCCCGTGATGTTTTTCTCACTCCTACTAGTGAATCTAATGTAACACACAACCATACAATGCGCACCAACCCGTGATGTTTTTCTCACTCCTACTAGTGAATGTAATGTAACACACACCCATACAATGCGCACCTCCCCGTGATGTTTTTCTCACTCCTACTAGTGGAAGTAATGTAACACACCCATACAATGCGCACCACCCCGTGATGTTTTTCTCACTCCTACTAGTGAATCTAATGTAACACACACCCATACAATGCGCACCACCCCGTGATGTTTTTCTCACTCCTACTAGTGAATCTAATGTAACACACACCCATACAATGCGCACAACCCCGTGATGTTTTTCTCACTCCTACTAGTGAATGTAATGTAACACACACCCATACAATGCGCACCACCCCGTGATGTTTTTCTCACTCCTACTAGTGAATCTAATGTAACACACACCCATACAATGCGCACCACCCCGTGATGTTTTTCTCACTCCTACTAGTGAATGTAATGTAACACACAGCCATACAATGCGCACCACCACGTGATGTTTTTCTCACTCCTACTAGTGAATGTAATGCACCACACACCCATACAATGCGCACCACCCCGTGATGTTTTTCTCACTCCTACTAGTGAATGTAATGTAACACACACCCATACAATGCGCACCACCCCGTGATGTTTTTCTCACTCCTACTAGTGAATCTAATGTAACACACACCCATACAATGCGCACCACCCCGTGATGTTTTTCTCACTCCTACTAGTGAATCTAAGGTAACACACACCCATACAATGCGCACCACCCCGTGATGTTTTTCTCACTCCTACTAGTGAATGTAATGTAACACACACCCATACAATGCGCACCACCCCGTGATGTTTTTCTCACTACTACTAGTGAATGTAATGTAACACACACCCATACAATGCGCACCTCCCCGTGATGTTTTTCTCACTCCTAGTAGTGAATCTAATGTAACACACACCCATACAATGCGCACCACCCCGTGATGTTTTTCTCACTCCTACTAGTGAATGTAATGTAACACACACCCATACAATGCGCACCACCCCGTGATGTTTTTCTCACTCCTACTAGTGAATGTAATGTAACACACACCCATACAATGCGCACCACCCCGTGATGTTTTTCTCACTCCTACTAGTGAATGTAATGTAACACACACCCATACAATGCGCACCTCCCCGTGATGTTTTTCTCACTCCTAGTAGTGAATCTAATGTAACACACACCCATACAATGCGCACCACCCCGTGATGTTTTTCTCACTCCTACTAGTGAATCTAATGTAACACACACCCATAAAATGCGCACCACCCCGTGATGTTTTTCTCACTCCTACTAGTGAATCTAATGTAACACACACCCATACAATGCGCACCACCACGTGATGTTTTTCTCACTCCTACTAGTGAATGTAATGTAACACACCCATACAATTCGCACCACCCCGTGATGTTTTTCTCACTCCTACTAGTGAATGTAATGTAACACACACCCATATAATGCGCACCACCCCGTGATGTTTTTCTCACTCCTACTAGTGAATGCATTGTAACACACACCCATACAATGCGCACCACCCCGTGATGTTTTTCTCACTCCTACTAGTGAATCTAATGTAACACACACCCATACAATGCGCACCACCCCGTGATGTTTTTCTCACTGCTACTAGTGAATGTAATGTAACACACCCATACAATGCACACCACCCCGTGATGTTTTTCTCACTCCTACTAGTGAATGTAATGTAACACACACCCATACAATGCGCACCACCCCGTGATGTTTTTCTTACTCCTACTAGTGAATCTAATGTAACACACACCCATACAATGCGCACCACCCCGTGATGTTTTTCTCACTCCTACTAGTGAATGTAATGTAACACACACCCATACAATGCGCACCTCCCCGTGATGTTTTTCTCACTCCTAGTAGTGAATCTAATGTAACACACACCCATACAATGCGCACCACCCCGCGATGTTTTTCTCACTCCTACTAGTGAATCTAATGTAACACACACCCATAAAATGCGCACCACCCCGTGATGTTTTTCTCACTCCTACTAGTGAATCTAATGTAACACACAACCATACAATGCGCACCACCCCGTGATGTTTTTCTCACTCCTACTAGTGAATGTAATGTAACACACACCCATACAATGCGCACCTCCCCGTGATGTTTTTCTCACTCCTACTAGTGGAAGTAATGTAACACACCCATAAAATGCGCACCACCCCGTGATGTTTTTCTCACTCCTACTAGTGAATCTAATGTAACACACACCCATACAATGCGCACCACCCCGTGATGTTTTTCTCACTCCTACTAGTGAATCTAATGTAACACACACCCATACAATGCGCACCACCCCGTGATGTTTTTCTCACTCCTACTAGTGAATCTAATGTAACACACACCCATACAATGCGCACCACCCCGTGATGATTTTCTCACTCCTACTAGTGAATCTAATGTAACACACACCCATACAATGCGCACCACCCCGTGATGATTTTCTCACTCCTACTAGTGAATCTAATGTAACACACACCCATACAATGCGCACCACCCCGTTATGTTTTTCTCACTCCTACTAGTGAATCTAATGTAACACACACCCATACAATGCGCACCACCCCGTGATGTTTTTCTCACTCCTACTAGTGAATGTAATGTAACACACACCCATACAATGCGCACCACCCCGTGATGTTTTTCTCACTCCTACTAGTGAATGTAATGTAACACACACCCATACAATGTGCACCACCCCGTGATGTTTTTCTCACTCCTACTAGTGAATCTAATGTAACACACACCCATACAATGCGCACCACCCTGTGATGTTTTTCTCACTCCTACTAGTGAATGTAATGCAACACACACCCATACAATGCGCACCACCCCGTGATGTTTTTCTCACTCCTACTAGTGAATGTAATGTAACACACACCCATACAATGCGCACCACCCCGTGATGTTTTTCTCACTCCTACTAGTGAATCTAATGTAACACACACCCATACAATGCGCACCACCCCGTGATGTTTTTCTCACTCCTACTAGTGAATCTAATGTAACACACACCCATACAATGCGCACCACCCCGTGATGTTTTTCTCACTCCTACTAGTGAATGTAATGTAACACACACCCATACAATGCGCACCACTCCGTGATGTTTTTCTCACTCCTACTAGTTAATGTAATGTAACACACACCCATACAATGCGCACCACCCCGTGATGTTTTTCTCACTCCTACTAGTGAATGTAATGTAACACACACCCATACAATGCGCACCTCCCCGTGATGTTTTTCTCACTCCTAGTAGTGAATCTAATGTAACACACACCCATACAATGCGCACCACCCCGTGATGTTTTTCTCACTCCTACTAGTGAATCTAATGTAACACACACCCATACAATGCGCACCACCCCGTGATGTTTTTCTCACTCCTAGTAGTGAATGTAATGTAACACACACCCATACAATGCGCACCACCCCGTGATGTTTTTCTCACTCCTACTAGTGAATCTAATGTAACGCACACCCCTACAATGCGCACCACCCCGTGATGTTTTTCTCACTCCTACTAGTGAATGTAATGTAACACACAGCCATACAATGCGCACCACCCCGTGATGTTTTTCTCACTCCTACTAGTGAATCTAATGTAACACACACCCATACAATGCGCACCACCCCGTGATGTTTTTCTCACTCCTACTAGTGAATGTAATGTAACACACACCCATACAATGCGCACCACCACGTGATGTTTTTCTCACTCCTACTAGTGAATGTAATGTAACACACACCCATACAATGTGCACCACCCCGTGATGTTTTTCTCACTCCTACTAGTGAATGTAATGTAACACACACCCATACAATGCGCACCACCCCGTGATGTTTTTCTCACTCCTACTAGTGAATCTAATGTAACACACAGCCATACAATGCGCACCACCCCGTGATGTTTTTCTCACTCCTACTAGTGAATCTAATGTAACACACACCCATACAATGCGCACCACCCCGTGATGTTTTTCTCACTCCTACTAGTGAATGTAATGTAACACACACCCATACAATGCGCACCACCCCGTGATGTTTTTCTCACTCCTACTAGTGAATCTAATGTAACACACACCCATACAATGCGCACCACCCCGTGATGTTTTTCTCACTCCTACTAGTGAATCTAATGTAACACACACCCATAAAATGCGCACCACCCCGTGATGTTTTTCTCACTCCTACTAGTGAATCTAATGTAACACACAACCATACAATGCGCACCACCCCGTGATGTTTTTCTCACTCCTACTAGTGAATGTAATGTAACACACACCCATACAATGCGCACCTCCCCGTGTGTTTTTCTCACTCCTACTAGTGAAAGTAATGTAACACACCCATACAATGCGCACCACCCCGTGATGTTTTTCTCCCTCCTACTAGTGAATCTAATGTAACACACACCCATACAATGCGCACCACCCCGTGATGTTTTTCTCACTCCTACTAGTGAATCTAATGTAACACACACCCATACAATGCGCACCACCCCGTGATGTTTTTCTCACTCCTACTAGTGAATGTAATGTAACACACACCCATACAATGCGCACCACCCCGTGATGTTTTTCTCACTCCTACTAGTGAATCTAATGTAACACACACCCATACAATGCGCACCACCCCGTGATGTTTTTCTCACTCCTACTAGTGAATGTAATGTAACACACACCCATACAATGCGCACCACCCCGTGATGATTTTCTCACTCCTACTAGTGAATCTAATGTAACACACACCCATACAATGCGCACCACCCCGTGATGTTTTTCTCACTCCTACTAGTGAATGTAATGTAACACACACCCATACAATGCGCACCACCACGTGATGTTTTTCTCACTCCTACTAGTGAATGTAATGTAACACACACCCATACAATGTGCACCACCCCGTGATGTTTTTCTCACTCCTACTAGTGAATGTAATGTAACACACACCCATACAATGCGCACCACCCCGTGATGTTTTTCTCACTCCTACTAGTGAATCTAATGTAACACACACCCATACAATGCGCACCACCCCGTGATGTTTTTCTCACTCCTACTAGTGAATGTAATGTAACACACACCCATACAATGCGCACCACCCCGTGATGTTTTTCTCACTCCTACTAGTGAATCTAATGTAACACACACCCATACAATGCGCACCACCCCGTGATGTTTTTCTCACTCCTACTAGTGAATCTAATGTAACACACACCCATACAATGCGCACCACCCCGTGATGTTTTTCTCACTCCTACTAGTGAATGTAATGTAACACACACCCATACAATGCGCACCTCCCCGTGATGTTTTTCTCACTCCTAGTAGTGAATCTAATGTAACACACACCCATACAATGCGCACCACCCCGTGATGTTTTTCTCACTCCTACTAGTGAATCTAATGTAACACACACCCATACAATGCGCACCACCCCGTGATGTTTTTCTCACTCCTACTAGTGAATGTAATGTAACACACACCCATACAATGCGCACCACCCCGTGATGATTTTCTCACTCCTACTAGTGAATCTAATGTAACACACACCCATACAATGCGCACCACCCCGTGATGTTTTTCTCACTCCTACTAGTGAATGTAATGTAACACACACCCATACAATGCGCACCACCACGTGATGTTTTTCTCACTCCTACTAGTGAATGTAATGTAACACACACCCATACAATGTGCACCACCCCGTGATGTTTTTCTCACTCCTACTAGTGAATGTAATGTAACACACACCCATACAATGCGCACCACCCCGTGATGTTTTTCTCACTCCTACTAGTGAATCTAATGTAACACACAGCCATACAATGCGCACCACCCCGTGATGTTTTTCTCACTCCTACTAGTGAATGTAATGTAACACACACCCATACAATGCGCACCACCCCGTGATGTTTTTCTCACTCCTACTAGTGAATGTAATGTAACACACACCCATACAATGCGCACCACCCCGTGATGTTTTTCTCACTCCTACTAGTGAATCTAATGTAACACACACCCATACAATGCGCACCACTCCGTGATGTTTTTCTCACTCCTACTAGTTAATGTAATGTAACACACACCCATACAATGCGCACCACCCCGTGATGTTTTTCTCACTCCTACTAGTGAATGTAATGTAACACACACCCATACAATGCGCACCTCCCCGTGATGTTTTTCTCACTCCTACTAGTGGAAGTAATGTAACACACCCATACAATGCGCACCACCCCGTGATGTTTTTCTCACTCCTACTAGTGAATCTAATGTAACACACACCCATACAATGCGCACCACCCCGTGATGTTTTTCTCACTCCTACTAGTGAATCTAATGTAACACACACCCATACAATGCGCACCACCCCGTGATGTTTTTCTCACTCCTACTAGTGAATCTAATGTAACACACACCCATACAATGCGCACCACCACGTGATGATTTTCTCACTCCTACTAGTGAATCTAATGTAACACACACCCATACAATGCGCACCACTCCGTGATGATTTTCTCACTCCTACTAGTGAATCTAATGTAACACACACCCATACAATGCGCACCACCCCGTTATGTTTTTCTCACTCCTACTAGTGAATCTAATGTAACACACACCCATACAATGCGCACCACCCCGTGATGTTTTTCTCACTCCTACTAGTGAATGTAATGTAACACACACCCATACAATGCGAACCACCCCGTGATGTTTTTCTCACTCCTACTAGTGAATGTAATGTAACACACACCCATACAATGTGCACCACCCCGTGATGTTTTTCTCACTCCTACTAGTGAATCTAATGTAACACACACCCATACAATGCGCACCACCCTGTGATGTTTTTCTCACTCCTACTAGTGAATGTAATGCAACACACACCCATACAATGCGCACCACCCCGTGATGTTTTTCTCACTCCTACTAGTGAATGTAATGTAACACACACCCATACAATGCGCACCACCCCGTGATGTTTTTCTCACTCCTACTAGTGAATCTAATGTAACACACACCCATACAATGCGCACCACCCCGTGATGTTTTTCTCACTCCTACTAGTGAATCTAATGTAACACACACCCATACAATGCGCACCACCCCGTGATGTTTTTCTCACTCCTACTAGTGAATGTAATGTAACACACACCCATACAATGCGCACCACTCCGTGATGTTTTTCTCACTCCTACTAGTTAATGTAATGTAACACACACCCATACAATGCGCACCACCCCGTGATGTTTTTCTCACTCCTACTAGTGAATGTAATGTAACACACACCCATACAATGCGCACCTCCCCGTGATGTTTTTCTCACTCCTAGTAGTGAATCTAATGTAACACACACCCATACAATGCGCACCACCCCGTGATGTTTTTCTCACTCCTACTAGTGAATCTAATGTAACACACACCCATACAATGCGCACCACCCCGTGATGTTTTTCTCACTCCTAGTAGTGAATGTAATGTAACACACACCCATACAATGCGCACCACCCCGTGATGTTTTTCTCACTCCTACTAGTGAATCTAATGTAACGCACACCCCTACAATGCGCACCACCCCGTGATGTTTTTCTCACTCCTACTAGTGAATGTAATGTAACACACAGCCATACAATGCGCACCACCCCGTGATGTTTTTCTCACTCCTACTAGTGAATCTAATGTAACACACACCCATACAATGCGCACCACCCCGTGATGTTTTTCTCACTCCTACTAGTGAATGTAATGTAACACACACCCATACAATGCGCACCACCACGTGATGTTTTTCTCACTCCTACTAGTGAATGTAATGTAACACACACCCATACAATGTGCACCACCCGGTGATGTTTTTCTCACTCCTACTAGTGAATGTAATGTAACACACACCCATACAATGCGCACCACCCCGTGATGTTTTTCTCACTCCTACTAGTGAATCTAATGTAACACACAGCCATACAATGCGCACCACCCCGTGATGTTTTTCTCACTCCTACTAGTGAATCTAATGTAACACACACCCATACAATGCGCACCACCCCGTGATGTTTTTCTCACTCCTACTAGTGAATGTAATGTAACACACACCCATACAATGCGCACCACCCCGTGATGTTTTTCTCACTCCTACTAGTGAATCTAATGTAACACACACCCATAAAATGCGCACCTCCCCGTGATGTTTTTCTCACTCCTAGTAGTGAATCTAATGTAACACACACCCATACAATGCGCACCACCCCGTGATGTTTTTCTCACTCCTACTAGTGAATCTAATGTAATACACACCCATAAAATGCGCACCACCCCGTGATGTTTTTCTCACTCCTACTAGTGAATCTAATGTAACACACAACCATACAATGCGCACCACCCCGTGATGTTTTTCTCACTCCTACTAGTGAATGTAATGTAACACACACCCATACAATGCGCACCTCCCCGTGTGTTTTTCTCACTCCTACTAGTGAAAGTAATGTAACACACCCATACAATGCGCACCACCCCGTGATGTTTTTCTCCCTCCTACTAGTGAATCTAATGTAACACACACCCATACAATGCGCACCACCCCGTGATGTTTTTCTCCCTCCTACTAGTGAATCTAATGTAACACACACCCATACAATGCGCACCACCCCGTGATGTTTTTCTCACTCCTACTAGTGAATCTAATGTAACACACACCCATACAATGCGCACCACCCCGTGATGTTTTTCTCACTCCTACTAGTGAATGTAATGTAACACACACCCATACAATGCGCACCACCCCGTGATGTTTTTCTCACTCCTACTAGTGAATCTAATGTAACACACACCCATACAATGCGCACCACCCCGTGATGTTTTTCTCACTCCTACTAGTGAATCTAATGTAACACACACCCATACAATGCGCACCACCCCGTGATGTTTTTCTCACTCCTACTAGTGAATGTAATGTAACACACACCCATACAATGCGCACCTCCCCGTGATGTTTTTCTCACTCCTAGTAGTGAATCTAATGTAACACACACCCATACAATGCGCACCACCCCGTGATGTTTTTCTCACTCCTACTAGTGAATCTAATGTAACACACACCCATACAATGCGCACCACCCCGTGATGTTTTTCTCACTCCTACTAGTGAATGTAATGTAACACACACCCATACAATGCGCACCACCCCGTGATGATTTTCTCACTCCTACTAGTGAATCTAATGTAACACACACCCATACAATGCGCACCACCCCGTGATGTTTTTCTCACTCCTACTAGTGAATGTAATGTAACACACACCCATACAATGCGCACCACCACGTGATGTTTTTCTCACTCCTACTAGTGAATGTAATGTAACACACACCCATACAATGTGCACCACCCCGTGATGTTTTTCTCACTCCTACTAGTGAATGTAATGTAACACACACCCATACAATGCGCACCACCCCGTGATGTTTTTCTCACTCCTACTAGTGAATCTAATGTAACACACAGCCATACAATGCGCACCACCCCGTGATGTTTTTCTCACTCCTACTAGTGAATGTAATGTAACACACACCCATACAATGCGCACCACCCCGTGATGTTTTTCTCACTCCTACTAGTGAATGTAATGTAACACACACCCATACAATGCGCACCACCCCGTGATGTTTTTCTCACTCCTACTAGTGAATCTAATGTAACACACACCCATACAATGCGCACCACTCCGTGATGTTTTTCTCACTCCTACTAGTTAATGTAATGTAACACACACCCATACAATGCGCACCACCCCGTGATGTTTTTCTCACTCCTACTAGTGAATGTAATGTAACACACACCCATACAATGCGCACCTCCCCGTGATGTTTTTCTCACTCCTACTAGTGGAAGTAATGTAACACACCCATACAATGCGCACCACCCCGTGATGTTTTTCTCACTCCTACTAGTGAATCTAATGTAACACACACCCATACAATGCGCACCACCCCGTGATGTTTTTCTCACTCCTACTAGTGAATCTAATGTAACACACACCCATACAATGCGCACCACCCCGTGATGTTTTTCTCACTCCTACTAGTGAATCTAATGTAACACACACCCATACAATGCGCACCACCACGTGATGATTTTCTCACTCCTACTAGTGAATCTAATGTAACACACACCCATACAATGCGCACCACTCCGTGATGATTTTCTCACTCCTACTAGTGAATCTAATGTAACACACACCCATACAATGCGCACCACCCCGTTATGTTTTTCTCACTCCTACTAGTGAATCTAATGTAACACACACCCATACAATGCGCACCACCCCGTGATGTTTTTCTCACTCCTACTAGTGAATGTAATGTAACACACACCCATACAATGCGAACCACCCCGTGATGTTTTTCTCACTCCTACTAGTGAATGTAATGTAACACACACCCATACAATGTGCACCACCCCGTGATGTTTTTCTCACTCCTACTAGTGAATCTAATGTAACACACACCCATACAATGCGCACCACCCTGTGATGTTTTTCTCACTCCTACTAGTGAATGTAATGCAACACACACCCATACAATGCGCACCACCCCGTGATGTTTTTCTCACTCCTACTAGTGAATGTAATGTAACACACACCCATACAATGCGCACCACCCCGTGATGTTTTTCTCACTCCTACTAGTGAATCTAATGTAACACACACCCATACAATGCGCACCACCCCGTGATGTTTTTCTCACTCCTACTAGTGAATCTAATGTAACACACACCCATACAATGCGCACCACCCCGTGATGTTTTTCTCACTCCTACTAGTGAATGTAATGTAACACACACCCATACAATGCGCACCACTCCGTGATGTTTTTCTCACTCCTACTAGTTAATGTAATGTAACACACACCCATACAATGCGCACCACCCCGTGATGTTTTTCTCACTCCTACTAGTGAATGTAATGTAACACACACCCATACAATGCGCACCTCCCCGTGATGTTTTTCTCACTCCTAGTAGTGAATCTAATGTAACACACACCCATACAATGCGCACCACCCCGTGATGTTTTTCTCACTCCTACTAGTGAATCTAATGTAACACACACCCATACAATGCGCACCACCCCGTGATGTTTTTCTCACTCCTAGTAGTGAATGTAATGTAACACACACCCATACAATGCGCACCACCCCGTGATGTTTTTCTCACTCCTACTAGTGAATCTAATGTAACGCACACCCCTACAATGCGCACCACCCCGTGATGTTTTTCTCACTCCTACTAGTGAATGTAATGTAACACACAGCCATACAATGCGCACCACCCCGTGATGTTTTTCTCACTCCTACTAGTGAATCTAATGTAACACACACCCATACAATGCGCACCACCCCGTGATGTTTTTCTCACTCCTACTAGTGAATGTAATGTAACACACACCCATACAATGCGCACCACCACGTGATGTTTTTCTCACTCCTACTAGTGAATGTAATGTAACACACACCCATACAATGTGCACCACCCGGTGATGTTTTTCTCACTCCTACTAGTGAATGTAATGTAACACACACCCATACAATGCGCACCACCCCGTGATGTTTTTCTCACTCCTACTAGTGAATCTAATGTAACACACAGCCATACAATGCGCACCACTCCGTGATGTTTTTCTCACTCCTACTAGTGAATCTAATGTAACACACACCCATACAATGCGCACCACCCCGTGATGTTTTTCTCACTCCTACTAGTGAATGTAATGTAACACACACCCATACAATGCGCACCACCCCGTGATGTTTTTCTCACTCCTACTAGTGAATCTAATGTAACACACACCCATAAAATGCGCACCTCCCCGTGATGTTTTTCTCACTCCTAGTAGTGAATCTAATGTAACACACACCCATACAATGCGCACCACCCCGTGATGTTTTTCTCACTCCTACTAGTGAATCTAATGTAATACACACCCATAAAATGCGCACCACCCCGTGATGTTTTTCTCACTCCTACTAGTGAATCTAATGTAACACACAACCATACAATGCGCACCACCCCGTGATGTTTTTCTCACTCCTACTAGTGAATGTAATGTAACACACACCCATACAATGCGCACCTCCCCGTGTGTTTTTCTCACTCCTACTAGTGAAAGTAATGTAACACACCCATACAATGCGCACCACCCCGTGATGTTTTTCTCCCTCCTACTAGTGAATCTAATGTAACACACACCCATACAATGCGCACCACCCCGTGATGTTTTTCTCACTCCTACTAGTGAATCTAATGTAACACACACCCATACAATGCGCACCACCCCGTGATGTTTTTCTCACTCCTACTAGTGAATGTAATGTAACACACACCCATACAATGCGCACCACCCCGTGATGTTTTTCTCACTCCTACTTGTGAATCTAATGTAACACACACCCATACAATGCGCACCACCCCGTGATGTTTTTCTCACTCCTACTAGTGAATGTAATGTAACACACACCCATACAATGCGCACCACCCCGTGATGATTTTCTCACTCCTACTAGTGAATCTAATGTAACACACACCCATACAATGCGCACCACCCCGTGATGTTTTTCTCACTCCTACTAGTGAATGTAATGTAACACACACCCATACAATGCGCACCACCACGTGATGTTTTTCTCACTCCTACTAGTGAATGTAATGTAACACACACCCATACAATGTGCACCACCCCGTGATGTTTTTCTCACTCCTACTAGTGAATGTAATGTAACACACACCCATACAATGCGCACCACCCCGTGATGTTTTTCTCACTCCTACTAGTGAATCTAATGTAACACACAGCCATACAATGCGCACCACCCCGTGATGTTTTTCTCACTCCTACTAGTGAATGTAATGTAACACACACCCATACAATGCGCACCACCCCGTGATGTTTTTCTCACTCCTACTAGTGAATCTAATGTAACACACACCCATACAATGCGCACCACCCCGTGATGTTTTTCTCACTCCTACTAGTGAATCTAATGTAACACACACCCATACAATGCGCACCACCCCGTGATGTTTTTCTCACTCCTACTAGTGAATGTAATGTAACACACACCCATACAATGCGCACCACCCCGTGATGTTTTTCTCACTCCTACTAGTGAATGTAATGTAACACACACCCATACAATGCGCACCTCCCCGTGATGTTTTTCTCACTCCTAGTAGTGAATCTAATGTAACACACACCCATACAATGCGCACCACCCCGTGATGTTTTTCTCACTCCTACTAGTGAATCTAATGTAACACACACCCATACAATTCGCACCACCCCGTGATGTTTTTCTCACTCCTACTAGTGAATGTAATGTAACACACACCCATACAATGCGCACCACACCGTGATGATTTTCTCACTCCTACTAGTGAATCTAATGTAACACACACCCATACAATGCGCACCACCCCGTGATGTTTTTCTCACTCCTACTAGTGAATGTAATGTAACACACACCCATACAATGCGCACCACCACGTGATGTTTTTCTCACTCCTACTAGTGAATGTAATGTAACACACACCCATACAATGTGCACCACCCCGTGATGTTTTTCTCACTCCTACTAGTGAATGTAATGTAACACACACCCATACAATGCGCACCACCCCGTGATGTTTTTCTCACTCCTACTAGTGAATCTAATGTAACACACAGCCATACAATGCGCACCACCCCGTGATGTTTTTCTCACTCCTACTAGTGAATCTAATGTAACACACACCCATACAATGCGCACCACCCCGTGATGTTTTTCTCACTCCTACTAGTGAATGTAATGTAACACACACCCATACAATGCGCACCACCCCGTGATGTTTTTCTCACTCCTACTAGTGAATCTAATGTAACACACACCCATACAATGCGCACCACTCCGTGATGTTTTTCTCACTCCTACTAGTTAATGTAATGTAACACACACCCATACAATGCGCACCACCCCGTGATGTTTTTCTCACTCCTACTAGTGAATGTAATGTAACACACACCCATACAATGCGCACCTCCCCGTGATGTTTTTCTCACTCCTAGTAGTGAATCTAATGTAACACACACCCATACAATGCGCACCACCCCGTGATGTTTTTCTCACTCCTACTAGTGAATCTAATGTAACACACACCCATACAATGCGCACCACCCCGTGATGTTTTTCTCACTCCTACTAGTGAATGTAATGTAACACACACCCATACAATGCGCACCACCCCGTGATGTTTTTCTCACTCCTACTAGTGAATCTAATGTAACGCACACCCCTACAATGCGCACCACCCCGTGATGTTTTTCTCACTCCTACTAGTGAATGTAATGTAACACACAGCCATACAATGCGCACCACCCCGTGATGTTTTTCTCACTCCTACTAGTGAATCTAATGTAACACACACCCATACAATGCGCACCACCCCGTGATGTTTTTCTCACTCCTACTAGTGAATGTAATGTAACGCACACCCATACAATGCGCACCACCACGTGATGTTTTTCTCACTCCTACTAGTGAATGTAATGTAACACACACCCATACAATGCGCACCACCCCGTGATGTTTTTCTCACTCCTACTAGTGAATGTAATGTAACACACACCCATACAATGCGCACCACCCCGTGATGTTTTTCTCACTCCTACTAGTGAATCTAATGTAACACACAGCCATACAATGCGCACCACCCCGTGATGTTTTTCTCACTCCTACTAGTGAATCTAATGTAACACACACCCATACAATGCGCACCACCCCGTGATGTTTTTCTCACTCCTACTAGTGAATGTAATGTAACACACACCCATACAATGCGCACCACCCCGTGATGTTTTTCTCACTCCTACTAGTGAATCTAATGTAACACACACCCATACAATGCGCACCACCCCGTGATGTTTTTCTCACTCCTACTAGTGAATGTAATGTAACACACACCCATACAATGCGCACCTCCCCGTGATGTTTTTCTCACTCCTACTAGTGAATGTAATGTAACACACACCCATACAATGCGCACCTCCCCGTGATGTTTTTCTCACTCCTACTAGTGAATCTAATGTAACACACACCCATACAATGCGCACCACCCCGTGATGTTTTTCTCACTCCTACTAGTGAATCTAATGTAACACACACCCATAAAATGCGCACCACCCCGTGATGTTTTTCTCACTCCTACTAGTGAATCTAATGTAACACACAACCATACAATGCGCACCACCCCGTGATGTTTTTCTCACTCCTACTAGTGAATGTAATGTAACACACACCCATACAATGCGCACCTCCCCGTGTGTTTTTCTCACTCCTACTAGTGAAAGTAATGTAACACACCCATACAATGCGCACCACCCCGTGATGTTTTTCTCCCTCCTACTAGTGAATCTAATGTAACACACACCCATACAATGCGCACCAGCCCGTGATGTTTTTCTCACTCCTACTAGTGAATCTAATGTAACACACACCCATACAATGCGCACCACCCCGTGATGTTTTTCTCACTCCTACTAGTGAATGTAATGTAACACACACCCATACAATGCGCACCACCCCGTGATGTTTTTCTCACTCCTACTAGTGAATCTAATGTAACACACACCCATACAATGCGCACCACCCCGTGATGTTTTTCTCACTCCTACTAGTGAATGTAATGTAACACACACCCATACAATGCGCACCACCCCGTGATGATTTTCTCACTCCTACTAGTGAATCTAATGTAACACACACCCATACAATGCGCACCACCCCGTGATGTTTTTCTCACTCCTACTAGTGAATGTAATGTAACACACACCCATACAATGCGCACCACCACGTGATGTTTTTCTCACTCCTACTAGTGAATGTAATGTAACACACACCCATACAATGCGCACCACCCCGTGATGTTTTCTCACTCCTACTAGTGAATCTAATGTAACACACACCCATAAAATGCGCACCACCCCGGGATGTTTTTCTCACTCCTACTAGTGAATGTAATGTAACACACACCCATACAATGCGCACCTCCCCGTGATGTTTTTCTCACTCCTAGTAGTGAATCTAATGTAACACACACCCATACAATGCGCACCACCCCGTGATGTTTTTCTCACTCCTACTAGTGAATCTAATGTAACACACACCCATAAAATGCGCACCACACCGTGATGTTTTTCTCACTCCTACTAGTGAATCTAATGTAACACACAACCATACAATGCGCACCACCCCGTGATGTTTTTCTCACTCCTACTAGTGAATGTAATGTAACACACACCCATACAATGCGCACCTTCCCGTGATGTTTTTCTCACTCCTAC
This sequence comes from Cavia porcellus, assembly GCF_034190915.1. Taxonomy (NCBI): domain Eukaryota; kingdom Metazoa; phylum Chordata; class Mammalia; order Rodentia; family Caviidae; genus Cavia; species Cavia porcellus. The sequence goes on from NW_026947568.1 coordinate 1,472,130, forward strand.
TAGTGAAAGTAATGTAACACACCCATACAATGCGCACCACCCCGTGATGTTTTTCTCACTCCTACTAGTGAATCTAATGTAACACACACCCATACAATGCGCAAATCCCCGTGATGTTTTTCTCACTCCTACTAGTGAATCTAATGTAACACACACCCATACAATGCGCACCACCCCGTGATGTTTTTCTCACTCCTACTAGTGAATGTAATGTAACACACACCCATACAATGCGCACCACCCCGTGATGATTTTCTCACTCCTACTAGTGAATCTAATGTAACACATACCCATACAATGCGCACCACCCGTGATGATTTTCTCACTCCTACTAGTGAATCTAATGTAACACACACCCATACAATGCGCACCACCCCGTGATGTTTTTCTCACTCCTACTAGTGAATCTAATGTAACACACACCCATACAATGCGCACCACCCCGTGATGTTTTTCTCACTCCTACTAGTGAATCTAATGTAACACACACCCATACAATGCGCACCACCCCGTGATGTTTTTCTCACTCCTACTAGTGAATCTAATGTAACACACACCCATACAATGCGCACCACCCCGTGATGTTTTTCTCACTCCTACTAGTGAATGTAATGTAACACACACCCATACAATGCGCACCACCCCGTGATGTTTTTCTCACTCCTACTAGTTAATGTAATGTAACACACACCCATACAATGCGCACCACCCCGTGATGTTTTTCTCACTCCTACTAGTGAATGTAATGTAACACACACCCATACAATGCGCACCTCCCCGTGATGTTTTTCTCACTCCTAGTAGTGAATCTAATGTAACGCACACCCATACAATGCGCACCACCCCGTGATGTTTTTCTCACTCCTACTAGTGAATCTAATGTAAGGCACACCCATACAATGCGCACCACCCCGTGATGTTTTTCTCACTCCTACTAGTGAATGTAATGTAACGCACACCCATACAATGCGCACCACCCCGTGATGTTTTTCTCACTCCTACTAGTGAATCTAATGTAACGCACACCCATACAATGCGCACCACCCCGTGATGTTTTTCTCACTCCTACTAGTGAATGTAATGTAACACACAGCCATACAATGCGCACCACCCCGTGATGTTTTTCTCACTCCTACTAGTGAATGTAATGTAACACACACCCATACAATGCGCACCACCCCGTGATGTTTTTCTCACTCCTACTAGTGAATCTAATGTAACACACACCCATAAAATGCGCACCACCCCGTGATGTTTTTCTCACTCCTACTAGTGAATGTAATGTAACACACACCCATACAATGTGCACCACCCCGTGATGTTTTTCTCACTCCTACTAGTGAATCTAATGTAACACACACCCATACAATGCGCACCACCCCGTGATGTTTTTCTCACTCCTACTAGTGAACGTAATGTAACACACACCCATACAATGTGCACCACCCCGTGATGTTTTTCTCACTCCTACTAGTGAATCTAATGTAACACACACCCATACAATGCGCACCACTCCGTGATGTTTTTCTCACTCCTACTAGTGAACGTAATGTAACACACACCCATACAATGCGCACCACCCCGTGATGTTTTTCTCACTCCTACTAGTGAATCTAATGTAACACACACCCATACAATGCGCACCACCCCGTGATGTTTTTCTCACTCCTACTAGTGAATGTAATGTAACACACACCCATACAATGCGCACCACCCCGTGATGTTTTTCTCACTCCTACTACTGAATCTAATGTAACACACACCCATACAATGCGCACCACCCCGTGATGTTTTTCTCACTCCTACTAGTGAATCTAATGTAACACACACCCATACAATGCGCACCACCCCGTGATGTTTTTCTCACTCCTACTAGTGAATGTAATGTAACACACACCCATACAATGCGCAACACCCAGTGATGATTTTCTCACTCCTACTAGTGAATGTAATGTAACACACAGCCATACAATGCGCACCACCCCGTGATGTTTTTCTCACTCCTACTAGTGAATGTAATGTAACACACACCCATACAATGCGCACCACCCCGTGATGTTTTTCTCACTCCTACTAGTGAATGTAATGTAACACACACCCATACAATGCGCACCACCCCGTGATGTTTTTCTCACTCCTACTAGTGAATGTAATGTAACACACAGCCATACAATGCGCACCACCACGTGATGTTTTTCTCACTCCTACTAGTGAATGTAATGCAACACACACCCATACAATGCGCACCACCCCGTGATGTTTTTCTCACTCCTACTAGTGAATGTAATGTAACACACACCCATACAATGCGCACCACCCCGTGATGTTTTTCTCACTCCTACTAGTGAATCTAATGTAACACACACCCATACAATGCGCACCACCCCGTGATGTTTTTCTCACTCCTACTAGTGAATCAAATGTAACACACACCCATACAATGTGCACCACCCCGTGATGTTTTTTTCACTCCTACTAGTGAATGTAATGTAACACACACCCATACAATGCGCACCACCCCGTGATGTTTTTCTCACTCCTACTAGTGAATCTAATGTAACACACACCCATACAATGCGCACCACCCCGTGATGTTTTTCTCACTCCTACTAGTGAATCAAATGTAACACACACCCATACAATGCGCACCACCCCGTGATGTTTTTCTCACTCCTACTAGTGAATGTAATGTAACACACACCCATACAATGCGCACCACCCCGTGATGTTTTTCTCACTCCTACTAGTTAATGTAATGTAACACACACCCATACAATGCGCACCACCCCGTGATGTTTTTCTCACTCCTACTAGTGAATGTAATGTAACACACACCCATACAATGCGCACCTCCCCGTGATGTTTTTCTCACTCCTAGTAGTGAATCTAATGTAACACACACCCATACAATGCGCACCACCCCGTGATGTTTTTCTCACTGCTACTAGTGAATCTAATGTAACACACACCCATACAATGCGAACCACCCCGTGATGTTTTTCTCACTCCTACTAGTGAATGTAATGTAACACACACCCATACAATGCGCACCACCCCGTGATGTTTTTCTCACTCCTACTAGTGAATGTAATGTAACACACAGCCATACAATGCGCACCACCACGTGATGTTTTTCTCACTCCTACTAGTGAATGTAATGCAACACACACCCATACAATGCGCACCACCCCGTGGTGTTTTTCTCAGTCCTACTAGTGAATGTAATGTAACACACACCCATACAATGCGCACCACCCCGTGGTGTTTTTCTCACTCCTACTAGTGAATCTAATGTAACACACACCCATACAATGCGCACCACCCCGTGATGTTTTTCTCACTCCTACTAGTGAATCTAATGTAACACACACCCATACAATGCGCACCACCCCGTGATTTTTTTCTCACTCCTACTAGTGAATGTAATGTAACACACACCCATACAATGCGCACCACCCCGTGATGTTTTTCTCACTCCTACTAGTTAATGTAATGTAACACACACCCATACAATGCGCACCACCCCGTGATGTTTTTCTCACTCCTACTAGTGAATGTAATGTAACACACACCCATACAATGCGCACCTCCCCGTGATGTTTTTCTCACTCCTAGTAGTGAATCTAATGTAACACACACCCATACAATGCGCACCACCCCGTGATGTTTTTCTCACTCCTACTAGTGAATCTAATGTAACACACACCCATACAATGCGCACCACCTCGTGGTGTTTTTCTCACTCCTACTAGTGAATGTAATGTAACGCTCACCCATACAATGCGCACCACCCCGTGATGTTTTTCTCACTCCTACTAGTGAATCTAATGTAACGCTCACCAATACAATGCGCACCACACCGTGATGTTTTTCTCACTCCTACTAGTGAATGTAATGTAACGCACAGCCATACAATGCGCACCACCCCGTGATGTTTTTCTCACTCCTACTAGTGAATGTAATGTAACACACACCCATACAATGCGCACCACCCCGTGATGTTTTTCTCACTCCTACTAGTGAATCTAATGTAACACACACCCATACAATGCGCACCACCCCGTGATGTTTTTCTCACTCCTACTAGTGAATCTAATGTAACACACACCCATAAAATGCGCACCACCCCGTGATGTTTTTCTCACTCCTACTAGTGAATCTAATGTAACACACACCCATACAATGCGCACCACCCCGTGATGTTTTTCTCACTCCTACTAGTGAATCTAATGTAACACACACCCATACAATGCGCACCACCCCGTGATGTTTTTCTCACTCCTACTAGTGAATCTAATGTAACACACACCCATACAATGTGCACCACCCCGTGATGTTTTTCTCACTCCTACTAGTGAACGTAATGTAACACACACCCATACAATGCGCACCACCCCGTGATGTTTTTCTCACTCCTACTAGTGAATCTAATGTAACACACACCCATACAATGCGCACCACCCCGTGATGTTTTTCTCACTCCTACTAGTGAATCTAATGTAACACACAACCATACAATGCGCACCACCCCGTGATGTTTTTCTCACTCCTACTAGTGAATCTAATGTAACACACACCCATACAATGCGCACCACCCCGTGATGTTTTTCTCACTCCTACTAGTGAATCTAATGTAACACACACCCATACAATGCGCACCACCCCGTGATGTTTTTCTCACTCCTACTAGTGAATCTAATGTAACACACACCCATACAATGCGCACCACCCCGTGATGTTTTTCTCACTCCTACTAGTGAATGTAATGTAACACACACCCATACAATGCGCACCACCCCGTGATGTTTTTCTCACTCCTACTAGTGAATGTAATGTAACACACACCCATACAATGCGCACCACCCCGTGATGTTTTTCTCACTCCTACTAGTGAATGTAATGTAACACACAGCCATACAATGCGCACCACCACGTGATGTTTTTCTCACTCCTACTAGTGAATGTAATGTAACACACAGCCATGCAATGCGCACCACCACGTGATGTTTTTCTCACTCCTACTAGTGAATGTAATGCAACACACACCCATACAATGCGCACCACCCCGTGATGTTTTTCTCACTCCTACTAGTGAATGTAATGTAACACACACCCATACAATGCGCACCACCCCGTGATGTTTTTCTCACTCCTACTAGTGAATGTAATGTAACACACACCCATACAATGCGCACCACCCCGTGATGTTTTTCTCACTCCTACTAGTGAACGTAATGTAACACACACCCATACAATGCGCACCACCCCGTGATGTTTTTCTCACTCCTACTAGTGAACGTAATGTAACACACACCCATACAATGCGCACCACCCCGTGATGTTTTTCTCACTCCTACTAGTGAATCTAATGTAACACACACCCATACAATGCGCACCACCCCGTGATGTTTTTCTCACTCCTACTAGTGAATCTAATGTAACACACACCCATGCAATGCGCACCACCCAGTGATGATTTTCTCACTCCTACTAGTGAATCTAATGTAACACACACCCATGCAATGCGCACCACCCCGTGATGTTTTTCTCACTCCTACTAGTGAATGTAATGTAACACATACCCATACAATGCGCACCACCCCGTGATGTTTTTCTCACTCCTACTAGTGAATGTAATGTAACACACACCCATACAATGCGCACCACCCCGTGATGTTTTTCTCACTCCTACTAGTGAATGTAATATAACACAGAGCCATACAATGCGCACCACCCCGTGATGTTTTTCTCACTCCTACTAGTGAATGTAATGCAACACACACCCATACAATGCGCACCACCCCGTGATGTTTTTCTCACTCCTACTAGTGAATGTAATGCAACACACACCCATACAATGCGCACCACCCCGTGATGTTTTTCTCACTCCTACTAGTGAATCTAATGTAACACACACCCATACAATGCGCACCACCCCGTGATGTTTTTCTCACTCCTACTAGTGAATGTAATGTAACACACACCCATACAATGCGCACCACCCCGTGATGTTTTTCTCACTCCTACTAGTGAATGTAATGTAACACACACCCATACAATGCGCACCACCCCGTGATGTTTTTCTCACTCCTACTAGTTAATGTAATGTAACACACACCCATACAATGCGCACCACCCCGTGATGTTTTTCTCACTCCTACTAGTGAATGTAATGTAACACACACCCATACAATGCGCACCTCCCCGTGATGTTTTTCTCACTCCTAGTAGTGAATCTAATGTAACACACACCCATACAATGCGCACCACCCCGTGATGTTTTTCTCACTGCTACTAGAGAATCTAATGTAACACACACCCATACAATGCGAACCACCCCGTGATGTTTTTCTCACTCCTACTAGTGAATGTAATGTAACACACACCCATACAATGCGCACCACCCCGTGATGTTTTTCTCACTCCTACTAGTGAATGTAATGTAACACACAGCCATACAATGCGCACCACCCCGTGATGTTTTTCTCACTCCTACTAGTGAATGTAATGCAACACACACCCATACAATGCGCACCACCCCGTGATGTTTTTCTCACTCCTACTAGTGAATGTAATGTAACACACACCCATACAATGCGCACCACCACGTGATGTTTTTCTCACTCCTACTAGTGAATGTAATGTAACACACACCCATACAATGCGCACCTCCCCGTGATGTTTTTCTCACTCCTAGTAGTGAATCTAATGTAACACACACCCATACAATGCGCACCACCCCGTGATGTTTTTCTCACTCCTACTAGTGAATCTAATGTAACACACACCCATACAATGCGCACCACCCCGTGATGTTTTTCTCACTCCTACTAGTGAATGTAATGTAACACACACCCATACAATGCGCACCACCCCGTGATGTTTTTCTCACTCCTACTAGTGAATCTAATGTAACACACACCCATACAATGCGCACCACCCCGTGATGTTTTTCTCACTCCTACTAGTGAATGTAATGTAACACACAGCCATACAATGCGCACCACCACGTGATGTTTTTCTCACTCCTACTAGTGAATGTAATGCAACACACACCCATACAATGCGCACCACCCCGTGATGTTTTTCTCACTCCTACTAGTGAATGTAATGTAACACACACCCATACAATGCGCACCACCCCGTGATGTTTTTCTCACTCCTACTAGTGAATGTAATGTAACACACACCCATACAATGCGCACCACTCCGTGATGTTTTTCTCACTCCTACTAGTGAATCTAAGGTAACACACACCCATACAATGCGCACCACCCCGTGATGTTTTTCTCACTCCTACTAGTGAATGTAATGTAACACACACCCATACAATGCGCACCACCCCGTGATGTTTTTCTCACTCCTACTAGTGAATGTAATGTAACACACACCCATACAATGCGCACCTCCCCGTGATGTTTTTCTCACTCCTACTAGTGAATCTAATGTAACACACACCCATACAATGCGCACCACCCCGTGATGTTTTTGTCACTCCTACTAGTGAATCTAATGTAACACACACCCATACAATGCGCACCACCCCGTGATGTTTTTCTCACTCCTACTAGTGAATGTAATGTAACACACACCCATACAATGCGCACCACCCCGTGACGTTTTTCTCACTCCTACTAGTGAATCTAATGTAACACACACCCATATAATGCGCACCACCCCGTGATGTTTTTCTCACTCCTACTAGTGAATGTAATGTAACACACACCCATACAATGCGCAACACCCCGTGATGTTTTTCTCACTCCTACTAGTGAATCTAATGTAACACACACCCATACAATGCGCACCACCCCGTGATGTTTTTCTCACTCCTACTAGTGAATCTAATGTAACACACACCCATACAATGCGCACCACCCCGTGATGTTTTTCTCACTCCTACTAGTGAATGTAATGTAACACACACCCATACAATGCGCACCACCCCGTGATGTTTTTCTCACTCCTACTAGTTAATCTAATGTAACACACACCCATACAATGCGCACCACCCCGTGATGTTTTTCTCACTCCTAGTAGTGAATCTAATGTAACACACACCCATACAATGCGCACCACCCCGTGATGTTTTTCTCACTGCTACTAGTGAATCTAATGTAACACACACCCATACAATGCGAACCACCCCGTGATGTTTTTCTCACTCCTACTAGTGAATGTAATGTAACACACACCCATACAATGCGCACCACCCCGTGATGTTTTTCTCACTCCTACTAGTGAATGTAATGTAACACACAGCCATACAATGCGCATCACCCCGTGATGTTTTTCTCACTCCTACTAGTGAATGTAATGCAACACACACCCATACAATGCGCACCACCCCGTGGTGTTTTTCTCACTCCTACTAGTGAATGTAATGTAACACACACCCATACAATGCGCACCACCCCGTGGTGTTTTTCTCACTCCTACTAGTGAATCTAATGTAACACACACCCATACAATGCGCACCACCCCGTGATGTTTTTCTCACTCCTACTAGTGAATCTAATGTAACACACACCCATACAATGCGCACCACCCCGTGATTTTTTTCTCACTCCTACTAGTGAATGTAATGTAACACACACCCATACAATGCGCACCACCCCGTGATGTTTTTCTCACTCCTACTAGTTAATGTAATGTAACACACACCCATACAATGCGCACCACCCCGTGATGTTTTTCTCACTCCTACTAGTGAATGTAATGTAACACCCACCCATACAATGCGCACCTCCCCGTGATGTTTTTCTCACTCCTAGTAGTGAATCTAATGTAAGACACACCCATACAATGCGCACCACCCCGTGATGTTTTTCTCACTCCTACTAGTGAATCTAATGTAACACACACCCATACAATGCGCACCACCTCGTGATGTTTTTCTCACTCCTACTAGTGAATGTAATGTAACACACACCCATACAATGCGCACCACCCCGTGATGTTTTTCTCACTCCTACTAGTGAATCTAATGTAGCGCTCACCCATACAATGCGCACCACCCCGTGATGTTTTTCTCACTCCTACTAGTGAATGTAATGTAACGCACAGCCATACAATGCGCACCACACCGTGATGTTTTTCTCACTCCTACTAGTGAATGTAATGTAACACACACCCATACAATGCGCACCACCCCGTGATGTTTTTCTCACTCCTACTAGTGAATCTAATGTAACACACACCCATAAAATGTGCACCACCCCGTGATGTTTTTCTCACTCCTACTAGTGAATGTAATGTAACACACACCCATACAATGCGCACCACCCCGTGATGTTTTTCTCACTCCTACTAGTGAATGTAATGTAACACACAGCCATACAATGCGCACCACCACGTGATGTTTTTCTCACTCCTACTAGTGAATGTAATGCAACACACACCCATACAATGCGCACCACCCCGTGATGTTTTTCTCACTCCTACTAGTGAATGTAATGTAACACACACCCATACAATGCGCACCACCCCGTGATGTTTTTCTCACTCCGACTAGTGAATCTAATGTAACACACACCCATACAATGCGCACCACCCCGTGATGTTTTTCTCACTCCTACTAGTGAATGTAATGTAACACACACCCATACAATGCGCACCACCCCGTGATGTTTTTCTCACTCCTACTAGTGAATCTAAGGTAACACACACCCATACAATGCGCACCACCCCGTGATGTTTTTCTCACTCCTACTAGTGAATGTAATGTAACACACACCCATACAATGCGCACCACCCCGTGATGTTTTTCTCACTCCTACTAGTGAATGTAATGTAACACACACCCATACAATGCGCACCTCCCCGTGATGTTTTTCTCACTCCTACTAGTGAATCTAATGTAACACACACCCATACAATGCGCACCACCCCGTGATGTTTTTGTCACTCCTACTAGTGAATCTAATGTAACACACACCCATACAATGCGCACCACCCCGTGATGTTTTTCTCACTCCTACTAGTGAATGTAATGTAACACACACCCATACAATGCGCACCACCCCGTGACGTTTTTCTCACTCCTACTAGTGAATCTAATGTAACACACACCCATATAATGCGCACCACCCCATGATGTTTTTCTCACTCCTACTAGTGAATGTAATGTAACACACACCCATACAATGCGCAACACCCCGTGATGTTTTTCTCACTCCTACTAGTGAATCTAATGTAACACACACCCATACAATGCGCACCACCCCGTGATGTTTTTCTCACTCCTACTAGTGAATCTAATGTAACACACACCCATACAATGCGCACCACCCCGTGATGTTTTTCTCACTCCTACTAGTGAATGTAATGTAACACACACCCATACAATGCGCACCACCCCGTGATGTTTTTCTCACTCCTACTAGTTAATGTAATGTAACACACACCCATACAATGCGCACCACCCCGTGATGTTTTTCTCACTCCTACTAGTGAATGTAATGTAACACACACCCATACAATGCGCACCTCCCCGTGATGTTTTTCTCACTCCTACTAGTGAATCTAATGTAACACACACCCATACAATGCGCACCACACCGTGATGTTTTTCTCACTCCTACTAGTGAATCTAATGTAACACACACCCATACAATGCGCACCAACCCGTGATGTTTTTCTCACTCCTACTAGTGAATGTAATGTAACACACACCCATACAATGCGCACCACCACGTGATGTTTTTCTCACTCCTACTAGTGAATGTAATGTAACACAAACCCATACAATGCGCACCACCCCGTGATGTTTTTCTCACTCCTACTAGTGAATCTAATGTAACACACACCCATACAATGCGCACCACCCCGTGATGTTTTTCTCACTTCTACAAGTGAATGTAATGTAACACACAGCCATACAATGCGCACCACCACGTGATGTTTTTCTCACTCCTACTAGTGAATGTAATGCAACACACACCCATACAATGCGCACCACCCCGTGATGTTTTTCTCACTCCTACTAGTGAATCTAATGTAACACACACCCATACAATGCGCACCACCCCGTGATGTTTTTCTCACTCCTACTAGTGAATCTAATGTAACACACACCCATACAATGCGCACCACCCCGTGATGTTTTTCTCACTCCTACTAGTGAATCTAATGTAACACACACCCATACAATGCGCACCACCCCGTGATGTTTTTCTCACTCCTACTAGTGAATGTAATGTAACACACACCCATACAATGCGCACCACCCCGTGATGTTTTTCTCACTCCTACTAGTTAATGTAATGTAACACACACCCATACAATGCGCACCACCCCGTGATGTTTTTCTCACTCCTACTAGTGAATGTAATGTAACACACACCCATACAATGCGCACCACCCCGTGATGTTTTTCTCACTCCTAGTAGTGAATCTAATGTAACACACACCCATACAATGTGCACCACCCCGTGATGTTTTTCTCACTCCTACTAGTGAATGTAATGTAACACACAGCCATACAATGCGCACCACCACGTGATGTTTTTCTCACTCCTACTAGTGAATGTAATGCAAAACACACCCATACAATGCGCACCACCCCGTGATGTTTTTCTCACTCCTACTAGTGAATGTAATGTAACACACACCCATACAATGCGCACCACCCCGTGATGTTTTTCTCACTCCTACTAGTGAATCTAATGTAACACACACCCATACAATGCGCACCACCCCGTGATGTTTTTCTCACTCCTACTAGTGAATGTAATGTAACACACCCATACAATGCGCACCACCCCGTGATGTTTTTCTCACTCCTACTAGTGAATGTAATGTAACACACACCCATAAAATGCGCACCACCCCGTGATGTTTTTCTCACTCCTACTAGTGAATCTAATGTAACACACACCCATACAATGCGCACCACCCCGTGATGTTTTTCTCACTCCTACTAGTGAATGTAATGTAACACACACCCATACAATGCGCACCTCCCCGTGATGTTTTTCTCACTCCTACTAGTGAATGTAATGTAACACACCCATACAATGCGCACCACCCCGTGATGTTTTTCTCACTCCTACTAGTGAATCTAATGTAACACACACCCATACAATGCGCACCACCCCGTGATGTTTTTCTCACTCCTACTAGTGAATCTAATGTAACACACACCCATACAATGCGCACCACACCGTGATGTTTTTCTCACTCCTACTAGTGAATGTAATGTAACACACACCCATACAATGCCACCACCCCGTGATGTTTTTCTCACTCCTACTAGTGAATGTAATGTAACACACACCCATACAATGCGCACCTCCCCGTGATGTTTTTCTCACTCCTACTAGTGAATGTAATGTAACACACCCATGCAATGCGCACCACCCCGTGATGTTTTTCTCACTCCTACTAGTGAATCTAATGTAACACACACCCATACGATGCGCACCACCCCGTGATGTTTTTCTCACTCCTACTAGTGAATGTAATGTAACACACACCCATACAATGCGCACCACCCCGTGATGTTTTTCTCACTCCTACTAGTGAATGTAATGTAACACACACCCATACAATGCGCACCTCCCCGTGATGTTTTTCTCACTCCTACTAGTGAATGTAATGTAACACACCTATACAATGCGCACCACGCCGTGATGTTTTTCTCACTCCTACTAGTAAATGTAATGTAACACACACCCATACAATGCGCACCACCCCGTGATGTTTTTCTCACTCCTACTAGTGAATGTAATGTAACACACACCCATACAATGCGCACCACCCCGTGATGTTTTTCTCACTCCTACTAGTGAATGTAATGTAACACACACCCATACAATGCGCACCACACCGTGATGTTTTTCTCACTCCTACTAGTGAATGTAATGTAACACACACCCATACAATGCCACCACCCCGTGATGTTTTTCTCACTCCTACTAGTGAATGTAATGTAACACACACCCATACAATGCGCACCACCACGTGATGTTTTTCTCACTCCTACTAGTGAATGTAATGCAAAACACACCCATACAATGCGCACCACCCCGTGATGTTTTTCTCACTCCTACTAGTGAATGTAATGTAACACACACCCATACAATGCGCACCACCCCGTGATGTTTTTCTCACTCCTACTAGTGAATCTAATGTAACACACACCCATACAATGCGCACCACCCCGTGATGTTTTTCTCACTACTACTAGTGAATGTAATGTAACACACCCATACAATGCGCACCACCCCGTGATGTTTTTCTCACTCCTACTAGTGAATGTAATGTAACACACACCCATAAAATGCGCACCACCCCGTGATGTTTTTCTCACTCCTACTAGTGAAACTAATGTAACACACACCCATACAATGCGCACCACCCCGTGATGTTTTTCTCACTCCTACTAGTGAATGTAATGTAACACACACCCATACAATGCGCACCTCCCCGTGATGTTTTTCTCACTCCTACTAGTGAATGTAATGTAACACACCCATACAATGCGCACCACCCCGTGATGTTTTTCTCACTCCTACTAGTGAATCTAATGTAACACACACCCATACAACGCGCACCACCCCGTGATGTTTTTCTCACTCCTACTAGTGAATCTAATGTAACACACACCCATACAATGCGCACCACACCGTGATGTTTTTCTCACTCCTACTAGTGAATGTAATGTAACACACACCCATACAATGCCACCACCCCGTGATGTTTTTCTCACTCCTACTAGTGAATGTAATGTAACACACACCCATACAATGCGCACCTCCCCGTGATGTTTTTCTCACTCCTACTAGTGAATGTAATGTAACACACCCATGCAATGCGCACCACCCCGTGATGTTTTTCTCACTCCTACTAGTGAATCTAATGTAACACACACCCATACGATGCGCACCACCCCGTGATGTTTTTCTCACTCCTACTAGTGAATGTAATGTAACACACACCCATACAATGCGCACCACCCCGTGATGTTTTTCTCACTCCTACTAGTGAATGTAATGTAACACACACCCATACAATGCGCACCACCCCGTGATGTTTTTCTCACTCCTACTAGTGAATCTAATGTAACACACACCCATACAATGCGCACCACCCAGTGATGTTTTTCTCACTGCTACTAGTGAATGTAATGTAACACACAGCCATACAATGCGCACCACCACGTGATGTTTTTCTCACTCCTACTAGTGAATGTAATGCAACACACACCATACAATGCGCACCACCCCGTGATGTTTTTCTCACTCCTACTAGTGAATGTAATGTAACACACACCCATACAATGCGCACCACCCCGTGATGTTTTTCTCACTCCTACTAGTGAATCTAATGTAACACACACCCATACAATGCGCACCACCCCGTGATGTTTTTCTCACTCCTACTAGTGAATCTAATGTAACACACACCCATACAATACGCACCACCCCGTGATGTTTTCTCACTCCTACTAGTGAATGTAATGTAACACACACCCATACAATGCGCACCACCTCGTGATGTTTTTCTCACTCCTACTAGTGAATGTAATGTAACACACACCCATACAATGCGCACCTCCCCGTGATGTTTTTCTCACTCCTAGTAGTGAATCTAATGTAACACACACCCATAAAATGCGCACCACCCCGTGATGTTTTCTCACTCCTACTAGTGAATCTAATGTAACACACACCCATAAAATGCGCACCACCCCGCGATGTTTTTCTCACTCCTACTAGTGAATCTAATGTAACACACACCCATACAATGCGCACCACCCCGTGATGTTTTTCTCACTCCTACTAGTGAATGTAATGTAACACACACCCATACAATGCGCACCTCCCCGTGATGTTTTTCTCACTCCTACTAGTGAATGTAATGTAACACACCTATACAATGCGCACCACGCCGTGATGTTTTTCTCACTCCTACTAGTAAATGTAATGTAACACACACCCATACAATGCGCACCACCCCGTGATGTTTTTCTCACTCCTACTAGTGAATGTAATGTAACACACACCCATACAATGCGCACCGCCCCGTGATGTTTTTCTCACTCCTACTAGTGAATGTAATGTAACACACACCCATACAATGCGCACCACACCGTGATGTTTTTCTCACTCCTACTAGTGAATGTAATGTAACACACACCCATACAATGCCACCACCCCGTGATGTTTTTCTCACTCCTACTAGTGAATGTAATGTAACACACACCCATACAATGCCACCACCCCGTGATGTTTTTCTCACTCCTACTAGTGAATGTAATGTAACACACACCCATACAATGCGCACCTCCCCGTGATGTTTTTCTCACTCCTACTAGTGAATGTAATGCAACACACACCCATACAATGCGCACCACCCCGTGATGTTTTTCTCACTCCTACTAGTGAATCTAATGTAACACACACCCATACAATGCGCACCACCCCGTGATGTTTTTCTCACTCCTACTAGTGAATGTAATGTAACACACACCATACAATGCGCACCACCCCGTGATGTTTTTCTCACTCCTACTAGTGAATCTAATGTAACACACACCCATACAATGCGCACCACCCCGTGATGTTTTTCTCACTCCTACTAGTGAATCTAATGTAACACACACCCATACAATGCGCACCACCCCGTGATGTTTTTCTCACTCCTACTAGTGAATCTAATGTAACACACACCCATACAATGCGCACCACCCCGTGATGTTTTTCTCACTCCTACTAGTGAACGTAATGTACACACACCCATACAATGCGCACCACCCCGTGATGTTTTTCTCACTCCTACTAGTGAATCTAATGTAACACACACCCATACAATGCGCACCACCCCGTGATGTTTTTCTCACCACTCCTACTAGTGAATCTAATGTAACACACACCCATGCAATGCGCACCACCCAGTGATGATTTTCTCACTCCTACTAGTGAATCTAATGTAACACACACCCATGCAATGCGCACCACCCCGTGATGTTTTTCTCACTCCTACTAGTGAATGTAATGTAACACATACCCATACAATGCGCACCACCCCGTGATGTTTTTCTCACTCCTACTAGTGAATGTAATGTAACACACACCCATACAATGCGCACCACCCCGTGATGTTTTTCTCACTCCTACTAGTGAATGTAATATAACACAGAGCCATACAATGCGCACCACCCCGTGATGTTTTTCTCACTCCTACTAGTGAATGTAATGCAACACACACCCATACAATGCGCACCACCCCGTGATGTTTTTCTCACTCCTACTAGTGAATGTAATGCAACACACACCCATACAATGCGCACCACCCCGTGATGTTTTTCTCACTCCTACTAGTGAATCTAATGTAACACACACCCATACAATGCGCACCACCCCGTGATGTTTTTCTCACTCCTACTAGTGAATGTAATGTAACACACACCCATACAATGCGCACCACCCCGTGATGTTTTTCTCACTCCTACTAGTGAATGTAATGTAACACACACCCATACAATGCGCACCACCCCGTGATGTTTTTCTCACTCCTACTAGTTAATGTAATGTAACACACACCCATACAATGCGCACCACCCCGTGATGTTTTTCTCACTCCTACTAGTGAATGTAATGTAACACACACCCATACAATGCGCACCTCCCCGTGATGTTTTTCTCACTCCTAGTAGTGAATCTAATGTAACACACACCCATACAATGCGCACCACCCCGTGATGTTTTTCTCACTGCTACTAGAGAATCTAATGTAACACACACCCATACAATGCGAACCACCCCGTGATGTTTTTCTCACTCCTACTAGTGAATGTAATGTAACACACACCCATACAATGCGCACCACCCCGTGATGTTTTTCTCACTCCTACTAGTGAATGTAATGTAACACACAGCCATACAATGCGCACCACCCCGTGATGTTTTTCTCACTCCTACTAGTGAATGTAATGCAACACACACCCATACAATGCGCACCACCCCGTGATGTTTTTCTCACTCCTACTAGTGAATGTAATGTAACACACACCCATACAATGCGCACCACCACGTGATGTTTTTCTCACTCCTACTAGTGAATGTAATGTAACACACACCCATACAATGCGCACCTCCCCGTGATGTTTTTCTCACTCCTAGTAGTGAATCTAATGTAACACACACCCATACAATGCGCACCACCCCGTGATGTTTTTCTCACTCCTACTAGTGAATCTAATGTAACACACACCCATACAATGCGCACCACCCCGTGATGTTTTTCTCACTCCTACTAGTGAATGTAATGTAACACACACCCATACAATGCGCACCACCCCGTGATGTTTTTCTCACTCCTACTAGTGAATCTAATGTAACACACACCCATACAATGCGCACCACCCCGTGATGTTTTTCTCACTCCTACTAGTGAATGTAATGTAACACACAGCCATACAATGCGCACCACCACGTGATGTTTTTCTCACTCCTACTAGTGAATGTAATGCAACACACACCCATACAATGCGCACCACCCCGTGATGTTTTTCTCACTCCTACTAGTGAATGTAATGTAACACACACCCATACAATGCGCACCACCCCGTGATGTTTTTCTCACTCCTACTAGTGAATGTAATGTAACACACACCCATACAATGCGCACCACTCCGTGATGTTTTTCTCACTCCTACTAGTGAATCTAAGGTAACACACACCCATACAATGCGCACCACCCCGTGATGTTTTTCTCACTCCTACTAGTGAATGTAATGTAACACACACCCATACAATGCGCACCACCCCGTGATGTTTTTCTCACTCCTACTAGTGAATGTAATGTAACACACACCCATACAATGCGCACCTCCCCGTGATGTTTTTCTCACTCCTACTAGTGAATCTAATGTAACACACACCCATACAATGCGCACCACCCCGTGATGTTTTTGTCACTCCTACTAGTGAATCTAATGTAACACACACCCATACAATGCGCACCACCCCGTGATGTTTTTCTCACTCCTACTAGTGAATGTAATGTAACACACACCCATACAATGCGCACCACCCCGTGACGTTTTTCTCACTCCTACTAGTGAATCTAATGTAACACACACCCATATAATGCGCACCACCCCGTGATGTTTTTCTCACTCCTACTAGTGAATGTAATGTAACACACACCCATACAATGCGCAACACCCCGTGATGTTTTTCTCACTCCTACTAGTGAATCTAATGTAACACACACCCATACAATGCGCACCACCCCGTGATGTTTTTCTCACTCCTACTAGTGAATCTAATGTAACACACACCCATACAATGCGCACCACCCCGTGATGTTTTTCTCACTCCTACTAGTGAATGTAATGTAACACACACCCATACAATGCGCACCACCCCGTGATGTTTTTCTCACTCCTACTAGTTAATCTAATGTAACACACACCCATACAATGCGCACCACCCCGTGATGTTTTTCTCACTCCTAGTAGTGAATCTAATGTAACACACACCCATACAATGCGCACCACCCCGTGATGTTTTTCTCACTGCTACTAGTGAATCTAATGTAACACACACCCATACAATGCGAACCACCCCGTGATGTTTTTCTCACTCCTACTAGTGAATGTAATGTAACACACACCCATACAATGCGCACCACCCCGTGATGTTTTTCTCACTCCTACTAGTGAATGTAATGTAACACACAGCCATACAATGCGCATCACCCCGTGATGTTTTTCTCACTCCTACTAGTGAATGTAATGCAACACACACCCATACAATGCGCACCACCCCGTGGTGTTTTTCTCACTCCTACTAGTGAATGTAATGTAACACACACCCATACAATGCGCACCACCCCGTGGTGTTTTTCTCACTCCTACTAGTGAATCTAATGTAACACACACCCATACAATGCGCACCACCCCG
This sequence comes from Cavia porcellus, assembly GCF_034190915.1. Lineage (NCBI taxonomy): Eukaryota > Metazoa > Chordata > Mammalia > Rodentia > Caviidae > Cavia > Cavia porcellus. The sequence goes on from NW_026947568.1 coordinate 1,491,044, forward strand.
TGATGTTTTTCTCACTCCTACTAGTGAATCTAATGTAACACACACCCATACAATGCGCACCACCCCGTGATTTTTTTCTCACTCCTACTAGTGAATGTAATGTAACACACACCCATACAATGCGCACCACCCCGTGATGTTTTTCTCACTCCTACTAGTTAATGTAATGTAACACACACCCATACAATGCGCACCACCCCGTGATGTTTTTCTCACTCCTACTAGTGAATGTAATGTAACACCCACCCATACAATGCGCACCTCCCCGTGATGTTTTTCTCACTCCTAGTAGTGAATCTAATGTAAGACACACCCATACAATGCGCACCACCCCGTGATGTTTTTCTCACTCCTACTAGTGAATCTAATGTAACACACACCCATACAATGCGCACCACCTCGTGATGTTTTTCTCACTCCTACTAGTGAATGTAATGTAACACACACCCATACAATGCGCACCACCCCGTGATGTTTTTCTCACTCCTACTAGTGAATCTAATGTAGCGCTCACCCATACAATGCGCACCACCCCGTGATGTTTTTCTCACTCCTACTAGTGAATGTAATGTAACGCACAGCCATACAATGCGCACCACACCGTGATGTTTTTCTCACTCCTACTAGTGAATGTAATGTAACACACACCCATACAATGCGCACCACCCCGTGATGTTTTTCTCACTCCTACTAGTGAATCTAATGTAACACACACCCATAAAATGTGCACCACCCCGTGATGTTTTTCTCACTCCTACTAGTGAATGTAATGTAACACACACCCATACAATGCGCACCACCCCGTGATGTTTTTCTCACTCCTACTAGTGAATGTAATGTAACACACAGCCATACAATGCGCACCACCACGTGATGTTTTTCTCACTCCTACTAGTGAATGTAATGCAACACACACCCATACAATGCGCACCACCCCGTGATGTTTTTCTCACTCCTACTAGTGAATGTAATGTAACACACACCCATACAATGCGCACCACCCCGTGATGTTTTTCTCACTCCGACTAGTGAATCTAATGTAACACACACCCATACAATGCGCACCACCCCGTGATGTTTTTCTCACTCCTACTAGTGAATGTAATGTAACACACACCCATACAATGCGCACCACCCCGTGATGTTTTTCTCACTCCTACTAGTGAATCTAAGGTAACACACACCCATACAATGCGCACCACCCCGTGATGTTTTTCTCACTCCTACTAGTGAATGTAATGTAACACACACCCATACAATGCGCACCACCCCGTGATGTTTTTCTCACTCCTACTAGTGAATGTAATGTAACACACACCCATACAATGCGCACCTCCCCGTGATGTTTTTCTCACTCCTACTAGTGAATCTAATGTAACACACACCCATACAATGCGCACCACCCCGTGATGTTTTTGTCACTCCTACTAGTGAATCTAATGTAACACACACCCATACAATGCGCACCACCCCGTGATGTTTTTCTCACTCCTACTAGTGAATGTAATGTAACACACACCCATACAATGCGCACCACCCCGTGACGTTTTTCTCACTCCTACTAGTGAATCTAATGTAACACACACCCATATAATGCGCACCACCCCATGATGTTTTTCTCACTCCTACTAGTGAATGTAATGTAACACACACCCATACAATGCGCAACACCCCGTGATGTTTTTCTCACTCCTACTAGTGAATCTAATGTAACACACACCCATACAATGCGCACCACCCCGTGATGTTTTTCTCACTCCTACTAGTGAATCTAATGTAACACACACCCATACAATGCGCACCACCCCGTGATGTTTTTCTCACTCCTACTAGTGAATGTAATGTAACACACACCCATACAATGCGCACCACCCCGTGATGTTTTTCTCACTCCTACTAGTTAATGTAATGTAACACACACCCATACAATGCGCACCACCCCGTGATGTTTTTCTCACTCCTACTAGTGAATGTAATGTAACACACACCCATACAATGCGCACCTCCCCGTGATGTTTTTCTCACTCCTACTAGTGAATCTAATGTAACACACACCCATACAATGCGCACCACACCGTGATGTTTTTCTCACTCCTACTAGTGAATCTAATGTAACACACACCCATACAATGCGCACCAACCCGTGATGTTTTTCTCACTCCTACTAGTGAATGTAATGTAACACACACCCATACAATGCGCACCACCACGTGATGTTTTTCTCACTCCTACTAGTGAATGTAATGTAACACAAACCCATACAATGCGCACCACCCCGTGATGTTTTTCTCACTCCTACTAGTGAATCTAATGTAACACACACCCATACAATGCGCACCACCCCGTGATGTTTTTCTCACTTCTACAAGTGAATGTAATGTAACACACAGCCATACAATGCGCACCACCACGTGATGTTTTTCTCACTCCTACTAGTGAATGTAATGCAACACACACCCATACAATGCGCACCACCCCGTGATGTTTTTCTCACTCCTACTAGTGAATCTAATGTAACACACACCCATACAATGCGCACCACCCCGTGATGTTTTTCTCACTCCTACTAGTGAATCTAATGTAACACACACCCATACAATGCGCACCACCCCGTGATGTTTTTCTCACTCCTACTAGTGAATCTAATGTAACACACACCCATACAATGCGCACCACCCCGTGATGTTTTTCTCACTCCTACTAGTGAATGTAATGTAACACACACCCATACAATGCGCACCACCCCGTGATGTTTTTCTCACTCCTACTAGTTAATGTAATGTAACACACACCCATACAATGCGCACCACCCCGTGATGTTTTTCTCACTCCTACTAGTGAATGTAATGTAACACACACCCATACAATGCGCACCACCCCGTGATGTTTTTCTCACTCCTAGTAGTGAATCTAATGTAACACACACCCATACAATGTGCACCACCCCGTGATGTTTTTCTCACTCCTACTAGTGAATGTAATGTAACACACAGCCATACAATGCGCACCACCACGTGATGTTTTTCTCACTCCTACTAGTGAATGTAATGCAAAACACACCCATACAATGCGCACCACCCCGTGATGTTTTTCTCACTCCTACTAGTGAATGTAATGTAACACACACCCATACAATGCGCACCACCCCGTGATGTTTTTCTCACTCCTACTAGTGAATCTAATGTAACACACACCCATACAATGCGCACCACCCCGTGATGTTTTTCTCACTCCTACTAGTGAATGTAATGTAACACACCCATACAATGCGCACCACCCCGTGATGTTTTTCTCACTCCTACTAGTGAATGTAATGTAACACACACCCATAAAATGCGCACCACCCCGTGATGTTTTTCTCACTCCTACTAGTGAATCTAATGTAACACACACCCATACAATGCGCACCACCCCGTGATGTTTTTCTCACTCCTACTAGTGAATGTAATGTAACACACACCCATACAATGCGCACCTCCCCGTGATGTTTTTCTCACTCCTACTAGTGAATGTAATGTAACACACCCATACAATGCGCACCACCCCGTGATGTTTTTCTCACTCCTACTAGTGAATCTAATGTAACACACACCCATACAATGCGCACCACCCCGTGATGTTTTTCTCACTCCTACTAGTGAATCTAATGTAACACACACCCATACAATGCGCACCACACCGTGATGTTTTTCTCACTCCTACTAGTGAATGTAATGTAACACACACCCATACAATGCCACCACCCCGTGATGTTTTTCTCACTCCTACTAGTGAATGTAATGTAACACACACCCATACAATGCGCACCTCCCCGTGATGTTTTTCTCACTCCTACTAGTGAATGTAATGTAACACACCCATGCAATGCGCACCACCCCGTGATGTTTTTCTCACTCCTACTAGTGAATCTAATGTAACACACACCCATACGATGCGCACCACCCCGTGATGTTTTTCTCACTCCTACTAGTGAATGTAATGTAACACACACCCATACAATGCGCACCACCCCGTGATGTTTTTCTCACTCCTACTAGTGAATGTAATGTAACACACACCCATACAATGCGCACCTCCCCGTGATGTTTTTCTCACTCCTACTAGTGAATGTAATGTAACACACCTATACAATGCGCACCACGCCGTGATGTTTTTCTCACTCCTACTAGTAAATGTAATGTAACACACACCCATACAATGCGCACCACCCCGTGATGTTTTTCTCACTCCTACTAGTGAATGTAATGTAACACACACCCATACAATGCGCACCACCCCGTGATGTTTTTCTCACTCCTACTAGTGAATGTAATGTAACACACACCCATACAATGCGCACCACACCGTGATGTTTTTCTCACTCCTACTAGTGAATGTAATGTAACACACACCCATACAATGCCACCACCCCGTGATGTTTTTCTCACTCCTACTAGTGAATGTAATGTAACACACACCCATACAATGCGCACCACCACGTGATGTTTTTCTCACTCCTACTAGTGAATGTAATGCAAAACACACCCATACAATGCGCACCACCCCGTGATGTTTTTCTCACTCCTACTAGTGAATGTAATGTAACACACACCCATACAATGCGCACCACCCCGTGATGTTTTTCTCACTCCTACTAGTGAATCTAATGTAACACACACCCATACAATGCGCACCACCCCGTGATGTTTTTCTCACTACTACTAGTGAATGTAATGTAACACACCCATACAATGCGCACCACCCCGTGATGTTTTTCTCACTCCTACTAGTGAATGTAATGTAACACACACCCATAAAATGCGCACCACCCCGTGATGTTTTTCTCACTCCTACTAGTGAAACTAATGTAACACACACCCATACAATGCGCACCACCCCGTGATGTTTTTCTCACTCCTACTAGTGAATGTAATGTAACACACACCCATACAATGCGCACCTCCCCGTGATGTTTTTCTCACTCCTACTAGTGAATGTAATGTAACACACCCATACAATGCGCACCACCCCGTGATGTTTTTCTCACTCCTACTAGTGAATCTAATGTAACACACACCCATACAACGCGCACCACCCCGTGATGTTTTTCTCACTCCTACTAGTGAATCTAATGTAACACACACCCATACAATGCGCACCACACCGTGATGTTTTTCTCACTCCTACTAGTGAATGTAATGTAACACACACCCATACAATGCCACCACCCCGTGATGTTTTTCTCACTCCTACTAGTGAATGTAATGTAACACACACCCATACAATGCGCACCTCCCCGTGATGTTTTTCTCACTCCTACTAGTGAATGTAATGTAACACACCCATGCAATGCGCACCACCCCGTGATGTTTTTCTCACTCCTACTAGTGAATCTAATGTAACACACACCCATACGATGCGCACCACCCCGTGATGTTTTTCTCACTCCTACTAGTGAATGTAATGTAACACACACCCATACAATGCGCACCACCCCGTGATGTTTTTCTCACTCCTACTAGTGAATGTAATGTAACACACACCCATACAATGCGCACCACCCCGTGATGTTTTTCTCACTCCTACTAGTGAATCTAATGTAACACACACCCATACAATGCGCACCACCCAGTGATGTTTTTCTCACTGCTACTAGTGAATGTAATGTAACACACAGCCATACAATGCGCACCACCACGTGATGTTTTTCTCACTCCTACTAGTGAATGTAATGCAACACACACCCATACAATGCGCACCACCCCGTGATGTTTTTCTCACTCCTACTAGTGAATGTAATGTAACACACACCCATACAATGCGCACCACCCCGTGATGTTTTTCTCACTCCTACTAGTGAATCTAATGTAACACACACCCATACAATGCGCACCACCCCGTGATGTTTTTCTCACTCCTACTAGTGAATCTAATGTAACACACACCCATACAATACGCACCACCCCGTGATGTTTTTCTCACTCCTACTAGTGAATGTAATGTAACACACACCCATACAATGCGCACCACCTCGTGATGTTTTTCTCACTCCTACTAGTGAATGTAATGTAACACACACCCATACAATGCGCACCTCCCCGTGATGTTTTTCTCACTCCTAGTAGTGAATCTAATGTAACACACACCCATAAAATGCGCACCACCCCGTGATGTTTTTCTCACTCCTACTAGTGAATCTAATGTAACACACACCCATAAAATGCGCACCACCCCGCGATGTTTTTCTCACTCCTACTAGTGAATCTAATGTAACACACACCCATACAATGCGCACCACCCCGTGATGTTTTTCTCACTCCTACTAGTGAATGTAATGTAACACACACCCATACAATGCGCACCTCCCCGTGATGTTTTTCTCACTCCTACTAGTGAATGTAATGTAACACACCTATACAATGCGCACCACGCCGTGATGTTTTTCTCACTCCTACTAGTAAATGTAATGTAACACACACCCATACAATGCGCACCACCCCGTGATGTTTTTCTCACTCCTACTAGTGAATGTAATGTAACACACACCCATACAATGCGCACCGCCCCGTGATGTTTTTCTCACTCCTACTAGTGAATGTAATGTAACACACACCCATACAATGCGCACCACACCGTGATGTTTTTCTCACTCCTACTAGTGAATGTAATGTAACACACACCCATACAATGCCACCACCCCGTGATGTTTTTCTCACTCCTACTAGTGAATGTAATGTAACACACACCCATACAATGCCACCACCCCGTGATGTTTTTCTCACTCCTACTAGTGAATGTAATGTAACACACACCCATACAATGCGCACCTCCCCGTGATGTTTTTCTCACTCCTACTAGTGAATGTAATGCAACACACACCCATACAATGCGCACCACCCCGTGATGTTTTTCTCACTCCTACTAGTGAATCTAATGTAACACACACCCATACAATGCGCACCACCCCGTGATGTTTTTCTCACTCCTACTAGTGAATGTAATGTAACACACCCATACAATGCGCACCACCCCGTGATGTTTTTCTCACTCCTACTAGTGAATCTAATGTAACACACACCCATACAATGCGCACCACCCCGTGATGTTTTTCTCACTCCTACTACTGAATCTAATGTAACACTCACCCATACAATGCGCACCACACCGTGATGTTTTTCTCACTCCTACTAGTGAATGTAATGTAACACACACCATTACAATGCGCACCACCCCGTGATGTTTTTCTCACTCCTACTAGTGAATGTAATGTAACACACACCCATACAATGCGCACCACCCCGTGATATTTTTCTCACTCCTACTAGTGAATGTAATGTAACACACACCCATACAATGCCACCACCCCGTGATGTTTTTCTCACTCCTACTAGTGAATGTAATGTAACACACACCCATACAATGCGCACCTCCCCGTGATGTTTTTCTCACTCCTACTAGTGAATGTAATGTAACACACCCATACAATGCGCACCACCCCGTGATGTTTTTCTCACTCCTACTAGTGAATCTAATGTAACACACACCCATGCAATGCGCACCACCGCGTGATGTTTTTCTCACTCCTACTACTGAATGTAATGTAACAGACACCCATACAATGCGCACCACCCCGTGATGTTTTTCTCACTCCTACTAGTGAATCTAATGTAACACACACCCATACAATGCGCACCACCCAGTGATGTTTTTCTCACTGCTACTAGTGAATGTGATGTAACACACAGCCATACAATGCGCACCACCACGTGATGTTTTTCTCACTCCTACTAGTGAATGTAATGCAACACACACCCATACAATGCGCACCACCCCGTGATGTTTTTCTCACTCCTACTAGTGAATGTAATTTAACACACACCCATACAATGCGCACCACCCCGTGATGTTTTTCTCACTCCTACTAGTGAATCTAATGTAACACACACCCATACAATGCGCACCACCCCGTGATGTTTTTCTCACTCCTACTAGTGAATCTAATGTAACAACACCCATACAATGCGCACCACCCCGTGATGTTTTTCTCACTCCTACTAGTGAATGTAATGTAACACACACCCATACAATGCGCACCTCCCCGTGATGTTTTTCTCACTCCTAGTAGTGAATCTAATGTAACACACACCCATAAAATGCGCACCACCCCGTGATGTTTTACTCACTCCTACTAGTGAATCTAATGTAACACACACCCATAAAATGCGCACCACCCCGTGATGTTTTTCTCACTCCTACTAGTGAATATAATGTAACACACACCCATACAATGCGCACCACCCCGTGATGTTTTTCTCACTCCTACTAGTGAATGTAATGTAACACACACCCATACAATGCGCACCTCCCCGTGATGTTTTTCTCACTCCTACTAGTGAATGTAATGTAACACACCCATACAATGCGCACCACGCCGTGATGTTTTTCTCACTCCTACTAGTAAATGTAATGTAACACACACCCATACAATGCGCACCACCCCGTGATGTTTTTCTCACTCCTACTAGTGAATCTAATGTAACACACACCCATACAATGCGCACCACCCCGTGATGTTTTTCTCACTCCTACTAGTGAATGTAATGTAACACACACCCATACAATGCGCACCACCACGTGATGTTTTTCTCACTCCTACTAGTGAATCTAATGTAACACACACCCATACAATGCGCACCACCCCGTGATGTTTTTCTCACTCCTACTAGTGAATGTAATGTAACACACACCCATACAATGCGCATCACCCCGTGATGTTTTTCTCACTCCTACTAGTGAATGTAATGTAACACACACCCATACAATGCGCACCACCCCGTGATGTTTGGATGGGATGATTGTGATTGATTGAGAGATTGGATTTTCTCACTCCTACTAGTGAATGTAATGTAACACACAACTCCTACTAGTGAATGTAATGCAACACACACCCATACAATGCGCACCACCCCGTGATGTTTTTCTCACTCCTACTAGTGAATGTAATGTAACACACACCCATACAATGCGCACCACCCCGTGATGTTTTTCTCACTCCTACTAGTGAATCTAATGTAACACACACCATACAATGCGCACCACCCCGTGATGTTTTTCTCACTCCTACTAGTGAATCTAATGTAACACACACCCATACAATGCGCACCACCCCGTGATGTTTTTCTCACTCCTACTAGTGAATGTAATGTAACACACACCCATACAATGCGCACCACCCCGTGATGTTTTTCTCACTCCTACTAGTTAATGTAATGTAACACACACCCATACAATGCGCACCACCCCGTGATGTTTTTCTCACTCCTACTAGTGAATGTAATGTAACACACACCCATACCATGCGCACCTCCCCGTGATGTTTTTCTCACTCCTAGTAGTGAATCTAATGTAACACACACCCATACAATGCGCACCACCCCGTGATGTTTTTCTCACTCCTACTAGTGAATCTAATGTAACACACACCCATACAATGCGCACCACCCCGTGATGTTTTTCTCACTCCTACTAGTGAATGTAATGTAACACACACCCATACAATGCGCACCACCCCGTGATGTTTTTCTCACTCCTACTAGTGAATCTAATGTAACACACACCCATACAATGCGCACCACCCCGTGATGTTTTTCTCACTCCTACTAGTGAATGTAATGTAACACACACCCATACAATGCGCACCACCCCGTGATGATTTTCTCACTCCTACTAGTGAATCTAATGTAACACACACCCATACAATGCGCCCCACCCCGTGATGTTTTTCTCACTCCTACTAGTGAATCTAATGTAACACACACCCATACAATGCGCACCACCCCGTGAGGTTTTTCTCACTCCTACTAGTGAATGTAATGTAACACACACCCATACAATGCGCACCACCCCGTGATGTTTTTCTCACTCCTACTAGTGAATGTAATGTAACACACACCAATACAATGCGCACCACCCCGTGATGTTTTTCTCACTCCTACTAGTGAATCTAATGTAACACACACCCATACAATGCGCACCACCCCGTGATGTTTTTCTCACTCCTACTAGTGAATGTAATGTAACACACACCCATACAATGCGCACCACCCCGTGATGTTTTTCTCACTCCTACTAGTGAATCTAATGTAACACACACCCATACAATGCGCACCACCCCGTGATGTTTTTCTCACTTCTACTAGTGAATGTAATGTAACACACAGCCATACAATGCGCACCACCACGTGATGTTTTTCTCACTCCTACTAGTGAATGTAATGCAACACACAGCCATACAATGCGCACCACCCCGTGATGTTTTTCTCAGTCCTACTAGTGAATGTAATGTAACACACCCATACAATGCGCACCACCCCGTGATGTTTTTCTCACTCCTACTAGTGAATCTAATGTAACACACACCCATACAATGCGCACCACCCCGTGATGTTTTTCTCACTCCTACTAGTGAATCTAATGTAACACACACCCATACAATGCGCACCACCCCGTGATTTTTTTCTCACTCCTACTAGTGAATGTAATGTAACACACACCCATACAATGCGCACCACCCCGTGATGTTTTTCTCACTCCTACTAGTTAATGTAATGTAACACACACCCATACAATGCGTACCACACCGTGATGTTTTTCTCACTCCTACTTGTGAATGTAATGTAACACACACCCATACAATGCGCACCTCCCCGTGATGTTTTTCTCACTCCTAGTAGTGAATCTAATGTAACACACACCCATACAATGCGCACCACCCCGTGATGTTTTTCTCACTCCTACTAGTGAATCTAATGTAACACACACCCATACAATGCGCACCACCCCGTGATGTTTTTCTCACTCCTACTAGTGAATGTAATGTAACACACACCCATACAATGCGCACCTCCCCGTGATGTTTTTCTCACTCCTACTAGTGAATGTAATGTAACACACCCATGCAATGCGCACCACCCCGTGATGTTTTTCTCACTCCTACTAGTGAATCTAATGTAACACACACCCATACGATGCGCACCACCCCGTGATGTTTTTCTCACTCCTACTAGTGAATGTAATGTAACACACACCCATACAATGCGCACCACCCCGTGATGTTTTTCTCACTCCTACTAGTGAATGTAATGTAACACACACCCATACAATGCGCACCACCCCGTGATGTTTTTCTCACTCCTACTAGTGAATCTAATGTAACACACACCCATACAATGCGCACCACCCAGTGATGTTTTTCTCACTGCTACTAGTGAATGTAATGTAACACACAGCCATACAATGCGCACCACCACGTGATGTTTTTCTCACTCCTACTAGTGAATGTAATGCAACACACACCCATACAATGCGCACCACCCCGTGATGTTTTTCTCACTCCTACTAGTGAATGTAATGTAACACACACCCATACAATGCGCACCACCCCGTGATGTTTTTCTCACTCCTACTAGTGAATCTAATGTAACACACACCCATACAATGCGCACCACCCCGTGATGTTTTTCTCACTCCTACTAGTGAATCTAATGTAACACACACCCATACAATACGCACGACCCCGTGATGTTTTTCTCACTCCTACTAGTGAATGTAATGTATCACACACCCATACAATGCGCACCACCTCGTGATGTTTTTCTCACTCCTACTAGTGAATGTAATGTAACACACACCCATACAATGCGCACCTCCCCGTGATGTTTTTCTCACTCCTAGTAGTGAATCTAATGTAACACACACCCATAAAATGCGCACCACCCCGTGATGTTTTTCTCACTCCTACTAGTGAATCTAATGTAACACACACCCATAAAATGCGCACCACACCGTGATGTTTTTCTCACTCCTACTAGTGAATCTAATGTAACACACACCCATACAATGCGCACCACCCCGTGATGTTTTTCTCACTCCTACTAGTGAATATAATGTAACACACACCCATACAATGCGCACCTCCCCGTGATGTTTTTCTCACTCCTACTAGTGAATGTAATGTAACACACCTATACAATGCGCACCACGCCGTGATGTTTTTCTCACTCCTACTAGTAAATGTAATGTAACACACACCCATACAATGCGCACCACCCCGTGATGTTTTTCTCACTCCTACTAGTGAATGTAATGTAACACACACCCATACAATGCGCACCACCCCGTGATGTTTTTCTCACTCCTACTAGTGAATGTAATGTAACACACACCCATACAATGCGCACCACACCGTGATGTTTTTCTCACTCCTACTAGTGAATGTAATGTAACACACACCCATACAATGCCACCACCCCGTGATGTTTTTCTCACTCCTACTAGTGAATGTAATGTAACACACACCCATACAATGCCACCACCCCGTGATGTTTTTCTCACTCCTACTAGTGAATGTAATGTAACACACACCCATACAATGCGCACCTCCCCGTGATGTTTTTCTCACTCCTACTAGTGAATGTAATGCAACACACACCCATACAATGCGCACCACCCCGTGATGTTTTTCTCACTCCTACTAGTGAATCTAATGTAACACACACCCATACAATGCGCACCACCCCGTGATGTTTTTCTCACTCCTACTAGTGAATGTAATGTAACACACCCATACAATGCACACCACCCCGTGATGTTTTTCTCACTCCTACTAGTGAATCTAATGTAACACACACCCATACAATGCGCACCACCCCGTGATGTTTTTCTCACTCCTACTACTGAATCTAATGTAACACTCACCCATACAATGCGCACCACACCGTGATGTTTTTCTCACTCCTACTAGTGAATGTAATGTAACACACACCATTACAATGCGCACCACCCCGTGATGTTTTTCTCACTCCTACTAGTGAATGTAATGTAACACACACCCATACAATGCGCACCACCCCGTGATGTTTTTCTCACTCCTACTAGTTAATGTAGTGTAACACACACCCATACAATGCGCACCACCCCGTGATGTTTTTCTCACTCCTACTAGTGAATGTAATGTAACACACACCCATACAATGCGCACCTCCCCATGATGTTTTTCTCACTCCTAGTATTGAATCTAATGTAACACACACCCATACAATGCACACCACCCCGTGATGTTTTTCTCACTCCTACTAGTGAATCTAATGTAACACACACCCATACAATGTGCACCACCCCGTGATGTTTTTCTCACTCCTACTAGTGAATGTAATGTAACACACACCCATACAATGCGCACCTCCCCGTGATGTTTTTCTCACTCCTAGTAGTGAATCTAATGTAACACACACCCATAAAATGCGCACCACCCCGTGATGTTTTTCTCACTCCTACTAGTGAATCTAATGTAACACACACCCATAAAATGCGCACCACACCGTGATGTTTTTCTCACTCCTACTAGTGAATCTAATGTAACACACACCCATACAATGCGCACCACCCCGTGATGTTTTTCTCACTCCTACTAGTGAATGTAATGTAACACACACCCATACAATGCGCACCTCCCCGTGATGTTTTTCTCACTCCTACTAGTGAATGTAATGTAACACACCTATACAATGCGCACCACGCCGTGATGTTTTTCTCACTCCTACTAGTAAATGTAATGTAACACACACCCATACAATGCGCACCACCCCGTGATGTTTTTCTCACTCCTACTAGTGAATGTAATGTAACACACACCCATACAATGCGCACCACCCCGTGATGTTTTTCTCACTCCTACTAGTGAATGTAATGTAACACACACCCATACAATGCGCACCACACCGTGATGTTTTTCTCACTCCTACTAGTGAATGTAATGTAACACACACCCATACAATGCGACCACCCCGTGATGTTTTTCTCACTCCTACTAGTGAATGTAATGTAACACACACCCATACAATGCCACCACCCCGTGATGTTTTTCTCACTCCTACTAGTGAATGTAATGTAACACACACCCATACAATGCGCACCTCCCCGTGATGTTTTTCTCACTCCTACTAGTGAATGTAATGCAACACACACCCATACAATGCGCACCACCCCGTGATGTTTTTCTCACTCCTACTAGTGAATCTAATGTAACACACACCCATACAATGCGCACCACCCCGTGATGTTTTTCTCACTCCTACTAGTGAATGTAATGTAACACACCCATACAATGCGCACCACCCCGTGATGTTTTTCTCACTCCTACTAGTGAATCTAATGTAACACACACCCATACAATGCGCACCACCCCGTGATGTTTTTCTCACTCCTACTACTGAATCTAATGTAACACTCACCCATACAATGCGCACCACACCGTGATGTTTTTCTCACTCCTACTAGTGAATGTAATGTAACACACACCATTACAATGCGCACCACCCCGTGATGTTTTTCTCACTCCTACTAGTGAATGTAATGTAACACACACCCATACAATGCGCACCACCCCGTGATATTTTTCTCACTCCTACTAGTGAATGTAATGTAACACACACCCATACAATGCCACCACCCCGTGATGTTTTTCTCACTCCTACTAGTGAATGTAATGTAACACACACCCATACAATGCGCACCTCCCCGTGATGTTTTTCTCACTCCTACTAGTGAATGTAATGTAACACACACCCATACAATGCGCACCTCCCCGTGATGTTTTTCTCACTCCTAGTAGTGAATCTAATGTAACACACACCCATAAAATGCGCACCACCCCGTGATGTTTTTCTCACTCCTACTACTGAATCTAATGTAACACTCACCCATACAATGCGCACCACACCGTGATGTTTTTCTCACTCCTACTAGTGAATGTAATGTAACACACACCATTACAATGCGCACCACCCCGTGATGTTTTTCTCACTCCTACTAGTGAATGTAATGTAACACACACCCATACAATGCGCACCACCCCGTGATATTTTTCTCACTCCTACTAGTGAATGTAATGTAACACACACCCATACAATGCCACCACCCCGTGATGTTTTTCTCACTCCTACTAGTGAATGTAATGTAACACACACCCATACAATGCGCACCTCCCCGTGATGTTTTTCTCACTCCTACTAGTGAATGTAATGTAACACACCCATACAATGCGCACCACCCCGTGATGTTTTTCTCACTCCTACTAGTGAATCTAATGTAACACACACCCATACAATGCGCACCACCGCGTGATGTTTTTCTCACTCCTACTAGTGAATGTAATGTAACAGACACCCATACAATGCGCACCACCCCGTGATGTTTTTCTCACTCCTACTAGTGAATCTAATGTAACACACACCCATACAATGCGCACCACCCAGTGATGTTTTTCTCACTGCTACTAGTGAATGTGATGTAACACACAGCCATACAATGCGCACCACCACGTGATGTTTTTCTCACTCCTACTAGTGAATGTAATGCAACACACACCCATACAATGCGCACCACCCCGTGATGTTTTTCTCACTCCTACTAGTGAATGTAATTTAACACACACCCATACAATGCGCACCACCCCGTGATCTTTTTCTCACTCCTACTAGTGAATCTAATGTAACACACACCCATACAATGCGCACCACCCCGTGATGTTTTTCTCACTCCTACTAGTGAATCTAATGTAACAACACCCATACAATGCGCACCACCCCGTGATGTTTTTCTCACTCCTACTAGTGAATGTAATGTAACACACACCCATACAATGCGCACCTCCCCGTGATGTTTTTCTCACTCCTAGTAGTGAATCTAATGTAACACACACCCATAAAATGCGCACCACCCCGTGATGTTTTACTCACTCCTACTAGTGAATCTAATGTAACACACACCCATAAAATGCGCACCACCCCGTGATGTTTTTCTCACTCCTACTAGTGAATCTAATGTAACACACACCCATACAATGCGCACCACCCCGTGATGTTTTTCTCACTCCTACTAGTGAATGTAATGTAACACACACCCATACAATGCGCACCTCCCCGTGATGTTTTTCTCACTCCTACTAGTGAATGTAATGTAACACACCCATACAATGCGCACCACGCCGTGATGTTTTTCTCACTCCTACTAGTAAATGTAATGTAACACACACCCATACAATGCGCACCACCCCGTGATGTTTTTCTCACTCCTACTAGTGAATCTAATGTAACACACACCCATACAATTCGCACCACCCCGTGATGTTTTTCTCACTCCTACTAGTGAATATAATGTAACACACACCCATACAATGCGCACCACCACGTGATGTTTTTCTCACTCCTACTAGTGAATCTAATGTAACACACACCCATACAATGCGCACCACCCCGTGATGTTTTTCTCACTCCTACTAGTGAATGTAATGTAACACACACCCATACAATGCGCACCACCCCGTGATGTTTTTCTCACTCCTACTAGTGAATGTAATGTAACACACACCCATACAATGCGCACCACCCCGTGATGTTTTTCTCACTCCTACTAGTGAATGTAATGTAACACACAGCCATACAATGCGCACCACCACGTGATGTTTTTCTCACTCCTACTAGTGAATGTAATGCAACACACACCCATACAATGCGCACCACCCCGTGATGTTTTTCTCACTCCTACTAGTGAATGTAATGTAACACACACCCATACAATGCGCACCACCCCGTGATGTTTTTCTCACTCCTACTAGTGAATCTAATGTAACACACACCATACAATGCGCACCACCCCGTGATGTTTTTCTCACTCCTACTAGTGAATCTAATGTAACACACACCCATACAATGCGCACCACCCCGTGATGTTTTTCTCACTCCTACTAGTGAATGTAATGTAACACACACCCATACAATGCGCACCACCCCGTGATGTTTTTCTCACTCCTACTAGTTAATGTAATGTAACACACACCCATACAATGCGCACCAAACCGTGATGTGTTTCTCACTCCTACTAGTGAATGTAATGTAACACACACCCATACAATGCGCACCTCCCCGTGATGTTTTTCTCACTCCTAGTAGTGAATCTAATGTAACACACACCCATACAATGCGCACCACCCCGTGATGTTTTTCTCACTCCTACTAGTGAATCTAATGTAACACACACCCATACAATGCGCACCACCCCGTGATGTTTTTCTCACTCCTACTAGTGAATGTAATGTAACACACACCCATACAATGCGCACCACCCCGTGATGTTTTTCTCACTCCTACTAGTGAATCTAATGTAACACACACCCATACAATGCGCACCACCCCGTGATGTTTTTCTCACTCCTACTAGTGAATCTAATGTAACACACACCCATACAATGCGCACCACCCCGTGATGTTTTTCTCACTCCTACTAGTGAATGTAATGTAACACACACCCATACAATGCGCACCACCCCGTGATGTTTTTCTCACTCCTACTAGTGAATCTAATGTAACACACACCCATACAATGCGCACCACCCCGTGATGTTTTTCTCACTCCTACTAGTGAATGTAATGTAACACACAGCCATACAATGCGCACCACCACGTGATGTTTTTCTCACTCCTACTAGTGAATGTAATGCAACACACAGCCATACAATGCGCACCACCCCGTGATGTTTTTCTCAGTCCTACTAGTGAATGTAATGTAACACACCCATACAATGCGCACCACCCCGTGATGTTTTTCTCACTCCTACTAGTGAATCTAATGTAACACACACCCATACAATGCGCACCACCCCGTGATGTTTTTCTCACTCCTACTAGTGAATCTAATGTAACACACACCCATACAATGCGCACCACCCCGTGATTTTTTTCTCACTCCTACTATTGAATGTAATGTAACACACACCCATACAATGCGCACCACCCCGTGATGTTTTTCTCACTCCTACTAGTTAATGTAATGTAACACACACCCATACAATGCGTACCACACCGTGATGTTTTTCTCACTCCTACTTGTGAATGTAATGTAACACACACCCATACAATGCGCACCTCCCCGTGATGTTTTTCTCACTCCTAGTAGTGAATCTAATGTAACACACACCCATACAATGCGCACCACCCCGTGATGTTTTTCTCACTCCTACTAGTGAATCTAATGTAACACACACCCATACAATGCGCACCACCCCGTGATGTTTTTCTCACTCCTACTAGTGAATGTAATGTAACACACACCCATACAATGCTCACCACCCCGTGATGTTTTTCTCACTCCTACTAGTGAATCTAATGTAACACACACCCATACAATGCGCACCACCCCGTGATGTTTTTCTCACTCCTACTAGTGAATGTAATGTAACACACACCCATACAATGCGCACCACCCCGTGATGTTTTTCTCACTCCTACTAGTGAATGTAATGCAACACACACCCATAAAATGCGCACCACCCCGTGATGTTTTTCTCACTCCTACTAGTGAATCTAATGTAACACACACCCATACAATGCTCACCACCCCGTGATGTTTTTCTCACTCCTACTAGTGAATCTAATGTAACACACACCCATACAATGCGCACCAACCCGTGATGTTTTTCTCACTCCTACTAGTGAATGTAATGTAACACACACCCATACAATGCGCAACACCCCGTGATGTTTTTTTCACTCCTACTAGTGAATCTAATGTAACACACACCCATACAATGCGCACCACCCCGTGATGCTTTGCTCACTCCTTCTAGTGAATGTAATGTAACACACACCCATACAATGCGCACCACCCCGTGATGTTTTTCTCACTCCTACTAGTGAATGTAATGTAACACACACCCATACAATGCGCACCTCCCCGTGATGTTTTTCTCACTCCTACTAGTGAATCTAATGTAACACACACCCATACAATGCGCACCACCACGTGATGTTTTTCTCACTCCTACTAGTGAATCTAATGTAACACACACCCATACAATGCGCACCACCCCGTGATGTTTTTCTCACTCCTACTAGTGAATGTAATGTAACACACACCCATACAATGCGCAACACCCCGTGATGTTTTTCTCACTCCTACTAGTGAATCTAATGTAACACACACCCATACAATGCGCACCACCCCGTGATGTTTTTCTCACTCCTACTAGTGAATCTAATGTAACACACACCCATACAATGCGCACCACCCCGTGATGTTTTTCTCACTCCTACTAGTGAATGTAATGTAACACACACCCATACAATGCGCACCACCCCGTGATGTTTTTCTCACTCCTACTAGTGAATGTAATGTAACACACACCCATACAATGCGCACCACCCCGTGATTTTTTTCTCACTCCTACTATTGAATGTAATGTAACACACACCCATACAATGCGCACCACCCCGTGATGTTTTTCTCACTCCTACTAGTTAATGTAATGTAACACACACCCATACAATGCGTACCACACCGTGATGTTTTTCTCACTCCTACTTGTGAATGTAATGTAACACACACCCATACAATGCGCACCTCCCCGTGATGTTTTTCTCACTCCTAGTAGTGAATCTAATGTAACACACACCCATACAATGCGCACCACCCCGTGATGTTTTTCTCACTCCTACTAGTGAATCTAATGTAACACACAGCCATACACTGCGCACCACCACGTGATGTTTTTCTCACTCCTACTAGTGAATGTAGTGCAACACACACCCATACAATGCGCACCACCCCGTGATGTTTTTCTCACTCCTACTAGTGAATCTAATGTAACACACACCCATACAATGCGCACCACCCCGTGATGTTTTTCTCACTCCTACTAGTGAATCTAATGTAACACACACCCATACAATGCGCACCACCCCGTGATGTTTTTCTCACTCCTACTAGTGAATGTAATATAACACACACCCATACAATGCGCACCACCCCGTGATGTTTTTCTCACTCCTACTAGTGAATGTAATGTAACACACACCCATACAATACGCACCACCCCGTGATGTTTTTCTCACTCCTACTAGTTAATGTAATGTAACACACACACATACAATGCGCACCTCCCCGTGATGTTTTTCTCACTCCTAGTAGTGAATCTAATGTAACACACACCCATACAATGCGCACCTCCCCGTGATGTTTTTCTCACTCCTACTAGTGAATCTAATGTAACACACACCCATACAATGCGCACCACCCCGTGATGTTTTTCTCACTCCTACTAGTGAATCTAATGTAATACACACCCATACAATGCGCACCACCCCGTGATGTTTTTCTCACTCCTACTAGTGAATGTAATGTAACACACAGCCATACACTGCGCACCACCACGTGATGTTTTTCTCACTCCTACTAGTGAATGTAGTGCAACACACACCCATACAATGCGCACCACCCCGTGATGTTTTTCTCACTCCTACTAGTGAATGTAATGTAACACACACCCATACAATGCGCACCAGCCCGTGATGTTTTTCTCACTCCTACTAGTGAATCTAATGTAACACACACCCATACAATGCGCACCACCCCGTGATGTTTTTCTCACTGCTACTAGTGAATGTAATGTAACACACCCATACAATGCGCACCACCCCGTGATGTTTTTCTCACTCCTACTAGTGAATGTAATGTAACACACACCCATAAAATGCGCACCACCCCGTGATGTTTTTCTCACTCCTACTAGTGAATCTAATGTAACACACACCCATACAATGCGCACCACCCCGTGATGTTTTTCTCACTCCTACTAGTGAATGTAATGTAACACACACCCATACAATGCGCA
Source organism: Cavia porcellus (assembly GCF_034190915.1). Lineage (NCBI taxonomy): Eukaryota > Metazoa > Chordata > Mammalia > Rodentia > Caviidae > Cavia > Cavia porcellus. Next base: position 1,511,748 of record NW_026947568.1, read on the forward strand.
CCTCCCCGTGATGTTTTTCTCACTCCTACTAGTGAATGTAATGTAACACACCCATACAATGCGCACCACCCCGTGATGTATTTCTCACTCCTACTAGTGAATGTAATGTAACACACACCCATACAATGCGCACCTCCCCGTGATGTTTTTCTCACTCCTACTAGTGAATGTAATGTAACACATCCATACAATGCGCACCACCCCGTGATGTATTTCTCACTCCTACTAGTGAATCTAATGTAACACACACCCATACAATGCGCACCACCCCGTGATGATTTTCTCACTCCTACTAGTGAATCTAATGTAACACACACCCATACAATGCGCACCACCCCGTGATGTTTTTCTCACTCCTACTAGTGAATGTAATGTAACACACACCCATACAATGCGCACCACCCCGTGATGTTTTTCTCACTCCTACTAGTGAATCTAATGTAACACACACCCATACAATGCGCACCACCCCGTGATGTTTTTCTCACTCCTACTAGTGAATGTAATGTAACACACACCCATACAATGCCACCACCCCGTGATGTTTTTCTCACTCCTACTAGTGAATGTAATGTAACACACACCCATACAATGCGCACCTCCCCGTGATGTTTTTCTCACTCCTACTAGTGAATGTAATGTAACACACCCATACAATGCGCACCACCCCGTGATGTTTTTCTCACTCCTACTAGTGAATCTAATGTAACACACACCCATACAATGCGCACCACCCCGGGATGTTTTTCTCACTCCTACTAGTGAATGTAATGTAACACACACCCATACAATGCGCACCACCCCGTGATGTTTTTCTCACTCCTACTAGTGAATGTAATGTAACACACACCCATACAATGCGCACCACCCCGTGATGTTTTTCTCACTCCTACTAGTGAATCTAATGTAACACACACCCATACAATGCGCACCACCCAGTGATGTTTTTCTCACTCCTACTAGTGAATGTAATGTAACACACAGCCATACAATGCGCACCACCACGTGATGTTTTTCTCACTCCTACTAGTGAATGTAATGCAACACACACCCATACAATGCGCACCACCCCGTGATGTTTTTCTCACTCCTACTAGTGAATGTAATGTAACACACACCCATACAATGCGCACCACCCGGTGATGTTTTTCTCACTCCTACTAGTGAATGTAATGTAACACACACCCATACAATGCGCACCACCCCGTGATGTTTTTCTCACTCCTACTAGTGAATCTAATGTAACACACACCCATACAATGCGCACCACCCCGTGATGTTTTTCTCACTCCTACTAGTGAATGTAATGTAACACACACCCATACAATGCGCACCACCCCGTGATGTTTTTCTCACTCCTACTAGTGAATGTAATGTAACACACACCCATACAATGCGCACCACCCCGTGATGTTTTTCTCACTCCTACTAGTGAATGTAATGTAACACACACCCATACAATGCGCACCTCCCCGTGATGTTTTTCTCACTCCTAGTAGTGAATCTAATGTAACACACACCCATACAATGCGCACCACCCCGTGATGTTTTTCTCACTCTTACTAGTGAATCTAATGTAACACACACCCATAAATTGCGCACCGCCCCGTGATGTTTTTCTCACTCCTACTAGTGAATCTAATGTAACACACACCCATACAATGCGCACCACCCCGTGATGTTTTTCTCACTCCTACTAGTGAATGTAATGAAACACACCCATACAATGCGCACCACGCCGTGATGTTTTTCTCACTCCTACTAGTGAATGTAATGTAACACACACCCATACAATGCACACCACCCCGTGATGTTTTTCTCACTCCTACTAGTGAATCTAATGTAACACACACCCATACAATGCGCACCACCCCGTGAAGTTTTTCTCACTCCTACTGGTGAATGTAATGTAACACACACCCATACAATGCGCACCACCACGTGATGTTTTTCTCACTCCTACTAGTGAATCTAATGTAACACACACCCATACAATGCGCACCACCCCATGATGTTTTACTCACTCCTACTAGTGAATCTAATGTAACACACACCCATACAATGCGCACCACCCCGTGATGTTTTTCTCACTCCTACTAGTGAATCTAATGTAACACACACCCATACAATGCGCACCACCCCGTGATGTTTTTCTCACTCCTACTAGTGAATCTAATGTAACACATACCCATACAATGCGCACCACCCCGTGATGTTTTTCTCACTCCTACTAGTGAATGTAATGTAACACACACCCATACAATGCGCACCACCCCGTGATGTTTTTCTCACTCCTACTAGTGAATGTAATGTAACACACACCCATAAAATGTGCACCACCCCGTGATGTTTTTCTCACTCGTACTAGTGAATCTAATGTAACACACACCCATACAATGCGCACCACCCCGTGATGTTTTTCTCACTCCTACTAGTGAATGTAATGTAACACACACCCATACAATGCGCACCACCCCGTGATGTTTTTCTCACTCCTACTAGTGAATCTAATGTAACACACACCCATACAATGCGCACCACCCCGTGATGTTTTTCTCACTCCTACTAGTGAATGTAATGTAACACAAAGCCATACAATGCGCACCACCACGTGATGTTTTTCTCACTCCTACTAGTGAATGTAATGCAACACACCCATACAATGCGCACCACCCCGTGATGTTTTTCTCACTCCTACTAGTGAATGTAATGTAACACACACCCATACAATGCGCACCACCCCGTGATGTTTTTCTCAATCCTACTAGTGAATCTAATGTAACACACACCCATACAATGCGCACCACCCCGTGATGTTTTTCTCACTCCTACTAGTGAATCTAATGTAACACACACCCATACAATGCGCACCACCCCGTGATGTTTTTCTCACTCCTACTAGTGAATGTAATGTAGCACACACCCATACAATGAGCACCACCCCGTGATGTTTTTCTCACTCCTACTAGTGAATGTAATGTAGCACACACCCATACAATGCGCACCACCCCGTGATGTATTTCTCACTCCTACTAGTGAATGTAATGTAAGACACACCCATACAATGCGCACCTCCCCGTGATGTTTTTCTCACTCCTAGTAGTGAATCTAATGTAACACACACCCATACAATGCGCACCACCCCGTGATGTTTTTCTCACTCCTACTAGTGAATCTAATGTAACACACACCCATAAAATGCGCACCACCCCGTGATGTTTTTCTCACTCCTACTAGTGAATCTAATGTAACACACACCCATACAATGCGCACCACCACGTGATGTTTTTCTCACTCCTACTAGTGAATGTAATGTAACACACCCATACAATGCGCACCACCCCGTGATGTTTTTCTCACTCCTACTAGTGAATCTTATGTAACACACACCCATACAATGCGCACCACCCCGTGATGTTTTTCTCACTCCTACTAGTGAATGTAATGTAACACACACCCATACAATGCGCAACACCCCGTGATGTTTTTCTCACTCCTACTAGTGAATGTAATGTAACACACACCCATACAATGCGCACCACCCCGTGATGTTTTTCTCACTCCTACTAGTGAATCTAATGTAACACACACCCATACAATGCGCACCACCCAGTGATGTTTTTCTCACTCCTACTAGTGAATGTAACGTAACACACAGCCATACAATGCGCACCACCACGTGATGTTTTTCTCACTCCTACTAGTGAATGTAATGCAACACACACCCATACAATGCGCACCACCCCGTGATTTTTTTCTCACTCCTACTATTGAATGTAATGTAACACACACCCATACAATGCGCACCACCCCGTGATGTTTTTCTCACTCCTACTAGTGAATGTAATGCAACACACAGCCATACAATGCGCACCACCACGTGATGTTTTTCTCACTCCTACTAGTGAATGTAATGCAACACACAGCCATACAATGCGCACCACCCCGTGATGTTTTTCTCAGTCCTACTAGTGAATGTAATGTAACACACCCATACAATGCGCACCACCCCGTGATGTTTTTCTCACTCCTACTAGTGAATCTAATGTAACACACACCCATACAATGCGCACCACCCCGTGATGTTTTTCTCACTCCTACTAGTGAATCTAATGTAACACACACCCATACAATGCGCACCACCCCGTGATTTTTTTCTCACTCCTACTATTGAATGTAATGTAACACACACCCATACAATGCGCACCACCCCGTGATGTTTTTCTCACTCCTACTAGTTAATGTAATGTAACACACACCCATACAATGCGTACCACACCGTGATGTTTTTCTCACTCCTACTTGTGAATGTAATGTAACACACACCCATACAATGCGCACCTCCCCGTGATGTTTTTCTCACTCCTAGTAGTGAATCTAATGTAACACACACCCATACAATGCGCACCACCCCGTGATGTTTTTCTCACTCCTACTAGTGAATCTAATGTAACACACACCCATACAATGCGCAACACCCCGTGATGTTTTTCTCACTCCTACTAGTGAATGTAATGTAACACACACCCATACAATGCTCACCACCCCGTGATGTTTTTCTCACTCCTACTAGTGAATCTAATGTAACACACACCCATACAATGCGCACCACCCCGTGATGTTTTTCTCACTCCTACTAGTGAATGTAATGTAACACACACCCATACAATGCGCACCACCCCGTGATGTTTTTCTCACTCCTACTAGTGAATGTAATGCAACACACACCCATAAAATGCGCACCACCCCGTGATGTTTTTCTCACTCCTACTAGTGAATCTAATGTAACACACACCCATACAATGCTCACCACCCCGTGATGTTTTTCTCACTCCTACTAGTGAATCTAATGTAACACACACCCATACAATGCGCACCAACCCGTGATGTTTTTCTCACTCCTACTAGTGAATGTAATGTAACACACACCCATACAATGCGCAACACCCCGTGATGTTTTTTTCACTCCTACTAGTGAATCTAATGTAACACACACCCATACAATGCGCACCACCCCGTGATGCTTTGCTCACTCCTTCTAGTGAATGTAATGTAACACACACCCATACAATGCGCACCACCCCGTGATGTTTTTCTCACTCCTACTAGTGAATGTAATGTAACACACACCCATACAATGCGCACCTCCCCGTGATGTTTTTCTCACTCCTACTAGTGAATCTAATGTAACACACACCCATACAATGCGCACCACCACGTGATGTTTTTCTCACTCCTACTAGTGAATCTAATGTAACACACACCCATACAATGCGCACCACCCCGTGATGTTTTTCTCACTCCTACTAGTGAATGTAATGTAACACACACCCATACAATGCGCAACACCCCGTGATGTTTTTCTCACTCCTACTAGTGAATCTAATGTAACACACACCCATACAATGCGCACCACCCCGTGATGTTTTTCTCACTCCTACTAGTGAATCTAATGTAACACACACCCATACAATGCGCACCACCCCGTGATGTTTTTCTCACTCCTACTAGTGAATGTAATGTAACACACACCCATACAATGCGCACCACCCCGTGATGTTTTTCTCACTCCTACTAGTGAATGTAATGTAACACACACCCATACAATGCGCACCACCCCGTGATTTTTTTCTCACTCCTACTATTGAATGTAATGTAACACACACCCATACAATGCGCACCACCCCGTGATGTTTTTCTCACTCCTACTAGTTAATGTAATGTAACACACACCCATACAATGCGTACCACACCGTGATGTTTTTCTCACTCCTACTTGTGAATGTAATGTAACACACACCCATACAATGCGCACCTCCCCGTGATGTTTTTCTCACTCCTAGTAGTGAATCTAATGTAACACACACCCATACAATGCGCACCACCCCGTGATGTTTTTCTCACTCCTACTAGTGAATCTAATGTAACACACAGCCATACACTGCGCACCACCACGTGATGTTTTTCTCACTCCTACTAGTGAATGTAGTGCAACACACACCCATACAATGCGCACCACCCCGTGATGTTTTTCTCACTCCTACTAGTGAATCTAATGTAACACACACCCATACAATGCGCACCACCCCGTGATGTTTTTCTCACTCCTACTAGTGAATCTAATGTAACACACACCCATACAATGCGCACCACCCCGTGATGTTTTTCTCACTCCTACTAGTGAATGTAATGTAACACACACCCATACAATGCGCACCACCCCGTGATGTTTTTCTCACTCCTACTAGTGAATGTAATGTAACACACACCCATACAATACGCACCACCCCGTGATGTTTTTCTCACTCCTACTAGTTAATGTAATGTAACACACACACATACAATGCGCACCTCCCCGTGATGTTTTTCTCACTCCTAGTAGTGAATCTAATGTAACACACACCCATACAATGCGCACCTCCCCGTGATGTTTTTTTCACTCCTACTAGTGAATCTAATGTAACACACACCCATACAATGCGCACCACCCCGTGATGTTTTTCTCACTCCTACTAGTGAATCTAATGTAATACACACCCATACAATGCGCACCACCCCGTGATGTTTTTCTCACTCCTACTAGTGAATGTAATGTAACACACAGCCATACACTGCGCACCACCACGTGATGTTTTTCTCACTCCTACTAGTGAATGTAGTGCAACACACACCCATACAATGCGCACCACCCCGTGATGTTTTTCTCACTCCTACTAGTGAATGTAATGTAACACACACCCATACAATGCGCACCAGCCCGTGATGTTTTTCTCACTCCTACTAGTGAATCTAATGTAACACACACCCATACAATGCGCACCACCCCGTGATGTTTTTCTCACTGCTACTAGTGAATGTAATGTAACACACCCATACAATGCGCACCACCCCGTGATGTTTTTCTCACTCCTACTAGTGAATGTAATGTAACACACACCCATAAAATGCGCACCACCCCGTGATGTTTTTCTCACTCCTACTAGTGAATCTAATGTAACACACACCCATACAATGCGCACCACCCCGTGATGTTTTTCTCACTCCTACTAGTGAATGTAATGTAACACACACCCATACAATGCGCACCTCCCCGTGATGTTTTTCTCACTCCTACTAGTGAATGTAATGTAACACACCCATACAATGCGCACCACCCCGTGATGTATTTCTCACTCCTACTAGTGAATGTAATGTAACACACACCCATACAATGCGCACCTCCCCGTGATGTTTTTCTCACTCCTACTAGTGAATGTAATGTAACACACCCATACAATGCGCACCACCCCGTGATGTATTTCTCACTCCTACTAGTGAATCTAATGTAACACACACCCATACAATGCGCACCACCCCGTGATGATTTTCTCACTCCTACTAGTGAATCTAATGTAACACACACCCATACAATGCGCACCACCCCGTGATGTTTTTCTCACTCCTACTAGTGAATGTAATGTAACACACACCCATACAATGCGCACCACCCCGTGATGTTTTTCTCACTCCTACTAGTGAATCTAATGTAACACACACCCATACAATGCGCACCACCCCGTGATGTTTTTCTCACTCCTACTAGTGAATGTAATGTAACACACACCCATACAATGCCACCACCCCGTGATGTTTTTCTCACTCCTACTAGTGAATGTAATGTAACACACACCCATACAATGCGCACCTCCCCGTGATGTTTTTCTCACTCCTACTAGTGAATGTAATGTAACACACCCATACAATGCGCACCACCCCGTGATGTTTTTCTCACTCCTACTAGTGAATCTAATGTAACACACACCCATACAATGCGCACCACCCCGGGATGTTTTTCTCACTCCTACTAGTGAATGTAATGTAACACACACCCATACAATGCGCACCACCCCGTGATGTTTTTCTCACTCCTACTAGTGAATGTAATGTAACACACACCCATACAATGCGCACCACCCCGTGATGTTTTTCTCACTCCTACTAGTGAATCTAATGTAACACACACCCATACAATGCGCACCACCCAGTGATGTTTTTCTCACTCCTACTAGTGAATGTAATGTAACACACAGCCATACAATGCGCACCACCACGTGATGTTTTTCTCACTCCTACTAGTGAATGTAATGCAACACACACCCATACAATGCGCACCACCCCGTGATGTTTTTCTCACTCCTACTAGTGAATGTAATGTAACACACACCCATACAATGCGCACCACCCGGTGATGTTTTTCTCACTCCTACTAGTGAATGTAATGTAACACACACCCATACAATGCGCACCACCCCGTGATGTTTTTCTCACTCCTACTAGTGAATCTAATGTAACACACACCCATACAATGCGCACCACCCCGTGATGTTTTTCTCACTCCTACTAGTGAATGTAATGTAACACACACCCATACAATGCGCACCACCCCGTGATGTTTTTCTCACTCCTACTAGTGAATGTAATGTAACACACACCCATACAATGCGCACCACCCCGTGATGTTTTTCTCACTCCTACTAGTGAATGTAATGTAACACACACCCATACAATGCGCACCTCCCCGTGATGTTTTTCTCACTCCTAGTAGTGAATCTAATGTAACACACACCCATACAATGCGCACCACCCCGTGATGTTTTTCTCACTCCTACTAGTGAATCTAATGTAACACACACCCATAAATTGCGCACCGCCCCGTGATGTTTTTCTCACTCCTACTAGTGAATCTAATGTAACACACACCCATACAATGCGCACCACCCCGTGATGTTTTTCTCACTCCTACTAGTGAATGTAATGAAACACACCCATACAATGCGCACCACGCCGTGATGTTTTTCTCACTCCTACTAGTGAATGTAATGTAACACACACCCATACAATGCACACCACCCCGTGATGTTTTTCTCACTCCTACTAGTGAATCTAATGTAACACACACCCATACAATGCGCACCACCCCGTGAAGTTTTTCTCACTCCTACTGGTGAATGTAATGTAACACACACCCATACAATGCGCACCACCACGTGATGTTTTTCTCACTCCTACTAGTGAATCTAATGTAACACACACCCATACAATGCGCACCACCCCATGATGTTTTACTCACTCCTACTAGTGAATCTAATGTAACACACACCCATACAATGCGCACCACCCCGTGATGTTTTTCTCACTCCTACTAGTGAATCTAATGTAACACACACCCATACAATGCGCACCACCCCGTGATGTTTTTCTCACTCCTACTAGTGAATCTAATGTAACACATACCCATACAATGCGCACCACCCCGTGATGTTTTTCTCACTCCTACTAGTGAATGTAATGTAACACACACCCATACAATGCGCACCACCCCGTGATGTTTTTCTCACTCCTACTAGTGAATGTAATGTAACACACACCCATAAAATGTGCACCACCCCGTGATGTTTTTCTCACTCGTACTAGTGAATCTAATGTAACACACACCCATACAATGCGCACCACCCCGTGATGTTTTTCTCACTCCTACTAGTGAATGTAATGTAACACACACCCATACAATGCGCACCACCCCGTGATGTTTTTCTCACTCCTACTAGTGAATCTAATGTAACACACACCCATACAATGCGCACCACCCCGTGATGTTTTTCTCACTCCTACTAGTGAATGTAATGTAACACAAAGCCATACAATGCGCACCACCACGTGATGTTTTTCTCACTCCTACTAGTGAATGTAATGCAACACACCCATACAATGCGCACCACCCCGTGATGTTTTTCTCACTCCTACTAGTGAATGTAATGTAACACACACCCATACAATGCGCACCACCCCGTGATGTTTTTCTCAATCCTACTAGTGAATCTAATGTAACACACACCCATACAATGCGCACCACCCCGTGATGTTTTTCTCACTCCTACTAGTGAATCTAATGTAACACACACCCATACAATGCGCACCACCCCGTGATGTTTTTCTCACTCCTACTAGTGAATGTAATGTAGCACACACCCATACAATGAGCACCACCCCGTGATGTTTTTCTCACTCCTACTAGTGAATGTAATGTAGCACACACCCATACAATGCGCACCACCCCGTGATGTATTTCTCACTCCTACTAGTGAATGTAATGTAAGACACACCCATACAATGCGCACCTCCCCGTGATGTTTTTCTCACTCCTAGTAGTGAATCTAATGTAACACACACCCATACAATGCGCACCACCCCGTGATGTTTTTCTCACTCCTACTAGTGAATCTAATGTAACACACACCCATAAAATGCGCACCACCCCGTGATGTTTTTCTCACTCCTACTAGTGAATCTAATGTAACACACACCCATACAATGCGCACCACCACGTGATGTTTTTCTCACTCCTACTAGTGAATGTAATGTAACACACCCATACAATGCGCACCACCCCGTGATGTTTTTCTCACTCCTACTAGTGAATCTTATGTAACACACACCCATACAATGCGCACCACCCCGTGATGTTTTTCTCACTCCTACTAGTGAATGTAATGTAACACACACCCATACAATGCGCAACACCCCGTGATGTTTTTCTCACTCCTACTAGTGAATGTAATGTAACACACACCCATACAATGCGCACCACCCCGTGATGTTTTTCTCACTCCTACTAGTGAATCTAATGTAACACACACCCATACAATGCGCACCACCCAGTGATGTTTTTCTCACTCCTACTAGTGAATGTAACGTAACACACAGCCATACAATGCGCACCACCACGTGATGTTTTTCTCACTCCTACTAGTGAATGTAATGCAACACACACCCATACAATGCGCACCACCCCGTGATTTTTTTCTCACTCCTACTATTGAATGTAATGTAACACACACCCATACAATGCGCACCACCCCGTGATGTTTTTCTCACTCCTACTAGTTAATGTAATGTAACACACACCCATACAATGCGTACCACACCGTGATGTTTTTCTCACTCCTACTTGTGAATGTAATGTAACACACACCCATACAATGCGCACCTCCCCGTGATGTTTTTCTCACTCCTAGTAGTGAATCTAATGTAACACACACCCATACAATGCGCACCACCCCGTGATGTTTTTCTCACTCCTACTAGTGAATCTAATGTAACACACACCCATACAATGCGCACCACCCCGTGATGTTTTTCTCACTCCTACTAGTGAATGTAATGTAACACACACCCATACAATGCTCACCACCCCGTGATGTTTTTCTCACTCCTACTAGTGAATCTAATGTAACACACACCCATACAATGCGCACCACCCCGTGATGTTTTTCTCACTCCTACTAGTGAATGTAATGTAACACACACCCATACAATGCGCACCACCCCGTGATGTTTTTCTCACTCCTACTAGTGAATGTAATGCAACACACACCCATAAAATGCGCACCACCCCGTGATGTTTTTCTCACTCCTACTAGTGAATCTAATGTAACACACACCCATACAATGCTCACCACCCCGTGATGTTTTTCTCACTCCTACTAGTGAATCTAATGTAACACACACCCATACAATGCGCACCAACCCGTGATGTTTTTCTCACTCCTACTAGTGAATGTAATGTAACACACACCCATACAATGCGCAACACCCCGTGATGTTTTTTTCACTCCTACTAGTGAATCTAATGTAACACACACCCATACAATGCGCACCACCCCGTGATGCTTTGCTCACTCCTTCTAGTGAATGTAATGTAACACACACCCATACAATGCGCACCACCCCGTGATGTTTTTCTCACTCCTACTAGTGAATGTAATGTAACACACACCCATACAATGCGCACCTCCCCGTGATGTTTTTCTCACTCCTACTAGTGAATCTAATGTAACACACACCTATACAATGCGCACCACCACGTGATGTTTTTCTCACTCCTACTAGTGAATCTAATGTAACACACACCCATACAATGCGCACCACCCCGTGATGTTTTTCTCACTCCTACTAGTGAATGTAATGTAACACACACCCATACAATGCGCAACACCCCGTGATGTTTTTCTCACTCCTACTAGTGAATCTAATGTAACACACACCCATACAATGCGCACCACCCCGTGATGTTTTTCTCACTCCTACTAGTGAATCTAATGTAACACACACCCATACAATGCGCACCACCCCGTGATGTTTTTCTCACTCCTACTAGTGAATGTAATGTAACACACACCCATACAATGCGCACCACCCCGTGATGTTTTTCTCACTCCTACTAGTGAATGTAATGTAACACACACCCATACAATACGCACCACCCCGTGATGTTTTTCTCACTCCTACTAGTTAATGTAATGTAACACACACACATACAATGCGCACCTCCCCGTGATGTTTTTCTCACTCCTAGTAGTGAATCTAATGTAACACACACCCATACAATGCGCACCTCCCCGTGATGTTTTTCTCACTCCTACTAGTGAATCTAATGTAACACACACCCATACAATGCGCACCACCCCGTGATGTTTTTCTCACTCCTACTAGTGAATCTAATGTAATACACACCCATACAATGCGCACCACCCCGTGATGTTTTTCTCACTCCTACTAGTGAATGTAATGTAACACACAGCCATACACTGCGCACCACCACGTGATGTTTTTCTCACTCCTACTAGTGAATGTAGTGCAACACACACCCATACAATGCGCACCACCCCGTGATGTTTTTCTCACTCCTACTAGTGAATGTAATGTAACACACACCCATACAATGCGCACCAGCCCGTGATGTTTTTCTCACTCCTACTAGTGAATCTAATGTAACACACACCCATACAATGCGCACCACCCCGTGATGTTTTTCTCACTGCTACTAGTGAATGTAATGTAACACACCCATACAATGCGCACCACCCCGTGATGTTTTTCTCACTCCTACTAGTGAATGTAATGTAACACACACCCATAAAATGCGCACCACCCCGTGATGTTTTTCTCACTCCTACTAGTGAATCTAATGTAACACACACCCATACAATGCGCACCACCCCGTGATGTTTTTCTCACTCCTACTAGTGAATGTAATGTAACACACACCCATACAATGCGCACCTCCCCGTGATGTTTTTCTCACTCCTACTAGTGAATGTAATGTAACACACCCATACAATGCGCACCACCCCGTGATGTATTTCTCACTCCTACTAGTGAATGTAATGTAACACACACCCATACAATGCGCACCTCCCCGTGATGTTTTTCTCACTCCTACTAGTGAATGTAATGTAACACACCCATACAATGCGCACCACCCCGTGATGTATTTCTCACTCCTACTAGTGAATCTAATGTAACACACACCCATACAATGCGCACCACCCCGTGATGATTTTCTCACTCCTACTAGTGAATCTAATGTAACACACACCCATACAATGCGCACCACCCCGTGATGTTTTTCTCACTCCTACTAGTGAATGTAATGTAACACACACCCATACAATGCGCACCACCCCGTGATGTTTTTCTCACTCCTACTAGTGAATCTAATGTAACACACACCCATACAATGCGCACCACCCCGTGATGTTTTTCTCACTCCTACTAGTGAATGTAATGTAACACACACCCATACAATGCCACCACCCCGTGATGTTTTTCTCACTCCTACTAGTGAATGTAATGTAACACACACCCATACAATGCGCACCTCCCCGTGATGTTTTTCTCACTCCTACTAGTGAATGTAATGTAACACACCCATACAATGCGCACCACCCCGTGATGTTTTTCTCACTCCTACTAGTGAATCTAATGTAACACACACCCATACAATGCGCACCACCCCGGGATGTTTTTCTCACTCCTACTAGTGAATGTAATGTAACACACACCCATACAATGCGCACCACCCCGTGATGTTTTTCTCACTCCTACTAGTGAATGTAATGTAACACACACCCATACAATGCGCACCACCCCGTGATATTTTTCTCACTCCTACTAGTGAATCTAATGTAACACACACCCATACAATGCGCACCACCCAGTGATGTTTTTCTCACTCCTACTAGTGAATTTAATGTAACACACAGCCATACAATGCGCACCACCACGTGATGTTTTTCTCACTCCTACTAGTGAATGTAATGCAACACACACCCATACAATGCGCACCACCCCGTGATGTTTTTCTCACTCCTACTAGTGAATGTAATGTAACACACACCCATACAATGCGCACCACCCGGTGATGTTTTTCTCACTCCTACTAGTGAATGTAATGTAACACACACCCATACAATGCGCACCACCCCGTGATGTTTTTCTCACTCCTACTAGTGAATCTAATGTAACACACACCCATACAATGCGCACCACCCCGTGATGTTTTTCTCACTCCTACTAGTGAATGTAATGTAACACACACCCATACAATGCGCACCACCCCGTGATGTTTTTCTCACTCCTACTAGTGAATGTAATGTAACACACACCCATACAATGCGCACCACCCCGTGATGTTTTTCTCACTCCTACTAGTGAATGTAATGTAACACACACCCATACAATGCGCACCTCCCCGTGATGTTTTTCTCACTCCTAGTAGTGAATCTAATGTAACACACACCCATACAATGCGCACCACCCCGTGATGTTTTTCTCACTCCTACTAGTGAATCTAATGTAACACACACCCATAAATTGCGCACCGCCCCGTGATGTTTTTCTCACTCCTACTAGTGAATCTAATGTAACACACACCCATACAATGCGCACCACCCCGTGATGTTTTTCTCACTCCTACTAGTGAATGTAATGTAACACACCCATACAATGCGCACCACGCCGTGATGTTTTTCTCACTCCTACTAGTGAATGTAATGTAACACACACCCATACAATGCACACCACCCCGTGATGTTTTTCTCACTCCTACTAGTGAATCTAATGTAACACACACCCATACAATGCGCACCACCCCGTGAAGTTTTTCTCACTCCTACTGGTGAATGTAATGTAACACACACCCATACAATGCGCACCACCACGTGATGTTTTTCTCACTCCTACTAGTGAATCTAATGTAACACACACCCATACAATGCGCACCACCCCATGATGTTTTACTCACTCCTACTAGTGAATCTAATGTAACACACACCCATACAATGCGCACCACCCCGTGATGTTTTTCTCACTCCTACTAGTGAATCTAATGTAACACACACCCATACAATGCGCACCACCCCGTGATGTTTTTCTCACTCCTACTAGTGAATCTAATGTAACACATACCCATACAATGCGCACCACCCCGTGATGTTTTTCTCACTCCTACTAGTGAATGTAATGTAACACACGCCCATACAATGCGCACCACCCCGTGATGTTTTTCTCACTCCTACTAGTGAATGTAATGTAACACACACCCATAAAATGTGCACCACCCCGTGATGTTTTTCTCACTCCTACTAGTGAATCTAATGTAACACACACCCATACAATGCGCACCACCCCGTGATGTTTTTCTCACTCCTACTAGTGAATGTAATGTAACACACACCCATACAATGCGCACCACCCCGTGATGTTTTTCTCACTCCTACTAGTGAATCTAATGTAACACACACCCATACAATGCGCACCACCCCGTGATGTTTTTCTCACTCCTACTAGTGAATGTAATGTAACACAAAGCCATACAATGCGCACCACCACGTGATGTTTTTCTCACTCCTACTAGTGAATGTAATGCAACACACCCATACAATGCGCACCACCCCGTGATGTTTTTCTCACTCCTACTAGTGAATGTAATGTAACACACACCCATACAATGCGCACCACCCCGTGATGTTTTTCTCAATCCTACTAGTGAATCTAATGTAACACACACCCATACAATGCGCACCACCCCGTGATGTTTTTCTCACTCCTACTAGTGAATGTAATGTAACACACACCCATACAATGCGCACCACCCCGTGATGTTTTTCTCACTCCTACTAGTGAATGTAATGTAGCACACACCCATACAATGAGCACCACCCCGTGATGTTTTTCTCACTCCTACTAGTGAATGTAATGTAGCACACACCCATACAATGCGCACCACCCCGTGATGTATTTCTCACTCCTACTAGTGAATGTAATGTAAGACACACCCATACAATGCGCACCTCCCCGTGATGTTTTTCTCACTCCTAGTAGTGAATCTAATGTAACACACACCCATACAATGCGCACCACCCCGTGATGTTTTTCTCACTCCTACTAGTGAATCTAATGTAACACACACCCATAAAATGCGCACCACCCCGTGATGTTTTTCTCACTCCTACTAGTGAATCTAATGTAACACACACCCATACAATGCGCACCACCACGTGATGTTTTTCTCACTCCTACTAGTGAATGTAATGTAACACACCCATACAATGCGCACCACCCCGTGATGTTTTTCTCACTCCTACTAGTGAATCTTATGTAACACACACCCATACAATGCGCACCACCCCGTGATGTTTTTCTCACTCCTACTAGTGAATGTAATGTAACACACACCCATACAATGCGCAACACCCCGTGATGTTTTTCTCACTCCTACTAGTGAATGTAATGTAACACACACCCATACAATGCGCACCACCCCGTGATGTTTTTCTCACTCCTACTAGTGAATCTAATGTAACACACACCCATACAATGCGCACCACCCAGTGATATTTTTCTCACTCCTACTAGTGAATGTAACGTAACACACAGCCATACAATGCGCACCACCACGTGATGTTTTTCTCACTCCTACTAGTGAATGTAATGCAACACACACCCATACAATGCGCACCACCGGGTGATGTTTTCTCACTCCTACTAGTGAATGTAATGTAACACACACCCATACAATGCGCACCACCCCGTGATGTTTTTCTCACTCCTACTAGTGAATGTAATGTAACACACACCCATACAATGCGCACCACCCCGTGATGTTTTTCTCACTCCTACTAGTGAATCTAATGTAACACACACCCATACAATGCGCACCACCCCGTGATGTTTTTCTCACTCCTACTAGTGAATCTAATGTAACACACACCCATACAATGCGCACCACCCCGTGATGTTTTACTCACTCCTACTAGTGAATCTAATGTAACACACACCCATACAATGCGCACCACCCCGTGATGTTTTTCTCACTTCTACTAGTGAATCTAATGTAACACACACCCATACAATGCGCACCACCCCGTGATGTTTTTCTCACTCCTACTAGTGAATCTAATGTAACACATACCCATACAATGCACACCACCCCGTGATGTTTTTCTCACTCCTACTAGTGAATGTAATGTAACACACACCCAAACAATGCGCACCACCCCGTGATGTTTTTCTCACTCCTACTAGTGAATGTAATGTAACACACACCCATACAATGTGCACCACCCCGTGATGTTTTTCTCACTCCTACTAGTGAATCTAATGTAACACACACCCATACAATGCGCACCACCCCGTGATGTTTTTCTCACTCTTACTAGTGAATGTAATGTAACACACAGCCATACAATGCGCACCACCACGTGATGTTTTTCTCACTCCTACTAGTGAATGTAGTGCAACACACACCCATACAATGCGCACCACCCCGTGATGTTTTTCTCACTCCTGCTAGTGAATGTAATGTAACACACACCCATACAATGCGCACCAGCCCGTGATGTTTTTCTCACTCCTGCTAGTGAATCTAATGTAACACACACCCATACAATGCGCACCACCCCGTGATGTTTTTCTCACTCCTACTAGTGAATGTAATGTAACACACACCCATACAATGCGCACCACCCCGTGATGTTTTTCTCACTCCTACTAGTGAATGTAATGTAACACACACCCATACAATGCGCACCACCCCGTGATGTTTCTCTCACTCCTACTAGTGAATCTCATGTAACACACACCCATACAATGCGCACCACCCCGTGATGTTTTTCTCACTGCTACTAGTGAATGTAATGTAACACACCCATACAATGCGCACCACCCCGTGATGTTTTTCTCACTCCTACTAGTGAATGTAATGTAACACACACCCATACAATGCGCACCACCCCGTGATGTTTTTCTCACTCCTACTAGTGAATCTAATGTAACACACACCCATACAATGCGCACCACCCCGTGATGTTTTTCTCACTCCTACTAGTGAATGTAATGTAACACACACCCATACAATGCGCACCTCCCCGTGATGTTTTTCTCACTCCTACTAGTGAATGTAATGTAACACACCCATACAATGCGCACCACCCCGTGATGTATTTCTCACTCCTACTAGTGAATCTAATGTAACACACACCCATACAATGCGCACCACCCCGTGATGTTTTTCTCACTCCTACTAGTGAATCTAATGTAACACACACCCATACAATGCGCACCACCCCGTGATGTTTTTCTCACTCCTACTAGTGAATGTAATGTAACAACACCCATACAATGCGCACCACCCCGTGATGTTTTTCTCACTCCTACTAGTGAATGTAATGTAACACACACCCATACAATGCGCACCACCCCGTGATGGTTTTCTCACTCCTACTAGTGAATGTAATGTAACACACACCCATACAATGCCACCACCCCGTGATGTTTTTCTCACTCCTACTAGTGAATGTAATGTAACACACACCCATACAATGCGCACCACCCCGTGATGTTTTTCTCACTCCTACTAGTGAATGTAATGTAACACACACCCATACAATGCGCACCACCCCGTGATGTTTTTCTCACTCCTACTAGTGAATGTAATGTAACACACACCCATACAATGCGCACCACCCCGTGATGTTTTTCTCACTCCTACTAGTGAATCTAATGTAACACACACCCATACAATGCGCACCACCCAGTGATGTTTTTCTCACTCCTACTAGTGAATGTAATGTAACACACAGCCATACAATGCTCACCACCACGTGATGTTTTTCTCACTCCTACTAGTGAATGTAATGCAACACACACCCATACAATGCGCACCACCCCGTGATGTTTTTCTCACTCCTACTAGTGAATGTAATGTAACACACACCCATACAATGCGCACCACCCCGTGATGTTTTTCTCACTCCTACTAGTGAATGTAATGTAACACACACCCATACAATGCGCACCACCCCGTGATGTTTTTCTCACTCCTACTAGTGAATGTAATGTAACACACACCCATACAATGCGCACCACCCCGTGATGTTTTTCTCACTCCTACTAGTGAATGTAATGTAACACACACCCATACAATGCGCACCACCCCGTGATGTTTTTCTCACTCCTACTAGTGAATGTAATGTAACACACACCCATACAATGCGCACCACCCCGTGATGTTTTTCTCACTCCTACTAGTGAATGTAATGTAACACACACCCATACAATGCGCACCTCCCCGTGATGTTTTTCTCACTCCTAGTAGTGAATCTAATGTAACACACACCCATACAATGCGCACCACCCCGTGATGTTTTTCTCACTCCTACTAGTGAATCTAATGTAACACACACCCATAAATTGGGCACCGCCCCGTGATGTTTTTCTCACTCCTACTAGTGAATCTAATGTAACACACACCCATACAATGCGCACCACCCCGTGATGTTTTTCTCACTCCTACTAGTGAATGTAATGTAACACACCCATACAATGCGCACCACGCCGTGATGTTTTTCTCACTCCTACTAGTGAATGTAATGTAACACACACCCATACAATGCACACCACCCCGTGATGTTTTTCTCACTCCTACTAGTGAATCTAATGTAACACACACCCATACAATGCGCACCACCCCGTGATGTTTTTCTCACTCCTACTAGTGAATGTAATGTAACACACACCCATACAATGCGCACCACCACGTGATGTTTTTCTCACTCCTACTAGTGAATCTAATGTAACACACACCCATACAATGCGCACCACCCCGTGATGTTTTACTCACTCCTACTAGTGAATCTAATGTAACACACACCCATACAATGCGCACCACCCCGTGATGTTTTTCTCACTCCTACTAGTGAATCTAATGTAACACACACCCATACAATGCGCACCACCCCGTGATGTTTTTCTCACTCCTACTAGTGAATCTAATGTAACACATACCCATACAATGCGCACCACCCCGTGATGTTTTTCTCACTCCTACTAGTGAATGTAATGTAACACACACCCATACAATGCGCACCACCCCGTGATGTTTTTCTCACTCCTACTAGTGAATGTAATGTAACACACACCCATACAATGCGCACCACCCCGTGATGTTTTTCTCACTCCTACTAGTGAATCTAATGTAACACACACCGATACAATGCGCACCACCCCGTGATGTTTTTCTCACTCCTACTAGTGAATGTAATGTAACACACACCCATACAATGCGCACCACCCCGTGATGTTTTTCTCACTCCTACTAGTGAATCTAATGTAACACACACCCATACAATGCGCACCACCCCGTGATCTTTTTCTCACTCCTACTAGTGAATGTAATGTAACACAAAGCCATACAATGCGCACCACCCCGTGATGTTTTTCTCACTCCTACTAGTGAATGTAATGTAACACACACCCATACAATGCGCACCACCCCGTGATGTTTTTCTCACTCCTACTAGTGAATCTAATGTAACACACACCCATACAATGCGCACCACCCCGTGATGTTTTTCTCACTCCTACTAGTGAATCTAATGTAACACACACCCATACAATGCGCACCACCCCGTGATGTTTTTCTCACTCCTACTAGTGAATGTAATGTAGCACACACCCATACAATGCGCACCACCCCGTGATGTTTTTCTCACTCCTACTAGTGAATGTAATGTAGCACACACCCATACAATGCGCACCACCCCGTGATGTTTTTCTCACTCCTACTAGTGAATGTAATGTAACACACACCCATACAATGCGCACCTCCCCGTGATGTTTTTCTCACTCCTAGTAGTGAATCTAATGTAACACACACCCATACAATGCGCACCACCCCGTGATGTTTTTCTCACTCCTACTAGTGAATCTAATGTAACACACACCCATAAAATGCGCACCACCCCGTGATGTTTTTCTCACTCCTACTAGTGAATCTAATGTAAAACACACCCATACAATGCGCACCACCACGTGATGTTTTTCTCACTCCTACTAGTGAATGTAATGTAACACACCCATACAATGCGCACCACCCCGTGATGTTTTCTCACTCCTACTAGTGAATCTAATGTAACACACACCCATACAATGCGCACCACCCCGTGATGTTTTTCTCACTCCTACTAGTGAATGTAATGTAACACACACCCATACAATGCGCAACACCCCGTGATGTTTTTCTCACTCCTACTAGTGAATGTAATGTAACACACACCCATACAATGCGCACCACCCCGTGATGTTTTTCTCACTCCTACTAGTGAATCTAATGTAACACACACCCATACAATGCGCACCACCCAGTGATGTTTTTCTCACTCCTACTAGTGAATGTAATGTAACACACAGCCATACAATGCGCACCACCCCGTGAAGTTTTTCTCACTCCTACTGGTGAATGTAATGTAACACACACCCATACAATGCGCACCACCACGTGATGTTTTTCTCACTCCTACTAGTGAATCTAATGTAACACACACCCATACAATGCGCACCACCCCATGATGTTTTACTCACTCCTACTAGTGAATCTAATGTAACACACACCCATACAATGCGCACCACCCCGTGATGTTTTTCTCACTCCTACTAGTGAATCTAATGTAACACACACCCATACAATGCGCACCACCCCGTGATGTTTTTCTCACTCCTACTAGTGAATCTAATGTAACACATACCCATACAATGCGCACCACCCCGTGATGTTTTTCTCACTCCTACTAGTGAATGTAATGTAACACACGCCCATACAATGCGCACCACCCCGTGATGTTTTTCTCACTCCTACTAGTGAATGTAATGTAACACACACCCATAAAATGTGCACCACCCCGTGATGTTTTTCTCACTCCTACTAGTGAATCTAATGTAACACACACCCATACAATGCGCACCACCCCGTGATGTTTTTCTCACTCCTACTAGTGAATGTAATGTAACACACACCCATACAATGCGCACCACCCCGTGATGTTTTTCTCACTCCTACTAGTGAATCTAATGTAACACACACCCATACAATGCGCACCACCCCGTGATGTTTTTCTCACTCCTACTAGTGAATGTAATGTAACACAAAGCCATACAATGCGCACCACCACGTGATGTTTTTCTCACTCCTACTAGTGAATGTAATGCAACACACCCATACAATGCGCACCACCCCGTGATGTTTTTCTCACTCCTACTAGTGAATGTAATGTAACACACACCCATACAATGCGCACCACCCCGTGATGTTTTTCTCAATCCTACTAGTGAATCTAATGTAACACACACCCATACAATGCGCACCACCCCGTGATGTTTTTCTCACTCCTACTAGTGAATGTAATGTAACACACACCCATACAATGCGCACCACCCCGTGATGTTTTTCTCACTCCTACTAGTGAATGTAATGTAGCACACACCCATACAATGAGCACCACCCCGTGATGTTTTTCTCACTCCTACTAGTGAATGTAATGTAGCACACACCCATACAATGCGCACCACCCCGTGATGTATTTCTCACTCCTACTAGTGAATGTAATGTAAGACACACCCATACAATGCGCACCTCCCCGTGATGTTTTTCTCACTCCTAGTAGTGAATCTAATGTAACACACACCCATACAATGCGCACCACCCCGTGATGTTTTTCTCACTCCTACTAGTGAATCTAATGTAACACACACCCATAAAATGCGCACCACCCCGTGATGTTTTTCTCACTCCTACTAGTGAATCTAATGTAACACACACCCATACAATGCGCACCACCACGTGATGTTTTTCTCACTCCTACTAGTGAATGTAATGTAACACACCCATACAATGCGCACCACCCCGTGATGTTTTTCTCACTCCTACTAGTGAATCTTATGTAACACACACCCATACAATGCGCACCACCCCGTGATGTTTTTCTCACTCCTACTAGTGAATGTAATGTAACACACACCCATACAATGCGCAACACCCCGTGATGTTTTTCTCACTCCTACTAGTGAATGTAATGTAACACACACCCATACAATGCGCACCACCCCGTGATGTTTTTCTCACTCCTACTAGTGAATCTAATGTAACACACACCCATACAATGCGCACCACCCAGTGATATTTTTCTCACTCCTACTAGTGAATGTAACGTAACACACAGCCATACAATGCGCACCACCACGTGATGTTTTTCTCACTCCTACTAGTGAATGTAATGCAACACACACCCATACAATGCGCACCACCGGGTGATGTTTTCTCACTCCTACTAGTGAATGTAATGTAACACACACCCATACAATGCGCACCACCCCGTGATGTTTTTCTCACTCCTACTAGTGAATGTAATGTAACACACACCCATACAATGCGCACCACCCCGTGATGTTTTTCTCACTCCTACTAGTGAATCTAATGTAACACACACCCATACAATGCGCACCACCCCGTGATGTTTTTCTCACTCCTACTAGTGAATCTAATGTAACACACACCCATACAATGCGCACCACCCCGTGATGTTTTACTCACTCCTACTAGTGAATCTAATGTAACACACACCCATACAATGCGCACCACCCCGTGATGTTTTTCTCACTTCTACTAGTGAATCTAATGTAACACACACCCATACAATGCGCACCACCCCGTGATGTTTTTCTCACTCCTACTAGTGAATCTAATGTAACACATACCCATACAATGCACACCACCCCGTGATGTTTTTCTCACTCCTACTAGTGAATGTAATGTAACACACACCCAAACAATGCGCACCACCCCGTGATGTTTTTCTCACTCCTACTAGTGAATGTAATGTAACACACACCCATACAATGTGCACCACCCCGTGATGTTTTTCTCACTCCTACTAGTGAATCTAATGTAACACACACCCATACAATGCGCACCACCCCGTGATGTTTTTCTCACTCTTACTAGTGAATGTAATGTAACACACAGCCATACAATGCGCACCACCACGTGATGTTTTTCTCACTCCTACTAGTGAATGTAGTGCAACACACACCCATACAATGCGCACCACCCCGTGATGTTTTTCTCACTCCTGCTAGTGAATGTAATGTAACACACACCCATACAATGCGCACCAGCCCGTGATGTTTTTCTCACTCCTGCTAGTGAATCTAATGTAACACACACCCATACAATGCGCACCACCCCGTGATGTTTTTCTCACTCCTACTAGTGAATGTAATGTAACACACACCCATACAATGCGCACCACCCCGTGATGTTTTTCTCACTCCTACTAGTGAATGTAATGTAACACACACCCATACAATGCGCACCACCCCGTGATGTTTCTCTCACTCCTACTAGTGAATCTCATGTAACACACACCCATACAATGCGCACCACCCCGTGATGTTTTTCTCACTGCTACTAGTGAATGTAATGTAACACACCCATACAATGCGCACCACCCCGTGATGTTTTTCTCACTCCTACTAGTGAATGTAATGTAACACACACCCATACAATGCGCACCACCCCGTGATGTTTTTCTCACTCCTACTAGTG
This sequence comes from Cavia porcellus, assembly GCF_034190915.1. Lineage (NCBI taxonomy): Eukaryota > Metazoa > Chordata > Mammalia > Rodentia > Caviidae > Cavia > Cavia porcellus. The sequence continues at coordinate 1,536,508 of NW_026947568.1, forward strand.
AATCTAATGTAACACACACCCATACAATGCGCACCACCCCGTGATGTTTTTCTCACTCCTACTAGTGAATGTAATGTAACACACACCCATACAATGCGCACCTCCCCGTGATGTTTTTCTCACTCCTACTAGTGAATGTAATGTAACACACCCATACAATGCGCACCACCCCGTGATGTATTTCTCACTCCTACTAGTGAATCTAATGTAACACACACCCATACAATGCGCACCACCCCGTGATGTTTTTCTCACTCCTACTAGTGAATCTAATGTAACACACACCCATACAATGCGCACCACCCCGTGATGTTTTTCTCACTCCTACTAGTGAATGTAATGTAACAACACCCATACAATGCGCACCACCCCGTGATGTTTTTCTCACTCCTACTAGTGAATGTAATGTAACACACACCCATACAATGCGCACCACCCCGTGATGGTTTTCTCACTCCTACTAGTGAATGTAATGTAACACACACCCATACAATGCCACCACCCCGTGATGTTTTTCTCACTCCTACTAGTGAATGTAATGTAACACACACCCATACAATGCGCACCACCCCGTGATGTTTTTCTCACTCCTACTAGTGAATGTAATGTAACACACACCCATACAATGCGCACCACCCCGTGATGTTTTTCTCACTCCTACTAGTGAATGTAATGTAACACACACCCATACAATGCGCACCACCCCGTGATGTTTTTCTCACTCCTACTAGTGAATCTAATGTAACACACACCCATACAATGCGCACCACCCAGTGATGTTTTTCTCACTCCTACTAGTGAATGTAATGTAACACACAGCCATACAATGCTCACCACCACGTGATGTTTTTCTCACTCCTACTAGTGAATGTAATGCAACACACACCCATACAATGCGCACCACCCCGTGATGTTTTTCTCACTCCTACTAGTGAATGTAATGTAACACACACCCATACAATGCGCACCACCCCGTGATGTTTTTCTCACTCCTACTAGTGAATGTAATGTAACACACACCCATACAATGCGCACCACCCCGTGATGTTTTTCTCACTCCTACTAGTGAATCTAATGTAACACACACCCATACAATGCGCACCACCCCGTGATGTTTTTCTCACTCCTACTAGTGAATGTAATGTAACACACACCCATACAATGCGCACCACCCCGTGATGTTTTTCTCACTCCTACTAGTGAATGTAATGTAACACACACCCATACAATGCGCACCACCCCGTGATGTTTTTCTCACTCCTACTAGTGAATGTAATGTAACACACACCCATACAATGCGCACCTCCCCGTGATGTTTTTCTCACTCCTAGTAGTGAATCTAATGTAACACACACCCATACAATGCGCACCACCCCGTGATGTTTTTCTCACTCCTACTAGTGAATCTAATGTAACACACACCCATAAATTGGGCACCGCCCCGTGATGTTTTTCTCACTCCTACTAGTGAATCTAATGTAACACACACCCATACAATGCGCACCACCCCGTGATGTTTTTCTCACTCCTACTAGTGAATGTAATGTAACACACCCATACAATGCGCACCACGCCGTGATGTTTTTCTCACTCCTACTAGTGAATGTAATGTAACACACACCCATACAATGCACACCACCCCGTGATGTTTTTCTCACTCCTACTAGTGAATCTAATGTAACACACACCCATACAATGCGCACCACCCCGTGATGTTTTTCTCACTCCTACTAGTGAATGTAATGTAACACACACCCATACAATGCGCACCACCACGTGATGTTTTTCTCACTCCTACTAGTGAATCTAATGTAACACACACCCATACAATGCGCACCACCCCGTGATGTTTTACTCACTCCTACTAGTGAATCTAATGTAACACACACCCATACAATGCGCACCACCCCGTGATGTTTTTCTCACTCCTACTAGTGAATCTAATGTAACACACACCCATACAATGCGCACCACCCCGTGATGTTTTTCTCACTCCTACTAGTGAATCTAATGTAACACATACCCATACAATGCGCACCACCCCGTGATGTTTTTCTCACTCCTACTAGTGAATGTAATGTAACACACACCCATACAATGCGCACCACCCCGTGATGTTTTTCTCACTCCTACTAGTGAATGTAATGTAACACACACCCATACAATGCGCACCACCCCGTGATGTTTTTCTCACTCCTACTAGTGAATCTAATGTAACACACACCGATACAATGCGCACCACCCCGTGATGTTTTTCTCACTCCTACTAGTGAATGTAATGTAACACACACCCATACAATGCGCACCACCCCGTGATGTTTTTCTCACTCCTACTAGTGAATCTAATGTAACACACACCCATACAATGCGCACCACCCCGTGATCTTTTTCTCACTCCTACTAGTGAATGTAATGTAACACAAAGCCATACAATGCGCACCACCCCGTGATGTTTTTCTCACTCCTACTAGTGAATGTAATGTAACACACACCCATACAATGCGCACCACCCCGTGATGTTTTTCTCACTCCTACTAGTGAATCTAATGTAACACACACCCATACAATGCGCACCACCCCGTGATGTTTTTCTCACTCCTACTAGTGAATCTAATGTAACACACACCCATACAATGCGCACCACCCCGTGATGTTTTTCTCACTCCTACTAGTGAATGTAATGTAGCACACACCCATACAATGCGCACCACCCCGTGATGTTTTTCTCACTCCTACTAGTGAATGTAATGTAGCACACACCCATACAATGCGCACCACCCCGTGATGTTTTTCTCACTCCTACTAGTGAATGTAATGTAACACACACCCATACAATGCGCACCTCCCCGTGATGTTTTTCTCACTCCTAGTAGTGAATCTAATGTAACACACACCCATACAATGCGCACCACCCCGTGATGTTTTTCTCACTCCTACTAGTGAATCTAATGTAACACACACCCATAAAATGCGCACCACCCCGTGATGTTTTTCTCACTCCTACTAGTGAATCTAATGTAAAACACACCCATACAATGCGCACCACCACGTGATGTTTTTCTCACTCCTACTAGTGAATGTAATGTAACACACCCATACAATGCGCACCACCCCGTGATGTTTTCTCACTCCTACTAGTGAATCTAATGTAACACACACCCATACAATGCGCACCACCCCGTGATGTTTTTCTCACTCCTACTAGTGAATGTAATGTAACACACACCCATACAATGCGCAACACCCCGTGATGTTTTTCTCACTCCTACTAGTGAATGTAATGTAACACACACCCATACAATGCGCACCACCCCGTGATGTTTTTCTCACTCCTACTAGTGAATCTAATGTAACACACACCCATACAATGCGCACCACCCAGTGATGTTTTTCTCACTCCTACTAGTGAATGTAATGTAACACACAGCCATACAATGTGCACCACCACGTGATGTTTTTCTCACTCCTACTAGTGAATGTAATGCAACACACACCCATACAATGCGCACCACCCCGTGATGTTTTTCTCACTCCTACTAGTGAATGTAATGTAACACACACCCATACAATGCGCACCACCCCGTGATGTTTTTCTCACTCCTACTAGTGAATGTAATGTAACACACACCCATACAATGCGCACCACCCCGTGATGTTTTTCTCACTCCTACTAGTGAATGTAATGTAACACACACCCATACAATGCGCACCACCCCGTGATGTTTTTCTCACTCCTACTAGTGAATGTAATGTAACACACACCCATACAATGCGCACCACCCCGTGATGTTTTTCTCACTCCTACTAGTGAATGTAATGTAACACACACCCATACAATGCGCACCTCCCCGTGATGTTTTTCTCACTCCTACTAGTGAATGTAATGTAACACACACCCATACAATGTGCACCACCCCGTGATGTTTTTCTCACTCCTACTAGTGAATCTAATGTAACACACACCGATACAATGCGCACCACCCCGTGATGTTTTTCTCACTCCTACTAGTGAATGTAATGTAACACACACCCATACAATGCGCACCACCCCGTGATGTTTTTCTCACTCCTACTAGTGAATCTAATGTAACACACACCCATACAATGCGCACCACCCCGTGATCTTTTTCTCACTCCTACTAGTGAATGTAATGTAACACAAAGCCATACAATGCGCACCACCCCGTGATGTTTTTCTCACTCCTACTAGTGAATGTAATGTAACACACACCCATACAATGCGCACCACCCCGTGATGTTTTTCTCACTCCTACTAGTGAATGTAATGTAACACACACCCATACAATGCGCACCACCCCGTGATGTTTTTCTCACTCCTACTAGTGAATGTAATGTAACACACACCCATACAATGCGCACCTCCCCGTGATGTTTTTCTCACTCCTAGTAGTGAATCTAATGTAACACACACCCATAAAATGCGCACCACCCCGTGATGTTTTTCTCACTCCTACTAGTGAATCTAATGTAACACACACCCATAAAATGCGCACCGCCCCGTGATGTTTTTCTCACTCCTACTAGTGAATCTAATGTAACACACACCCATACAATGCGCACCACCCCGTGAAGTTTTTCTCACTCCTACTAGTGAATGTAATGTAACACACCCATACAATGCGCACCACGCCGTGATGTTTTTCTCACTCCTACTAGTGAATGTAATGTAACACACACCCATACAATGCGCACCACACCGTGATGTTTTTCTCACTCCTACTAGTGAATCTAATGTAACACACACCCATAAAATGCGCACCACCCCGTGATGTTTTTCTCACTCCTACTAGTGAATGTAATGTAACACACACCCATACAATGCGCACCACCACGTGATGTTTTTCTCACTCCTACTAGTGAATCTAATGTAACACACACCCATACAATGCGCACCACCCCGTGATGTTTTACTCACTCCTACTAGTGAATCTAATGTAACACACACCCATACAATGCGCACCACCCCGTGATGTTTTTCTCACTCCTACTAGTGAATCTAATGTAACACACACCCATACAATGCGCACCACCCCGTGATGTTTTTCTCACTCCTACTAGTGAATCTAATGTAACACATACCCATACAATGCGCACCACCCCATGATGTTTTTCTCACTCCTACTAGTGAATGTAATGTAACACACACCCATACAATGCGCACCACCCCGTGATGTTTTTCTCACTCCTACTAGTGAATGTAATGTAACACACACCCATACAATGTGCACCACCCCGTGATGTTTTTCTCACTCCTACTAGTGAATCTAATGTAACACACACCCATACAATGCGCACCACCCCGTGATGTTTTTCTCACTCCTACTAGTGAATGTAATGTAACACACACCCATACAATGCGCACCACCCCGTGATGTTTTTCTCACTCCTACTAGTGAATGTAATGTAACACAAAGCCATACAATGCGCACCACCACGTGATGTTTTTCTCACTCCTACTAGTGAATGTAATGCAACACACCCAAACAATGCGCACCACCCCGTGATGTTTTTCTCACTCCTACTAGTGAATGTAATGTAACACACACCCATACAATGCGCACCACCCCGTGATGTTTTTCTCACTCCTACTAGTGAATCTAATGTAACACACACCCATACAATGCGCACCACCCCGTGATGTTTTTCTCACTCCTACTAGTGAATCTAATGTAACACACACCCATACAATGCGCACCACCCCGTGATGTTTTTCTCACTCCTACTAGTGAATGTAATGTAGCACACACCCATACAATGTGCACCACCCCGTGATGTTTTTCTCACTCCTACTAGTGAATGTAATGTAGCACACACCCATACAATGCGCACCACCCCGTGATGTTTTTCTCACTCCTACTAGTGAATGTAATGTAACACACACCCATACAATGCGCACCTCCCCGTGATGTTTTTCTCACTCCTAGTAGTGAATCTAATGTAACACACACCCATAAAATGCGCACCACCCCGTGATGTTTTTCTCACTCCTACTAGTGAATCTAATGTAACACACACCCATAAAATGCGCACCGCCCCGTGATGTTTTTCTCACTCCTACTAGTGAATCTAATGTAACACACACCCATACAATGCGCACCACCCCGTGAAGTTTTTCTCACTCCTACTAGTGAATGTAATGTAACACACCCATACAATGCGCACCACGCCGTGATGTTTTTCTCACTCCTACTAGTGAATGTAATGTAACACACACCCATACAATGCGCACCACACCGTGATGTTTTTCTCACTCCTACTAGTGAATCTAATGTAACACACACCCATAAAATGCGCACCACCCCGTGATGTTTTTCTCACTCCTACTAGTGAATGTAATGTAACACACACCCATACAATGCGCACCACCACGTGATGTTTTTCTCACTCCTACTAGTGAATCTAATGTAACACACACCCATACAATGCGCACCACCCCGTGATGTTTTACTCACTCCTACTAGTGAATCTAATGTAACACACACCCATACAATGCGCACCACCCCGTGATGTTTTTCTCACTCCTACTAGTGAATCTAATGTAACACACACCCATACAATGCGCACCACCCCGTGATGTTTTTCTCACTCCTACTAGTGAATCTAATGTAACACATACCCATACAATGCGCACCACCCCATGATGTTTTTCTCACTCCTACTAGTGAATGTAATGTAACACACACCCATACAATGCGCACCACCCCGTGATGTTTTTCTCACTCCTACTAGTGAATGTAATGTAACACACACCCATACAATGTGCACCACCCCGTGATGTTTTTCTCACTCCTACTAGTGAATCTAATGTAACACACACCCATACAATGCGCACCACCCCGTGATGTTTTTCTCACTCCTACTAGTGAATGTAATGTAACACACACCCATACAATGCGCACCACCCCGTGATGTTTTTCTCACTCCTACTAGTGAATGTAATGTAACACAAAGCCATACAATGCGCACCACCACGTGATGTTTTTCTCACTCCTACTAGTGAATGTAATGCAACACACCCAAACAATGCGCACCACCCCGTGATGTTTTTCTCACTCCTACTAGTGAATGTAATGTAACACACACCCATACAATGCGCACCACCCCGTGATGTTTTTCTCACTCCTACTAGTGAATCTAATGTAACACACACCCATACAATGCGCACCACCCCGTGATGTTTTTCTCACTCCTACTAGTGAATCTAATGTAACACACACCCATACAATGCGCACCACCCCGTGATGTTTTTCTCACTCCTACTAGTGAATGTAATGTAGCACACACCCATACAATGTGCACCACCCCGTGATGTTTTTCTCACTCCTACTAGTGAATGTAATGTAGCACACACCCATACAATGCGCACCACCCCGTGATGTTTTTCTCACTCCTACTAGTGAATGTAATGTAACACACACCCATACAATGCGCACCTCCCCGTGATGTTTTTCTCACTCCTAGTAGTGAATCTAATGTAACACACACCCATACAATGCGCACCACCCCGTGATGTTTTTCTCATTCCTACTAGTGAATCTAATGTAACACACACCCATAAAATGCGCACCACCCCGTGATGTTTTTCTCACTCCTACTAGTGAATCTAATGTAACACACACACATACAATGCGCACCACCACGTGATGTTTTTCTCACTCCTACTAGTGAATGTAATGTAACACACCCATACAATGCGCACCACCCCGTGATGTTTTTCTCACTCCTACTAGTGAATGTAATGTAACACACACCCATACAATGCGCACCACCCCGTGATGTTTTTCTCACTCCTACTAGTGAATGTAATGTAACACACACCCATACAATGCGCACCACCCCGTGATGTTTTTCTCACTCCTACTTGTGAATGTAATGTAACACACACCCATACAATGCGCACCACCCCGTGATGTTTTTCTCACTGCTACTTGTGAATGTAATGTAACACACACCCATACAATGCGCACCACCCCGTGATGTTTTTCTCACTCCTACTAGTGAATGTAATGTAACACACACCCATACAATGCGCACCACCCCGTGATGATTTTCTCACTCCTACTAGTGAATCTAATGTAACACACACCCATACAATGCGCACCACCCCGTGATGTTTTTCTCACTCCTACTAGTGAATCTATTGTAACACACACCCATACAATGCGCACCACCCCGTGATGTTTTTCTCACTCCTACTAGTGAATGTAATGTAACACACACCCATACAATGCGCACCACCCCGTGATGTTTTTCTCACTCCTACTAGTGAATGTAATGTAACACACACCCATACAATGCGCACCTCCCCGTGATGTTTTTCTCACTCCTAGTAGTGAATCTAATGTAACACACACCCATACAATGCGCACCACCCCGTGATGTTTTTCTCACTCCTACTAGTGAATCTAATGTAACACACACCCATACAATGCGCACCACCACGTGATGTTTTTCTCACTCCTACTAGTGAATGTAATGTAACACACCCATACAATGCGCACCACCCCGTGATGTTTTTCTCACTCCTACTAGTGAATGTAATGTAACACACAACCATACAATGCGCTCCACCCCGTGATGTTTTTCTCACTCCTACTAGTGAATGTAATGTAACACACACCCATACAATGCGCACCACCGCGTGATGTTTTTCTCACTCCTACTAGTGAATGTAATGTAACACACACCCATACAATGCGCAGCACCCCGTGGTGTTTTTCTCACTCCTACTAGTGAATGTAATGTAACACACACCCATACAATGCGCACCACCCCGTGATTTTTTCTCACTCCTAATAGTAAATGTAATGTAACACGCACCCATACAATGCGCACCACCCCGTGATGTTTTTCTCACTCCTACTAGTGAATGTAATGTAACACACACCCATACAATGCGCACCCCCCCTGATGTTTCTCTCACTCCTACTAGTGAATGTAATGTAACACACACCCATACAATGCCCACCACCCCGTGATGTTTTTCTCACTCCTACTAGTGAATGTAATGTAACACACACCCATACAATGCGCACCACCCCGCGATGTTTTTCAGAAACCTATCCTACATTGCCACTGCATGTTCCCTGACCTCCCCATGCTGACCACCCCGCGGTGCTTTTCTCCATCCTACATTGCCACTCACTGCCTATCCTAATTCAGACCCTCCGATTCACACCTCCCCGTGATGTTTTTTCACTCCTACTAGTGAATGTAATGTAACACACACCCATACAATGCGCACCACCCCGTGATGTTTTTCTCACTCCTACTAGTGAATGTAATGTAACACACACACATACAATGCGCACCACCCCGTGATGTTTTTCTCACTCCTACTAGTGAATGTAATGTATCACGCACCCATACAATGCGCACAACCCCGTCATGTTTTTCTCACTCCTACTAGTGAATGTAATGTTACTCACACTCATACAATGCGCACCACCCCGTGATGTTTTACTCACTCCTACTAGTGAATATAATGTAACACACACCCATACAATGCGCACCACCCCGTGATGTTTTTCTCACTCCTACTAGTGAATGTAAGGTAACACACACCCATACAATGCGCACCACCCCGTGATGTTTTTCTCACTCCTACTAGTGAATGTAATGTAACACACACCCATACAATGCGCACCACCCCGCGATGTTGTTCAGAAACTTATCCTACTTTGCCACTGCATGTTCCCTGACCTCCCCATGCTGACCACCCCGCGGTGCTTTTCTCCATCCTACATTGCCACTCACTGCCTATCCTAATTCAGACCCTCCGATTCACACCACCCCGTGATGTTTTTCTCACTCCTACTAGTGAATCTAATGTAACACACACCCATACAATGCGCACCACCGCGTGATGTTTTTCTCACTCCTACTAGTGAATGTAATGTAACACACACCCATACAATGCGCACCACCCCGTGGTGTTTTTCTCACTCCTACTAGTGAATGTAATGTAACACACACCCATACAATGCGCACCACCCCGTGATTTTTTCTCACTCCTACTAGTGAATGTAATGTAACACACCCATACAATGCGCACCACCCCGTGATGTTTTTCTCACTCCTACTAGTGAATCTAATGTAACACACACCCATACAATGCGCACCACCCCGTGATGTTTTTCTCACTCCTACTAGTGAATGTAATGTAACACACACCCATACAATGCGCACCACCCCGTGATGTTTTTCTCACTCCTACTAGTGAATGTAATGTAACACACACCCATACAATGCGCACCACCCCGTGATGTTTTTCTCACTCCTACTAGTGAATCTAATGTAACACACACCCATACAATGCGCACCACCCAGTGATGTTTTTCTCACTCCTACTAGTGAATGTAATGTAACACACAGCCATACAATGCTCACCACCACGTGATGTTTTTCTCACTCCTACTAGTGAATGTAATGCAACACACACCCATACAATGCGCACCACCCCGTGATGTTTTTCTCACTCCTACTAGTGAATGTAATGTAACACACACCCATACAATGCGCACCACCCCGTGATGTTTTTCTCACTCCTACTAGTGAATGTAATGTAACACACACCCATACAATGCGCACCACCCCGTGATGTTTTTCTCACTCCTACTAGTGAATCTAATGTAACACACACCCATACAATGCGCACCACCCCGTGATGTTTTTCTCACTCCTACTAGTGAATGTAATGTAACACACACCCATACAATGCGCACCACCCCGTGATGTTTTTCTCACTCCTACTAGTGAATGTAATGTAACACACACCCATACAATGCGCACCACCCCGTGATGTTTTTCTCACTCCTACTAGTGAATGTAATGTAACACACACCCATACAATGCGCACCTCCCCGTGATGTTTTTCTCACTCCTAGTAGTGAATCTAATGTAACACACACCCATACAATGCGCACCACCCCGTGATGTTTTTCTCACTCCTACTAGTGAATCTAATGTAACACACACCCATAAATTGCGCACCGCCCCGTGATGTTTTTCTCACTCCTACTAGTGAATCTAATGTAACACACACCCATACAATGCGCACCACCCCGTGATGTTTTTCTCACTCCTACTAGTGAATGTAATGTAACACACCCATACAATGCGCACCACGCCGTGATGTTTTTCTCACTCCTACTAGTGAATGTAATGTAACACACACCCATACAATGCACACCACCCCGTGATGTTTTTCTCACTCCTACTAGTGAATCTAATGTAACACACACCCATACAATGCGCACCACCCCGTGATGTTTTTCTCACTCCTACTAGTGAATGTAATGTAACACACACCCATACAATGCGCACCACCACGTGATGTTTTTCTCACTCCTACTAGTGAATCTAATGTAACACACACCCATACAATGCGCACCACCCCGTGATGTTTTACTCACTCCTACTAGTGAATCTAATGTAACACACACCCATACAATGCGCACCACCCCGTGATGTTTTTCTCACTCCTACTAGTGAATCTAATGTAACACACACCCATACAATGCGCACCACCCCGTGATGTTTTTCTCACTCCTACTAGTGAATCTAATGTAACACATACCCATACAATGCGCACCACCCCGTGATGTTTTTCTCACTCCTACTAGTGAATGTAATGTAACACACACCCATACAATGCGCACCACCCCGTGATGTTTTTCTCACTCCTACTAGTGAATGTAATGTAACACACACCCATACAATGTGCACCACCCCGTGATGTTTTTCTCACTCCTACTATTGAATCTAATGTAACACACACCGATACAATGCGCACCACCCCGTGATGTTTTTCTCACTCCTACTAGTGAATGTAATGTAACACACACCCATACAATGCGCACCACCCCGTGATGTTTTTCTCACTCCTACTAGTGAATCTAATGTAACACACACCCATACAATGCGCAACATCCCGTGATGTTTTTCTCACTCCTACTAGTGAATGTAATGTAACACAAAGCCATACAATGCGCACCACCCCGTGATGTTTTTCTCACTCCTACTAGTGAATGTAATGTAACACACACCCATACAATGCGCACCACCCCGTGATGTTTTTCTCACTCCTACTAGTGAATCTAATGTAACACACACCCATAAAATGCGCACCACCCCGTGATGTTTTTCTCACTCCTACTAGTGAATCTAATGTAAAACACACCCATACAATGCGCACCACCACGTGATGTTTTTCTCACTCCTACTAGTGAATGTAATGTAACACACCCATACAATGCGCACCACCCCGTGATGTTTTTCTCACTCCTACTAGTGAATCTAATGTAACACACACCCATACAATGCGCACCACCCCGTGATGTTTTTCTCACTCCTACTAGTGAATGTAATGTAACACACACCCATACAATGCGCAACACCCCGTGATGTTTTTCTCACTCCTACTAGTGAATGTAATGTAACACACACCCATGCAATGCGCACCACCCCGTGATGTTTTTCTCACTCCTACTAGTGAATGTAATGTAACACACACCCATACAATGCGCACCACCCCGCGATGTTGTTCAGAAACTTATCCTACTTTGCCACTGCATGTTCCCTGACCTCCCCATGCTGACCTCCCCGCGGTGCTTTTCTCCATCCTACATTGCCACTCACTGCCTATCCTAATTCAGACCCTCCGATTCACACCACCCCGTGATGTTTTTCTCACTCCTACTAGTGAATGTAATGTAACACACACCCATACAATGCGCACCACCCCGTGATGTTTTTCTCACTCCTACTAGTGAATGTAATGTAACACACACCCATACAATGCGCACCACCGCGTGATGTTTTTCTCACTCCTACTAGTGAATGTAATGTAACACACACCCATACAATGCGCAGCACCCCGTGGTGTTTTTCTCACTCCTACTAGTGAATGTAATGAAACACACACACATACAATGCACACCACCCCGTGATTTTTTCTCACTCCTACTAGTGAATGTAATGTAACACACACCCATACAATGCGCACCACCCCGTGATGTTTTTCTCCCTCCTACTAGTGAATGTAATGTAACACACACCCATGCAATGCGCACCCCCCCTGATGTTTTTCTCACTCCTACTAGTGAATGTAATGTAACACACACCCATACAATGCCCACCACCCCGTGATGTTTTTCTCACTCCTACTAGTGAATGTAATGTAACACACACCCATACAATGCGCACCACCCCGCGATGTTTTTCAGAAACCTATCCTACATTGCCACTGCATGTTCCCTGACCTCCCCATGCTGACCACCCCGCGGTTCTTTTCTCCATCCTACATTGCCACTCACTGCCTATCCTAATTCAGACCCTCCGATTCACACCTCCCCGTGATGTTTTTCTCACTCCTACTAGTGAATGTAATGTAACACACACCCATACAATGCGCACCACCCTGTGATGTTTTTCTCACTCCTACTAGTGAATGTAATGTAACACACACACATACAATGCGCACCACCCCGTGATGTTTTTCTCACTCCTACTAGTGAATGTAATGTATCACGCACCCATACAATGCGCACAACCTCGTCATGTTTTTCTCACTCCTACTAGTGAATGTAATGTAACACACACCCATACAATGCACACCACCCCGTGATGTTTTTCTCACTCCTACTAGTGAATGTAATGTAACACACACCCATACAATGCGCACCACCCCGTGATGTTTTTCTCACTCCTACTAGTGAATGTAATTTAACACACACCCATACAATGCACACCACCCCGTGATGTTTTTCTCACTCCTATAGTGAATCTAATGTAACACACACCCATACAGTGCGCACCACCCCGTGATGTTTTTCTCACTCCTATTAGTGAATCTAATTTAACACACACCCATACAATGCGCACCACCCCGTGATGTTTTTCTCACTCCTACTAGTGAATGTAATGTAACACAAACCCATACAATGCGCACCACCCCGTGATGTTTTTCTCACTCCTACTAGTGAATGTAATGTAACACACACCCATACAATGCGCACCACCCCGTGATGTTTTTCTCACTGCTACTAGTGAATGTAATGTAACACACACCCATACAATGCGCACCACCCCGTGATGTTTTTCAGAAACCTATCCTACATTGCCACTGCATGTTCCCTGACCTCCCCATGCTGACCACCCCGCGGTGCTTTTCTCCATCCTACATTGCCACTCACTGCCTATCCTAATTCAGACCCTCCGATTCACACCACCCCGTGATGTTTTTCTCACTCCTACTAGTGAATGTAATGTAACACACACCCATACAGTGCGCACCACCGCGTGATGTTTTTCTCACACCTACTAGTGAATGTAATGTAACACACACCCATACACTGCGCACCACCCCGTGATGTTTTTCTCACTCCTATTAGTGAATCTAATGTAACACATACCCATACAATGCGCACCACCCCGTGATGTTTTTCTCACTCCTACTAGTGAATGTAATGTAACACACATCCATACAATGCGCACCACCCCGTGCTGTTTTTCTCACTCCTAATAGTGAATGTAATGTAACACACACCCATACAATGCGCACCACCCCGTGATGTTTTTCTCACTCCTACTAGTGAATGTAATGTAACACACACCCATACAATGCGCACCACCCCGCGATGTTGTTCAGAAACTTATCCTACTTTGCCACTGCATGTTCCCTGACCTCACCATGCTGACCACCCCACGGTGCTTTTCTCCAACCTACATTGCCACTCACTGCCTATCCTAATTCAGACCCTCCGATTCACACCACCCCTTGATGTTTTTCTCATTCCTAGTAGTGAATGTAATGTAACACACACCCATACAATGCGCACCACCCCGTGATGTTTTTCTCACTCCTACTAGTGAATGTAATGTAACACACACCCATACAATGCGCACGACCCCGCGATGTTTTTCTCACTCCTACTAGTGAATGTAATGTAACACACACCCATACAATGCGCACCACCCCGTGATGTTTTTCTCACTCCTACTAGTGAATGTAATGTAACACACACCCATACAATGCGCACCACCCCGTGGTGTTTTTCTCACTCCTACTAGTGAATGTAATGTAACACACACCCATACAATGCGCACCACCCCGTGATTTTTTCTCACTCCTACTAGTGAATGTAATGTATCACGCACCCATACAATGCGCACAACCCCGTCATGTTTTTCTCACTCCTACTGGTGAATGTAATGTTACTCACACCCATACAATGCGCACCACCCCGTGATGTTTTACTCACTCCTACTAGTGAATATAATGTAACACACACCCATACAATGCGCACCACCCCGTGATGTTTTTCTCACTCCTACTAGTGAATGTAATGTAACACACACCCACACAATGCGCACCACCCCGTGATGTTTTTCTCACTCCTACTAGTGAATGTAATGTAACACACACCCATACAATGCGCACCACCCTGCGATGTTGTTCAGAAACTTATCCTACTTTGCCACTGCATGTTCCCTGACCTCCCCATGCTGACCACCCCGCGGTGCTTTTCTCCATCCTACATTGCCACTCACTGCCTATCCTAATTCAGACCCTCCGATTCACACCACCCCGTGATGTTTTTCTCACTCCTACTAGTGAATCTAATGTAACACACACCCATACAATGCGCACCACCGCGTGATGTTTTTCTCACTCCTACTAGTGAATGTAATGTAACACACACCCATACAATGCGCACCACCCCGTGATGTTTTTCTCACTCCTACTAGTGAATCTAATGTAACACACACCCATACAATGCGCACCACCCCGTGATGTTTTTCTCACTCCTACTAGTGAATCTAATGTAACACACATCCATACAATGCGCACCACCCCGTGATGTTTTTCTCACTCCTACTAGTGAATGTAATGTAACACACACCCATACAATGTGCACCACCCTGTGATGTTTTTCTAACTCCTACAAGTGAATCTAATGTAACACACACCCATACAATGCGCACCACCCAACGATGTTTTTCAGAAACCTATCCTACATTGCCACTGCATGTTCCCTGACCTCACCATGCTGACCAGCCCACGGTTCTTTTCTCCAACCTACATTGCCACTCACTGCCTATCCTAATTCAGACCCTCCGATTCACACCACCCCTTGATGTTTTTCTCACTCCTAGTAGTGAATGTAATGTAACACTCACCCATACAATGCGCACCACTAAGTGATGTTTTTCTCACTCCTACTAGTGAATGTAATGTAACACACACCCATACAATGCGCACCACCACGTGATGTTTTTCTCACTCCTACTAGTGAATGTAATGTAACACACACCCATACAATGCGCACCACCCCGTGATGTTTTTCTCACTCCTACTAGTGAATGTAATGTAACACACACCCATACAATGCGCACCACCCCGTGATGTTTTTCTCACTCCTACTAGTGAATGTAATGTAACACACACCCATACAATGCGCACCACCGCGTGATGTTTTTCTCACTCCTACTAGTGAATGTAATGTAACACACACCCATACAATGCGCAGCACCCCGTGGTGTTTTTCTCACTCCTACTAGTGAATGTAATGAAACACACACCCATACAATGCGCACCACCCCGTGATTTTTTCTCACTCCTACTAGTGAATGTAATGTAACACACACCCATACAATGCGCACCACCCCGTGATGTTTTTCTCCCTCCTACTAGTGAATGTAATGTAACACACACCCATGCAATGCGCACCCCCCCTGATGTTTTTCTCACTCCTACTAGTGAATGTAATGTAACACACACCCATACAATGCCCGCCACCCCGTGATGTTTTTCTCACTCCTACTAGTGAATGTAATGTAACACACACCCATACAATGCGCACCACCCCGCGATGTTTTTCAGAAACCTATCCTACATTGCCACTGCATGTTCCCTGACCTCCCCATGCTGACCACCCCGCGGTTCTTTTCTCCATCCTACATTGCCACTCACTGCCTATCCTAATTCAGACCCTCCGATTCACACCTCCCCGTGATGTTTTTCTCACTCCTACTAGTGAATGTAATGTAACACACACCCATACAATGCGCACCACCCCGTGATGTTTTTCTCACTCCTACTAGTGAATGTAATGTAACACACACACATACAATGCGCACCACCCCGTGATGTTTTTCTCACTCCTACTAGTGAATGTAATGTATCACGCACCCATACAATGCGCACAACCTCGTCATGTTTTTCTCACTCCTACTAGTGAATGTAATGTAACACACACCCATACAATGCGCACCACCCCGTGATGTTTTTCTCACTCCTAGTAGTGAATGTAATGTAACACACACCCATACAATGCGCACCACCCCGTGATGTTTTTCTCACTCCTACTAGTGAATGTAATTTAACACACACCCATACAATGCACACCACCCCGTGATGTTTTTCTCACTCCTACTAGTGAATCTAATGTAACACACACCCATACAGTGCGCACCACCCCGTGATGTTTTTCTCACTCCTATTAGTGAATCTAATTTAACACACACCCATACAATGCGCACCACCCCGTGATGTTTTTCTCACTCCTACTAGTGAATGTAATGTAACACACATCCATACAATGCGCACCACCCCGTGCTGTTTTTCTCACTCCTACTAGTGAATGTAATGTAACACACACCCATACAATGCGCACCACCCCGTGATGTTTTTCTCACTCCTACTAGTGAATGTAATGTAACACACACCCATACAATGCGCACCACCCCGCGATGTTTTTCAGAAACTTATCCTACTTTGCCACTGCATGTTCCCTGACCTCACCATGCTGACCACCCCACGGTGCTTTTCTCCAACCTACATTGCCACTCACTGCCTATCCTAATTCAGACCCTCCGATTCACACCACCCCTTGATGTTTTTCTCATTCCTAGTAGTGAATGTAATGTAACACACACCCATACAATGCGCACCACCCCGTGATGTTTTTCTCACTCCTACTAGTGAATGTAATGTAACACACACCCATACAATGCGCACGACCCCGCGATGTTTTTCTCACTCCTACTAGTGAATGTAATGTAACACACACCCATACAATGCGCACCACCCCGTGATGTTTTTCTCACTCCTACTAGTGAATGTAATGTAACACACACCCATACAATGCGCACCACCCCGTGGTGTTTTTCTCACTCCTACTAGTGAATGTAATGTAACACACACCCATACAATGCGCACCACCCCGTGATTTTTTCTCACTCCTACTAGTGAATGTAATGTAACACACACCCATACAATGCGCACCACCCAGTGATGTTTTTCTCACTCCTACTAGTGAATGTAATGTAACACACACCCATACAATGCGCACCCCCCCTGATATTTTTCTAACTCCTACTAGTGAATGTAATGTAACACACACCCATACAATGCCCACCACCCCGTGATGTTTTTCTCACTCCTACTAGTGAATGTAATGTAACACACACCCATACAATGCGCACCACCCCGTGATGTTTTTCTCACTCCTACTAGAGAATGTAATGTAAGACACACCCATACAATGCGCACCACCCCGTGATCTTTTTCAGAAACCTATCCTACATTGCCACTGCATGTTCCCTGACCTCCCCATGCTGACCACCCCGCGGTGCTTTTCTCCATCCTACATTGCCACTCACTGCCTATCCTAATTCAGACCCTCCGATTCACACCACCCCGTGATGTTTTTCTCACTCCTACTAGTGAATGTAATGTAACACACACCCATACAATGCGCACCACCGCGTGATGTTTTTCTCACACCTACTAGTGAATGTAATGTAACACACACCCATACACTGCGCACCACCCCGTGACGTTTTTCTCACTCCTATTAGTGAATCTAATGTAACACACACCCATACAATGCGCACCACCCCGTGATGTTTTTCTCACTCCTACTAGTGAATGTAATGTAACACACATCCATACAATGCGCACCACCCCGTGCTGTTTTTCTCACTCCTACTAGTGAATGTAATGTAACACACACCCATACAATGCGCACCACCCCGTGATGTTTTTCTCACTCCTACTAGTGAATGTAATGTAACACACACCCATACAATGCGCACCACCCCGCGATGTTGTTCAGAAACTTATCCTACTTTGCCACTGCATGTTCCCTGACCTCACCATGCTGACCACCCCACGGTGCTTTTCTCCAACCTACATTGCCACTCACTGCCTATCCTAATTCAGACCCTCCGATTCACACCACCCCTTGATGTTTTTCTCATTCCTAGTAGTGAATGTAATGTAACACACACCCATACAATGCGCACCACCCCGTGATGTTTTTCTCACTCCTACTAGTGAATGTAATGTAACACACACACATACAATGCGCACGACCCCGCGATGTTTTTCTCACTCCTACTAGTGAATGTAATGTAACACACACCCATACAATGCGCACCACCCCGTGATGTTTTTCTCACTCCTACTAGTGAATGTAATGTAACACACACCCATACAATGCGCACCACCCCGTGGTGTTTTTCTCACTCCTACTAGTGAATGTAATGTAACACACACCCATACAATGCGCACCACCCCGTGATTTTTTCTCACTCCTGCTAGTGAATGTAATGTAACACACACCCATACAATGCGCACCACCCAGTGATGTTTTTCTCACTCCTACTAGTGAATGTAATGTAACACACACCCATACAATGCGCACCCCCCCTGATGTTTTTCTAACTCCTACTAGTGAATGTAATGTAACACACACCCATACATTGCCCACCACCCCGTGATGTTTTTCTCACTCCTACTAGTGAATGTAATGTAACACACACCCATACAATGCGTACCACCCCGTGATGTTTTTCTCACTCCTATTAGTGAATCTAATGTAACACACACCCATACAATGCGCACAACCCCGTGATGTTTTTCTCACTCCTACTAGTGAATGTAATGTAACACACACCCATACAATGCGCACCACCCCGTGATGTTTTTCTCACTCCTACTAGTGAATGTAATGTAACACACACCCATACAATGCGCACCACCCCGTGATGTTTTTCTCACTCCTACTAGTGAATGTAATGTAACACACACCCATACAATGCGCACCACCCCGTGATGTTTTTCAGAAACCTATCCTACATTGCCACTGCATGTTCCCTGACCTCCCCATGCTGACCACCCCGCGGTGCTTTTCTCCATCCTACATTGCCACTCACTGCCTATCCTAATTCAGACCCTCCGATTCACACCACCCCGTGATGTTTTTCGCACTCCTACTAGTGAATCTAATGTAACACACACCCATACAATGCGCACCAACCCGTGATGTTTTTCTCACTCTTATTAGTGAATGTAATGTAACACAAACCCATACAATGCGCACCACCCCGTGATGTTTTTCTCACTCCTACTAGTGAATGTAATGTAACACACACCCATACAATGCGCACCACCCCGTGATGTTTTTCTCACTCCTACTAGTGAATGTAATGTAACACAAACCCATACAATGCGCACCACCCCGTGATGTTTTTCTCACTCCTACTAGTGAATGTAATGTAACACACACCCATACAATGTGCACCCCCCCTGATGTTTTTCTCACTCCTACTAGTGAATGTAATGTAACACACACCCATACAATGCGCACCACCCCGTGATGTTTTTCTCACTCCTACTAGTGAATGTAATGTAACACACACCCATTCAATGCGCACCACCCCGTGATGTTTTTCTCACTGCTACTAGTGAAACTAATGTAACACACACCCATACAGTGCGCACGACCCCGTGATGTTTTTCTCACTCCTATTAGTGAATCTAATGTAACACACACCCATACAATGCGCACCACCCCGTGATGTTTTTCTCACTCCTACTAGTGAATGTAATGTAACACACACCCATACAATGCGCACCACCCCGTGATGTTTTTCTCACTCCTACTAGTGAATGTATTGTAACACACACCCATACAATGTGCACCACCCTGTGATGTTTTTCTCACTCCTACAAGTGAATCTAATGTAACACACACCCATACAATGCGCACCACCCCACGATGTTTTTCAGAAACCTATCCTACATTGCCACTGCATGTTCCCTGACCTCACCATGCTGACCAGCCCACGGTGCTTTTCTCCAACCTACATTGCCACTCACTGCCTATCCTAATTCAGAACCTCCGATTCACACCACCCCTTGATGTTTTTCTCACTCCTAGTAGTGAATGTAATGTAACACACACCCATACAATGCGCACCACCCCGTGATGTTTTTCTCACTCCTACTAGTGAATGTAATGTAACACACACCCATAGAATGCGCACCACCCCGTGATGTTTTTCTCACTCCTATTAGTGAATCTAATGTAACACACACCCATACAATGCGCACCACCCCGTGATGTTTTTCTCACTCCTACTAGTGAATGTAATGTAACACACACCCATACAATGCGCACCACCCCGAGATGTTTTTCTCACTCCTACTAGTGAATGTAATGTAACACACACCCATACAGTGCGCACCACCCCGTGATGTTTTTCTCACTCCTACTAGTGAATCTAATGTAACACACACCCATACAATGCGCAACACCCCGTGATGTTTTCTCACTCCTACTAGAGAATGTAATGTAAGACACACCCATACAATGCGCACCACCCCGTGATCTTTTTCAGAAACCTATCCTACATTGCCACTGCATGTTCCCTGACCTCCCCATGCTGACCACCCCGCGGTGCTTTTCTCCATCCTACATTGCCACTCACTGCCTATCCTAATTCAGACCCTCCGATTCACACCACCCCGTGATGTTTTTCTCACTCCTACTAGTGAATCTAATGTAACACACACCCATACAATGCGCACCACCGCGTGATGTTTTTCTCACACCTACTAGTGAATGTAATGTAACACACACCCATACACTGCGCACCACCCCGTGATGTTTTTCTCACTCCTATTAGTGAATCTAATGTAACACACACCCATACAATGCGCACCACCCCGTGATGTTTTTCTCACTCCTACTAGTGAATGTAATGTAACACACATCCATACAATGCGCACCACCCCGTGCTCTTTTTCTCACTCCTACTAGTGAATGTAATGTAACACACACCCATACAATGCGCACCACCCCGTGATGTTTTTCTCACTCCTACTAGTGAATGTAATGTAACACACACCCATACAATGCGCACCACCCCGTGATTTTTTCTCACTCCTACTAGTGAATGTAATGTAACACACACCCATACAATGCGCACCACCCAGTGATGTTTTTCTCACTCCTACTAGTGAATGTAATGTAACACACACCCATACAATGCGCACCCCCCCGATGTTTTTCTAACTCCTACTAGTGAATGTTATGTAACACACACCCATACAATGCCCACCACCCCGTGATGTTTTTCTCACTCCTACTAGTGAATGTAATGTAACACACACCCATACAATGCGTACCACCCCGTGATGTTTTTCTCACTCCTATTAGTGAATCTAATGTAACACACACCCATACAATGCGCACCACCCCGTGATGTTTTTCTCACTCCTACTAGTGAATGTAATGTAACACACACCCATACAATGCGCACCACCCCGTGATGTTTTTCTCACTCCTACTAGTGAATGTAATGTAACACACACCCATACAATGCGCACCACCCCGTGATGTTTTTCTCACTCCTACTAGTGAATGTAATGTAACACACACCCATACAATGCGCACCACCCCGTGATGTTTTTCAGAAACCTATCCTACATTGCCACTGCATGTTCCCTGACTTCCCCATGCTGACCACCCCGCGGTGCTTTTCTCCATCCTACATTGCCACTCACTGCCTATCCTAATTCAGACCCTCCGATTCACACCACCCCGTGATGTTTTTCGCACTCCTACTAGTGAATCTAATGTAACACACACCCATACAATGCGCACCACCCCGTGATGTTTTTTTCACTCCTACTAGTGAATGTAATGTAACACACACCCATACAATGCGCACCACCCCGTGCTGTTTTTCTCACTCCTAATAGTGAATGTAATGTAACACACACCCATACAATGCGCACCACCCCGTGATGTTTTTCTCACTCCTACTAGTGAATGTAATGTAACACACACCGATACAATGCGCACCACCCCGTGATGTTTTTCTCACTCCTACTAGTGAATGTAATGTAACACACACCCATACAATGCGCACCACCCCGTGATGTTTTTCTCACTGCTACTAGTGAATGTAATGTAACACACACCCATACAATGCGCACCACCCCGTGATGTTTTTCTCACTCCTACTAGTGAATGTAATGTAACACACACCCATACAATGCGCACCACCCCGAGAAGTTTTTCTCACTCCTACTAGTGAATGTAATGTAACACACACCCATACAGTGCGCACCACCCCGTGATGTTTTTCTCACTCCTACTAGTGAATGTAATGTAACACACACCCATACAATGCGCAACACCCCGTGATGTTTTCTCACTCCTACTAGAGAATGTAATGTAAGACACACCCATACAATGCGCACCACCCCGTGATCTTTTTCAGAAACCTATCCTACATTGCCACTGCATGTTCCCTGACCTCCCCATGCTGACCACCCCGCGGTGCTTTTCTCCATCCTACATTGCCACTCACTGCCTATCCTAATTCAGACCCTCCGATTCACACCACCCCGTGATGTTTTTCTCACTCCTACTAGTGAATGTAATGTAACACACACCCATACAATGCGCACCACCGCGTGATGTTTTTCTCACACCTACTAGTGAATGTAATGTAACACACACCATTACACTGCGCACCACCCCGTGATGTTTTTCTCACTCCTATTAGTGAATATAATGTAACACACACCCATACAATGCGCACCACCCCGTGATGTTTTTCTCACTCCTACTAGTGAATGTAATGTAACACACATCCATACAATGCGCACCACCCCGTGCTGTTTTTCTCACTCCTACTAGTGAATGTAATGTAACACACACCCATACAATGCGCACCACCCCGTGATGTTTTTCTCACTCCTACTAGTGAATGTAATGTAACACACACCCATACAATGCGCACCACCCCGTGATGTTTTTCTCACTCCTACTAGTGAATGTAATGTAACACACACCCATACAATGCGCACCACCCCGTGATGTTTTTCAGAAACCTATCCTACATTGCCACTGCATGTTCCCTGACCTCCCCATGCTGACCACCCCGCGGTGCTTTTCTCCATCCTACATTGCCACTCACTGCCTATCCTAATTCAGACCCTCCGATTCACACCACCCCGTGATGTTTTTCGCACTCCTACTAGTGAATCTAATGTAACACACACCCATACAATGCGCACCACCCCGTGATGTTTTTCTCACTCCTATTAGTGAATGTAATGTAACACAAACCCATACAATGCGCACCACCCCGTGATGTTTTTCTCACTCCTACTAGTGAATGTAATGTAACACACACCCATACAATGCGCACCACCCCGTGATGTTTTTCTCACTCCTACTAGTGAATGTAATGTAACACAAACCCATACAATGCGCACCACCCCGTGATGTTTTTCTCACTCCTACTAGTGAATGTAATGTAACACACACCCATACAATGTGCACCCCCCCTGATGTTTTTCTCACTCCTACTAGTGAATGTAATGTAACACACACCCATACAATGCGCACCACCCCGTGATGTTTTTCTCACTCCTACTAGTGAATGTAATGTAACACACACCCATACAATGCGCACCACCCCGCGATGTTTTTCAGAAACCTATCCTACATTGCCACTGCATGCTCCCTGACCTCCCCATGCTGACCACCCCGCGGTGCTTTTCTCCATCCTACATTGCCACTCACTGCCTATCCTATTGCAGACCCTCCGATTCACACCACCCCGTGATGTTTTTCTCACTCCTAGTAGTGAATGTAATGTAACACACACCCATAAAATGCGCAACACCCCGTGATGTTTTTCTCACTCCTACTAGTGAATGTAATGTAACACACACCCATACAATGCGCACCACCCCGTGATGTTTTTCTCACTCCTACTAGTGAATCTAATGTAACACACACCCATACAATGCGCACCACCCCGTGATGTTTTTCTCACTGCTACTAGTGAATGTAATGTAACACACACCCATACAATGCGCACCACCCCGTGATGTTTTTCTCACTCCTACTAGTGAATGTAATGTAACACACACCCATAAAATGCGCACCACCCCGTGATGTGTTTCTCACTCCTACTAGTGAATGTAATGTAACACACACCAATACAATGAGCACCACCCCGTGATGTTTTTCTCACTCCTACTAGTGAATGTAATGTAACACACACCCATTCAATGCGCACCACCCCGTGATGTTTTTCTCACTGCTACTAGTGAATGTAATGTAACACACACCCATACAATGCGCACCACCCCGAGAAGTTTTTCTCACTCCTACTAGTGAATGTAATGTAACACACACCCATACAATGCGCACCACCCCGTGATGTTTTTCTCACTCCTACTAGTGAATGTAATGTAACACACACCCATACAATGCGCACCACCCCGTGATGTTTTTTTCACTCCTACTAGTGAAACTAATGTAACACACACCCATACAGTGCGCACGACCCCGTGATGTTTTTCTCACTCCTATTAGTGAATCTAATGTAACACACACCCATACAATGCGCACCACCCCGTGATGTTTTTCTCACTCCTACTAGTGAATGAATTGTAACACACACCCATACAATGTGCACCACCCTGTGATGTTTTTCTCACTCCTACAAGTGAATCTAATGTAACACACACCCATACAATGCGCACCACCCCACGATGTTTTTCAGAAACCTATCCTACATTGCCACTGCATGTTCCCTGACCTCACCATGCTGACCAGCCCACGGTGCTTTTCTCCAACCTACATTGCCACTCACTGCCTATCCTAATTCAGAACCTCCGATTCACACCACCCCTTGATGTTTTTCTCACTCCTAGTAGTGAATGTAATGTAACACACACCCATACAATGCGCACAACCCCGTG
Source organism: Cavia porcellus (assembly GCF_034190915.1). Taxonomy (NCBI): domain Eukaryota; kingdom Metazoa; phylum Chordata; class Mammalia; order Rodentia; family Caviidae; genus Cavia; species Cavia porcellus. Next base: position 1,562,612 of record NW_026947568.1, read on the forward strand.
ATGTTTTTCTCACTCCTACTAGTGAATGTAATGTAACACACACCCATACAATGCGCACCACCCCGTGATGTTTTTCTCACTCCTACTAGTGAATGTAATGTAACACACACCCATACAATGCGCACCACACCGTGATGTTTTTCTCACTCCTACTAGTGAATGTAATGTAACACACACCGATACAATGCGCACCACCCCGTGATGTTTTTCTCACTCCTACTAGTGAATGTAATGTAACACACACCCATACAATGCGCACCACCCCGTGATGTTTTTCTCACTGCTACTAGTGAATGTAATGTAACACACACCCATACAATGCGCACCACCCCGTGATGTTTTTCTCACTCCTACTAGTGAATGTAATGTAACACACACCCATACAATGCGCACCACCCCGAGATGTTTTTCTCACTCCTACTAGTGAATGTAATGTAACACACACCCATACAATGCGCACCACCCCGTGATGTTTTTCTCACTCCTACTAGTGAATCTAATGTAACACACACCCATACAATGCGCAACACCCTGTGATGTTTTCTCACTCCTACTAGAGAATGTAATGTAAGACACACCCATACAATGCGCACCACCCCGTGATCTTTTTCAGAAACCTATCCTACATTGCCACTGCATGTTCCCTGACCTCCCCATGCTGACCTCCCCGCGGTGCTTTTCTCCATCCTACATTGCCCCTCACTGCCTATCCTAATTCAGACCCTCCGATTCACACCACCCCGTGATGTTTTTCTCACTCCTACTAGTGAATCTAATGTAACACACACCCATACAATGCGCACCACCGCGTGATGTTTTTCTCACACCTACTAGTGAATGTAATGTAACACACACCCATACACTGCGCACCACCCCGTGACGTTTTTCTCACTCCTATTAGTGAATCTAATGTAACACACACCCATACAATGCGCACCACCCCGTGATGTTTTTCTCACTCCTACTAGTGAATGTAATGTAACACACATCCATACAATGCGCACCACCCCGTGCTGTTTTTCTCACTCCTACTAGTGAATGTAATGTAACACACACCCATACAATGCGCACCACCCCGTGATGTTTTTCTCACTCCTACTAGTGAATGTAATGTAACACACACCCATACAATGCGCACCACCCCGCGATGTTGTTCAGAAACTTATCCTACTTTGTCACTGCATGTTCCCTGACCTCACCATGCTGACCACCCCACGGTGCTTTTCTCCAACCTACATTGCCACTCCCTGCATATCCTAATTCAGACCCTCCGATTCACACCACCCCTTGATGTTTTTCTCATTCCTAGTAGTGAATGTAATGTAACACACACCCATACAATGCGCACCACCCCGTGATGTTTTTCTCACTCCTACTAGTGAATGTAATGTAACACACACCCATACAATGCGCACGACCCCGCGATGTTTTTCTCACTCCTACTAGTGAATGTAATGTAACACACACCCATACAATGCGCACCACCCCGTGATGTTTTTCTCAGTCCTACTAGTGAATGTAATGTAACACACACCCATACAATGCGCACCACCCCGTGGTGTTTTTCTCACTCCTACTAGTGAATGTAATGTAACACACACCCATACAATGCGCACCACCCCGTGATTTTTTCTCACTCCTACTAGTGAATGTAATGTAAAACACACCCATACAATGCGCACCACCCAGTGATGTTTTTCTCACTCCTACTAGTGAATGTAATGTAACACACACCCATACAATGCGCACCCCCCCTGATGTTTTTCTAACTCCTACTAGTGAATGTAATGTAACACACACCCATACAATGCCCACCACCCCGTGATGTTTTTCTCACTCCTACTAGTGAATGTAATGTAACACACACCCATACAATGCGGACCACCCCGTGATGTTTTTCTCACTCCTATTAGTGAATCTAATGTAACACACACCCATACAATGCGCACCACCCCGTGATGTTTTTCTCACTCCTACTAGTGAATGTAATGTAACACACACCCATACAATGCGCACCACCCCTTGATGTTTTTCTCACTCCTACTAGTGAATGTAATGTAACACACACCCATACAATGCGCACCACCCCGTGATGTTTTTCTCACTCCTACTAGTGAATGTAATGTAACACACACCCATACAATGCGCACCACCCCGTGATGTTTTTCAGAAACCTATCCTACATTGCCACTGCATGTTCCCTGACCTCCCCATGCTGACCACCCCGCGGTGCTTTTCTCCATCCTACATTGCCACTCACTGCCTATCCTAATTCAGACCCTCCGATTCACACCACCCCGTGATGTTTTTCGCACTCCTACTAGTGAATCTAATGTAACACACACCCATACAATGCGCACCACCCCGTGATGTTTTTCTCACTCCTATTAGTGAATGTAATGTAACACAAACCCATACAATGCGCACCACCCCGTGATGTTTTTCTCACTCCTACTAGTGAATCTAATGTAACACACACCCATACAATGCGCACCACCCCGTGATGTTTTTCTCACTCCTACTAGTGAATGTAATGTAACACAAACCCATACAATGCGCACCACCCCGTGATGTTTTTCTCACTCCTACTAGTGAATGTAATGTAACACACACCCATACAATGCGCACCCCCCCTGATGTTTTTCTCACTCCTACTAGTGAATGTAATGTAACACACACCCATACAATGCGCACCACCCCGTGATGTTTTTCTCACTCCTACTAGTGAATGTAATGTAACACACACCCATACAATGCGCACCACCCCGCGATGTTTTTCAGAAACCTATCCTACATTGCAACTGCATGCTCCCTGACCTCCCCATGCTGACCACCCCGCTGTGCTTTTCTCCATCCTACATTGCCACTCACTGTCTATCCTATTGCAGACCCTCCGATTCACACCACCCCGTGATGTTTTTCTCACTCCTAGTAGTGAATGTAATGTAACACACACCCATACAATGCGCAACACCCCGTGATGTTTTTCTCACTCCTACTAGTGAATGTAATGTAACACACACCCATACAATGCGCACCACCCCGTGATGTTTTTCTCACTCCTACTAGTGAATCTAATGTAACACACACCCATAAAATGCGCACCACCCCGTGATGTTTTTCTCACTGCTACTAGTGAATGTAATGTAACACACACCCATACAATGCGCACCACCCCGTGATGTTTTTCTCACTCCTACTAGTGAATGTAATGTAACACACACCCATACAATGCGCACCACCCCGTGATGTGTTTCTCACTCCTACTAGTGAATGTAATGTAACACACACCCATATAATGAGCACCACCCCGTGATGTTTTTCTCACTCCAACTAGTGAATGTAATGTAACACACACCCATTCAATGCGCACCACCCCGTGATGTTTTTCTCACTGCTACTAGTGAATGTAATGTAACACACACCCATATAATGCGCACCACCCCGTGATGTTTTTCTCACTCCTACTAGTGAATGTAATGTAACACACACCCATACAATGCGCACCACCCCGTGATGTTTTTCTCACTCCTACTAGTGAATGTAATGTAACACACACCCATACATTGCGCACCACCCCGTGATGTTTTTCTCACTCCTACTAGTGAAACTAATGTAACACACACCCATACAGTGCGCACGACCCCGTGATGTTTTTCTCACTCCTATTAGTGAATCTAATGTAACACACACCCATACAATGCGCACCACCCCGTGATGTTTTTCTCACTTCTACTAGTGAATGTGATGTAACACACACCCATACAATGCGCACCACCCCGTGATGTTTTTCTCACTCCTACTAGTGAATGTATTGTAACACACACCCATACAATGCGCACCGCCCCGTGATGTTTTTCTCACTGCTACTAGTGAATGTAATGTAACACACACCCATACAATGGGCACCACCCCGCGATGTTTTTCTCACACCTACTAGTGAATGTAATGTAACACACACCCATACAATGCGCACCACCCCGTGATGTTTTTCTCACTCCTATTAGTGAATCTAATGTAACACACACCAATACAATGCGCACCACCCCGTGATGTTTATCTCACTCCTACTAGTGAATGTAATGTAACACACATCCATACAATGCGCACCACCCCGTGATGTTTTTCTCACTCCTACTAGTGAATGTAATGTAACACACACCCATACAATGCGCACCACCCCGTGATGTTTTTCTCACTCCTACTAGTGAATCTAATGTAACACACACCCATACAATGCGCACCATCCCGCGATGTTTTTCAGAAACCTATCCTACATTGCCACTGCATGTTCCCTGACCTCACCATGCTGACCACCCCACGGTGCTTTTCTCCAACGTACACTGCCACTCACTGCCTATCCTAATACAGACCCTCCGATTCACACCACCCCTTGATGTTTTTCTCATTCCTAGTAGTGAATGAAATGTAACACACACCCATACAATGCGCACCACCCCGTGATGTTTTTCTCACTCCTACTAGTGAATGTAATGTAACACACACCCATACAATGCGCACAACCCCGTGGTGTTTTTCTCACTCCTACTAGTGAATATAATGTAACACACACCCATACAATGCGCACCACCCCGTGATTTTTTTCTCACTCCTACTAGTGAATGTAATGTAACACACACCCATACAATGCGCACCACCCCGTGATGCTTTTCTCACTCCTACTAGTGAATGTAATGTAACACACACCCATACAATGCGCACCCCCCTGATGTTTTTCTAACTCCTACTAGTGAATGTAATGTAACACACACCCATACAATGCCCACCACCCCGTGATGTTTTTCTCACTCCTACTAGTGAATGTAATGTAACACACACCCATACAATGCGTACCACCCCGTGATGTTTTTCTCACTCCTATTAGTGAATCTAATGTAACACACACCCATACAATGCGCACCACCCCGTGATGTTTTTCTCACTCCTACTAGTGAATGTAATGTAACACACACCCATACAATGCGCACCACACCGTGATGTTTTTCTCACTCCTACTAGTGAATGTAATGTAACACACACCCATAAAATGCGCACCACCCCGTGATGTTTTTCTCACTCCTACTAGTGAATGTAATGTAACACACACCCATACAATGCGCACCACCCCGTGATGTTTTTCAGAAACCTATCCTACTTTGCCACTGCATGTTCCCTGACCTCCCCATGCTGACCACCCCGCGGGGCTTTTCTCCATCCTACATTGCCACTCACTGCCTATCCTAATTCAGACCCTCCGATTCACACCACCCCGTGATGTTTTTCTCACTCCTACTAGTGAATCTAATGTAACACACAACCATACAATACGCACCACCCCGTGATGTTTTTCTCACTCCTATTAGTGAATGTAATGTAACACAAACCCATACAATGCGCACCACCCCGTGATGGTTTTCTCACTCCTACTAGTGAATGTAATGTAACACACACCCATACAATGCGCACCCCCCCTGATGTTTTTCTCACTCCTACTAGTGAATGTAATGTAACACACACCCATACAATGCGCACCACCCGGTGATGTTTTTCTCACTCCTACTAGTGAATGTAATGTAACACACACCCATACAATGCGCACCACCCCGTGATGTTTTTCTCACTCCTACTAGTGAATGTAATGTAACACACACCCATACAATGCGCACCACCCCGTGATGTTTTTCTCACTCCTACTAGTGAATGTAATGTAACACACACCCATACAATGCGCACCACCCCGTGATGTTTTTCAGAAACCTATCCTACATTGCCACTGCATGTTCCCTGACCTCCCCATGCTGACCACCCCGCGGTGCTTTTCTCCATCCTACATTGCCACTCACTGCCTATCCTAATTCAGAGCCTCCGATTCACAACACCCCGTGATGTTTTTCGCACTCCTACTAGTGAATCTAATGTAACAAACACCCATAAAATGCGCACCACCGCGTGATGTTTTTCTCACTCCTACTAGTGAATGTAATGTAACACACACCCATACAATGCGCACCACCCCGTGATGTTTTTCTCACTCCTATTAGTGAATGTAATGTAACACAAACCCATACAATGCGCACCACCCCGTGATGTTTTTCTCACTCCTACTAGTGAATGTAATGTAACACACACCCATACAATGCGCACAACCCCGTGGTGTTTTTCTCACTCCTACTAGTGAATGTAATGTAACACACACCCATAAAATGCGCACCACCCCGTGATTTTTTCTCACTCCTACTAGTGAATGTAATGTAACACACACCCATACAATGCGCACCACCCCGTGATGCTTTTCTCACTCCTACTAGTGAATGTAATGTAACACACACCCATACAATGCGCACCCCCCTGATGTTTTTCTAACTCCTACTAGTGAATGTAATGTAACACACACCCATACAATGCCCATCACCCCGTGATGTTTTTCTCACTCCTACTAGTGAATGTAATGTAACACACACCCATACAATGCGTACCACCCCGTGATGTATTTCTCACTCCTATTAGTGAATCTAATGTAACACACACCCATACAATGCGCACCACCCCGTGATGTTTTTCTCACTCCTACTAGTGAATGTAATGTAACACACACCCATACAATGCGCACCACACCGTGATGTTTTTCTCACTCCTACTAGTGAATGTAATGTAACACACACCCATAAAATGCGCACCACCCCGTGATGTTTTTCTCACTCCTACTAGTGAATGTAATGTAACACACACCCATACAATGCGCACCACCCCGTGATGTTTTTCAGAAACCTATCCTACATTGCCACTGCATGTTCCCTGACCTCCCCATGCTGACCACCCCGCGGTGCTTTTCTCCATCCTACATTGCCACTCACTGCCTATTCTAATTCAGACCCTCCGATTCACACCACACCGTGATGTTTTTCTCACTCCTACTAGTGAATCTAATGTAACACACACCCATACAATGCGAACCACCGCGTGATGTTTTTCTCACTCCTACTAGTGAATGTAATGTAACACACACCCATACAATGCGCACCACCCCGTGATGTTTTTCTCACTCCTACTAGTGAATCTAATGTAACACACCCATACAATACGCACCACCCCGTGATGTTTTTCTCACTCCTACTAGTGAATGTAATGTAACACACATCCATACAATGCGCATACCCCGTGATGTTTTTCTCACTCCTACTAGTGAATGTAATGTAACACACACCCATACAATGTGCACCACCCTGTGATGTTTTTCTCACTCCTACTAGTGAATCTAATGTAACACACACCCATACAATGCACACCACCCCGTGATGTTTTTCTCACTCCTACTAGTGAATGTAATGTAACACACACCCATACAATGCGCACCACCCCGTGATGTTTTTCTCACTCCTACTAGTGATTGTAATGTAACACACACCCATACAATGCGCACCACCCCGTGATGTATTTCTCACTCCTACTAGTGAATGTAATGTAACACACACCCATACAATGCGCACCCCCCCTGATGTTTTTCTCACTCCTACTAGTGAATGTAATGTAACACACACCCATACAATGCGCACCACCCCGTGATGTTTTTCTCACTGCTACTAGTGAATGTAATGTAACACACACCCATACAATGCGCACCACCCCGTGATGTTTTTCTCACTCCTACTAGTGAATGTAATGTAACACACACCCATATAATGCGCACCACCCTGTGATGTTTTTCTCACTCCTACTAGTGAATGTAATGTAACACACACCCATACAGTGCGCACCACCCCGTGATGTTTTTCTCACTCCTACTAGTGAATCTAATGTAACACACACCCATACAATGCGCAACACCCCGTGATGTTTTCTCGCTCCTACTAGTGAATGTAATGTAAGACACACCCATACAATGCGCACCTCCCCGTGATCTTTTTCAGAAACCTATCCTACATTGCCACTGCATGTTCCCTGACCTCCCCATGCTGACCACCCCGCGGTGCTTTTCTCCATCCTACATTGCCACTCACTGCCTATCCTGATTCAGACCCTCCGATTCACACCACCCCGTGATGTTTTTCTCACTCCTACTAGTGAATCTAATGTAACACACACCCATACAATGCGCACCACCGCGTGATGTTTTTCTCACACCTTCTAGTGAATGTAATGTAACACACACCCATACACTGCGAACCACCCCGTGATGTTTTTCTCACTCCTATTAGTGAATCTAATGTAACACACACCCATACAATGCGCACCACCCCGTGAGGTTTTTCTCACTTCTACTAGTCAATGTAATGTAACACACATCCATACAATGCGCACCACCCCGTGCTGTTTTTCTCACTCCTACTAGTGAATGTAATGTAACACACACCCATACAATGCGCACCACCCCGCGATGTTTTTCAGAAACCTATCCTACATTGCCACTGCATGCTCCCTGACCTCCCCATGCTGACCACCCCGCGGTGCTTTTCTCCATCCTACATTGTCACTCACTGCCTATCCTATTGCAGACCCTCCGATTCACACCACCCCGTGATGTTTTTCTCACTCCTAGTAGTGAATGTAATGTAACACACACCCATACAATGCGCAACACCCCGTGATGTTTTTCTCACTCCTACTAGTGAATGTAATGTAACACACACCCATACAATGCGCACCACCCCGTGATGTTTTTCTCACTCCTACTAGTGAATCTAATGTAACACACACCCATACAATGCGCACCACCCCGTGATGTTTTTCTCACTGCTACTAGTGAATGTAATGTAACACACACCCATACAATGCGCACCACCCCGTGATGTTTTTCTCACTCCTACTAGTGAATGTAATGTAACACACACCCATACAATGCGCACCACCCCGTGATGTGTTTCTCACTCCTACTAGTGAATGTAATGTAACACACACCCATACAATGAGCACCACCCCGTGATGTTTTTCTCACTCCTACTAGTGAATGTAATGTAACACACACCCATTCAATGCGCACCACCCCGTGATGTTTTTCTCACTGCTACTAGTGAATGTAATGTAACACACACCCATACAATGCGCACCACCCCGTGATGTTTTTCTCACTCCTACTAGTGAATGTAATGTAACACACACCCATACAATGCGCACCACCCCGTGATGTTTTTCTCACTCCTACTAGTGAATGTAATGTAACACACACCCATACAATGCGCACCACCCCGTGATGTTTTTCTCACTCCTACTAGTGAAACTAATGTAACACACACCCATACAGTGCGCACGACCCCGTGATGTTTTTCTCACTCCTATTAGTGAATCTAATGTAACACACACCCATACAATGCGCACCACCCCGTGATGTTTTTCTCACTCCTTCTAGTGAATGTAATGTAACACACACCCATACAATGCGCACCACCCCGTGATGTTTTTCTCACTCCTAATAGTGAATGTATTGTAACACACACCCATACAATGCGCACCGCCCCGTGATGTTTTTCTCACTGCTACTAGTGAATGTAATGTAACACACACCCATACAATGGGCACCACCCCGCGATGTTTTTCTCACACCTACTAGTGAATGTAATGTAACACACACCCATACAATGCGCACCACCCCGTGATGTTTTTCTCACTCCTATTAGTGAATCTAATGTAACACACACCAATACAATGCGCACCACCGCGTGATGTTTATCTCACTCCTACTAGTGAATGTAATGTAACACACATCCATACAATGCGCACCACCCCGTGATGTTTTTCTCACTCCTACTAGTGAATGTAATGTAACACACACCCATACAATGCGCACCACCCCGTGATGTTTTTCTCACTCCTACTAGTGAATCTAATGTAACACACACCCATACAATGCGCACCACCCCACGATGTTTTTCAGAAACCTATCCTACATTGCCACTGCATGTTCCCTGACCTCACCATGCTGACCACCCCACGGTGCTTTTCTCCAACGTACATTGCCACTCACTGCCTATCCTAATACAGACCCTCCGATTCACTCCACCCCTTGATGTTTTTCTCATTCCTAGTAGTGAATGAAATGTAACACACACCCATACAATGCGCACCACCCCGTGATGTTTTTCTCACTCCTACTAGTGAATGTAATGTAACACACACCCATACAATGCGCACCACCCCGTGATGCTTTTCTCACTCCTACTAGTGAATGTAATGTAACACACACCCATACAATGCGCACCCCCCTGATGTTTTTCTAACTCCTACTAGTGAATGTAATGTAACACACACCCATACAATGCCCATCACCCCGTGATGTTTTTCTCACTCCTACTAGTGAATGTAATGTAACACACACCCATACAATGCGTACCACCCCGTGATGTTTTTCTCACTCCTATTAGTGAATCTAATGTAACACACACCCATACAATGCGCACCACCACGTGATGTTTTTCTCACTCCTACTAGTGAATGTAATGTAACACACACCCATACAATGCGCACCACACCGTGATGTTTTTCTCACTCCTACTAGTGAATGTAATGTAACACACACCCATAAAATGCGCACCACCCCGTGATGTTTTTCTCACTCCTACTAGTGAATGTAATGTAACACACACCCATACAATGCGCACCACCCTATGATGTTTTTCAGAAACCTATCCTACATTGCCACTGCATGTTCCCTGACCTCCCCATGCTGACCACCCCGCGGTGCTTTTCTCCATCCTACATTTCCACTCACTGCCTATCCTAATTCAGACCCTCCGATTCACACCACACCGTGATGTTTTTCTCACTCCTACTAGTGAATCTAATGTAACACACACCCATACAATGCGAACCACCGCGTGATGTTTTTCTCACTCCTACTAGTGAATGTAATGTAACACACACCCATACAATGCGCACCACCCCGTGATGTTTTTCTCACTCCTACTAGTGAATCTAATGTAACACACACCCATACAATACGCACAACCCCGTGATGTTTTTCTCACTCCTACTAGTGAATGTAATGTAACACACATCCATACAATGCGCATACCCCGTGATGTTTTTCTCACTCCTACTAGTGAATGTAATGTAACACACACCCATACAATGTGCACCACCCTGTGATGTTTTTCTCACTCCTACTAGTGAATCTAATGTAACACACACCCATACAATGCACACCACCCCGTGATGTTTTTCTCACTCCTAGTAGTGAATGTAATGTAACACACACCCATACAATGCGCACCACCCCGTGATGTTTTTCTCACTCCTACTAGTGATTGTAATGTAACACACACCCATACAATGCGCACCACCCCGTGATGTTTTTCTCACTCCTACTAGTGAATGTAATGTAACACACACCCATACAATGCGCACCACCCCGTGATGTTTTTCTCACTCCTACTAGTGATTGTAATGTAACACACACCCATACAATGCGCACCACCCCGTAATGTTTTTCTCACTGCTACTAGTGAATGTAATGTAACACACACCCATACAATGCGCACCACCCCGTGATGTTTTTCTCACTCCTACTAGTGAATGTAATGTAACACACACCCATACAATGCGCACCACCCTGTGATGTTTTTCTCACTCCTACTAGTGAATGTAATGTAACACACACCCATACAGTGCGCACCACCCCGTGATGTTTTTCTCACTCCTACTAGTGAATCTAATGTAACACACACCCATAAAATGCGCAACACCCCGTGATGTTTTCTCGCTCCTACTAGTGAATGTAATGTAAGACACACCCATACAATGCGCACCACCCCGTGATCTTTTTCAGAAACCTATCCTACATTGCCACTGCATGTTCCCTAACCTCCCCATGCTGACCACCCCGCGGTGCTTTTCTCCATCCTACATTGCCACTCACTGCCTATCCTGATTCAGACCCTCCGATTCATACCACCCCGTGATGTTTTTCTCACTCCTACTAGTGAATCTAATGTAACACACACCCATACAATGCGCACCACCGCGTGATGTTTTTCTCACACCTATTAGTGAATGTAATGTAACACACACCCATACACTGCGAACCACCCCGTGTTGATTTCTCACTCCTATTAGTGAATCTAATGTAACACACACCCATACAATGCGCACCACCCCGTGAGGTTTTTCTCACTCCTACTAGTGAATGTAATGTAACACACATCCATACAATGCGCACCACCCCGTGCTGTTTTTCTCACTCCTACTAGTGAATGTAATGTAACACACACCCATACAATGCGCACCAGCCCGTGATGTTTTTCTCACTCCTACTAGTGAATTTAATGTAACACACACCCATACAATGTGCACCAACCCGCGATGTTGTTCAGAAACTTATCCTACTTTGCCACTGCATGTTCCCTGACCTCACCATGCTGACCACCCCACGGTGCTTTTCTCCAACCTACATTGCCACTCACTGCCTATCCTAATTCAGACCCTCCGATTCACACCACCCCTTGATGTTTTTCTCATTCCTAGTAGTGAATGTAATGTAACACACACCCATACAATGCGCACCACCCCGTGATGTTTTTCTCACTCCTACTAGTGAATGTAATGTAACACACACCCATACAATGCGCACGACCCCGCGATGTTTTTCTCACTCCTACTAGTGAATGTAATGTAACACACACCCATACAATGCGCACCACCCCGTGATGTTTTTCTCACTCCTACTAGTGAATGTAATGTAACACACACCCATACAATGCGCACCACCCCGTGGTGTTTTTCTCACTCCTACTAGTGAATGTAATGTAACACACACCCATACAATGCGCACCACCCCGTGATTTTTTCTCACTCCTACTAGTGAATGTAATGTAACACACACCTATACAATGCGCACCACCCAGTGATGTTTTTCTCACTCCTACTAGTGAATGTAATGTAACACACACCCATACAATGCGCACCCCCCCTGATGTTTTTCTCACTCCTACTAGTGAATGTAATGTAACACACACCCATACAATGCGCACCACCCCGCGATGTTTTTCAGAAACCTATCCTACATTGCCACTGCATGTTCCCTGACCTCCCCACGCTGACCACCCCGCGGTGCTTTTCTCCATCCTACATTGCCACTCACTGCCTATCCTAATTCGGACCCTCCGATTCACACCACCCCATGATGTTTTTCTCACTCCTACTAGTGAATGTAATGTAACACACACCCATACAATGCGCACCACCCCGTGATGTTTTTCTCACTCCTACTAGTGAATGTAATGTAACACACACACATACAATGCGCACCACCCCGTGATGTTTTTCTCACTCCTACTAGTGAATGTAATGTAACACACACCCATACAATGCGCAGCACCCCATGATGTTTTTCTCACTCCTACTAGTGAATGTAATGTAACACACACCCATACAATGCGCACCACCCCGTGATGTTTTTCTCACTGCTACTAGTGAATGTAATGTAACACACACCCATACAATGCGCACCACCCCGCGATGTTTTTCTCACTCCTACTAGTGAATGTAATGTAACACACACCCATACAATGCGCACCACCCCGTGATGTTTTTCTCACTGCTACTAGTGAATGTAATGTAACACACACCCATACAATGCGCACCACCCCGCGATGTTTTTCTCACTCCTACTAGTGAATGTAATGTAACACACAGCCATACAATGCGCACAACCCCGTGGTGTATTTCTCACACCTACTAGTGAATATAATGTAACACACACTCATACAATGCGCACCACCCCGTGATTTTTTCTCACTCCTACTAGTGAATGTAATGTAACACACACCAATACAATGCGCACCACCCCGTGATGCTTTTCTCACTCCTACTAGTGAATGTAATGTAACACACACCCATACAATGCGCACCCCCCTGATGTTTTTCTAACTCCTACTAGTGAATGTAATGTAACACCCACCCATACAATGCCCACCACCCCGTGATGTTTTTCTCACTCCTACTAGTGAATGTAATGTAACACACACCCATACAATGCGTACCACCCCGTGATGTTTTTCTCACTCCATTAGTGAATCTAATGTAACACACACCCATACAATGCGCACCACCCCGTGATGTTTTTCTCACTCCTACTAGTGAATGTAATGTAACACACACCCATACAATGCGCATCACACCGTGAAGTTTTTCTCACTCCTACTAGTGAATGTAATGTAACACACACCCATACAATGCGCACCACCCCATGATGTTTTTCTCACTCCTACTAGTGAATGTAATGTAACACACACCCATACAATGCGCACCACCCCGTGATGTTTTTCTCACTCCTACTAGTGATTGTAATGTAACACACACCCATACAATGCGCACCACCCCGTGATGTTTTTCTCACTCCTACTAGTGAATGTAATGTAACACACACCCATACAATGCGCACCCCCCCTGATGTTTTTCTCACTCCTACTAGTGAATGTAATGTAACACACACCCATACAATGCGCACCGCCCCGTGATGTTTTTCTCACTCCTACTAGTGAATGTAATGTAACACACACCCATACAATGCGCACCACCGCGTGATGTTTTTCTCACTCCTACTAGTGAATGTAATGTAACACACACCCATACAATGCGCACCACCCCGCGATGTTTTTCTCACTCCTACTAGTGAATGTAATGTAACACACACCCATACAATGCGCACCACCCCGCGATGTTTTTCTCACTCCTACTAGTGAATGTAATGTAACACACACCCATACAATGCGCACCACCCCGTGATGTTTTTCTCACTGCTACTAGTGAATGTAATGTAACACACACCCATACAATGCGCACCACCCCGCGATGTTTTTCTCACTCCTACTAGTGAATGTAATGTAACACACACCCATACAATGCGCACCACCCCGTGATGTTTTTCTCACTGCTACTAGTGAATGTAATGTAACACACACCCATACAATGCGCACCACCGCGCGATGTTTTTCTCACTCCTACTAGTGAATGTAATGTAACACACAGCCATACAATGCGCACAACCCCGTGGTGTATTTCTCAATCCTACTAGTGAATATAATGTAACACACACCCATACAATGCGCACCACCCCGTGATTTTTTCTCACTCCTACTAGTGAATGTAATGTAACACACACCCATACAATGCGCACCACCCCGTGATGTTTTTCTCACTCCTACTAGTGAATGTAATGTAACACACACCCATACAATGCGCACCACCCCGTGATGTGTTTCTCACTCCTACTAGTGAATGTAATGTAACACACACCCATACAATGAGCACCACCCCGTGATGTTTTTCTCACTCCTACTAGTGAATGTAATGTAACACACACCCATACAATGCGCACCACCCCGTGATGTGTTTCTCACTCCTACTAGTGAATGTAATGTAACACACACCCATACAATGCGCACCCCCCTGATGTTTTTCTAACTCCTACTAGTGAATGTAATGTAACACACACCCATACAATGCGCACCACCCCGTGATGTTTTTCTCACTGCTACTAGTGAATGTAATGTAACACACACCCATACAATGCGCAACACCCCGTGATGTTTTTCTCACTCCTACTAGTGAATGTAATGTAACACACACCCATACAATGCGCACCACCCCGTGATGTTTTTCTCACTCCTACTAGTGAATCTAATGTAACACACACCCATACAATGCGCACCACCCCGTGATGTTTTTCTCACTGCTACTAGTGAATGTAATGTAACACACACCCATACAATGCGCACCACCCCGTGATGTTTTTCTCACTCCTACTAGTGAATGTAATGTAACACACACCCATACAATGCGCACCACCCCGTGATGTGTTTCTCACTCCTACTAGTGAATGTAATGTAACACACACCCATACAATGAGCACCACCCCGTGATGTTTTTCTCACTCCTACTAGTGAATGTAATGTAACACACACCCATTCAATGCGCACCACCCCGTGATGTTTTTCTCACTGCTACTAGTGAATGTAATGTAACACACACCCATACAATGCGCACCACCCCGTGATGTTTTTCTCACTCCTACTAGTGAATGTAATGTAACACACACCCATACAATGCGCACCACCCCGTGATGTTTTTCTCACTCCTACTAGTGAATGTAATGTAACACACACCCATACAATGCGCACCACCCCGTGATGTTTTTCTCACTCCTACTAGTGAAACTAATGTAACACACACCCATACAGTGCGCACGACCCCGTGATGTTTTTCTCACTCCTATTAGTGAATCTAATGTAACACACACCCATACAATGCGCACCACCCCGTGATGTTTTTCTCACTCCTTCTAGTGAATGTAATGTAACACACACCCATACAATGCGCACCACCCCGTGATGTTTTTCTCACTCCTAATAGTGAATGTATTGTAACACACACCCATACAATGCGCACCGCCCCGTGATGTTTTTCTCACTGCTACTAGTGAATGTAATGTAACACACACCCGTACAATGGGCACCACCCCGCGATGTTTTTCTCACACCTACTAGTGAATGTAATGTAACACACACCCATACAATGCGCACCACCCCGTGATGTTTTTCTCACTCCTATTAGTGAATCTAATGTAACACACACCAATACAATGCGCACCACGGCGTGATGTTTATCTCACTCCTACTAGTGAATGTAATGTAACACACATCCATACAATGCGCACCACCCCGTGATGTTTTTCTCACTCCTACTAGTGAATGTAATGTAACACACACCCATACAATGCGCACCACCCCGTGATGTTTTTCTCACTCCTACTAGTGAATCTAATGTAACACACACCCATACAATGCGCACCACCCCACGATGTTTTTCAGAAACCTATCCTACATTGCCACTGCATGTTCCCTGACCTCACCAGGCTGACCACCCCACGGTGCTTTTCTCCAACGTACATTGCCACTCACTGCCTATCCTAATACAGACCCTCCGATTCACTCCACCCCTTGATGTTTTTCTCATTCCTAGTAGTGAATGAAATGTAACACACACCCATACAATGCGCACCACCCCGTGATGTTTTTCTCACTCCTACTAGTGAATGTAATGTAACACACACCCATACAATGCGCACAACCCCGTGGTGTTTTTCTCACTCCTACTAGTGAATATAATGTAACACACACCCATACAATGCGCACCACCCCGTGATTTTTTCTCACTCCTACTAGTGAATGTAATGTAACACACACCCATACAATGCGCACCACCCCGTGATGCTTTTCTCACTCCTACTAGTGAATGTAATGTAACACACACCCATACAATGCGCACCCCCCTGATGTTTTTCTAACTCCTACTAGTGAATGTAATGTAACACACACCCATACAATGCCCATCACCCCGTGATGTTTTTCTCACTCCTACTAGTGAATGTAATGTAACACACACCCATACAATGCATACCACCCCGTGATGTTTTTCTCACTCCTATTAGTGAATCTAATGTAACACACACCCATACAATGCGAACCACCCCGTGATGTTTTTCTCACTCCTACTAGTGAATGTAATGTAACACACACCCATACAATGCGCACCACACCGTGATGTTTTTCTCACTCCTACTAGTGAATGTAATGTAACACACACCCATAAAATGCGCACCACCCCGTGATGTTTTTCTCACTCCTACTAGTGAATGTAATGTAACACATACCCATACAATGCGCACCACCCTATGATGTTTTTCAGAAACCTATCCTACATTGCCACTGCATGTTCCCTGACCTCCTGATGCTGACCACCCCGTGGTGCTTTTCTCCATCCTACATTGCCACTCACTGCCTATCCTAATTCAGACCCTCCGATTCACACCACACCGTGATGTTTTTCTCACTCCTACTAGTGAATCTAATGTAACACACACCCATACAATGCGAACCACCGCGTGATGTTTTTCTCACTCCTACTAGTGAATGTAATGTAACACACACCCATACAATGCGCACCACCCCGTGATGTTTTTCTCACTCCTACTAGTGAATCTAATGTAACACACACCCATATAATACGCACAACCCCGTGATGTTTTTCTCACTCCTACTAGTGAATGTAATGTAACACACATCCATACAATGCGCATACCCCGTGATGTTTTTCTCACTCCTACTAGTGAATGTAATGTAACACACACCCATACAATGTGCACCACCCTGTGATGTTTTTCTCACTCCTACTAGTGAATCTAATGTAACACACACCCATACAATGCACACCACCCCGTGATGTTTTTCTCACTCCTACTAGTGAATGTAATGTAACACACACCCATACAATGCGCACCACCCCGTGATGTTTTTCTCACTCCTACTAGTGATTGTAATGTAACACACACCCATACAATGCGCACCACCCCGTGATGTTTTTCTCACTCCTACTAGTGAATGTAATGTAACACACACCCATACAATGCGCACCCCCCCTGATGTTTTTCTCACTCCTACTAGTGAATGTAATGTAACACACACCCATACAATGCGCACCACCCCGTAATGTTTTTCTCACTGCTACTAGTGAATGTAATGTAACACACACCCATACAATGCGCACCACCCCGTGATGTTTTTCTCACTCCTACTAGTGAATGTAATGTAACACACACCCATACAATGCGCACCACCCTGTGATGTTTTTCTCACTCCTACTAGTGAATGTAATGTAACACACACCCATACAGTGCGCACCACCCCGTGATGTTTTTCTCACTCCTACTAGTGAATCTAATGTAACACACAACCATACAATGCGCAACACCCCGTGATGTTTTCTCGCTCCTACTAGTGAATGTAATGTAAGACACACCCATACAATGCGCACCACCCCGTGATCTTTTTCAGAAACCTATCCTACATTGCCACTGCATGTTCCCTAACCTCCCCATGCTGACCACCCCGCGGTGCTTTTCTCCATCCTACATTGCCACTCACTGCCTCTCCTGATTCAGACCCTCCGATTCATACCACCCCGTGATGTTTTTCTCACTCCTACTAGTGAATCTAATGTAACACACACCCATACAATGCGCACCACCGCGTGATGTTTTTCTCACACCTATTAGTGAATGTAATGTAACACACACCCATACACTGCGAACCACCCCGTGTTGTTTTTCTCACTCCTATTAGTGAATCTAATGTAACACACACCCATACAATGCGCACCACCCCGTGAGGTTTTTCTCACTCCTACTAGTGAATGTAATGTAACACACATCCATACAATGCGCACCACCCCGTGCTGTTTTTCTCACTCCTACTAGTGAATGTAATGTAACACACACCCATACAATGCGCACCAGCCCGTGATGTTTTTCTCACTCCTACTAGTGAATTTAATGTAACACACACCCATACAATGTGCACCACCCCGCGATGTTGTTCAGAAACTTATCCTACTTTGCCACTGCATGTTCCCTGACCTCACCATGCTGACCACCCCACGGTGCTTTTCTCCAACCTACATTGCCACTCACTGCCTATCCTAATTCAGACCCTCCGATTCACACCACCCCTTGATGTTTTTCTCATTCCTAGTAGTGAATGTAATGTAACACACACCCATACAATGCGCACCACCCCGTGATGTTTTTCTCACTCCTACTAGTGAATGTAATGTAACACACACCCATACAATGCGCACGACCCCGCGATGTTTTTCTCACTCCTACTAGTGAATGTAATGTAACACACACCCATACAATGCGCACCACCCCGTGATGTTTTTCTCACTCCTACTAGTGAATGTAATGTAACACACACCCATACAATGCGCACCACCCCGTGGTGTTTTTCTCACTCCTACTAGTGAATGTAATGTAACACACACCCATACAATGCGCACCACCCCGTGATTTTTTCTCACTCCTACTAGTGAATGTAATGTAACACACACCCATACAATGCGCACCACCCAGTGATGTTTTTCTCACTCCTACTAGTGAATGTAATGTAACACACACCCATACAATGCGCACCCCCCCTGATGTTTTTCTCACTCCTACTAGTGAATGTAATGTAACACACACCCATACAATGCGCACCACCCCGCGATGTTTTTCAGAAACCTATCCTACATTGCCACTGCATGTTCCCTGACCTCCCCACGCTGACCACCCCGCGGTGCTTTTCTCCATCCTACATTGCCACTCACTGCCTATCCTAATTCGGACCCTCCGATTCACACCACCCCATGATGTTTTTCTCACTCCTACTAGTGAATGTAATGTAACACACACCCATACAATGCGCACCACCCCGTGATGTTTTTCTCACTCCTACTAGTGAATGTAATGTAACACACACACATACAATGAGCACCACCCCATGATGTTTTTCTCACTCCTACTAGTGAATGTAATGTAACACACACCCATACAATGCGCAGCACCCCATGATGTTTTTCTCACTCCTACTAGTGAATGTAATGTAACACACACCCATACAATGCGCACCACCCCGTGATGTTTTTCTCACTGCTACTAGTGAATGTAATGTAACACACACCCATACAATGCGCACCACCCCGCGATGTTTTTCTCACTCCTACTAGTGAATGTAATGTAACACACACCCATACAATGCGCACCACCCCGTGATGTTTTTCTCACTGCTACTAGTGAATGTAATGTAACACACACCCATACAATGCGCACCACCCCGCGATGTTTTTCTCACTCCTACTAGTGAATGTAATGTAACACACACCCATACAATGCGCACCCCCCCTGATGTTTTTCTCACTCCTACTAGTGAATGTAATGTAACACACACCCATACAATGCGCACCACCCCGTGATGTTTTTCTCACTCCTACTAGTGAATGTAATGTAACACATACCCATACAATGCGCACCACCCTATGATGTTTTTCAGAAACCTATCCTACATTGCCACTGCATGTTCCCTGACCTCCCCATGCTGACCACCCCGTGGTGCTTTTCTCCATCCTACATTGCCACTCACTGCCTATCCTAATTCAGACCCTCCGATTCACACCACACCGTGATGTTTTTCTCACTCCTACTAGTGAATCTAATGTAACACACACCCATACAATGCGAACCACCGCGTGATGTTTTTCTCACTCCTACTAGTGAATGTAATGTAACACACACCCATACAATGCGCACCACCCCGTGATGTTTTTCTCACTCCTACTAGTGAATCTAATGTAACACACACCCATACAATACGCACAACCCCGTGATGTTTTTCTCACTCCTACTAGTGAATGTAATGTAACACACATCCATACATTGCGCATACCCCGTGATGTTTTTCTCACTCCTACTAGTGAATGTAATGTAACACACACCCATACAATGTGCACCACCCTGTGATGTTTTTCTCACTCCTACTAGTGAATCTAATGTAACACACACCCATACAATGCACACCACCCCGTGATGTTTTTCTCACTCCTACTAGTGAATGTAATGTAACACACACCCATACAATGCGCACCACCCCGTGATGTTTTTCTCACTCCTACTAGTGATTGTAATGTAACACACACCCATACAATGCGCACCACCCCGTGATGTTTTTCTCACTCCTACTAGTGAATGTAATGTAACACACACCCATACAATGCGCACCCCCCCTGATGTTTTTCTCACTCCTACTAGTGAATGTAATGTAACACACACCCATACAATGCGCACCACCCCGTAATGTTTTTCTCACTGCTACTAGTGAATGTAATGTAACACACACCCATACAATGCGCACCACCCCGTGATGTTTTTCTCACTCCTACTAGTGAATGTAATGTAACACACACCCATACAATGCGCACCACCATGTGATGTTTTTCTCACTCCTACTAGTGAATGTAATGTAACACACACCCATACAGTGCGCACCACCCCGTGATGTTTTTCTCACTCCTACTAGTGAATCTAATGTAACACACACCCATACAATGCGCAACACCCCGTGATGTTTTCTCGCTCCTACTAGTGAATGTAATGTAAGACACACCCATACAATGCGCACCACCCCGTGATCTTTTTCAGAAACCTATCCTACATTGCCACTGCATGTTCCCTAACCTCCCCATGCTGACCACCCCGCGGTGCTTTTCTCCATCCTACATTGCCACTCACTGCCTATCCTGATTCAGACCCTCCGATTCATACCACCCCGTGATGTTTTTCTCACTCCTACTAGTGAATCTAATGTAACACACACCCATACAATGCGCACCACCGCGTGATGTTTTTCTCACACCTATTAGTGAATGTAATGTAACACACACCCATACACTGCGAACCACCCCGTGTTGTTTTTCTCACTCCTATTAGTGAATCTAATGTAACACACACCCATACAATGCGCACCACCCCGTGAGGTTTTTCTCACTCCTACTAGTGAATGTAATGTAACACACATCCATACAATGCGCACCACCCCGTGCTGTTTTTCTCACTCCTACTAGTGAATGTAATGTAACACACACCCATCCAATGCGCACCAGCCCGTGATGTTTTTCTCACTCCTACTAGTGAATTTAATGTAACACACACCCATACAATGTGCACCACCCCGCGATGTTGTTCAGAAACTTATCTTACTTTGCCACTGCATGTTCCCTGACCTCACCATGCTGACCACCCCACGGTGCTTTTCTCCAACCTACATTGCCACTCACTGCCTATCCTAATTCAGACCCTCCGATTCACACCACCCCTTGATGTTTTTCTCATTCCTAGTAGTGAATGTAATGTAACACACACCCATACAATGCGCACCACCCCGTGATGTTTTTCTCACTCCTACTAGTGAATGTAATGTAACACACACCCATACAATGCGCACGACCCCGCGATGTTTTTCTCACTCCTACTAGTGAATGTAATGTAACACACACCCATACAATGCGCACCACCCCGTGGTGTTTTTCTCACTCCTACTAGTGAATGTAATGTAACACACACCCATACAATGCGCACCACCCCGTGATTTTTTCTCACTCCTACTAGTGAATGTAATGTAACACACACCCATACAATGCGCACCACCCAGTGATGTTTTTCTCACTCCTACTAGTGAATGTAATGTAACACACACCCATACAATGCGCACCCCCCCTGATGTTTTTCTCACTCCTACTAGTGAATGTAATGTAACACACACCCATACAATGCGCACCACCCCGCGATGTTTTTCAGAAACCTATCCTACATTGGCACTGCATGTTCCCTGACCTCCCCACGCTGACCACCCCGCGGTGCTTTTCTCCATCCTACATTGCCACTCACTGCCTATCCTAATTCGGACCCTCCGATTCACACCACCCCATGATGTTTTTCTCACTCCTACTAGTGAATGTAATGTAACACACACCCATACAATGCGCACCACCCCGTGATGTTTTTCTCACTCCTACTAGTGAATGTAATGTAACACACACACATACAATGCGCACCACCCCGTGATGTTTTTCTCACTGCTACTAGTGAATGTAATGTAACACACACCCATACAATGCGCACCACCCCGCGATGTTTTTCTCACTCCTACTAGTGAATGTAATGTAACACACACCCATACAATGCGCACCACCCCGTGATGCTTTTCTCACTCCTACTAGTGAATGTAATGTAACACACACCCATACAATGCGCACCCCCCTGATGTTTTTCTAACTCCTACTAGTGAATGTAATGTAACACACACCCATACAATGCCCATCACCCCGTGATGTTTTTCTCACTCCTACTAGTGAATGTAATGTAACACACACCCATACAATGCATACCACCCCGTGATGTTTTTCTCACTCCTATTAGTGAATCTAATGTAACACACACCCATACAATGCGAACCACCCCGTGATGTTTTTCTCACTCCTACTAGTGAATGTAATGTAACACACACCCATACAATGCGCACCACACCGTGATGTTTTTCTCACTCCTACTAGTGAATGTAATGTAACACACACCCATAAAATGCGCACCACCCCGTGATGTTTTTCTCACTCCTACTAGTGAATGTAATGTAACACATACCCATACAATGCGCACCACCCTATGATGTTTTTCAGAAACCTATCCTACATTGCCACTGCATGTTCCCTGACCTCCTGATGCTGACCACCCCGTGGTGCTTTTCTCCATCCTACATTGCCACTCACTGCCTATCCTAATTCAGACCCTCCGATTCACACCACACCGTGATGTTTTTCTCACTCCTACTAGTGAATCTAATGTAACACACACCCATACAATGCGAACCACCGCGTGATGTTTTTCTCACTCCTACTAGTGAATGTAATGTAACACACACCCATACAATGCGCACCACCCCGTGATGTTTTTCTCACTCCTACTAGTGAATCTAATGTAACACACACCCATATAATACGCACAACCCCGTGATGTTTTTCTCACTCCTACTAGTGAATGTAATGTAACACACATCCATACAATGCGCATACCCCGTGATGTTTTTCTCACTCCTACTAGTGAATGTAATGTAACACACACCCATACAATGTGCACCACCCTGTGATGTTTTTCTCACTCCTACTAGTGAATCTAATGTAACACACACCCATACAATGCACACCACCCCGTGATGTTTTTCTCACTCCTACTAGTGAATGTAATGTAACACACACCCATACAATGCGCACCACCCCGTGATGTTTTTCTCACTCCTACTAGTGATTGTAATGTAACACACACCCATACAATGCGCACCACCCCGTGATGTTTTTCTCACTCCTACTAGTGAATGTAATGTAACACACACCCATACAATGCGCACCCCCCCTGATGTTTTTCTCACTCCTACTAGTGAATGTAATGTAACACACACCCATACAATGCGCACCACCCCGTAATGTTTTTCTCACTGCTACTAGTGAATGTAATGTAACACACACCCATACAATGCGCACCACCCCGTGATGTTTTTCTCACTCCTACTAGTGAATGTAATGTAACACACACCCATACAATGCGCACCACCCTGTGATGTTTTTCTCACTCCTACTAGTGAATGTAATGTAACACACACCCATACAGTGCGCACCACCCCGTGATGTTTTTCTCACTCCTACTAGTGAATCTAATGTAACACACAACCATACAATGCGCAACACCCCGTGATGTTTTCTCGCTCCTACTAGTGAATGTAATGTAAGACACACCCATACAATGCGCACCACCCCGTGATCTTTTTCAGAAACCTATCCTACATTGCCACTGCATGTTCCCTAACCTCCCCATGCTGACCACCCCGCGGTGCTTTTCTCCATCCTACATTGCCACTCACTGCCTATCCTGATTCAGACCCTCCGATTCATACCACCCCGTGATGTTTTTCTCACTCCTACTAGTGAATCTAATGTAACACACACCCATACAATGCGCACCACCGCGTGATGTTTTTCTCACACCTATTAGTGAATGTAATGTAACACACACCCATACACTGCGAACCACCCCGTGTTGTTTTTCTCACTCCTATTAGTGAATCTAATGTAACACACACCCATACAATGCGCACCACCCCGTGAGGTTTTTCTCACTCCTACTAGTGAATGTAATGTAACACACATCCATACAATGCGCACCACCCCGTGCTGTTTTTCTCACTCCTACTAGTGAATGTAATGTAACACACACCCATACAATGCGCACCAGCCCGTGATGTTTTTCTCACTCCTACTAGTGAATTTAATGTAACACACACCCATACAATGTGCACCACCCCGCGATGTTGTTCAGAAACTTATCCTACTTTGCCACTGCATGTTCCCTGACCTCACCATGCTGACCACCCCACGGTGCTTTTCTCCAACCTACATTGCCACTCACTGCCTATCCTAATTCAGACCCTCCGATTCACACCACCCCTTGATGTTTTTCTCATTCCTAGTAGTGAATGTAATGTAACACACACCCATACAATGCGCACCACCCCGTGATGTTTTTCTCACTCCTACTAGTGAATGTAATGTAACACACACCCATACAATGCGCACGACCCCGCGATGTTTTTCTCACTCCTACTAGTGAATGTAATGTAACACACACCCATACAATGCGCACCACCCCGTGATGTTTTTCTCACTCCTACTAGTGAATGTAATGTAACACACACCCATACAATGCGCACCACCCCGTGGTGTTTTTCTCACTCCTACTAGTGAATGTAATGTAACACACACCCATACAATGCGCACCACCCCGTGATTTTTTCTCACTCCTACTAGTGAATGTAATGTAACACACACCCATACAATGCGCACCACCCAGTGATGTTTTTCTCACTCCTACTAGTGAATGTAATGTAACACACACCCATACAATGCGCACCCCCCCTGATGTTTTTCTCACTCCTACTAGTGAATGTAATGTAACACACACCCATACAATGCGCACCACCCCGCGATGTTTTTCAGAAACCTATCCTACATTGCCACTGCATGTTCCCTGACCTCCCCACGCTGACCACCCCGCGGTGCTTTTCTCCATCCTACATTGCCACTCACTGCCTATCCTAATTCGGACCCTCCGATTCACACCACCCCATGATGTTTTTCTCACTCCTACTAGTGAATGTAATGTAACACACACCCATACAATGCGCACCACCCCGTGATGTTTTTCTCACTCCTACTAGTGAATGTAATGTAACACACACACATACAATGAGCACCACCCCATGATGTTTTTCTCACTCCTACTAGTGAATGTAATGTAACACACACCCATACAATGCGCAGCACCCCATGATGTTTTTCTCACTCCTACTAGTGAATGTAATGTAACACACACCCATACAATGCGCACCACCCCGTGATGTTTTTCTCACTGCTACTAGTGAATGTAATGTAACACACACCCATACAATGCGCACCACCCCGCGATGTTTTTCTCACTCCTACTAGTGAATGTAATGTAACACACACCCATACAATGCGCACCACCCCGTGATGTTTTTCTCACTGCTACTAGTGAATGTAATGTAACACACACCCATACAATGCGCACCACCCCGCGATGTTTTTCTCACTCCTACTAGTGAATGTAATGTAACACACACCCATACAATGCGCACCCCCCCTGATGTTTTTCTCACTCCTACTAGTGAATGTAATGTAACACACACCCATACAATGCGCACCACCCCGTGATGTTTTTCTCACTCCTACTAGTGAATGTAATGTAACACATACCCATACAATGCGCACCACCCTATGATGTTTTTCAGAAACCTATCCTACATTGCCACTGCATGTTCCCTGACCTCCCCATGCTGACCACCCCGTGGTGCTTTTCTCCATCCTACATTGCCACTCACTGCCTATCCTAATTCAGACCCTCCGATTCACACCACACCGTGATGTTTTTCTCACTCCTACTAGTGAATCTAATGTAACACACACCCATACAATGCGAACCACCGCGTGATGTTTTTCTCACTCCTACTAGTGAATGTAATGTAACACACACCCATACAATGCGCACCACCCCGTGATGTTTTTCTCACTCCTACTAGTGAATCTAATGTAACACACACCCATACAATACGCACAACCCCGTGATGTTTTTCTCACTCCTACTAGTGAATGTAATGTAACACACATCCATACATTGCGCATACCCCGTGATGTTTTTCTCACTCCTACTAGTGAATGTAATGTAACACACACCCATACAATGTGCACCACCCTGTGATGTTTTTCTCACTCCTACTAGTGAATCTAATGTAACACACACCCATACAATGCACACCACCCCGTGATGTTTTTCTCACTCCTACTAGTGAATGTAATGTAACACACACCCATACAATGCGCACCACCCCGTGATGTTTTTCTCACTCCTACTAGTGATTGTAATGTAACACACACCCATACAATGCGCACCACCCCGTGATGTTTTTCTCACTCCTACTAGTGAATGTAATGTAACACACACCCATACAATGCGCACCCCCCCTGATGTTTTTCTCACTCCTACTAGTGAATGTAATGTAACACACACCCATACAATGCGCACCACCCCGTAATGTTTTTCTCACTGCTACTAGTGAATGTAATGTAACACACACCCATACAATGCGCACCACCCCGTGATGTTTTTCTCACTCCTACTAGTGAATGTAATGTAACACACACCCATACAATGCGCACCACCCTGTGATGTTTTTCTCACTCCTACTAGTGAATGTAATGTAACACACACCCATACAGTGCGCACCACCCCGTGATGTTTTTCTCACTCCTACTAGTGAATCTAATGTAACACACACCCATACAATGCGCAACACCCCGTGATGTTTTCTCGCTCCTACTAGTGAATGTAATGTAAGACACACCCATACAATGCGCACCACCCCGTGATCTTTTTCAGAAACCTATCCTACATTGCCACTGCATGTTCCCTAACCTCCCCATGCTGACCACCCCGCGGTGCTTTTCTCCATCCTACATTGCCACTCACTGCCTATCCTGATTCAGACCCTCCGATTCATACCACCCCGTGATGTTTTTCTCACTCCTACTAGTGAATCTAATGTAACACACACCCATACAATGCGCACCACCGCGTGATGTTTTTCTCACACCTATTAGTGAATGTAATGTAACACACACCCATACACTGCGAACCACCCCGTGTTGTTTTTCTCACTCCTATTAGTGAATCTAATGTAACACACACCCATACAATGCGCACCACCCCGTGAGGTTTTTCTCACTCCTACTAGTGAATGTAATGTAACACACATCCATACAATGCGCACCACCCCGTGCTGTTTTTCTCACTCCTACTAGTGAATGTAATGTAACACACACCCATCCAATGCGCACCAGCCCGTGATGTTTTTCTCACTCCTACTAGTGAATTTAATGTAACACACACCCATACAATGTGCACCACCCCGCGATGTTGTTCAGAAACTTATCTTACTTTGCCACTGCATGTTCCCTGACCTCACCATGCTGACCACCCCACGGTGCTTTTCTCCAACCTACATTGCCACTCACTGCCTATCCTAATTCAGACCCTCCGATTCACACCACCCCTTGATGTTTTTCTCATTCCTAGTAGTGAATGTAATGTAACACACACCCATACAATGCGCACCACCCCGTGATGTTTTTCTCACTCCTACTAGTGAATGTAATGTAACACACACCCATACAATGCGCACGACCCCGCGATGTTTTTCTCACTCCTACTAGTGAATGTAATGTAACACACACCCATACAATGCGCACCACCCCGTGGTGTTTTTCTCACTCCTACTAGTGAATGTAATGTAACACACACCCATACAATGCGCACCACCCCGTGATTTTTTCTCACTCCTACTAGTGAATGTAATGTAACACACACCCATACAATGCGCACCACCCAGTGATGTTTTTCTCACTCCTACTAGTGAATGTAATGTAACACACACCCATACAATGCGCACCCCCCCTGATGTTTTTCTCACTCCTACTAGTGAATGTAATGTAACACACACCCATACAATGCGCACCACCCCGCGATGTTTTTCAGAAACCTATCCTACATTGGCACTGCATGTTCCCTGACCTCCCCACGCTGACCACCCCGCGGTGCTTTTCTCCATCCTACATTGCCACTCACTGCCTATCCTAATTCGGACCCTCCGATTCACACCACCCCATGATGTTTTTCTCACTCCTACTAGTGAATGTAATGTAACACACACCCATACAATGCGCACCACCCCGTGATGTTTTTCTCACTCCTACTAGTGAATGTAATGTAACACACACACATACAATGCGCACCACCCCGTGATGTTTTTCTCACTGCTACTAGTGAATGTAATGTAACACACACCCATACAATGCGCACCACCCCGCGATGTTTTTCTCACTCCTACTAGTGAATGTAATGTAACACACACCCATACAATGCGCACCACCCCGTGATGTTTTTCTCACTGCTACTAGTGAATGTAATGTAACACACACCCATACAATGCGCACCACCCCGCGATGTTTTTCTCACTCCTACTAGTGAATGTAATGTAACACACACCCATACAATGCGCACCCCCCCTGATGTTTTTCTCACTCCTACTAGTGAATGTAATGTAACACACACCCATACAATGCGCACCACCCCGTGATGTTTTTCTCACTCCTACTAGTGAATGTATTGTAACACATACCCATACAATGCGCACCACCCTATGATGTTTTTCGGAAACCTATCCTACATTGCCACTGCATGTTCCCTGACCTCCCCATGCTGACCACCCCGTGGTGCTTTTCTCCATCCTACATTGCCACTCACTGCCTATCCTAATTCAGACCCTCCGATTCACACCACACCGTGATGTTTTTCTCACTCCTACTAGTGAATCTAATGTAACACACACCCATACAATGCGAACCACCGCGTGATGTTTTTCTCACTCCTACTAGTGAATGTAATGTAACACACACCCATACAATGCGCACCACCCCGTGATGTTTTTCTCACTCCTACTAGTGAATCTAATGTAACACACACCCATACAATACGCACAACCCCGTGATGTTTTTCTCACTCCTACTAGTGAATGTAATGTAACACACATCCATACATTGCGCATACCCCGTGATGTTTTTCTCACTCCTACTAGTGAATGTAATGTAACACACACCCATACAATGTGCACCACCCTGTGATGTTTTTCTCACTCCTACTAGTGAATCTAATGTAACACACACCCATACAATGCACACCACCCCGTGATGTTTTTCTCACTCCTACTAGTGAATGTAATGTAACACACACCCATACAATGCGCACCACCCCGTGATGTTTTTCTCACTCCTACTAGTGATTGTAATGTAACACACACCCATACAATGCGCACCACCCCGTGATGTTTTTCTCACTCCTACTAGTGAATGTAATGTAACACACACCCATACAATGCGCACCCCCCCTGATGTTTTTCTCACTCCTACTAGTGAATGTAATGTAACACACACCCATACAATGCGCACCACCCCGTAATGTTTTTCTCACTGCTACTAGTGAATGTAATGTAACACACACCCATACAATGCGCACCACCCCGTGATGTTTTTCTCACTCCTACTAGTGAATGTAATGTAACACACACCCATACAATGCGCACCACCCTGTGATGTTTTTCTCACTCCTACTAGTGAATGTAATGTAACACACACCCATACAGTGCGCACCACCCCGTGATGTTTTTCTCACTCCTACTAGTGAATCTAATGTAACACACACCCATACAATGCGCAACACCCCGTGATGTTTTCTCGCTCCTACTAGTGAATGTAATGTAAGACACACCCATACAATGCGCACCACCCCGTGATCTTTTTCAGAAACCTATCCTACATTGCCACTGCATGTTCCCTAACCTCCCCATGCTGACCACCCCGCGGTGCTTTTCTCCATCCTACATTGCCACTCACTGCCTATCCTGATTCAGACCCTCCGATTCATACCACCCCGTGATGTTTTTCTCACTCCTACTAGTGAATCTAATGTAACACACACCCATACAATGCGCACCACCGCGTGATGTTTTTCTCACACCTATTAGTGAATGTAATGTAACACACACCCATACACTGCGAACCACCCCGTGTTGTTTTTCTCACTCCTATTAGTGAATCTAATGTAACACACACCCATACAATGCGCACCACCCCGTGAGGTTTTTCTCACTCCTACTAGTGAATGTAATGTAACACACATCCATACAATGCGCACCACCCCGTGCTGTTTTTCTCACTCCTACTAGTGAATGTAATGTAACACACACCCATCCAATGCGCACCAGCCCGTGATGTTTTTCTCACTCCTACTAGTGAATTTAATGTAACACACACCCATACAATGTGCACCACCCCGCGATGTTGTTCAGAAACTTATCTTACTTTGCCACTGCATGTTCCCTGACCTCACCATGCTGACCACCCCACGGTGCTTTTCTCCAACCTACATTGCCACTCACTGCCTATCCTAATTCAGACCCTCCGATTCACACCACCCCTTGATGTTTTTCTCATTCCTAGTAGTGAATGTAATGTAACACACACCCATACAATGCGCACCACCCCGTGATGTTTTTCTCACTCCTACTAGTGAATGTAATGTAACACACACCCATACAATGCGCACGACCCCGCGATGTTTTTCTCACTCCTACTAGTGAATGTAATGTAACACACACCCATACAATGCGCACCACCCCGTGATGTTTTTCTCACTCCTACTAGTGAATGTAATGTAACACACACCCATACAATGCGCACCACCCCGTGGTGTTTTTCTCACTCCTACTAGTGAATGTAATGTAACACACACCCATACAATGCGCACCACCCCGTGATTTTTTCTCACTCCTACTAGTGAATGTAATGTAACACACACCCATACAATGCGCACCACCCAGTGATGTTTTTCTCACTCCTACTAGTGAATGTAATGTAACACACACCCATACAATGCGCACCCCCCCTGATGTTTTTCTCACTCCTACTAGTGAATGTAATGTAACACACACCCATACAATGCGCACCACCCCGCGATGTTTTTCAGAAACCTATCCTACATTGGCACTGCATGTTCCCTGACCTCCCCACGCTGACCACCCCGCGGTGCTTTTCTCCATCCTACATTGCCACTCACTGCCTATCCTAATTCGGACCCTCCGATTCACACCACCCCATGATGTTTTTCTCACTCCTACTAGTGAATGTAATGTAACACACACCCATACAATGCGCACCACCCCGTGATGTTTTTCTCACTCCTACTAGTGAATGTAATGTAACACACACACATACAATGCGCACCACCCCGTGATGTTTTTCTCACTCCTACTAGTGAATGTAATGTAACACACACCCATACAATGCGCAGCACCCCATGATGTTTTTCTCACTCCTACTAGTGAATGTAATGTAACACACACCCATACAATGCGCACCACCCCGTGATGTTTTTCTCACTGCTACTAGTGAATGTAATGTAACACACACCCATACAATGCGCACCACCCCGCGATGTTTTTCTCACTCCTACTAGTGAATGTAATGTAACACACACCCATACAATGCGCACCACCCCGTGATGTTTTTCTCACTGCTACTAGTGAATGTAATGTAACACACACCCATACAATGCGCACCACCCCGCGATGTTTTTCTCACTCCTACTAGTGAATGTAATGTAACACACAGCCATACAATGCGCACAACCCCGTGGTGTATTTCTCACTCCTACTAGTGAATATAATGTAACACACACCCATACAATGCGCACCACCCCGTGATTTTTTCTCACTCCTACTAGTGAATGTAATGTAACACACACCAATACAATGCGCACCACCCCGTGATGCTTTTCTCACTCCTACTAGTGAATGTAATGTAACACACACCCATACAATGCGCACCCCCCTGATGTTTTTCTAACTCCTACTAGTGAATGTAATGTAACACACACCCATACAATGCCCACCACCCCGTGATGTTTTTCTCACTCCTACTAGTGAATGTAATGTAACACACACCCATACAATGCGTACCACCCCGTGATGTTTTTCTCACTCCTACTAGTGAATGTAATGTAACACACACCCATACAATGCGCATCACACCGTGAAGTTTTTCTCACTCCTACTAGTGAATGTAATGTAACACACACCCATACAATGCGCACCACCCCATGATGTTTTTCTCACTCCTACTAGTGAATGTAATGTAACACACACCCATACAATGCGCACCACCCCGTGATGTTTTTCTCACTCCTACTAGTGATTGTAATGTAACACACACCCATACAATGCGCACCACCCCGTGATGTTTTTCTCACTCCTACTAGTGAATGTAATGTAACACACACCCATACAATGCGCACCCCCCCAGATGTTTTTCTCACTCCTACTAGTGAATGTAATGTAACACACACCCATACAATGCGCACCACCCCGTGATGTTTTTCTCACTCCTACTAGTGAATGTAATGTAACACACACCCATATAATGCGCACCACCCCGTGATGTTTTTCTCACTCCTACTAGTGAATGTAATGTAACACACACCCATACAATGCGCACCACCCCGCGATGTTTTTCTCACTCCTACTAGTGAATGTAATGTAACACACAGCCATACAATGCGCACAACCCCGTGGTGTATTTCTCAATCCTACTACTGAATATAATGTAACACACACCCATACAATGCGCACCACCCCGTGATTTTTTCTCACTCCTACTAGTGAATGTAATGTAACACACACCCATACAATGCGCACCACCCCGTGATGCTTTTCTCACTCCTACTAGTGAATGTAATGTAACACACACCCATACAATGCGCACCCCCCTGATGTTTTTCTAACTCCTACTAGTGAATGTAATGTAACACACACCCATACAATGCCCACCACCCCGTGATGTTTTTCTCACTCCTACTAGTGAATGTAATGTAACACACACCCATACAATGCGTACCACCCCGTGATGTTTTTCTCACTCCTATTAGTGAATCTAATGTAACACACACCCATACAATTCGCACCACCCCGTGATGTTTTTCTCACTCCTACTAGTGAATGTAATGTAACACACACCCATACAATGCGCATCACACCGTGAAGTTTTTCTCACTCCTACTAGTGAATGTAATGTAACACACACCCATACAATGCGCACCACCCCGTGATGTTTTTCTCACTCCTACTAGTGAATGTAATGTAACACACACCCATACAATGCGCACCACCCCGTGATGTTTTTCTCACTCCTACTAGTGATTGTAATGTAACACA
Source organism: Cavia porcellus (assembly GCF_034190915.1). Classification (NCBI taxonomy): domain Eukaryota; kingdom Metazoa; phylum Chordata; class Mammalia; order Rodentia; family Caviidae; genus Cavia; species Cavia porcellus. The sequence goes on from NW_026947568.1 coordinate 1,597,411, forward strand.
CACCCATACAATGCGCACCCCCCCTGATGTTTTTCTCACTCCTACTAGTGAATGTAATGTAACACACACCCATACAATGCGCACCACCCCGTGATGTTTTTCTCACTCCTACTAGTGAATGTAATGTAACACACACCCATACAATGCGCACCCCCCCTGATGTTTTTCTCACTCCTACTAGTGAATGTAATGTAACACCCACCCATACAATGCGCACCACCCCGTGATGTTTTTCTCACTCCTACTAGTGAATGTAATGTAACACACACCCATACAATGCGCACCACCCCGTGATGTTTTTCTCACTCCTACTAGTGAATGTAATGTAACACACACCCATACAATGCGCACCACCCCGTGATGTTTTTCTCACTCCTACTAGTGAATGTAATGTAACACACACCCATACAATGCGCACCACCCCGTGATGTTTTTCTCACTCCTACTAGTGAATGTAATGTAACACACACCCATACAATGCGCACCACCCCGTGATGTTTTTCTCACTGCTACTAGTGAATGTAATGTAACACACACCCATACAATGCGCACCACCCCGTGATGTTTTTCTCACTCCGACTAGTGAATGTAATGTAACACACACCCATACAATGCGCAACACCCCGTGATGTTTTTCTCACTCCTACTAGTGAATGTAATGTAACACACACCCATACAATGCGCACCACCCTGTGATGTTTTTCTCACTCCTACTAGTGAATGTAATGTAACACACACCCATACAGTGCGCACCACCCCGTGATGTTTTTCTCACTCCTACTAGTGAATCTAATGTAACACACACCCATAAAATGCGCAACACCCCGTGATGTTTTCTCGCTCCTACTAGTGAATGTAATGTAAGACACACCCATACAATGCGCACCACCCCGTGATCTTTTTCAGAAAGCTATCCTACATTGCCACTGCATGTTCCCTAACCTCCCCATGCTGACCACCCCGCGGTGCTTTTCTCCATCCTATATTGCCACTCACTGCCTATCCTGATTCAGACCCTCCGATTCATACCACCCCGTGATGTTTTTCTCACTCCTACTAGTGAATCTAATGTAACACACACCCATACAATGCGCACCACCGCGTGATGTTTTTCTCACACCTATTAGTGAATGTAATGTAACACACACCCATACACTGCGAACCACCCCGTGTTGTTTTTCTCACTCCTATTAGTGAATCTAATGTAACACACACCCATACAATGCGCACCACCCCGTGAGGTTTTTCTCACTCCTACTAGTGAATGTAATGTAACACACATCCATACAATGCGCACCACCCCGTGCTGTTTTTCTCACTCCTACTAGTGAATGTAATGTAACACACACCCATACAATGCGCACCAGCCCGTGATGTTTTTCTCACTCCTACTAGTGAATTTAATGTAACACACACCCATACAATGTGCACCACCCCGCGATGTTGTTCAGAAACTTATCCTACTTTGCCACTGCATGTTCCCTGACCTCACCATGCTGACCACCCCACGGTGCTTTTCTCCAACCTACATTGCCACTCACTGCCTATCCTAATTCAGACCCTCCGATTCACACCACCCCTTGATGTTTTTCTCATTCCTAGTAGTGAATGTAATGTAACACACACCCATACAATGCGCACCACCCCGTGATGTTTTTCTCACTCCTACTAGTGAATGTAATGTAACACACACCCATACAATGCGCACGACCCCGCGATGTTTTTCTCACTCCTACTAGTGAATGTAATGTAACACACACCCATACAATGCGCACCACCCCGTGATGTTTTTCTCACTCCTACTAGTGAATGTAATGTAACACACACCCATACAATGCGCACCACCCCGTGGTGTTTTTCTCACTCCTACTAGTGAATGTAATGTAACACACACCCATACAATGCGCACCACCCCGTGATTTTTTCTCACTCCTACTAGTGAATGTAATGTAACACACACCTATACAATGCGCACCACCCAGTGATGTTTTTCTCACTCCTACTAGTGAATGTAATGTAACACACACCCATACAATGCGCACCCCCCCTGATGTTTTTCTCACTCCTACTAGTGAATGTAATGTAACACACACCCATACAATGCGCACCACCCCGCGATGTTTTTCAGAAACCTATCCTATATTGCCACTGCATGTTCCCTGACCTCCCCACGCTGACCACCCCGCGGTGCTTTTCTCCATCCTACATTGCCACTCACTGCCTATCCTAATTCGGACCCTCCGATTCACACCACCCCATGATGTTTTTCTCACTCCTACTAGTGAATCTAATGTAACACACACCCATACAATGCGCACCACCCCGTGATGTTTTTCTCACTCCTACTAGTGAATGTAATGTAACACACACACATACAATGCGTACCACCCCGTGATGTTTTTCTCACTCCTACTAGTGAATGTAATGTAACACACACCCATACAATGCGCAGCACCCCATGATGTTTTTCTCACTCCTACTAGTGAATGTAATGTAACACACACCCATACAATGCGCACCACCCCGTGATGTTTTTCTCACTGCTACTAGTGAATGTAATGTAACACACACCCATACAATGCGCACCACCCCGCGATGTTTTTCTCACTCCTACTAGTGAATGTAATGTAACACACACCCATACAATGCGCACCACCCCGTGATGTTTTTCTCACTGCTACTAGTGAATGTAATGTAACACACACCCATACAATGCGCACCACCCCGCGATGTTTTTCTCACTCCTACTAGTGAATGTAATGTAACACACAGCCATACAATGCGCACAACCCCGTGGTGTATTTCTCACACCTACTAGTGAATATAATGTAACACACACCCATACAATGCGCACCACCCCGTGATTTTTTCTCACTCCTACTAGTGAATGTAATGTAACACACACCAATACAATGCGCACCACCCCGTGATGCTTTTCTCACTCCTACTAGTGAATGTAATGTAACACACACCCATACAATTCGCACCACCCTGATGTTTTTCTAACTCCTACTAGTGAATGTAATGTAACACACACCCATACAATGCGCACCACCTCGTGATGTTTTTCTCACTCCTACTAGTGAATGTAATGTAACACACACCCATACAATGCGCACCACCCCGTGATGTTTTTCTCACTCCTACTAGTGAATGTAATGTAACACACACCCATACAATGCGCACCACCCCGTGATGTTTTTCTCACTCCTACTAGTGAATGTAATGTAACACACACCCATACAATGCGCACCACCCCGCGATGTTTTTCTCACTCCTACTAGTGAATGTAATGTAACACACACCCATACAATGCGCACCACCCCGCGATGTTTTTCTCACTCCTACTAGTGAATGTAATGTAACACACACCCATACAATGCGCACCACCCCGTGATGTTTTTCTCACTGCTACTAGTGAATGTAATGTAACACACACCCATACAATGCGCACCACCCCGCGATGTTTTTCTCACTCCTACTAGTGAATGTAATGTAACACACACCCATACAATGCGCACCACCCCGTGATGTTTTTCTCACTGCTACTAGTGAATGTAATGTAACACACACCCATACAATGCGCACCACCCCGCGATGTTTTTCTCACTCCTACTAGTGAATGTAATGTAACACACAGCCATACAATGCGCACAACCCCGTGGTGTATTTCTCAATCCTACTAGTGAATATAATGTAACACACACCCATACAATGCGCACCACCCCGTGATTTTTTCTCACTCCTACTAGTGAATGTAATGTAACACACACCCATACAATGCGCACCACCCCGTGATGCTTTTCTCACTCCTACTAGTGAATGTAATGTAACACACACCCATACAATGCGCACCCCCCTGATGTTTTTCTAACTCCTACTAGTGAATGTAATGTAACACACACCCATACAATGCGCACCACCCCGTGATGTTTTTCTCACTGCTACTAGTGAATGTAATGTAACACACACCCATACAATGCGCAACACCCCGTGATGTTTTTCTCACTCCTACTAGTGAATGTAATGTAACACACACCCATACAATGCGCACCACCCCGTGATGTTTTTCTCACTCCTACTAGTGAATCTAATGTAACACACACCCATACAATGCGCACCACCCCGTGATGTTTTTCTCACTGCTACTAGTGAATGTAATGTAACACACACCCATACAATGCGCACCACCCCGTGATGTTTTTCTCACTCCTACTAGTGAATGTAATGTAACACACACCCATACAATGCGCACCACCCCGTGATGTGTTTCTCACTCCTACTAGTGAATGTAATGTAACACACACCCATACAATGAGCACCACCCCGTGATGTTTTTCTCACTCCTACTAGTGAATGTAATGTAACACACACCCATTCAATGCGCACCACCCCGTGATGTTTTTCTCACTGCTACTAGTGAATGTAATGTAACACACACCCATACAATGCGCACCACCCCGTGATGTTTTTCTCACTCCTACTAGTGAATGTAATGTAACACACACCCATACAATGCGCACCACCCCGTGATGTTTTTCTCACTCCTACTAGTGAATGTAATGTAACACACACCCATACAATGCGCACCACCCCGTGATGTTTTTCTCACTCCTACTAGTGAAACTAATGTAACACACACCCATACAGTGCGCACGACCCCGTGATGTTTTTCTCACTCCTATTAGTGAATCTAATGTAACACACACCCATACAATGCGCACCACCCCGTGATGTTTTTCTCACTCCTTCTAGTGAATGTAATGTAACACACACCCATACAATGCGCACCACCCCGTGATGTTTTTCTCACTCCTAATAGTGAATGTATTGTAACACACACCCATACAATGCGCACCGCCCCGTGATGTTTTTCTCACTCCTACTAGTGAATGTAATGTAACACACACCCATACAATGCGCACTACCCCGTGATGTTTTTCTCACTCCTACTAGTGAAACTAATGTAACACACACCCATAGAGTGCGCACGACCCCGTGATGTTTTTCTCACTCCTATTAGTGAATCTAATGTAACACACACCCATACAATGCGCACCACCCCGTGATGTTTTTCTCACTCCTTCTAGTGAATGTAATGTAACACACACCCATACAATGCGCACCACCCCGTGATGTTTTTCTCACTCCTAATAGTGAATGTATTGTAACACACACCCATACAATGCGCACCGCCCCGTGATGTTTTTCTCACTGCTACTAGTGAATGTAATGTAACACACACCCATACAATGGGCACCACCCCGCGATGTTTTTCTCACACCTACTAGTGAATGTAATGTAACACACACCCATACAATGCGCACCACCCCGTGATGTTTTTCTCACTCCTATTAGTGAATCTAATGTAACACACACCAATACAATGCGCACCACGGCGTGATGTTTATCTCACTCCTACTAGTGAATGTAATGTAACACACATCCATACAATGCGCACCACCCCGTGATGTTTTTCTCACTCCTACTAGTGAATGTAATGTAACACACACCCATACAATGCGCACCACCCCGTGATGTTTTTCTCACTCCTACTAGTGAATCTAATGTAACACACACCCATACAATGCGCACCACCCCACGATGTTTTTCAGAAACCTATCCTACATTGCCACTGCATGTTCCCTGACCTCACCATGCTGACCACCCCACGGTGCTTTTCTCCAACGTACATTGCCACTCACTGCCTATCCTAATACAGACCCTCCGATTCACTCCACCCCTTGATGTTTTTCTCATTCCTAGTAGTGAATGAAATGTAACACACACCCATACAATGCGCACCACCCCGTGATGTTTTTCTCACTCCTACTAGTGAATGTAATGTAACACACACCCATACAATGCGCACAACCCCGTGGTGTTTTTCTCACTCCTACTAGTGAATATAATGTAACACACACCCATACAATGCGCACCACCCCGTGATTTTTTCTCACTCCTACTAGTGAATGTAATGTAACACACACCCATACAATGCGCACCACCCCGTGATGTTTTTCTCACTCCTACTAGTGATTGTAATGTAACACACACCCATACAATGCGCACCACCCCGTGATGTTTTTCTCACTGCTACTAGTGAATGTAATGTAACACACACCCATACAATGCGCACCCCCCCTGATGTTTTTCTCACTCCTACTAGTGAATGTAATGTAACACACACCCATACAATGCGCACCACCCCGTAATGTTTTTCTCACTGCTACTAGTGAATGTAATGTAACACACACCCATACAATGCGCACCACCCCGTGATGTTTTTCTCACTCCTACTAGTGAATGTAATGTAACACACACCCATACAATGCGCACCACCCTGTGATGTTTTTCTCACTCCTACTAGTGAATGTAATGTAACACACACCCATACAGTGCGCACCACCCCGTGATGTTTTTCTCACTCCTACTAGTGAATCTAATGTAACACACAACCATACAATGCGCAACACCCCGTGATGTTTTCTCGCTCCTACTAGTGAATGTAATGTAAGACACACCCATACAATGCGCACCACCCCGTGATCTTTTTCAGAAACCTATCCTACATTGCCACTGCATGTTCCCTAACCTCCCCATGCTGACCAGACCGCGGTGCTTTTCTCCATCCTACATTGCCACTCACTGCCTATCCTGATTCAGACCCTCCGATTCATACCACCCCGTGATGTTTTTCTCACTCCTACTAGTGAATCTAATGTAACACACACCCATACAATGCGCACCACCGCGTGATGTTTTTCTCACACCTATTAGTGAATGTAATGTAACACACACCCATACACTGCGAACCACCCCGTGTTGTTTTTCTCACTCCTATTAGTGAATCTAATGTAACACACACCCATACAATGCGCACCACCCCGTGAGGTTTTTCTCACTCCTACTAGTGAATGTAATGTAACACACATCCATACAATGCGCACCACCCCGTGCTGTTTTTCTCACTCCTACTAGTGAATGTAATGTAACACACACCCATACAATGCGCACCAGCCCGTGATGTTTTTCTCACTCCTACTAGTGAATTTAATGTAACACACACCCATACAATGTGCACCACCCCGCGATGTTGTTCAGAAACTTATCCTACTTTGCCACTGCATGTTCCCTGACCTCACCATGCTGACCACCCCACGGTGCTTTTCTCCAACCTACATTGCCACTCACTGCCTATCCTAATTCAGACCCTCCGATTCACACCACCCCTTGATGTTTTTCTCATTCCTAGTAGTGAATGTAATGTAACACACACCCATACAATGCGCACCACCCCGTGATGTTTTTCTCACTCCTACTAGTGAATGTAATGTAACACACACCCATACAATGCGCACGACCCCGCGATGTTTTTCTCACTCCTACTAGTGAATGTAATGTAACACACACCCATACAATGCGCACCACCCCGTGATGTTTTTCTCACTCCTACTAGTGAATGTAATGTAACACACACCCATACAATGCGCACCACCCCGTGGTGTTTTTCTCACTCCTACTAGTGAATGTAATGTAACACACACCCATACAATGCGCACCACCCCGTGATTTTTTCTCACTCCTACTAGTGAATGTAATGTAACACACACCCATACAATGCGCACCACCCAGTGATGTTTTTCTCACTCCTACTAGTGAATGTAATGTAACACACACCCATACAATGCGCACCCCCCCTGATGTTTTTCTCACTCCTACTAGTGAATGTAATGTAACACACACCCATACAATGCGCACCACCCCGCGATGTTTTTCAGAAACCTATCCTACATTGCCACTGCATGTTCCCTGACCTCCCCACGCTGACCACCCCGCGGTGCTTTTCTCCATCCTACATTGCCACTCACTGCCTATCCTAATTCGGACCCTCCGATTCACACCACCCCATGATGTTTTTCTCACTCCTACTAGTGAATGTAATGTAACACACACCCATACAATGCGCACCACCCCGTGATGTTTTTCTCACTCCTACTAGTGAATGTAATGTAACACACACACATACAATGAGCACCACCCCGTGATGTTTTTCTCACTCCTACTAGTGAATGTAATGTAACACACACCCATACAATGCGCAGCACCCCATGATGTTTTTCTCACTCCTACTAGTGAATGTAATGTAACACACACCCATACAATGCGCACCACCCCGTGATGTTTTTCTCACTGCTACTAGTGAATGTAATGTAACACACACCCATACAATGCGCACCACCCCGCGATGTTTTTCTCACTCCTACTAGTGAATGTAATGTAACACACACCCATACAATGCGCACCACCCCGTGATGTTTTTCTCACTGCTACTAGTGAATGTAATGTAACACACACCCATACAATGCGCACCACCCCGCGATGTTTTTCTCACTCCTACTAGTGAATGTAATGTAACACACACCCATACAATGCGCACCCCCCCTGATGTTTTTCTCACTCCTACTAGTGAATGTAATGTAACACACACCCATACAATGCGCACCACCCCGTGATGTTTTTCTCACTCCTACTAGTGAATGTAATGTAACACATACCCATACAATGCGCACCACCCTATGATGTTTTTCAGAAACCTATCCTACATTGCCACTGCATGTTCCCTGACCTCCCCATGCTGACCACCCCGTGGTGCTTTTCTCCATCCTACATTGCCACTCACTGCCTATCCTAATTCACACCCTCCGATTCACACCACACCGTGATGTTTTTCTCACTCCTACTAGTGAATCTAATGTAACACACACCCATACAATGCGAACCACCGCGTGATGTTTTTCTCACTCCTACTAGTGAATGTAATGTAACACACACCCATACAATGCGCACCACCCCGTGATGTTTTTCTCACTCCTACTAGTGAATCTAATGTAACACACACCCATACAATACGCACAACCCCGTGATGTTTTTCTCACTCCTACTAGTGAATGTAATGTAACACACATCCATACATTGCGCATACCCCGTGATGTTTTTCTCACTCCTACTAGTGAATGTAATGTAACACACACCCATACAATGTGCACCACCCTGTGATGTTTTTCTCACTCCTACTAGTGAATCTAATGTAACACACACCCATACAATGCACACCACCCCGTGATGTTTTTCTCACTCCTACTAGTGAATGTAATGTAACACACACCCATACAATGCGCACCACCCCGTGATGTTTTTCTCACTCCTACTAGTGATTGTAATGTAACACACACCCATACAATGCGCACCACCCCGTGATGTTTTTCTCACTCCTACTAGTGAATGTAATGTAACACACACCCATACAATGCGCACCCCCCCTGATGTTTTTCTCACTCCTACTAGTGAATGTAATGTAACACACACCCATACAATGCGCACCACCCCGTAATGTTTTTCTCACTGCTACTAGTGAATGTAATGTAACACACACCCATACAATGCGCACCACCCCGTGATGTTTTTCTCACTCCTACTAGTGAATGTAATGTAACACACACCCATACAATGCGCACCACCCTGTGATGTTTTTCTCACTCCTACTAGTGAATGTAATGTAACACACACCCATACAGTGCGCACCACCCCGTGATGTTTTTCTCACTCCTACTAGTGAATCTAATGTAACACACACCCATACAATGCGCAACACCCCGTGATGTTTTCTCGCTCCTACTAGTGAATGTAATGTAAGACACACCCATACAATGCGCACCACCCCGTGATCTTTTTCAGAAACCTATCCTACATTGCCACTGCATGTTCCCTAACCTCCCCATGCTGACCACCCCGCGGTGCTTTTCTCCATCCTACATTGCCACTCACTGCCTATCCTGATTCAGACCCTCCGATTCGTACCACCCCGTGATGTTTTTCTCACTCCTACTAGTGAATCTAATGTAACACACACCCATACAATGCGCACCACCGCGTGATGTTTTTCTCACACCTATTAGTGAATGTAATGTAACACACACCCATACACTGCGAACCACCCCGTGTTGTTTTTCTCACTCCTATTAGTGAATCTAATGTAACACACACCCATACAATGCGCACCACCCCGTGAGGTTTTTCTCACTCCTATTAGTGAATCTAATGTAACACACACCCATACAATGCGTACCACCCCGTGATGTTTTTCTCACTCCTATTAGTGAATCTAATGTAACACACACCCATACAATGCGAACCACCCCGTGATGTTTTTCTCACTCCTACTAGTGAATGTAATGTAACACACACCCATACAATGCGCACCACACCGTGATGTTTTTCTCACTCCTACTAGTGAATGTAATGTAACACACACCCATAAAATGCGCACCACCCCGTGATGTTTTTCTCACTCCTACTAGTGAATGTAATGTAACACATACCCATACAATGCGCACCACCCTATGATGTTTTTCAGAAACCTATCCTACATTGCCACTGCATGTTCCCTGACCTCCCCATGCTGACCACCCCGTGGTGCTTTTCTCCATCCTACATTGCCACTCACTGCCTATCCTAATTCAGACCCTCCGATTCACACCACACCGTGATGTTTTTCTCACTCCTACTAGTGAATCTAATGTAACACACACCCATACAATGCGAACCACCGCGTGATGTTTTTCTCACTCCTACTAGTGAATGTAATGTAACACACACCCATACAATGCGCACCACCCCGTGATGTTTTTCTCACTCCTACTAGTGAATCTAATGTAACACACACCCATACAATACGCACAACCCCGTGATGTTTTTCTCACTCCTACTAGTGAATGTAATGTAACACACATCCATACAATGCGCATACCCCGTGATGTTTTTCTCACTCCTACTAGTGAATGTAATGTAACACACACCCATACAATGTGCACCACCCTGTGATGTTTTTCTCACTCCTACTAGTGAATCTAATGTAACACACACCCATACAATGCACACCACCCCGTGATGTTTTTCTCACTCCTACTAGTGAATGTAATGTAACACACACCCATACAATGCGCACCACCCCGTGATGTTTTTCTCACTCCTACTAGTGATTGTAATGTAACACACACCCATACAATGCGCACCACCCCGTGATGTTTTTCTCACTCCTACTAGTGAATGTAATGTAACACACACCCATACAATGCGCACCCCCCCTGATGTTTTTCTCACTCCTACTAGTGAATGTAATGTAACACACACCCATACAATGCGCACCACCCCGTAATGTTTTTCTCACTGCTACTAGTGAATGTAATGTAACACACACCCATACAATGCGCACCACCCCGTGATGTTTTTCTCACTCCTACTAGTGAATGTAATGTAACACACACCCATACAATGCGCACCACCCTGTGATGTTTTTCTCACTCCTACTAGTGAATGTAATGTAACACACACCCATACAGTGCGCACCACCCCGTGATGTTTTTCTCACTCCTACTAGTGAATCTAATGTAACACACAACCATACAATGCGCAACACCCCGTGATGTTTTCTCGCTCCTACTAGTGAATGTAATGTAAGACACACCCATACAATGCGCACCACCCCGTGATCTTTTTCAGAAACCTATCCTACATTGCCACTGCATGTTCCCTAACCTCCCCATGCTGACCACCCCGCGGTGCTTTTCTCCATCCTACATTGCCACTCACTGCCTATCCTGATTCAGACCCTCCGATTCATACCACCCCGTGATGTTTTTCTCACTCCTACTAGTGAATCTAATGTAACACACACCCATACAATGCGCACCACCGCGTGATGTTTTTCTCACACCTATTAGTGAATGTAATGTAACACACACCCATACACTGCGAACCACCCCGTGTTGTTTTTCTCACTCCTATTAGTGAATCTAATGTAACACACACCCATACAATGCGCACCACCCCGTGAGGTTTTTCTCACTCCTACTAGTGAATGTAATGTAACACACATCCATACAATGCGCACCACCCCGTGCTGTTTTTCTCACTCCTACTAGTGAATGTAATGTAACACACAGCCATACAATGCGCACCAGCCCGTGATGTTTTTCTCACTCCTACTAGTGAATTTAATGTAACACACACCCATACAATGTGCACCACCCCGCGATGTTGTTCAGAAACTTATCCTACTTTGCCACTGCATGTTCCCTGACCTCACCATGCTGACCACCCCACGGTGCTTTTCTCCAACCTACATTGCCACTCACTGCCTATCCTAATTCAGACCCTCCGATTCACACCACCCCTTGATGTTTTTCTCATTCCTAGTAGTGAATGTAATGTAACACACACCCATACAATGCGCACCACCCCGTGATGTTTTTCTCACTCCTACTAGTGAATGTAATGTAACACACACCCATACAATGCGCACGACCCCGCGATGTTTTTCTCACTCCTACTAGTGAATGTAATGTAACACACACCCATACAATGCGCACCACCCCGTGATGTTTTTCTCACTCCTACTAGTGAATGTAATGTAACACACACCCATACAATGCGCACCACCCCGTGGTGTTTTTCTCACTCCTACTAGTGAATGTAATGTAACACACACCCATACAATGCGCACCACCCCGTGATTTTTTCTCACTCCTACTAGTGAATGTAATGTAACACACACCCATACAATGCGCACCACCCAGTGATGTTTTTCTCACTCCTACTAGTGAATGTAATGTAACACACACCCATACAATGCGCACCCCCCCTGATGTTTTTCTCACTCCTACTAGTGAATGTAATGTAACACACACCCATACAATGCGCACCACCCCGCGATGTTTTTCAGAAACCTATCCTACATTGCCACTGCATGTTCCCTGACCTCCCCATGCTGACCACCCCGTGGTGCTTTTCTCCATCCTACATTGCCACTCACTGCCTATCCTAATTCAGACCCTCCGATTCACACCACACCGTGATGTTTTTCTCACTCCTACTAGTGAATCTAATGTAACACACACCCATACAATGCGAACCACCGCGTGATGTTTTTCTCACTCCTACTAGTGAATGTAATGTAACACACACCCATACAATGCGCACCACCCCGTGATGTTTTTCTCACTCCTACTAGTGAATCTAATGTAACACACACCCATACAATACGCACAACCCCGTGATGTTTTTCTCACTCCTACTAGTGAATGTAATGTAACACACATCCATACATTGCGCATATCCCGTGATGTTTTTCTCACTCCTACTAGTGAATGTAATGTAACACACACCCATACAATGTGCACCACCCTGTGATGTTTTTCTCACTCCTACTAGTGAATCTAATGTAACACACACCCATACAATGCACACCACCCCGTGATGTTTTTCTCACTCCTACTAGTGAATGTAATGTAACACACACCCATACAATGCGCACCACCCCGTGATGTTTTTCTCACTCCTACTAGTGATTGTAATGTAACACACACCCATACAATGCGCACCACCCCGTGATGTTTTTCTCACTCCTACTAGTGAATGTAATGTAACACACACCCATACAATGCGCACCCCCCCTGATGTTTTTCTCACTCCTACTAGTGAATGTAATGTAACACACACCCATACAATGCGCACCACCCCGTAATGTTTTTCTCACTGCTACTAGTGAATGTAATGTAACACACACCCATACAATGCGCACCACCCCGTGATGTTTTTCTCACTCCTACTAGTGAATGTAATGTAACACACACCCATACAATGCGCACCACCCTGTGATGTTTTTCTCACTCCTACTAGTGAATGTAATGTAACACACACCCATACAGTGCGCACCACCCCGTGATGTTTTTCTCACTCCTACTAGTGAATCTAATGTAACACACACCCATACAATGCGCAACACCCCGTGATGTTTTCTCGCTCCTACTAGTGAATGTAATGTAAGACACACCCATACAATGCGCACCACCCCGTGATCTTTTTCAGAAACCTATCCTACATTGCCACTGCATGTTCCCTAACCTCCCCATGCTGACCACCCCGCGGTGCTTTTCTCCATCCTACATTGCCACTCACTGCCTATCCTGATTCAGACCCTCCGATTCGTACCACCCCGTGATGTTTTTCTCACTCCTACTAGTGAATCTAATGTAACACACACCCATACAATGCGCACCACCGCGTGATGTTTTTCTCACACCTATTAGTGAATGTAATGTAACACACACCCATACACTGCGAACCACCCCGTGTTGTTTTTCTCACTCCTATTAGTGAATCTAATGTAACACACACCCATACAATGCGCACCACCCCGTGAGGTTTTTCTCACTCCTACTAGTGAATGTAATGTAACACACATCCATACAATGCGCACCACCCCGTGCTGTTTTTCTCACTCCTACTAGTGAATGTAATGTAACACACACCCATACAATGCGCACCAGCCCGTGATGTTTTTCTCACTCCTACTAGTGAATTTAATGTAACACACACCCATACAATGTGCACCACCCCGCGATGTTGTTCAGAAACTTATCTTACTTTGCCACTGCATGTTCCCTGACCTCACCATGCTGACCACCCCACGGTGCTTTTCTCCAACCTACATTGCCACTCACTGCCTATCCTAATTCAGACCCTCCGATTCACACCACCCCTTGATGTTTTTCTCATTCCTAGTAGTGAATGTAATGTAACACACACCCATACAATGCGCACCACCCCGTGATGTTTTTCTCACTCCTACTAGTGAATGTAATGTAACACACACCCATACAATGCGCACGACCCCGCGATGTTTTTCTCACTCCTACTAGTGAATGTAATGTAACACACACCCATACAATGCGCACCACCCCGTGATGTTTTTCTCACTCCTACTAGTGAATGTAATGTAACACACACCCATACAATGCGCACCACCCCGTGGTGTTTTTCTCACTCCTACTAGTGAATGTAATGTAACACACACCCATACAATGCGCACCACCCCGTGATTTTTTCTCACTCCTACTAGTGAATGTAATGTAACACACACCCATACAATGCGCACCACCCAGTGATGTTTTTCTCACTCCTACTAGTGAATGTAATGTAACACACACCCATACAATGCGCACCCCCCCTGATGTTTTTCTCACTCCTACTAGTGAATGTAATGTAACACACACCCATACAATGCGCACCACCCCGCGATGTTTTTCAGAAACCTATCCTACATTGCCACTGCATGTTCCCTGACCTCCCCACGCTGACCACCCCGCGGTGCTTTTCTCCATCCTACATTGCCACTCACTGCCTATCCTAATTCGGACCCTCCGATTCACACCACCCCATGATGTTTTTCTCACTCCTACTAGTGAATGTAATGTAACACACACCCATACAATGCGCACCACCCCGTGATGTTTTTCTCACTCCTACTAGTGAATGTAATGTAACACACACACATACAATGCGCACCACCCCGTGATGTTTTTCTCACTCCTACTAGTGAATGTAATGTAACACACACCCATACAATGCGCAGCACCCCATGATGTTTTTCTCACTCCTACTAGTGAATGTAATGTAACACACACCCATACAATGCGCACCACCCCGTGATGTTTTTCTCACTGCTACTAGTGAATGTAATGTAACACACACCCATACAATGCGCACCACCCCGCGATGTTTTTCTCACTCCTACTAGTGAATGTAATGTAACACACACCCATACAATGCGCACCACCCCGTGATGTTTTTCTCACTCCTACTAGTGAATGTAATGTAACACACACCCATACAATGCGCACCACCCCGCGATGTTTTTCTCACTCCTACTAGTGAATGTAATGTAACACACAGCCATACAATGCGCACAACCCCGTGGTGTATTTCTCACTCCTACTAGTGAATATAATGTAACACACACCCATACAATGCGCACCACCCCGTGATTTTTTCTCACTCCTACTAGTGAATGTAATGTAACACACACCAATACAATGCGCACCACCCCGTGATGCTTTTCTCACTCCTACTAGTGAATGTAATGTAACACACACCCATACAATGCGCACCCCCCTGATGTTTTTCTAACTCCTACTAGTGAATGTAATGTAACACACACCCATACAATGCCCACCACCCCGTGATGTTTTTCTCACTCCTACTAGTGAATGTAATGTAACACACACCCATACAATGCGTACCACCCCGTGATGTTTTTCTCACTCCTACTAGTGAATGTAATGTAACACACACCCATACAATGCGCATCACACCGTGAAGTTTTTCTCACTCCTACTAGTGAATGTAATGTAACACACACCCATACAATGCGCACCACCCCATGATGTTTTTCTCACTCCTACTAGTGAATGTAATGTAACACACACCCATACAATGCGCACCACCCCGTGATGTTTTTCTCACTCCTACTAGTGATTGTAATGTAACACACACCCATACAATGCGCACCACCCCGTGATGTTTTTCTCACTCCTACTAGTGAATGTAATGTAACACACACCCATACAATGCGCACCCCCCTGATGTTTTTCTCACTCCTACTAGTGAATGTAATGTAACACACACCCATACAATGCGCACCACCCCGTGATGTTTTTCTCACTCCTACTAGTGAATGTAATGTAACACACACCCATATAATGCGCACCACCCCGTGATGTTTTTCTCACTCCTACTAGTGAATGTAATGTAACACACACCCATACAATGCGCACCACCCCGCGATGTTTTTCTCACTCCTACTAGTGAATGTAATGTAACACACAGCCATACAATGCGCACAACCCCGTGGTGTATTTCTCAATCCTACTACTGAATATAATGTAACACACACCCATACAATGCGCACCACCCCGTGATTTTTTCTCACTCCTACTAGTGAATGTAATGTAACACACACCCATACAATGCGCACCACCCCGTGATGCTTTTCTCACTCCTACTAGTGAATGTAATGTAACACACACCCATACAATGCGCACCCCCCTGATGTTTTTCTAACTCCTACTAGTGAATGTAATGTAACACACACCCATACAATGCCCACCACCCCGTGATGTTTTTCTCACTCCTACTAGTGAATGTAATGTAACACACACCCATACAATGCGTACCACCCCGTGATGTTTTTCTCACTCCTATTAGTGAATCTAATGTAACACACACCCATACAATTCGCACCACCCCGTGATGTTTTTCTCACTCCTACTAGTGAATGTAATGTAACACACACCCATACAATGCGCATCACACCGTGAAGTTTTTCTCACTCCTACTAGTGAATGTAATGTAACACACACCCATACAATGCGCACCACCCCGTGATGTTTTTCTCACTCCTACTAGTGAATGTAATGTAACACACACCCATACAATGCGCACCACCCCGTGATGTTTTTCTCACTCCTACTAGTGATTGTAATGTAACACACACCCATACAATGCGCACCCCCCCTGATGTTTTTCTCACTCCTACTAGTGAATGTAATGTAACACACACCCATACAATGCGCACCACCCCGTGATGTTTTTCTCACTCCTACTAGTGAATGTAATGTAACACACACCCATACAATGCGCACCCCCCCTGATGTTTTTCTCACTCCTACTAGTGAATGTAATGTAACACACACCCATACAATGCGCACCACCCCGTGATGTTTTTCTCACTCCTACTAGTGAATGTAATGTAACACACACCCATACAATGCGCACCACCCCGTGATGTTTTTCTCACTCCTACTAGTGAATGTAATGTAACACACACCCATACAATGCGCACCACCCCGTGATGTTTTTCTCACTCCTACTAGTGAATGTAATGTAACACACACCCATACAATGCGCACCACCCCGTGATGTTTTTCTCACTCCTATGAGTGAATGTAATGTAACACACACCCATACAATGCGCACCACCCCGTGATGTTTTTCTCACTGCTACTAGTGAATGTAATGTAACACACACCCATACAATGCGCACCACCCCGTGATGTTTTTCTCACTCCGACTAGTGAATGTAATGTAACACACACCCATACAATGCGCACCACCCCGTGATGTTTTTCTCACTCCTACTAGTGAATGTAATGTAACACACACCCATACAATGCGCACCACCCCGTGATGTTTTTCTCACTCCTACTAGTGAATCTAATGTAACACACACCAATACAATGCGCAACACCCCGTGATGTTTTCTCACTCATACTAGTGAATGTAATGTAAGACACACCCATACAATGCGCACCACCCCGTGATCTTTTTCAGAAACCTATCCTACATTGCCACTGCATGTTCCCTGACCTCCCCATGCTGACCACCCCGCGGTGCTTTTCTCCATCCTACATTGCCACTCACTGCCTATCCTAATTCCGACCGTCCGATTCACACCACCCCGTGATGTTTTTCTCACTCCTACTAGTGAATCAAATGTAACACACACCCATACAATGCGCACCACCGCGTGATGTTTTTCTCACACCTATTAGTGAATGTAATGTAACACACACCCATACACTGCGCACCACCCAGTGATGTTTTTCTCACTCCTATTAGTGAATCTAATGTAACACACACCCATACAATGCGCACCACCCCGTGATGTTTTTCTCACTCCTACTAGTGAATGTAATGTAACACACATCCATACAATGCGCACCACCCCGTGCTGTTTTTCTCACTCCTACTAGTGAATGTAATGTAACACACACCCATACAATGCGCACCACCCCGTGATGTTTCTCACTCCTACTAGTGAATCTAATGTAACACACACCCATACAATGCGCACCACCCCGCGATGTTGTTCAGAAACTTATCCTACTTTGCCACTGCATGTTCCCTGACCTCACCATGCTGACCACCCCACGGTGCTTTTCTCCAACCTACATTGCCACTCACTGCCTATCCTAATTCAGACCCTCCGATTCACACCACCCCTTGATGTTTTTGTCATTCCTAGTAGTGAATGTAATGTAACACACACCCATACAATGCGCACCACCCCGTGATGTTTTTCTCACTCCTACTAGTGAATGTAATGTAACACACACCCATACAATGCGCACGACCCCGCGATGTTTTTCTCACTCCTACTAGTGAATGTAATGTAACACACACCCATACAATGCGCACCACCCCGTGATGTTTTTCAGAAAACTATCCTACATTGCCACTGCATGTTCCCTGACCTCCCCATGCTGACCACCCCGCGGTGCTTTTCTCCATCCTACATTGCCACTCACTGCCTATCCTAATTCAGACCCTCCTATTCACACCACCCCTTGATGTTTTTCTCACTCCTACTAGTGAATCAAATGTAACACACACCCATACAATGCGCACCACCCCGTGATGTTTTTCTCACTCCTACTAGTGAATGTAATGTAACACACACCCATACAATGCGCACCACCCCGTGATGTTTTTCTCACTCCTACTAGTGAATGTAATGTAACACACACCCATACAATGAGCACCACCCCGTGATGTTTTTCTCACTCCTACTAGTGAATGTAATGTAACACACACCCATACAATGCGCCCCACCCCGTGATGTTTTTCTCACTCCTACTAGTGAATGTAATGTAACACACACCCATACAATGCGCACCACCCCGTGATGTTTTTCTCACTGCTACTAGTGAATGTAATGTAACACACACCCATACAATGGGCACCACCCCGTGATGTTTTTCTCACTCCTACTAGTGAATGTAATGTAACACACACCCATACGATGCACACCACCCCGTGATGTTTTTCTCACTCCTACTAGTGAAAGTAATGTAACACACACCCATACACTGCGCACCACCCCGTGATGTTTTTCTCACTCCTATTAGTGAATCTAATGTAACACACACCCATACAATGCGCACCACCCTGTGATGTTTTTCTCACTCCTACTAGTGAATGTAATGTAACACACATCCATACAATGCGCACCACCCCGTGATATTTTTCTCACTCCTACTAGTGAATGTAATGTAACACACACCCATACAATGCGCACCACCCCGTGATGTTTTTCTCACTCCTACTAGTGATTCTAATGTAACACACACCCATACAATGCGCACCACCCCGCGATGTTTTTCAGAAACCTATCCTACATTGCCACTGCATGTTCCCTGACCTCACCATGCTGACCACCCCACGGTGCTTTTCTCCAACGTACATTGCCACTCACTGCCTATCCTAATACAGACCCTCCGATTCACACCACTCCTTGATGTTTTTCTCATTCCTAGTAGTGAATGAAATGTAACACTCACCCATACAATGCGCACCACCCCGTGATTTTTTCTCACTCCTACTAGTGAATGTAATGTAACACACACCCAAACAATGCGCACCACCCCGTGATGCTTTTCTCACTCCTACTAGTGAATGTAATGTAACACACACCCATACAATGCGCACCCCCCTGATGTTTTTCTAACTCCTACTAGTGAATGTAATGTAACACACACCAATACAATGCCCACCACCCCGTGATGTTTTTCTCACTCCTACTAGTGAATGTAATGTAACACACACCCATACAATGCGCACCACCCCGTGATGTTTTTCAGAAACCTATCCTACATTGCCACTGCATGTTCCCTGACCTCCCCATGCTGACCACCCCGCGGTGCTTTTCTCCATCCTACATTGCCACTCACTGCCTATCCTAATTCAGACCCTCCGATTCCCACCACCCCGTGATGTTTTTCTCACTCCTACTAGTGAATCTAATGTAACACACACCCATACAATGCGAACCACCGCGTGATGTTTTTCTCACTCCTACTAGTGAATGTAATGTAACACACACCCATACAATGCGCACCACCCCGTGATGTTTTTCTCACTCCTACTAGTGAATCTAATGTAACACACACCCATACAATACGCACCACCCCGTGATGTTTTTCTCACTCCTACTAGTGAATGTAATGTAACACACATCCATACAATGCGTACCACCCCGTGATGTTTTTCTCACTCCTACTAGTGAATGTAATGTAACACACACCCATACAATGTGCACCACCCTGTGATATTTTTCTCACTCCTACTAGTGAATCTAATGTAACACACACCCATACAATGCGCACCACCCCGTGATGTTTTTCTCACTCCTACTAGTGAATGTAATGTAACACACACCCATACAATGCGCACCACCCCGTGATGTTTTTCTCACTCCTACTAGTGAATGTAATGTAACACACACCCATACAATGCGCACCACCCCGTGATGTTTTTCTCACTGCTACTAGTGAATGTAATGTAACACACACCCATACACTGCGCACCACCCCGTGATGTTTTTCTCACTCCTACTAGTGAATGTAATGTAACACACACCCATACAATGCGCACCACCCCGTGATGTTTTTCTCACTCCTACTAGTGAATGTAATGTAACACACACCCATACAGTGCGCACCACCCCGTGATGTTTTTCTCACTCCTACTAGTGAATGTAATGTAACACACACCCATACAATGCGCACCACCCCGTGATGTTTTTCTCACTCCTACTAGTGATTCTAATGTAACACACACCCATACAATGCGCACCACCCCGCGATGTTTTTCAGAAACCTATCCTACATTGCCACTGCATGTTCCCTGACCTCACCATGCTGACCACCCCACGGTGCTTTTCTCCAACGTACATTGCCACTCACTGCCTATCCTAATACAGACCCTCCGATTCACACCACTCCTTGATGTTTTTCTCATTCCTAGTAGTGAATGAAATGTAACACACACCCATACAATGCGCACCACCCCGTGATTTTTTCTCACTCCTACTAGTGAATGTAATGTAACACACACCCAAACAATGCGCACCACCCCGTGATGCTTTTCTCACTCCTACTAGTGAATGTAATGTAACACACACCCATACAATGCGCACCCCCCTGATGTTTTTCTAACTCCTACTAGTGAATGTAATGTAACACACACCAATACAATGCCCACCACCCCGTGATGTTTTTCTCACTCCTACTAGTGAATGTAATGTAACACACACCCATACAATGCGCACCACCCCGTGATGTTTTTCAGAAACCTATCCTACATTGCCACTGCATGTTCCCTGACCTCCCCATGCTGACCACCCCGCGGTGCTTTTCTCCATCCTACATTGCCACTCACTGCCTATCCTAATTCAGACCCTCCGATTCCCACCACCCCGTGATGTTTTTCTCACTCCTACTAGTGAATCTAATGTAACACACACCCATACAATGCGAACCACCGCGTGATGTTTTTCTCACTCCTACTAGTGAATGTAATGTAACACACACCCATACAATGCGCACCACCCCGTGATGTTTTTCTCACTCCTACTAGTGAATCTAATGTAACACACACCCATACAATACGCACCACCCCGTGATGTTTTTCTCACTCCTACTAGTGAATGTAATGTAACACACATCCATACAATGCGTACCACCCCGTGATGTTTTTCTCACTCCTACTAGTGAATGTAATGTAACACACACCCATACAATGTGCACCACCCTGTGATATTTTTCTCACTCCTACTAGTGAATCTAATGTAACACACACCCATACAATGCGCACCACCCCGTGATGTTTTTCTCACTCCTACTAGTGAATGTAATGTAACACACACCCATACAATGCGCACCACCCCGTGATGTTTTTCTCACTCCTACTAGTGAATGTAATGTAACACACACCCATACAATGCGCACCACCCCGTGATGTTTTTCTCACTGCTACTAGTGAATGTAATGTAACACACACCCATACACTGCGCACCACCCCGTGATGTTTTTCTCACTCCTACTAGTGAATGTAATGTAACACACACCCATACAATGCGCACCACCCCGTGATGTTTTTCTCACTCCTACTAGTGAATGTAATGTAACACACACCCATACAGTGCGCACCACCCCGTGATGTTTTTCTCACTCCTACTAGTGAATCTAATGTAACACACACCCATACAATGCGCAACACCCCGTGATGTTTTCTCACTGCTACTAGTGAATGTAATGTAAGACACACCCATACAATGCGCACCACCCCGTGATCTTTTTCAGAAACCTATCCTACATTGCCACTGCATGTTACCTGACCTCCCCATGCTGACCACCGCGCGGTGCTTTTCTCCATCCTACATTGCCACTCACTGCCTATCCTAATTCCGACCCTCCGATTCACACCACCCCGTGATGTTTTTCTCACTCCTACTAGTGAATCTAATGTAACACACACCCATACAATGCGCACCACCGCGTGATGTTTTTCTCACACCTACTAGTGAATGTAATGTAACACACACCCATACACTGCGCACCACCCCGTGATGTTTTTCTCACTCCTATTAGTGAATCTAATGTAACACACACCCATATAATGCGCACCACCCCGTGATGTTTTTCTCACTCCTACTAGTGAATGTAATGTAACACACATCCATACAATGCGCACCACCCCGTGATGTTTTTCTCACTCCTACTAGTGAATGTAATGTAACACACACTCATACAATGCGCACCACCCCGTGATGTTTTTCTCACTCCTACTAGTGAATGTAATGTAACACACACCGGTACAATGCGCACCACCCCGTGATTTTTTCTCACTCCTACTAGTGAATGTAATGTAACACACACCCATACAATGCGCACCACCCCGTGATGTTTTTCTCACTCCTACTAGTGAATCTAATGTAACACACACCCATACAATGCGCACCACCCCGCGATGTTGTTCAGAAACTTATGCTACTTTGCCACTGCATGTTCCCTGACCTCACCATGCTGACCACCCCACGGTGCTTTTCTCCAACCTACATTGCCACTCACTGCCTATCCTAATTCAGACCCTCCGATTCACACCACCCCTTGATGTTTTTCTCATTCCTAGTAGTGAATGTAATGTAACACACACCCATACAATGCGCACCACCCCGTGATGTTTTTCTCACTCCTACAAGTGAATGTAATGTAACACACACCCATACAATGCGCACGACCCCGTGATGTTTTTCTCACTCCTACTAGTGAATGTAATGTAACACACACCCATACAATGCGCACCACCCCGTGATGTTTTTCTCACTCCTACTAGTGAATGTAATGTAACACACATCCATACAATGCGCACCACCCCGTGCTGTTTTTCTCACTCCTACTAGTGAATGTAATGTAACACACACCCATACAATGCGCACCACCCCGTGATGTTTCTCACTCCTACTAGTGAATCTAATGTAACACACACCCATACAATGCGCACCACCCCGCGATGTTGTTCAGAAACTTATCCTAATTTGCCACTGCATGTTCCCTGACCTCACCATGCTGACCACCCCACGGTGCTTTTCTCCAACCTACATTGCCACTCACTGCCTATCCTAATTCAGACCCTCCGATTCACACCACCCCTTGATGTTTTTCTCACTCCTACTAGTGAATGTAATGTAACACACACCCATACAATGCGCACCACCTCGTGATGTTTTTCTCACTCCTACTAGTGAATGTAATGTAACACACACCCATACAATGCGCACCACCCCGTGATGTTTTTCTCACTCCTACTAGTGAATGTAATGTAACACACACCCGTACAATGCGCACCACCCCGTGATTTTTTCTCACTCCTAGTAGTGAATGTAATGTAACACACACCCATACAAGGCGCACCACCCAGTGATGTTTTTCTCACTCCTACTAGTGAATGTAATGTAACACACACCCATACAATGCGCACCCCCCCTGATGTTTTTCTCACTCCTACTAGTGAATGTAATGTAACACACACCCATACAATGCCCAATACCCCGTGATGTTTTTCTCACTCCTACTAGTGAATGTAATGTAACACACACCCATACAATGCGCACCATCCCGCGATGTTTTTCAGAAACCTATCCTGCATTGCCACTGCATGTTCCCTGACCTCCCCATGCTGACCACCCCGCGGTGCTTTTCTCCATCCTACATTGCCACTCACTGCCTATGCTAATTCAGACACTCCGATTCACACCACCCCGTGATGTTTTTCTCACTCCTACTAGTGAATGTAATGTCACACACACCCATACAATGCGCACCACCCCGTGATGTTTTTCTCACTCCTACTAGTGAATGTAATGTAACACACACCCATACAATGCGCACCACCCCGTGATGTTTTTCTCACTCCTACTAGTGAATGTAATGTAACACACACCCATACAATGCGCCCCACCCCGTGATGTTTTTCTCACTCCTACTAGTGAATGTAATGTAACACACACCCATACAATGCGCACCACCCCGTGATGTTTTTCTCACTGCTACTAGTGAATGTAATGTAACACACACCCATACAATGGGCACCACCCCGTGATGTTTTTCTCACTCCTACTAGTGAATGTAATGTAACACACACCCATACGATGCGCACCACCCCGTGATGTTTTTCTCACTCCTACTAGTGAATGTAATGTAACACACACCCATACAGTGCGCTCCACCCCGTGATGTTTTTCTCACTCCTATTAGTGAATCTAATGTAACACACACCCATACAATGCATACCACCCTGTGATGTTTTTCTCACTCCTACTAGTGAATGTAATGTAACACACATCCATACAATGCGCACCACCCCGTGATATTTTTCTCACTCCTACTAGTGAATGTAATGTAACACACACCCATACAATGCGCACCACCCCGTGATGTTTTTCTCACTCCTACTAGTGATTCTAATGTAACACACACCCATACAATGCGCACCACCCCGCGATGTTTTTCAGAAACCTATCCTACATTGCCACTGCATGTTCCCTGACCTCACCATGCTGACCACCCCACGGTGCTTTTCTCGAACGTACATTGCCACTCACTGCCTATCCTAATACAGACCCTCCGATTCACACCACACCTTGATGTTTTTCTCATTCCTAGTAGTGAATGAAATGTAACACACACCCATACAATGCGCACCACCCCGTGATTTTTTCTCACTCCTACTAGTGAATGTAATGTAACACACACCCATACAATGCGCACCTCCCCGTGATGCTTTTCTCACTCCTACTAGTGAATGTAATGTAACACACACCCATACAATGCGCACCCCCCTGATGTTTTTCTAACTCCTACTAGTGAATGTAATGTAACACACACCAATACAATGCCCACCACCCCGTGATGTTTTTCTCACTCCTACTAGTGAATGTAATGTAACACACACCCATACAATGCGTACCACCCCGTGATGTTTTTCTCACTCCTATTAGTGAATCTAATGTAACACACACCCATACAATGCGCACCACCCCGTGATGTTTTTCTCACTCCTACTAGTGAATGTAATGTAACACACACCCATACAATGCGCATCACACCGTGATGTTTTTCTCACTCCTACTAGTGAATGTAATGTAACACACACCCATACAATGCGCACCACCCCGTGATGTTTTTCTCACTCCTACTAGTGAATGTAATGTAACACACACCCATACAATGCGCACCACCCCGTGATGTTTTTCTCACTCCTACTAGTGAATGTAATGTAACACACACCCATACAATGCGCACCACCCCGTGATGTTTTTCTCACTGCTACTAGTGAAAGTAATGTAACACACACCCATACAATGCGCACCACCCCGTGATGTTTTTCTCACTCCTACTAGTGAATGTAATGTAACACACACCCATACAATGCGCACCACCCCGTGATGTTTTTCTCACTGCTACTAGTGAATGTAATGTAACACACACCCATACACTGCGCACCACCCCGTGATGTTTTTCTCACTCCTACTAGTGAATGTAAGGTAACACACACCCATACAATGCGCACCACCCCGTGATGTTTTTCTCACTCCTACTAGTGAATGTAATGTAACACACACCCATACAGTGCACACCACCCCGTGATGTTTTTCTCACTCCTACTAGTGAATCTAATGTAACACACACCCATACAATGCGCAACACCCCGTGATGTTTTCTCACTCCTACTAGTGAATGTAATGTAAGACACACCCATACAATGCGCACCACCCCGTGATCTTTTTCAGAAACCTATCCTACATTGCCACTGCATGTTACCTGACCTCCCCATGCTGACCACCGCGCGGTGCTTTTCTCCATCCTACATTGCCACTCACTGCCTATCCTAATTCCGACCCTCCGATTCACACCACCCCGTGATGTTTTTCTCACTCCTACTAGTGAATCAAATGTAACACACACCCATACAATGCGCACCACCGCGTGATGTTTTTTTCACACCTACTAATGAATGTAATGTAACACACACCCATACACTGCGCACCACCCCGTGATGTTTTTTTCACTCCTATTAGTGATTCTAATGTAACACACACCCATACAATGCGCAACACCCCGTGATGTTTTTCTCACTCCTACTAGTGAATGTAATGTAACACACATCCATACAATGCGCACCACCCCGTGCTGTTTTTCTCACTCCTACTAGTGAATGTAATGTAACACACACCCATACAATGCGCACCACCCCGTGATGTTTTTCTCACTCCTACTAGTGAATCTAATGTAACACACACCCATACAATGCGCACCACCCCGCGATGTTGTTCAGAAACTTATCCTACTTTGCCACTGCATGTTCCCTGACCTCACCATGCTGACCACCCCACGGTGCTTTTCTCCAACCTACATTGCCACTCACTGCCTATCCTAATTCAGACCCTCCGATTCACACCACCCCTTGATGTTTTTCTCATTCCTAGTAGTGAATGTAATGTAACACACACCCATACAATGCGCACCACCCCGTGATGTTTTTCTCACTCCTACTAGTGAATGTAATGTACCACACACCCATACAATGCGCACGACCCCGCGATGTTTTTCTCACTCCTACTAGTGAATGTAATGTAACACACACCCATACAATGCGCACCACCCCGTGATGTTTTTCTCACTCCTACTAGTGAATGTAATGTAACACACACCCATACAATGCGCACCACCCCGTGGTGTTTTTCTCACTCCTACTAGTGAATGTAATGTAACACACACCCATACAATGCGCACCACCCCGTGATTTTTTCTCACTCCTACTAGTGAATGTAATGTAACACACACCCATACAATGCGCACCACCCAGTGATGTTTTTCTCACTCCTACTAGTGAATGTAATGTAACACACACCCATACAATGCGCACCCCCCCTGATGTTTTTCTCACTCCTACTAGTGAATGTAATGTAACACACACCCATACAATGCGCACCACCCCGCGATGTTTTTCAGAAACCTATCCTACATTGCCACTGCATGTTCCCTGATCTCCCCACGCTGACCACCCCGCGGTGCTTTTCTCCAACCTACATTGCCACTCACTGCCTATCCTAATTCAGACTCTCTGATTCACACCACCCCGTGCTTTTTTTCTCACTCCTACTAGTGAATGTAATGTAACACACACCCATACAATGCTCACCACCCCGTGATGTTTTTCTCACTCCTACTAGTGAATGTAATGTAACACACACCCATACAATGCGCACCACCCCGTGATGTTTTTCTCACTCCTACTAGTGAATGTAATGTAACACACACCCATACAATGCGCACCACCCCTGATGTTTTTCTCACTCCTACTAGTGAATGTAATGTAACACACACTCATACAATGCGCACCACCCCGTGATGTTTTTCTCACTCCTACTAGTGAATGTAATGTAACACACACCGGTACAATGCGCACCACCCCGTGATTTTTTCTCACTCCTACTAGTGAATGTAATGTAACACACACCCATACAAGGCGCACCACCCAGTGATGTTTTTCTCACTCCTACTAGTGAATGTAATGTAACACACACCCATACAATGCGCACCCCCCCTGATGTTTTTCTCACTCCTACTAGTGAATGTAATGTAACACACACACATACAATGCCCACCACCCCGTGATGTTTTTCTCACTCCTACTAGTGAATGTAATGTAACACACACCATACAATGCGCACCATCCCGCGATGTTTTTCAGAAACCTATCCTACATTGCCACTGCATGTTCCCTGACCTCCCCATGCTGACCACCCCGCGGTGCTTTTCTCCATCCTACATTGCCACTCACTGCCTATGCTAATTCAGACACTCCGATTCACACCACCCCGTGATGTTTTTCTCACTCCTACTAGTGAATGTAATGTAACACACACCCATACAATGCGCACCACCCCGTGATGTTTTTCTCACTCCTACTAGTGAATGTAATGTAACACACACCCATACAATGCGCACCACCCCGTGATGTTTTTCTCACTCCTACTAGTGAATGTAATGTAACACACACCCATACAATGCGCCCCACCCCGTGATGTTTTTCTCACTCCTACTAGTGAATGTAATGTAACACACACCCATACAATGCGCACCACCCCGTGATGTTTTTCTCACTGCTACTAGTGAATGTAATGTAACACACACCCATACAATGGGCACCACCCCGTGATGTTTTTCTCACTCCTACTAGTGAATGTAATGTAACACACACCCATACGATGCGCACCACACCGTGATGTTTTTCTCACTCCTTCTAGTGAATGTAATGTAACACACACCCATACACTGCGCACCACCCCGTGATGTTTTTCTCACTCCTATTAGTGAATCTAATGTAACACACACCCATACAATGCGCACCACCCTGTGATGTTTTTCTCACTCCTACTAGTGAATGTAATGTAACACACATCCATACAATGCGCACCACCCCGTGATATTTTTCTCACTCCTACTAGTGAATGTAATGTAACACACACCCATACAATGCGCACCACCCTGTGATGTTTTTCTCACTCCTACTAGTGAATCTAATGTAACACACACCCATACAATGCGCACCACCCCGCGATGTTTTTCAGAAACCTATCCTACATTGCCACTGCATGTTCCCTGACCTCACCATGCTGACCACCCCACGGTGCTTTTCTCCAACGTACATTGCCACTCACTGCCTATCCTAATACAGACCCTCCGATTCACACCACCCCTTGATGTTTTTCTCATTCCTAGTAGTGAATGAAATGTAACACACACCCATACAATGCGCACCACCCCGTGATGTTTTTCTCACTCCTACTAGTGAATGTAATATAACACACACCCATACAATGCGCACCACCCCGTGGTGTTTTTCTCACTCCTACTAGTGAATATAATGTAACACACACCCATACAATGCGCACCACCCCGTGATTTTTTCTCACTCCTACTAGTGAATGTAATGTAACACACACCCATACAATGCGCACCACGCCGTGATGTTTTTCTCACTCCTACTAGTGAATGTAATGTAACACACACCCATACAATGCGCACCCCCCCTGATGTTTTTCTAACTCCTACTAGTGAATGTAATGTAACACACACCCATACAATGCCCACCACCCCGTGATGTTTTTCTCACTCCTACTAGTGAATGTAATGTAACACACACCCATACAATGCGTACCACCCCGTGATGTTTTTCTCACTTCTATTAGTGAATCTAATGTAACACACACCCATACAATGCGCACCACCCCGTGATGTTTTTCTCACTCCTACTAGTGAATGTAATGTAACACACACCCATACAATGCGCAGCACCCCGTCATGTTTTTCTCACTTCTACTAGTGAATGTAATGTAACACACACCCATACAATGCGCACCACCCCGTGATGTTTTTCTCACTCCTACTAGTGAATGTAATATAACACACACCCATACAATGCGCACCACCCCGTGATGTTTTTCAGAAACCTATCCTACATTGCCACTGCATGTTCCCTGACCTCCCCATGCTGACCACCCCGCGGTGCTTTTCTCCATCCTACATTGCCACTCACTGCCTATCCAAATTCAGACCCTCCGATTCACACCACCCCGTGATGTTTTTCGCACTCCTACTAGTGAATCTAATGTAACACACACCCATACAATGCGCACCACCGCGTGATGTTTTTCTCACTCCTACTAGTGAATGTAATGTAACACACACCCATACAATGCGCACCACCCCGTGATGTTTTTCTCACTCCTATTAGTGAATGTAATGTAACACAAACCCATACAATGCGCACCACCCCGTGATGTTTTTCTCACTCCTACTAGTGAATGTAATGTAACACACACCCATACAATGCGCACCCCACCTGATGTTTTTCTCACTCCTACTAGTGAATGTAATGTAACACACACCCATACAATGCGCACCACCTCGTGATGTTTTTCTCACTCCTACTAGTGAATGTAATGTAACACACACCCATACAATGCGCACCACCCCGCGATGTTTTTCAGAAACCTATCCTACATTGCCACTGCATGTTCCCTGACCTCCCCATGCTGACCACCCCGCGGTGCTTTTCTCCATCCTACATTGCCACTCACTGCCTATCCTATTGCAGACCCTCCGATTCACACCACCCCGTGATATTTTAATCACTCCTAGTAGTGAATGTAATGTAACACACACCCATACAATGCGCACCACCCCGTGATGTTTCTCTCACTTCTAGTAGTGAATGTAATGTAACACACACCCATACAATGCGCACCACCCCGTGATGTTTTTCTCACTCCTACTAGTGAATCTAATGTAACACACACCCATACAATGCGCACCACCCCGTGATGTTTTTCTCACTCCTACTAGTGAATGTAATGTAACACACACCCATACAATGCGCACCACCCCGTGATGTTTTTCTCACTCCTACTAGTGAATGTAATGTAACACACACCCGTACAATGCGCACCACCCCGTGATTTTTTCTCACTCCTACTAGTGAATGTAATGTAACACACACCCATACAAGGCGCACCACCCAGTGATGTTTTTCTCACTCCTACTAGTGAATGTAATGTAACACACACCCATACAATGCGCACCACCCCGTGATGTTTTTCTCACTCCTACTAGTGAATGTAATGTAACACACACCCATACAATGCGCACCACCCCGTGATGTTTTTCAGAAACCTATCCTACATTGCCACTGCATGTTCCCTGACCTCCCCATGCTGACCACCCCGCGGTGCTTTTCTCCATCCTACATTGCCACTCACTGCCTATCCAAATTCAGACCCTCCGATTCACACCACCCCGTGATGTTTTTCGCACTCCTACTAGTGAATCTAATGTAACACACACCCATACAATGCGCACCACCGCGTGATGTTTTTCTCACTCCTACTAGTGAATGTAATGTAACACACACCCATACAATGCGCACCACCCCGTGATGTTTTTCTCACTCCTATTAGTGAATGTAATGTAACACAAACCCATACAATGCGCACCACCCCGTGATGTTTTTCTCACTCCTACTAGTGAATGTAATGTAACACACACCCATACAATGCGCACCCCACCTGATGTTTTTCTCACTCCTACTAGTGAATGTAATGTAACACACACCCATACAATGCGCACCACCTCGTGATGTTTTTCTCACTCCTACTAGTGAATGTAATGTAACACACACCCATACAATGCGCACCACCCCGCGATGTTTTTCAGAAACCTATCCTACATTGCCACTGCATGTTCCCTGACCTCCCCATGCTGACCACCCCGCGGTGCTTTTCTCCATCCTACATTGCCACTCACTGCCTATCCTATTGCAGACCCTCCGATTCACACCACCCCGTGATATTTTAATCACTCCTAGTAGTGAATGTAATGTAACACACACCCATACAATGCGCACCACCCCGTGATGTTTCTCTCACTTCTAGTAGTGAATGTAATGTAACACACACCCATACAATGCGCACCACCCCGTGATGTTTTTCTCACTCCTACTAGTGAATCTAATGTAACACACACCCATACAATGCGCACCACCCCGTGATGTTTTTCTCACTCCTACTAGTGAATGTAATGTAACACACACCCATACAATGCGCACCACCCCGTGATGTTTTTCTCACTCCTACTAGTGAATGTAATGTAACACACACCCGTACAATGCGCACCACCCCGTGATTTTTTCTCACTCCTACTAGTGAATGTAATGTAACACACACCCATACAAGGCGCACCACCCAGTGATGTTTTTCTCACTCCTACTAGTGAATGTAATGTAACACACACCCATACAATGCGCACCACCCCGTGATGTTTTTCTCACTCCTACTAGTGAATCTAATGTAACACACACACTTAAAATGCCCACCACCCCGTGATGTTTTTCTCACTCCTACTAGTGAATGTAATGTAACACACACCCATACAATGCGCACCATCCCGCGATGTTTTTCAGAAACCTATCCTACATTGCCACTGCATGTTCCCTGACCTCCCCATGCTGACCACCCCGCGGTGCTTTTCTCCATCCTACATTGCCACTCACTGCCTATGCTAATTCAGACACTCCGATTCACACGACCCCGTGATGTTTTTCTCACTCCTACTAGTGAATGTAATGTAACACACACCCATACAATGCGCACCACCCCGTGATGTTTTTCTCACTCCTACTAGTGAATGTAATGTAACACACACCCATACAATGCGCACCACCCCGTGATGTTTTTCTCACTCCTACTAGTGAATGTAATGTAACAAACACCCATACAATGCGCACCACCCCGTGATGTTTTTCTCACTCCTTCTAGTGAATGTAATGTAACACACACCCATACAATGCGCACCACCCCGTGATGTTTTTCTCACTGCTACTAGTGAATGTAATGTAACACACACCCATACAATGGGCACTACCCCGTGATGTTTTTCTCACTCCTACTTGTGAATGTAATGTAACACACACCCATACGATGCGTACCACCACGTGATGTTTTTCTCACTCCTACTAGTGAATGTAATGTAACACACACCCATACACTGCGCACCACCCCGTGATGTTTTTCTCACTCCTATTAGTGAATCTAATGTAACACACACCCATACAATGCGCACCACCCTGTGATGTTTTTCTCACTCCTACTAGTGAATGTAATGTAACACACATCCATACAATGCGCACCACCCCGTGATATTTTTCTCACTCCTACTAGTGAATGTAATGTAACACACACTCATACAATGCGCAACACCCCGTGATGTTTTTCTCACTCCTACTAGTGAATCTAATGTAACACACACCCATACAATGCGCACCACCCCTCGATGTTTTTCAGAAACCTATCCTACATTGCCACTGCATGTTCCCTGACCTCACCATGCTGACCACCCCACGGTGCTTTTCTCCAACGTACATTGCCACTCACTGCCTATCCTAATACAGACCCTCCGATTCACACCACCCCTTGATGTTTTTCTCATTCCTAGTAGTGAATGAAATGTAACACACACCCATACAATGCGCACCACCCCGTGATGTTTTTCTCACTCCTACTAGTGAATGTAATATAACACACACCCATACAATGCGCACAACCCCGTGGTGTTTTTCTCACTCCTACTAGTGAATATAATGTAACACACACCCATACAATGCGCACCACCCCGTGATGTTTTTCTCACTCCTACTAGTGAATGTAATGTAACACACACCCATACAATGCGCACCCCCCCTGATGTTTTTCTAACTCCTACTAGTGAATGTAATGTAACACACACCCATACAATGCCCACCACCCCGTGATGTTTTTCTCACTCCTACTAGTGAATGTAATGTAACACACACCCATACAATGCGTACCACCCCGTGATGTTTTTCTCACTCCTATTAGTGAATCTAATGTAACACACACCCATACAATGCGCACCACCCCGTGATGTTTTTCTCACTCCTACTAGTGAATGTAATGTAACACACACCCATACAATGCGCACCACCCCGTCATGTTTTTCTCACTCCTACTAGTGAATGTAATGTAACACACACCCATACAATGCGCACCACCCCGTGATGTTTTTCTCACTCCTACTAGTGAATGTAATGTAACACACACCCATAAAATGCGCACCACCCCGTGATGTTTTTCAGAAACCTATCCTACATTGCCACTGCATGTTCCCTGACCTCCCCATGCTGACCACCCCGCGGTGCTTTTCTCCATCTTACATTGCCACTCACTGCATATCCAAATTCAGACCCTCCGATTCACACCACCCCGTGATGTTTTTCGCACTCCTACTAGTGAATCTAATGTAACACACACCCATACAATGCGCACCACCGCGTGATGTTTTTCTCACTCCTACTAGTGAATGTAATGTAACACACACCCATACAATGCGTACCACCCCGTGATGTTTTTCTCACTCCTATTAGTGAATGTAATGTAACACAAACCCATACAATGCGCACCACCCCGTGATGTTTTTCTCACTCCTACTAGTGAATGTAATGTAACACACACCCATACAATGCGCACCCCACCTGATGTTTTTCTCACTCCTACTAGTGAATGTAATGTAACACACACCCATACAATGCGCACCACCCCGTGATGTTTTTCTCACTCCTACTAGTGAATGTAATGTAACACACACCCATACAATGCGCACCACCCCGCGATGTTTTTCAGAAACCTATCCTACATTGCCACTGCATGTTCCCTGACCTCCCCATGCTGACCACCCCGCGGTGCTTTTCTCCATCCTACATTGCCACTCACTGCCTATCCTATTGCAGACCCTCCGATTCACACCACCCCGTGATGTTTTAATCACTCCTAGTAGTGAATGTAATGTAACACACACCCATACAATGCGCACCACCCCGTGATGTTTTTCTCACTCCTACTAGTGAATGTAATGTAACACACACCCATACAATGCGCACCACCCCGTGATACTTTTCTCACTCCTACTAGTGAATCTAATGTAACACACACCCATACAATGCGCACCACCCCGTGATGTTTTTCTCACTGCTACTAGTGAATGTAATGTAACACACACCCATACAATGCGCACCACCCCGTGATGTTTTTCTCACTCCTGCTAGTGAATGTAATGTAACACACACCCATACAATGCGCACCACCCCGTGATGTGTTTCTCACTCCTGCTAGTGAATGTAATGTAACACACACCCATACAATGAGCACCACCCCGTGATGTTTTTCTCACTCCTACTAGTGAATGTAATGTAACACACACCCATACAATGCGCACCACCCCGTGATGTTTTTCTCACTCCTACTAGTGAATCTAATGTAACACACACCCATACAATGCGCACCACCCCGTGATGTTTTTCTCACTCCTACTAGTGAATGTAATGTAACACACACTCATACAATGCGCACCACCCCGCGATGTTTTTCTCACTCCTACTAGTGAATGTAATGTAACACACACACCATACAATGCGCACCATCCCGCGATGTTTTTCAGAAACCTATCCTACATTGCCACTCCATGTTCCCTGACCTCCCCATGCTGACCACCCCGCGGTGCTTTTCTCCATCCTACATTGCCACTCACTGCCTATGCTAATTCAGACACTCCGATTCACACCACCCCGTGATGTTTTTCTCACTCCTACTAGTGAATGTAATGTAACACACACCCATACAATGCGCACCACCCCGTGATGTTTTTCTCACTCCTACTAGTGAATGTAATGTAACACACACCCATACAATGCGCCCCACCCCGTGATGTTTTTCTCACTCCTACTAGTGAATGTAATGTAACACACACCCATACAATGCGCCCCACCCCGTGATGTTTTTCTCACTCCTACTAGTGAATGTAATGTAACACACACCCATACAATGCGCACCACCCCGTGATGTTTTTCTCACTGCTACTAGTGAATGTAATGTAACACACACCCATACAATGGGCACCACCCCGTGATGTTTTTCTCACTCCTACTAGTGAATGTAATGTAACACACACCCATACGATGCGCACCACACCGTGATGTTTTTCTCACTCCTTCTAGTGAATGTAATGTAACACACACCCATACACTGCGCACCACCCCGTGATGTTTTTCTCACTCCTATTAGTGAATCTAATGTAACACACACCCATACAATGCGCACCACCCTGTGATGTTTTTCTCACTCCTACTAGTGAATGTAATGTAACACACATCCATACAATGCGCACCACCCCGTGATATTTTTCTCACTCCTACTAGTGAATGTAATGTAACACACACCCATACAATGCGCACCACCCTGTGATGTTTTTCTCACTCCTACTAGTGAATCTAATGTAACACACACCCATACAATGCGCACCACCCCGCGATGTTTTTCAGAAACCTATCCTACATTGCCACTGCATGTTCCCTGACCTCACCATGCTGACCACCCCACGGTGCTTTTCTCCAACGTACATTGCCACTCACTGCCTATCCTAATACAGACCCTCCGATTCACACCACCCCTTGATGTTTTTCTCATTCCTAGTAGTGAATGAAATGTAACACACACCCATACAATGCGCACCACCCCGTGATGTTTTTCTCACTCCTACTAGTGAATGTAATATAACACACACCCATACAATGCGCACCACCCCGTGGTGTTTTTCTCACTCCTACTAGTGAATATAATGTAACACACACCCATACAATGCGCACAACCCCGTGATTTTTTCTCACTCCTACTAGTGAATGTAATGTAACACACACCCATACAATGCGCACCACGCCGTGATGTTTTTCTCACTCCTACTAGTGAATGTAATGTAACACACACCCATACA
The DNA here is from genome assembly GCF_034190915.1 of Cavia porcellus. Classification (NCBI taxonomy): domain Eukaryota; kingdom Metazoa; phylum Chordata; class Mammalia; order Rodentia; family Caviidae; genus Cavia; species Cavia porcellus. The sequence goes on from NW_026947568.1 coordinate 1,635,054, forward strand.
ATGCGCACCCCCCCTGATGTTTTTCTAACTCCTACTAGTGAATGTAATGTAACACACACCCATACAATGCCCACCACCCCGTGATGTTTTTCTCACTCCTACTAGTGAATGTAATGTAACACACACCCATACAATGCGTACCACCCCGTGATGTTTTTCTCACTCCTATTAGTGAATCTAATGTAACACACACCCATACAATGCGCACCACCCCGTGATGTTTTTCTCACTCCTACTAGTGAATGTAATGTAACACACACCCATACAATGCGCACCACCCCGTCATGTTTTTCTCACTCCTACTAGTGAATGTAATGTAACACACACCCATACAATGCGCACCACCCCGTGATGTTTTTCTCACTCCTACTAGTGAATGTAATGTAACACACACCCATAAAATGCGCACCACCCCGTGATGTTTTTCAGAAACCTATCCTACATTGCCACTGCATGTTCCCTGACCTCCCCATGCTGACCACCCCGCGGTGCTTTTCTCCATCTTACATTGCCACTCACTGCATATCCAAATTCAGACCCTCCGATTCACACCACCCCGTGATGTTTTTCGCACTCCTACTAGTGAATCTAATGTAACACACACCCATACAATGCGCACCACCGCGTGATGTTTTTCTCACTCCTACTAGTGAATGTAATGTAACACACACCCATACAATGCGTACCACCCCGTGATGTTTTTCTCACTCCTATTAGTGAATGTAATGTAACACAAACCCATACAATGCGCACCACCCCGTGATGTTTTTCTCACTCCTACTAGTGAATGTAATGTAACACACACCCATACAATGTGCACCCCACCTGATGTTTTTCTCACTCCTACTAGTGAATGTAATGTAACACACACCCATACAATGCGCACCACCCCGTGATGTTTTTCTCACTCCTACTAGTGAATGTAATGTAACACACACCCATACAATGCGCACCACCCCGCGATGTTTTTCAGAAACCTATCCTACATTGCCACTGCATGTTCCCTGACCTCCCCATGCTGACCACCCCGCGGTGCTTTTCTCCATCCTACATTGCCACTCACTGCCTATCCTATTGCAGACCCTCCGATTCACACCACCCCGTGATGTTTTAATCACTCCTAGTAGTGAATGTAATGTAACACACACCCATACAATGCGCACCACCCCGTGATGTTTTTCTCACTCCTACTAGTGAATGTAATGTAACACACACCCATACAATGCGCACCACCCCGTGATACTTTTCTCACTCCTACTAGTGAATCTAATGTAACACACACCCATACAATGCGCACCACCCCGTGATGTTTTTCTCACTCCTACTAGTGAATGTAATGTAACACACACCCATACAATGCGCACCACCCCGTGATGTTTTTCTCACTCCTGCTAGTGAATGTAATGTAACACACACCCATACAATGCGCACCACCCCGTGATGTGTTTCTCACTCCTGCTAGTGAATGTAATGTAACACACACCCATACAATGAGCACCACCCCGTGATGTTTTTCTCACTCCTACTAGTGAATGTAATGTAACACACACCCATACAATGCGCACCACCCCGTGATGTTTTTCTCACTCCTACTAGTGAATCTAATGTAACACACACCCATACAATGCGCACCACCCCGTGATGTTTTTCTCACTCCTACTAGTGAATGTAATGTAACACACACTCATACAATGCGCACCACCCCGCGATGTTTTTCTCACTCCTACTAGTGAATGTAATGTAACACACACACCATACAATGCGCACCATCCCGCGATGTTTTTCAGAAACCTATCCTACATTGCCACTCCATGTTCCCTGACCTCCCCATGCTGACCACCCCGCGGTGCTTTTCTCCATCCTACATTGCCACTCACTGCCTATGCTAATTCAGACACTCCGATTCACACCACCCCGTGATGTTTTTCTCACTCCTACTAGTGAATGTAATGTAACACACACCCATACAATGCGCACCACCCCGTGATGTTTTTCTCACTCCTACTAGTGAATGTAATGTAACACACACCCATACAATGCGCCCCACCCCGTGATGTTTTTCTCACTCCTACTAGTGAATGTAATGTAACACACACCCATACAATGCGCCCCACCCCGTGATGTTTTTCTCACTCCTACTAGTGAATGTAATGTAACACACACCCATACAATGCGCACCACCCCGTGATGTTTTTCTCACTGCTACTAGTGAATGTAATGTAACACACACCCATACAATGGGCACCACCCCGTGATGTTTTTCTCACTCCTACTAGTGAATGTAATGTAACACACACCCATACGATGCGCACCACACCGTGATGTTTTTCTCACTCCTTCTAGTGAATGTAATGTAACACACACCCATACACTGCGCACCACCCCGTGATGTTTTTCTCACTCCTATTAGTGAATCTAATGTAACACACACCCATACAATGCGCACCACCCTGTGATGTTTTTCTCACTCCTACTAGTGAATGTAATGTAACACACATCCATACAATGCGCACCACCCCGTGATATTTTTCTCACTCCTACTAGTGAATGTAATGTAACACACACCCATACAATGCGCACCACCCTGTGATGTTTTTCTCACTCCTACTAGTGAATCTAATGTAACACACACCCATACAATGCGCACCACCCCGCGATGTTTTTCAGAAACCTATCCTACATTGCCACTGCATGTTCCCTGACCTCACCATGCTGACCACCCCACGGTGCTTTTCTCCAACGTACATTGCCACTCACTGCCTATCCTAATACAGACCCTCCGATTCACACCACCCCTTGATGTTTTTCTCATTCCTAGTAGTGAATGAAATGTAACACACACCCATACAATGCGCACCACCCCGTGATGTTTTTCTCACTCCTACTAGTGAATGTAATATAACACACACCCATACAATGCGCACCACCCCGTGGTGTTTTTCTCACTCCTACTAGTGAATATAATGTAACACACACCCATACAATGCGCACAACCCCGTGATTTTTTCTCACTCCTACTAGTGAATGTAATGTAACACACACCCATACAATGCGCACCACGCCGTGATGTTTTTCTCACTCCTACTAGTGAATGTAATGTAACACACACCCATACAATGCGCACCCCCCCTGATGTTTTTCTAACTCCTACTAGTGAATGTAATGTAACACACACCCATACAATGCCCACCACCCCGTGATGTTTTTCTCACTCCTACTAGTGAATGTAATGTAACACACACCCATACAATGCGTACCACCCCGTGATGTTTTTCTCACTTCTATTAGTGAATCTAATGTAACACACACCCATACAATGCGCACCACCCCGTGATGTTTTTCTCACTCCTACTAGTGAATGTAATGTAACACACACCCATACAATGCGCAGCACCCCGTCATGTTTTTCTCACTTCTACTAGTGAATGTAATGTAACACACACCCATACAATGCGCACCACCCCGTGATGTTTTTCTCACTCCTACTAGTGAATGTAATGTAACACACACCCATACAATGCGCACCACCCCGTGATGTTTTTCAGAAACCTATCCTACATTGCCACTGCATGTTCCCTGACCTCCCCATGCTGACCACCCCGCGGTGCTTTTCTCCATCCTACATTGCCACTCACTGCCTATCCAAATTCAGACCCTCCGATTCACACCACCCCGTGATGTTTTTCGCACTCCTACTAGTGAATCTAATGTAACACACACCCATACAATGCGCACCACCGCGTGATGTTTTTCTCACTCCTACTAGTGAATGTAATGTAACACACACCCATACAATGCGCACCACCCCGTGATGTTTTTCTCACTCCTATTAGTGAATGTAATGTAACACAAACCCATACAATGCGCACCACCCCGTGATGTTTTTCTCACTCCTACTAGTGAATGTAATGTAACACACACCCATACAATGCGCACCCCACCTGATGTTTTTCTCACTCCTACTAGTGAATGTAATGTAACACACACCCATACAATGCGCACCACCTCGTGATGTTTTTCTCACTCCTACTAGTGAATGTAATGTAACACACACCCATACAATGCGCACCACCCCGCGATGTTTTTCAGAAACCTATCCTACATTGCCACTGCATGTTCCCTGACCTCCCCATGCTGACCACCCCGCGGTGCTTTTCTCCATCCTACATTGCCACTCACTGCCTATCCTATTGCAGACCCTCCGATTCACACCACCCCGTGATATTTTAATCACTCCTAGTAGTGAATGTAATGTAACACACACCCATACAATGCGCACCACCCCGTGATGTTTCTCTCACTCCTACTAGTGAATGTAATGTAACACACACCCATACAATGCGCACCACCCCGTGATGTTTTTCTCACTCCTACTAGTGAATCTAATGTAACACACACCCATACAATGCGCACCACCCCTTGATGTTTTTCTCACTCCTACTAGTGAATGTAATGTAACACACACCCATACAATGCGCACCACCCCGTGATGTTTTTCTCACTCCTACTAGTGAATGTAATGTAACACACACCCGTACAATGCGCACCACCCCGTGATTTTTTCTCACCCCTACTAGTGAATGTAATGTAACACACACCCATACAAGGCGCACCACCCAGTGATGTTTTTCTCACTCCTACTAGTGAATGTAATGTAACACTCACCCATACAATGTGCACCCCCCCTGATGTTTTTCTCACTCCTACTAGTGAATGTAATGTAACACACACACATAAAATGCCCACCACCCCGTGATGTTTTTCTCACTCCTACTAGTGAATGTAATGTAACACACACCCATACAATGCGCACCATCCCGCGATGTTTTTCAGAAACCTATCCTACATTGCCACTGCATGTTCCCTGACCTCCCCATGCTGACCACCCCGCGGTGCTTTTCTCCATCCTACATTGCCACTCACTGCCTATGCTAATTCAGACACTCCGATTCACACCACCCCGTGATGTTTTTCTCACTCCTACTAGTGAATGTAATGTAACACACACCCATACAATGCGCACCACCCCGTGATGTTTTTCTCACTCCTACTAGTGAATGTAATGTAACACACACCCATACAATGCGCACCACCCCGTGATGTTTTTCTCACTCCTACTAGTGAATGTAATGTAACAAACACCCATACAATGCGCACCACCCCGTGATGTTTTTCTCACTCCTTCTAGTGAATGTAATGTAACACACACCCATACAATGCGCACCACCCCGTGATGTTTTTCTCACTGCTACTAGTGAATGTAATGTAACACACACCCATACAATGGGCACTACCCCGTGATGTTTTTCTCACTCCTACTAGTGAATGTAATGTAACACACACCCATACGATGCGCACCACCACGTGATGTTTTTCTCACTCCTACTAGTGAATGTAATGTAACACACACCCATACACTGCGCACCACCCCGTGATGTTTTTCTCACTCCTATTAGTGAATCTAATGTAACACACACCCATACAATGCGCACCACCCTGTGATGTTTTTCTCACTCCTACTAGTGAATGTAATGTAACACACATCCATACAATGCGCACCACCCCGTGATATTTTTCTCACTCCTACTAGTGAATGTAATGTAACACACACTCATACAATGCGCAACACCCCGTGATGTTTTTCTCACTCCTACTAGTGAATCTAATGTAACACACACCCATACAATGCGCACCACCCCTCGATGTTTTTCAGAAACCTATCCTACATTGCCACTGCATGTTCCCTGACCTCACCATGCTGACCACCCCACGGTGCTTTTCTCCAACGTACATTGCCACTCACTGCCTATCCTAATACAGACCCTCCGATTCACACCACCCCTTGATGTTTTTCTCATTCCTAGTAGTGAATGAAATGTAACACACACCCATACAATGCGCACCACCCCGTGATGTTTTTCTCACTCCTACTAGTGAATGTAATATAACACACACCCATACAATGCGCACAACCCCGTGGTGTTTTTCTCACTCCTACTAGTGAATATAATGTAACACACACCCATACAATGCGCACCACCCCGTGATTTTTTCTCACTCCTACTAGTGAATGTAATGTAACACACACCCATACAATGCGCACCACCCCGTGATGTTTTTCTCACTCCTACTAGTAAATGTAATGTAACACACACCCATACAATGCGCACCCCCCCTGATGTTTTTCTAACTCCTACTAGTGAATGTAATGTAACACACACCCATACAATGCCCACCACCCCGTGATGTTTTTCTCACTCCTACTAGTGAATGTAATGTAACACACACCCATACAATGCGTACCACCCCGTGATGTTTTTCTCACTCCTATTAGTGAATCTAATGTAACACACACCCATACAATGCGCACCACCCCGTGATGTTTTTCTCACTCCTACTAGTGAATGTAATGTAACACACACCCATACAATGCGCACCACCCCGTCATGTTTTTCTCACTCCTACTAGTGAATGTAATGTAACACACACCCATACAATGCGCACCACCCCGTGATGTTTTTCTCACTCCTACTAGTGAATGTAATGTAACACACACCCATAAAATGCGCACCACCCCGTGATGTTTTTCAGAAACCTATCCTACATTGACACTGCATGTTCCCTGACCTCCCCATGCTGACCACCCCGCGGTGCTTTTCTCCATCTTACATTGCCACTCACTGCATATCCAAATTCAGACCCTCCGATTCACACCACCCCGTGATGTTTTTCGCACTCCTACTAGTGAATCTAATGTAACACACACCCATACAATGCGCACCACCGCGTGATGTTTTTCTCACTCCTACTAGTGAATGTAATGTAACACACACCCATACAATGCGTACCACCCCGTGATGTTTTTCTCACTCCTATTAGTGAATGTAATGTAACACAAACCCATACAATGCGCACCACACCGTGATGTTTTTCTCACTCCTACTAGTGAATGTAATGTAACACACACCCATACAATGCGCACCCCACCTGATGTTTTTCTCACTCCTACTAGTGAATGTAATGTAACACACACCCATACAATGCGCACCACCCCGTGATGTTTTTCTCACTCCTACTAGTGAATGTAATGTAACACACACCCATACAATGCGCACCACCCCGCGATGTTTTTCAGAAACCTATCCTACATTGCCACTGCATGTTCCCTGACCTCCCCATGCTGACCACCCCGCGGTGCTTTTCTCCATCCTACATTGCCACTCACTGCCTATCCTATTGCAGACCCTCCGATTCACACCACCCCGTGATGTTTTAATCACTCCTAGTAGTGAATGTAATGTAACACACACCCATACAATGCGCACCACCCCGTGATGTTTTTCTCACTCCTACTAGTGAATGTAATGTAACACACACCCATACAATGCGCACCACCCCGTGATACTTTTCTCACTCCTACTAGTGAATCTAATGTAACACACACCCATACAATGCGCACCACCCCGTGATGTTTTTCTCACTCCTACTAGTGAATGTAATGTAACACACACCCATACAATGCGCACCACCCCGTGATGTTTTTCTCACTCCTACTAGTGAATGTAATGTAACACACACCCATACAATGCGCACCAACCCGTGATGTGTTTCTCACTCCTGCTAGTGAATGTAATGTAACACACACCCATACAATGAGCACCACCCCGTGATGTTTTTCTCACTCCTACTAGTGAATGTAATGTAACACACACCCACACAATGCGCACCACCCCGTGATGTTTTTCTCACTCCTACTAGTGAATCTAATGTAACACACACCCATACAATGCGCACCACCCCGTGATGTTTTTCTCACTCCTACTAGTGAATGTAATGTAACACACACCCATACAATGCGCACCACCCCGTGATGTTTTTCTCACTCCTACTAGTGAATCTAATGTAACACACACCCATACAATGCGCACCACCCCGCGATGTTTTTCAGAAACCTATCCTACATTGCCACTGCATGTTCCCTGACCTCACCATGCTGACCACCCCACGGTGCTTTTCTCCAACGTACATTGCCACTCACTGCCTATCCTAATACAGACCCTCCGATTCACACCACCCCTTGATGTTTTTCTCATTCCTAGTAGTGAATGAAATGTAACACACACCCATACAATGCGCACCACCCCGTGATGTTTTTCTCACTCCTACTAGTGAATGTAATATAACACACACCCATACAATGCGCACCACCCCGTGGTGTTTTTCTCACTCCTACTAGTGAATATAATGTAACACACACCCATACAATGCGCACCACCCCGTGATTTTTTCTCACTCCTACTAGTGAATGTAATGTAACACACACCCATACAATGCGCACCACGCCGTGATGTTTTTCTCACTCCTACTAGTGAATGTAATGTAACACACACCCATACAATGCGCACCCCCCCTGATGTTTTTCTAACTCCTACTAGTGAATGTAATGTAACACACACCCATACAATGCCCACCACCCCGTGATGTTTTTCTCACTCCTACTAGAGAATGTAATGTAACACACACCCATACAATGCGTACCACCCCGTGATGTTTTTCTCACTTCTATTAGTGAATCTAATGTAACACACACCCATACAATGCGCACCACCCCGTGATGTTTTTCTCACTCCTACTAGTGAATGTAATGTAACACACACCCATACAATGCGCACCACCCCGTCATGTTTTTCTCACTTCTACTAGTGAATGTAATGTAACACACACCCATACAATGCGCACCACCCCGTGATGTTTTTCTCACTCCTACTAGTGAATGTAATGTAACACACACCCATACAATGCGCACCACCCCGTGATGTTTTTCAGAAACCTATCCTACATTGCCACTGCATGTTCCCTGACCTCCCCATGCTGACCACCCCGCGGTGCTTTTCTCCATCCTACATTGCCACTCACTGCCTATCCAAATTCAGACCCTCCGATTCACACCACCCCGTGATGTTTTTCGCACTCCTACTAGTGAATCTAATGTAACACACACCCATACAATGCGCACCACCGCGTGATGTTTTTCTCACTCCTATTAGTGAATGTAATGTAACACACACCCATACAATGCGCAACACCCCGTGATGTTTTTCTCACTCCTACTAGTGAATCTAATGTAACACACACCCATACAATGCGCACCACCCCTCGATGTTTTTCAGAAACCTATCCTACATTGCCACTGCATGTTCCCTGACCTCACCATGCTGACCACCCCACGGTGCTTTTCTCCAACGTACATTGCCACTCACTGCCTATCCTAATACAGACCCTCCGATTCACACCACCCCTTGATGTTTTTCTCATTCCTAGTAGTGAATGAAATGTAACACACACCCATACAATGCGCACCACCCCGTGATGTTTTTCTCACTCCTACTAGTGAATGTAATATAACACACACCCATACAATGCGCACAACCCCGTGGTGTTTTTCTCACTCCTACTAGTGAATATAATGTAACACACACCCATACAATGCGCACCACCCCGTGATTTTTTCTCACTCCTACTAGTGAATGTAATGTAACACACACCCATACAATGCGCACCACCCCGTGATGTTTTTCTCACTCCTACTAGTGAATGTAATGTAACACACACCCATACAATGCGCACCCCCCCTGATGTTTTTCTAACTCCTACTAGTGAATGTAATGTAACACACACCCATACAATGCCCACCACCCCGTGATGTTTTTCTCACTCCTCCTAGTGAATGTAATGTAACACACACCCATACAATGCGTACCACCCCGTGATGTTTTTCTCACTCCTATTAGTGAATCTAATGTAACACACACCCATACAATGCGCACCACCCCGTGATGTTTTTCTCACTCCTACTAGTGAATGTAATGTAACACACACCCATACAATGCGCACCACCCCGTCATGTTTTTCTCACTCCTACTAGTGAATGTAATGTAACACACACCCATACAATGCGCACCACCCCGTGATGTTTTTCTCACTCCTACTAGTGAATGTAATGTAACACACACCCATAAAATGCGCACCACCCCGTGATGTTTTTCAGAAACCTATCCTACATTGCCACTGCATGTTCCCTGACCTCCCCATGCTGACCACCCCGCGGTGCTTTTCTCCATCTTACATTGCCACTCACTGCATATCCAAATTCAGACCCTCCGATTCACACCACCCCGTGATGTTTTTCGCACTCCTACTAGTGAATCTAATGTAACACACACCCATACAATGCGCACCACCGCGTGATGTTTTTCTCACTCCTACTAGTGAATGTAATGTAACACACACCCATACAATGCGTACCACCCCGTGATGTTTTTCTCACTCCTATTAGTGAATGTAATGTAACACAAACCCATACAATGCGCACCACCCCGTGATGTTTTTCTCACTCCTACTAGTGAATGTAATGTAACACACACCCATACAATGCGCACCCCACCTGATGTTTTTCTCACTCCTACTAGTGAATGTAATGTAACACACACCCATACAATGCGCACCACCCCGTGATGTTTTTCTCACTCCTACTAGTGAATGTAATGTAACACACACCCATACAATGCGCACCACCCCGCGATGTTTTTCAGAAACCTATCCTACATTGCCACTGCATGTTCCCTGACCTCCCCATGCTGACCACCCCGCGGTGCTTTTCTCCATCCTACATTGCCACTCACTGCCTATCCTACTGCAGACCCTCCGATTCACACCACCCCGTGATGTTTTAATCACTCCTAGTAGTGAATGTAATGTAACACACACCCATACAATGCGCACCACCCCGTGATGATTTTCTCACTCCTACTAGTGAATGTAATGTAACACACACCCATACAATGCGCACCACCCCGTGATATTTTTCTCACTCCTACTAGTGAATCTAATGTAACACACACCCATACAATGCGCACCACCCCGTGATGTTTTTCTCACTCCTACTAGTGAATGTAATGTAACACACACCCATACAATGCGCACCACCCCGTGATGTTTTTCTCACTCCTACTAGTGAATGTAATGTAACACACACCCATACAATGCGCACCACCCCGTGATGTGTTTCTCACTCCTGCTAGTGAATGTAATGTAACACACACCCATACAATGAGCACCACCCCGTGATGTTTTTCTCACTCCTACTAGTGAATGTAATGTAACACACACCCATACAATGCGCACCACCCCGTGATGTTTTTCTCACTCCTACTAGTGAATCTAATGTAACACACACCCATACAATGCGCACCACCCCGTGATGTTTTTCTCACTCCTACTAGTGAATGTAATGTAACACACACCCATACAATGCGCACCACCCCGTGATGTTTTTCTCACTCCTACTAGTGAATCTAATGTAACACACACCCATACAATGCGCACCACCCCGCGATGTTTTTCAGAAACCTATCCTACATTGCCACTGCATGTTCCCTGACCTCACCATGCTGACCACCCCACGGTGCTTTTCTCCAACGTACATTGCCACTCACTGCCTATCCTAATACAGACCCTCCGATTCACACCACCCCTTGATGTTTTTCTCATTCCTAGTAGTGAATGAAATGTAACACACACCCATACAATGCGCACCACCCCGTGATGTTTTTCTCACTCCTACTAGTGAATGTAATATAACACACACCCATACAATGCGCACCACCCCGTGGTGTTTTTCTCACTCCTACTAGTGAATATAATGTAACACACACCCATACAATGCGCACCACCCCGTGATTTTTTCTCACTCCTACTAGTGAATGTAATGTAACACACACCCATACAATGCGCACCACGCCGTGATGTTTTTCTCACTCCTACTAGTGAATGTAATGTAACACACACCCATACAATGCGCACCCCCCCTGATGTTTTTCTAACTCCTACTAGTGAATGTAATGTAACACACACCCATACAATGCCCACCACCCCGTGATGTTTTTCTCACTCCTACTAGTGAATGTAATGTAACACACACCCATACAATGCGTACCACCCCGTGATGTTTTTCTCACTTCCATTAGTGAATCTAATGTAACACACACCCATACAATGCGCACCACCCCGTGATGTTTTTCTCACTCCTACTAGTGAATGTAATGTAACACACACCCATACAATGCGCACCACCCCGTCATGTTTTTCTCACTTCTACTAGTGAATGTAATGTAACACACACCCATACAATGCGCACCACCCCGTGATGTTTTTCTCACTCCTACTAGTGAATGTAATGTAACACACACCCATACAATGCGCACCACCCCGTGATGTTTTTCAGAAACCTATCCTACATTGCCACTGCATGTTCCCTGACCTCCCCATGCTGACCACCCCGCGGTGCTTTTCTCCATCCTACATTGCCACTCACTGCCTATCCAAATTCAGACCCTCCGATTCACACCACCCCGTGATGTTTTTCGCACTCCTACTAGTGAATCTAATGTAACACACACCCATACAATGCGCACCACCGCGTGATGTTTTTCTCACTCCTACTAGTGAATGTAATGTAACACACACCCATACAATGCGCACCACCCCGTGATGTTTTTCTCACTCCTATTAGTGAATGTAATGTAACACAAACCCATACAATGCGCACCACCCCGCGATGTTTTTCTCACTCCTACTAGTGAATGTAATGTAACACACACCCATACAATGCGCACCCCACCTGATGTTTTTCTCACTCCTACTAGTGAATGTAATGTAACACACACCCATACAATGCGCACCACCTCGTGATGTTTTTCTCACTCCTACTAGTGAATGTAATGTAACACACACCCATACAATGCGCACCACCCCGCGATGTTTTTCAGAAACCTATCCTACATTGCCACTGCATGTTCCCTGACCTCCCCATGCTGACCACCCCGCGGTGCTTTTCTCCATCCTACATTGCCACTCACTGCCTATCCTATTGCAGACCCTCCGATTCACACCACCCCGTGATATTTTAATCACTCCTAGTAGTGAATGTAATGTAACACACACCCATACAATGCGCACCACCCCGTGATGTTTTTCTCACTCCTACTAGTGAATGTAATGTAACACACACCCATACAATGCGCACCACCCCGTGATATTTTTCTCACTCCTACTAGTGAATCTAATGTAACACACACCCATACAATGCGCACCACCCCGTGATGTTTTTCTCACTCCTACTAGTGAATGTAATGTAACACACACCCATACAATGCGCACCACCCCGTGATGTTTTTCTCACTCCTACTAGTGAATGTAATGTAACACACACCCGTACAATGCGCACCACCCCGTGATTTTTTCTCACTCCTACTAGTGAATGTAATGTAACACACACCCATACAAAGCGCACCACCCAGTGATGTTTTTCTCACTCCTACTAGTGAATGTAATGTAACACACACCCATACAATGCGCACCCCCCCTGATGTTTTTCTCACTCCTACTAGTGAATGTAATGTAACACACACACATAAAATGCCCACCACCCCGTGATGTTTTTCTCACTCCTACTAGTGAATGTAATGTAACACACACCCATACAATGCGCACCATTCCGCGATGTTTTTCAGAAACCTATCCTACATTGCCACTGCATGTTCCCTGACCTCCCCATGCTGACCACCCCACGGTGCTTTTCTCCATCCTACATTGCCACTCACTGCCTATGCTAATTCAGACACTCCGATTCACACCACCCCGTGATGTTTTTCTCACTCCTACTAGTGAATGTAATGTAACACACACCCATCCAATGCGCACCACCCCGTGATGTTTTTCTCACTCCTACTAGTGAATGTAATGTAACACACACCCATACAATGCGCACCACCCCGTGATGTTTTTCTCACTCCTACTAGTGAATGTAATGTAACACACACCCATACAATGCGCACCACCCCGTGATGTTTTTCTCACTCCTTCTAGTGAATGTAATGTAACACACACCCATACAATGCGCACCACCCCGTGATGTTTTTCTCACTGCTACTAGTGAATGTAATGTAACACACACCCATACAATGGGCACTACCCCGTGATGTTTTTCTCACTCCTACTAGTGAATGTAATGTAACACACACCCATACGATGCGCACCACCCCGTGATGTTTTTCTCACTCCTACTAGTGAATGTAATGTAACACACACCCATACACTGCGCACCACCCCGTGATGTTTTTCTCACTCCTATTAGTGAATCTAATGTAACACACACCCATACAATGCGCACCACCCTGTGATGTTTTTCTCACTCCTACTAGTGAATGTAATGTAACACACATCCATACAATGCGCACCACCCCGTGATATTTTTCTCACTCCTACTAGTGAATGTAATGTAACACACACCCATACAATGCGCAACACCCCGTGATGTTTTTCTCACTCCTACTAGTGAATCTAATGTAACACACACCCATACAATGCGCACCACCCCTCCATGTTTTTCATAAACCTATCCTACATTGCCACTGCATGTTCCCTGACCTCACCATGCTGACCACCCCACGGTGCTTTTCTCCAACGTACATTGCCACTCACTGCCTATCCTAATACAGACCCTCCGATTCACACCACCCCTTGATGTTTTTCTCATTCCTAGTAGTGAATGAAATGTAACACACACCCATACAATGCGCACCACCCCGTGATGTTTTTCTCACTCCTACTAGTGAATGTAATATAACACACACCCATACAATGCGCACCACACCGTGGTGTTTTTCTCACTCCTACTAGTGAATATAATGTAACACACACCCATACAATGCGCACCACCCCGTGATTTTTTCTCACTCCTACTAGTGAATGTAATGTAACACACACCCATACAATGCGCACCACCCCGTGATGTTTTTCTCACTCCTACTAGTGAATGTAATGTAACACACACCCATACAATGCGCACCCCCCCTGATGTTTTTCTAACTCCTACTAGTGAATGTAATGTAACACACACCCATACAATGCCCACCACCCCGTGATGTTTTTCTCACTCCTACTAGTGAATGTAATGTAACACACACCCATACAATGCGTACCACCCCGTGATGTTTTTCTCACTCCTATTAGTGAATCTAATGTAACACACACCCATACAATGCGCACCACCCCGTGATGTTTTTCTCACTCCTACTAGTGAATGTAATGTAACACACACCCATACAATGCGCACCACCCCGTCATGTTTTTCTCACTCCTACTAGTGAATGTAATGTAACACACACCCATACAATGCGCACCACCCCGTGATGTTTTTCTCACTCCTACTAGTGAATGTAATGTAACACACACCCATACAATGCGCACCACCCCGTGATGTTTTTCAGAAACCTATCCTACATTGCCACTGCATGTTCCCTGACCTCCCCATGCTGACCACCCCGCGGTGCTTTTCTCCATCTTACATTGCCACTCACTGCATATCCAAATTCAGACCCTCCGATTCACACCACCCCGTGATGTTTTTCGCACTCCTACTAGTGAATCTAATGTAACACACACCCATACAATGCGCACCACCGCGTGATGTTTTTCTCACTCCTACTAGTGAATGTAATGTAACACACACCCATACAATGCGTACCACCCCGTGATGTTTTTCTCACTCCTATTAGTGAATGTAATGTAACACAAACCCATACAATGCGCACCACCCCGTGATGTTTTTCTCACTCCTACTAGTGAATGTAATGTAACACACACCCATACAATGCGCACCCCACCTGATGTTTTTCTCACTCCTACTAGTGAATGTAATGTAACACACACCCATACAATGCGCACCACCCCGTGATGTTTTTCTCACTCCTACTAGTGAATGTAATGTAACACACACCCATACAATGCGCACCACCCCGTGATGTTTTTCTCACTCCTACTAGTGAATCTAATGTAACACACACCCATACAATGCGCACCACCCCGTGATGTTTTTCTCACTCCTACTAGTGAATGTAATGTAACACACACCCATACAATGCGCACCACCCCGTGATGTTTTTCTCACTCCTACTAGTGAATGTAATGTAACACACACCCATACAATGCGCACCACCCCGTGATGTGTTTCTCACTCCTGCTAGTGAATGTAATGTAACACACACCCATACAA
Source organism: Cavia porcellus (assembly GCF_034190915.1). Classification (NCBI taxonomy): domain Eukaryota; kingdom Metazoa; phylum Chordata; class Mammalia; order Rodentia; family Caviidae; genus Cavia; species Cavia porcellus. The sequence continues at coordinate 1,651,168 of NW_026947568.1, forward strand.
TGAGCACCACCCCGTGATGTTTTTCTCACTCCTACTAGTGAATTTAATGTAACACACACCCATACAATGCGCACCACCCCGTGATGTTTTTCTCACTCCTACTAGTGAATGTAATGTAACACACACCCATACAATGCGCACCACCCCGTGATGTGTTTCTCACTCCTGCTAGTGAATGTAATGTAACACACACCCATACAATGAGCACCACCCCGTGATGTTTTTCTCACTCCTACTAGTGAATTTAATGTAACACACACCCATACAATGCGCACCACCCCGTGATGTTTTTCTCACTCCTACTAGTGAATCTAATGTAACACACACCCATACAATGCGCACCACCCCGTGATGTTTTTCTCACTCCTACTAGTGAATGTAATGTAACACACACCCATACAATGCGCACCACCCCGTGATGTTTTTCTCACTCCTACTAGTGAATGTAATGTAACACACACCCGTACAATGCGCACCACCCCGTGATTTTTTCTCACTCCTACTAGTGAATGTAATGTAACACACACCCATACAAGGCGCACCACCCAGTGATGTTTTTCTCACTCCTACTAGTGAATGTAATGTAACACACACCCATACAATGCGCACCCCTCCTGATGTTTTTCTCACTCCTACTAGTGAATGTAATGTAACACACACACATAAAATGCCCACCACCCCGTGATGTTTTTCTCACTCCTACTAGTGAATGTAATGTAACACACACCCATACAATGCGCACCATCCTGCGATGTTTTTCAGAAACCTATCCTACATTGCCACTGCATGTTCCCTGACCTCCCCATGCTGACCACCCAGCGGTGCTTTTCTCCATCCTACATTGCCACTCACTGCCTATGCTAATTCAGACACTCCGATTCACACCACCCCGTGATGTTTTTCTCACTCCTACTAGTGAATGTAATGTAACACACCCATACAATGCGCACCACCCCGTGATGTTTTTCTCACTCCTACTAGTGAATGTAATATAACACACACCCATACAATGCGCACCACCCCGTGGTGTTTTTCTCACTCCTACTAGTGAATATAATGTAACACACACCCATACAATGCGCACCACCCCGTGATTTTTTCTCACTCCTACTAGTGAATGTAATGTAACACACACCCATACAATGCGCACCACGCCGTGATGTTTTTCTCACTCCTACTAGTGAATGTAATGTAACACACACCCATACAATGCGCACCCCCCCTGATGTTTTTCTAACTCCTACTAGTGAATGTAATGTAACACACACCCATACAATGCCCACCACCCCGTGATGTTTTTCTCACTCCTACTAGTGAATGTAATGTAACACACACCCATACAATGCGTACCACCCCGTGATGTTTTTCTCACTTCTATTAGTGAATCTAATGTAACACACACCCATACAATGCGCACCACCCCGTGATGTTTTTCTCACTCCTACTAGTGAATGTAATGTAACACACACCCATACAATGCGCACCACCCCGTCATGTTTTTCTCACTTCTACTAGTGAATGTAATGTAACACACACCCATACAATGCGCACCACCCCGTGATGTTTTTCTCACTCCTACTAGTGAATGTAATGTAACACACACCCATACAATGCGCACCACCCCGCGATGTTTTTCAGAAACCTATCCTACATTGCCACTGCATGTTCCCTGACCTCCCCATGCTGACCACCCCGCGGTGCTTTTCTCCATCCTACATTGCCACTCACTGCCTATCCAAATTCAGACCCTCCGATTCACACCACCCTGTGATGTTTTTCGCACTCCTACTAGTGAATCTAATGTAACACACACCCATACAATGCGCACCACCGCGTGATGTTTTTCTCACTCCTACTAGTGAATCTAATGTAACACACACCCATACAATGCGCACCACCCCTCGATGTTTTTCAGAAACCTATCCTACATTGCCACTGCATGTTCCCTGACCTCACCATGCTGACCACCCCACGGTGCTTTTCTCCAACGTACATTGCCACTCACTGCCTATCCTAATACAGACCCTCCGATTCACACCACCCCTTGATGTTTTTCTCATTCCTAGTAGTGAATGAAATGTAACACACACCCATACAATGCGCACCACCCCGTGATGTTTTTCTCACTCCTACTAGTGAATGTAATATAACACACACCCATACAATGCGCACAACCCCGTGGTGTTTTTCTCACTCCTACTAGTGAATATAATGTAACACACACCCATACAATGCGCACCACCCCGTGATTTTTTCTCACTCCTACTAGTGAATGTAATGTAACACACACCCATACAATGCGCACCACCCCGTGATGTTTTTCTCACTCCTACTAGTGAATGTAATGTAACACACACCCATACAATGCGCACCCCCCCTGATGTTTTTCTAACTCCTACTAGTGAATGTAATGTAACACACACCCATACAATGCCCACCACCCCGTGATGTTTTTCTCACTCCTACTAGTGAATGTAATGTAACACACACCCATACAATGCGTACCACCCCGTGATGTTTTTCTCACTCCTATTAGTGAATCTAATGTAACACACACCCATACAATGCGCACCACCCCGTGATGTTTTTCTCACTCCTACTAGTGAATGTAATGTAACACACACCCATACAATGCGCACCACCCCGTCATGTTTTTCTCACTCCTACTAGTGAATGTAATGTAACACACACCCATACAATGCGCACCACCCCGTGATGTTTTTCTCACTCCTACTAGTGAATGTAATGTAACACACACCCATACAATGCGCACCACCCCGTGATGTTTTTCAGAAACCTATCCTACATTGCCACTGCATGTTCCCTGACCTCCCCATGCTGACCACCCCGCGGTGCTTTTCTCCATCTTACATTGCCACTCACTGCATATCCAAATTCAGACCCTCCGATTCACACCACCCCGTGATGTTTTTCGCACTCCTACTAGTGAATCTAATGTAACACACACCCATACAATGCGCACCACCGCGTGATGTTTTTCTCACTCCTACTAGTGAATGTAATGTAACACACACCCATACAATGCGTACCACCCCGTGATGTTTTTCTCACTCCTATTAGTGAATGTAATGTAACACAAACCCATACAATGCGCACCACCCCGTGATGTTTTTCTCACTCCTACTAGTGAATGTAATGTAACACACACCCATACAATGCACACCCCACCTGATGTTTTTCTCACTCCTACTAGTGAATGTAATGTAACACACACCCATACAATGCGCACCACCCCGTGATGTTTTTCTCACTCCTACTAGTGAATGTAATGTAACACACACCCATACAATGCGCACCACCCCGCGATGTTTTTCAGAAACCTATCCTACATTGCCACTGCATGTTCCCTGACCTCCCCATGCTGACCACCCCGCGGTGCTTTTCTCCATCCTACATTGCCACTCACTGCCTATCCTATTGCAGACCCTCCGATTCACACCACCCCGTGATGTTTTAATCACTCCTAGTAGTGAATGTAATGTAACACACACCCATACAATGCGCACCACCCCGTGATGATTTTCTCACTCCTACTAGTGAATGTAATGTAACACACACCCATACAATGCGCACCACCCCGTGATATTTTTCTCACTCCTACTAGTGAATCTAATGTAACACACACCCATACAATGCGCACCACCCCGTGATGTTTTTCTCACTCCTACTAGTGAATGTAATGTAACACACACCCATACAATGCGCACCACCCCGTGATATTTTTCTCACTCCTACTAGTGAATGTAATGTAACACACACCCATACAATGCGCACCACCCCGTGATGTGTTTCTCACTCCTGCTAGTGAATGTAATGTAACACACACCCATACAATGAGCACCACCCCGTGATGTTTTTCTCACTCCTACTAGTGAATGTAATGTAACACACACCCATACAATGCGCACCACCCCGTGATGTTTTTCTCACTCCTACTAGTGAATCTAATGTAACACACACCCATACAATGCGCACCACCCCGTGATGTTTTTCTCACTCCTACTAGTGAATGTAATGTAACACACACCCATACAATGCGCACCACCCCGTGATGTTTTTCTCACTCCTACTAGTGAATCTAATGTAACACACACCCATACAATGCGCACCACCCCGCGATGTTTTTCAGAAACCTATCCTACATTGCCACTGCATGTTCCCTGACCTCACCATGCTGACCACCCCACGGTGCTTTTCTCCAACGTACATTGCCACTCACTGCCTATCCTAATACAGACCCTCCGATTCACACCACCCCTTGATGTTTTTCTCATTCCTAGTAGTGAATGAAATGTAACACACACCCATACAATGCGCACCACCCCGTGATGTTTTTCTCACTCCTACTAGTGAATGTAATATAACACACACCCATACAATGCGCACCACCCCGTGGTGTTTTTCTCACTCCTACTAGTGAATATAATGTAACACACACCCATACAATGCGCACCACCCCGTGATTTTTTCTCACTCCTACTAGTGAATGTAATGTAACACACACCCATACAATGCGCACCACGCCGTGATGTTTTTCTCACTCCTACTAGTGAATGTAATGTAACACACACCCATACAATGCGCACCCCCCCTGATGTTTTTCTAACTCCTACTAGTGAATGTAATGTAACACACACCCATACAATGCCCACCACCCCGTGATGTTTTTCTCACTCCTACTAGTGAATGTAATGTAACACACACCCATACAATGCGTACCACCCCGTGATGTTTTTCTCACTTCCATTAGTGAATCTAATGTAACACACACCCATACAATGCGCACCACCCCGTGATGTTTTTCTCACTCCTACTAGTGAATGTAATGTAACACACACCCATACAATGCGCACCACCCCGTCATGTTTTTCTCACTTCTACTAGTGAATGTAATGTAACACACACCCATACAATGCGCACCACCCCGTGATGTTTTTCTCACTCCTACTAGTGAATGTAATGTAACACACACCCATACAATGCGCACCACCCCGTGATGTTTTTCAGAAACCTATCCTACATTGCCACTGCATCTTCCCTGACCTCCCCATGCTGACCACCCCGCGGTGCTTTTCTCCATCCTACATTGCCACTCACTGCCTATCCAAATTCAGACCCTCCGATTCACACCACCCCGTGATGTTTTTCGCACTCCTACTAGTGAATCTAATGTAACACACACCCATACAATGCGCACCACTGCGTGATGTTTTTCTCACTCCTACTAGTGAATGTAATGTAACACACACCCATACAATGCGCACCACCCCGTGATGTTTTTCTCACTCCTATTAGTGAATGTAATGTAACACAAACCCATACAATGCGCACCACCCCGTGATGTTTTTCTCACTCCTACTAGTGAATGTAATGTAACACACACCCATACAATGCGCACCCCACCTGATGTTTTTCTCACTCCTACTAGTGAATGTAATGTAACACACACCCATACAATGCGCACCACCTCGTGATGTTTTTCTCACTCCTACTAGTGAATGTAATGTAACACACACCCATACAATGCGCACCACCCCGCGATGTTTTTCAGAAACCTATCCTACATTGCCACGGCATGTTCCCTGACCTCCCCATGCTGACCACCCCGCGGTGCTTTTCTCCATCCTACATTGCCACTCACTGCCTATCCTATTGCAGACCCTCCGATTCACACCACCCCGTGATATTTTAATCACTCCTAGTAGTGAATGTAATGTAACACACACCCATACAATGCGCACCACCCGGTGATGTTTTTCTCACTCCTACTAGTGAATGTAATGTAACACACACCCATACAATGCGCACCACCCCGTGATATTTTTCTCACTCCTACTAGTGAATCTAATGTAACACACACCCATACAATGCGCACCACCCCGTGATGTTTTTCTCACTCCTACTAGTGAATGTAATGTAACACACACCCATACAATGCGCACCACCCCGTGATGTTTTTCTCACTCCTACTAGTGAATGTAATGTAACACACACCCGTACAATGCGCACCACCCCGTGATTTTTTCTCACTCCTACTAGTGAATGTAATGTAACACACACCCATACAAAGCGCACCACCCAGTGATGTTTTTCTCACTCCTACTAGTGAATGTAATGTAACACACACCCATACAATGCGCACCCCCCCTGATGTTTTTCTCACTCCTACTAGTGAATGTAATGTAACACACACACATAAAATGCCCACCACCCCGTGATGTTTTTCTCACTCCTACTAGTGAATGTAATGTAACACACACCCATACAATGCGCACCATCCCGCGATGTTTTTCAGAAACCTATCCTACATTGCCACTGCATGTTCCCTGACCTCCCCATGCTGACCACCCCGCGGTGCTTTTCTCCATCCTACATTGCCACTCACTGCCTATGCTAATTCAGACACTCCGATTCACACCACCCCGTGATGTTTTTCTCACTCCTACTAGTGAATGTAATGTAACACACACCCATACAATGCGCACCACCCCGTGATGTTTTTCTCACTCCTACTAGTGAATGTAATGTAACACACACCCATACAATGCGCACCACCCCGTGATGTTTTTCTCACTCCTACTAGTGAATGTAATGTAACACACACCCATACAATGCGCACCACCCCGTGATGTTTTTCTCACTCCTTCTAGTGAATGTAATGTAACACACACCCATACAATGCGCACCACCCCGTGATGTTTTTCTCACTGCTACTAGTGAATGTAATGTAACACACACCCATACAATGGGCACTACCCCGTGATGTTTTTCTCACTCCTACTAGTGAATGTAATGTAACACACACCCATACGATGCGCACCACCCCGTGATGTTTTTCTCACTCCTACTAGTGAATGTAATGTAACACACACCCATACACTGCGCACCACCCCGTGATGTTTTTCTCACTCCTATTAGTGAATCTAATGTAACACACACCCATACAATGCGCACCACCCTGTGATGTTTTTCTCACTCCTACTAGTGAATGTAATGTAACACACATCCATACAATGCGCACCACCCCGTGATATTTTTCTCACTCCTACTAGTGAATGTAATGTAACACACACCCATACAATGCGCAACACCCCGTGATGTTTTTCTCACTCCTACTAGTGAATCTAATGTAACACACACCCATACAATGCGCACCACCCCTCCATGTTTTTCAGAAACCTATCCTACATTGCCACTGCATGTTCCCTGACCTCACCATGCTGACCACCCCACGGTGCTTTTCTCCAACGTACATTGCCACTCACTGCCTATCCTAATACAGACCCTCCGATTCACACCACCCCTTGATGTTTTTCTCATTCCTAGTAGTGAATGAAATGTAACACACACCCATACAATGCGCACCACCCCGTGATGTTTTTCTCACTCCTACTAGTGAATGTAATATAACACACACCCATACAATGCGCACCACACCGTGGTGTTTTTCTCACTCCTACTAGTGAATATAATGTAACACACACCCATACAATGCGCACCACCCCGTGATTTTTTCTCACTCCTACTAGTGAATGTAATGTAACACACACCCATACAATGCGCACCACCCCGTGATGTTTTTCTCACTCCTACTAGTGAATGTAATGTAACACACACCCATACAATGCGCACCCCCCCTGATGTTTTTCTAACTCCTACTAGTGAATGTAATGTAACACACACCCATACAATGCCCACCACCCCGTGATGTTTTTCTCACTCCTACTAGTGAATGTAATGTAACACACACCCATACAATGCGTACCACCCCGTGATGTTTTTCTCACTCCTATTAGTGAATCTAATGTAACACACACCCATACAATGCGCACCACCCCGTGATGTTTTTCTCACTCCTACTAGTGAATGTAATGTAACACACACCCATACAATGCGCACCACCCCGTCATGTTTTTCTCACTCCTACTAGTGAATGTAATGTAACACACACCCATACAATGCGCACCACCCCGTGATGTTTTTCTCACTCCTACTAGTGAATGTAATGTAACACACACCCATACAATGCGCACCACCCCGTGATGTTTTTCAGAAACCTATCCTACATTGCCACTGCATGTTCCCTGACCTCCCCATGCTGACCACCCCGCGGTGCTTTTCTCCATCTTACATTGCCACTCACTGCATATCCAAATTCAGACCCTCCGATTCACACCACCCCGTGATGTTTTTCGCACTCCTACTAGTGAATCTAATGTAACACACACCCATACAATGCGCACCACCGCGTGATGTTTTTCTCACTCCTACTAGTGAATGTAATGTAACACACACCCATACAATGCGTACCACCCCGTGATGTTTTTCTCACTCCTATTAGTGAATGTAATGTAACACAAACCCATACAATGCGCACCACCCCGTGATGTTTTTCTCACTCCTACTAGTGAATGTAATGTAACACACACCCATACAATGCGCACCCCACCTGATGTTTTTCTCACTCCTACTAGTGAATGTAATGTAACACACACCCATACAATGCGCACCACCCCGTGATGTTTTTCTCACTCCTACTAGTGAATGTAATGTAACACACACCCATACAATGCGCACCACCCCGCGATGTTTTTCAGAAACCTATCCTACATTGCCACTGCATGTTCCCTGACCTCCCCATGCTGACCACCCCGCGGTGCTTTTCTCCATCCTACATTGCCACTCACTGCCTATCCTATTGCAGACCCTCCGATTCACACCACCCCGTGATGTTTTAATCACTCCTAGTAGTGAATGTAATGTAACACACACCCATACAATGCGCACCACCCCGTGATGTTTTTCTCACTCCTACTAGTGAATGTAATGTAACACACACCCATACAATGCGCACCACCCCGTGATGTTTTTCTCACTCCTACTAGTGAATCTAATGTAACACACACCCATACAATGCGCACCACCCCGTGATGTTTTTCTCACTCCTACTAGTGAATGTAATGTAACACACACCCATACAATGCGCACCACCCCGTGATGTTTTTCTCACTCCTACTAGTGAATGTAATGTAACACACACCCATACAATGCGCACCACCCCGTGATGTGTTTCTCACTCCTGCTAGTGAATGTAATGTAACACACACCCATACAATGAGCACCACCCCGTGATGTTTTTCTCACTCCTACTAGTGAATTTAATGTAACACACACCCATACAATGCGCACCACCCCGTGATGTTTTTCTCACTCCTACTAGTGAATCTAATGTAACACACACCCATACAATGCGCACCACCCCGTGATGTTTTTCTCACTCCTACTAGTGAATGTAATGTAACACACACCCATACAATGCGCACCACCCCGTGATGTTTTTCTCACTCCTACTAGTGAATGTAATGTAACACACACCCGTACAATGCGCACCACCCCGTGATTTTTTCTCACTCCTACTAGTGAATGTAATGTAACACACACCCATACAAGGCGCACCACCCAGTGATGTTTTTCTCACTCCTACTAGTGAATGTAATGTAACACACACCCATACAATGCGCACCCCTCCTGATGTTTTTCTCACTCCTACTAGTGAATGTAATGTAACACACACACATAAAATGCCCACCACCCCGTGATGTTTTTCTCACTCCTACTAGTGAATGTAATGTAACACACACCCATACAATGCGCACCATCCTGCGATGTTTTTCAGAAACCTATCCTACATTGCCACTGCATGTTCCCTGACCTCCCCATGCTGACCACCCCGCGGTGCTTTTCTCCATCCTACATTGCCACTCACTGCCTATGCTAATTCAGACACTCCGATTCACACCACCCCGTGATGTTTTTCTCACTCCTACTAGTGAATGTAATGTAACACACACCCATACAATGAGCACCACCCCGTGATGTTTTTCTCACTCCTACTAGTGAATGTAATGTAACACACACCCATACAATGCGCACCACCCCGTGATGTTTTTCTCACTCCTACTAGTGAATCTAATGTAACACACACCCATACAATGCGCACCACCCCGTGATGTTTTTCTCACTCCTACTAGTGAATGTAATGTAACACACTCCCATACAATGCGCACCACCCCGTGATGTTTTTCTCACTCCTACTAGTGAATGTAATGTAACACACACCCGTACAATGCGCACCACCCCGTGATTTTTTCTCACTCCTACTAGTGAATCTAATGTAACACACACCCATACAATGCGCACCACCCCGTGATGTTTTTCTCACTCCTACTAGTGAATGTAATGTAACACACACCCATACAATGCGCACCACCCCGTGATGTTTTTCTCACTCCTACTACTGAATGTAATGTAACACACACCCATACAATGCGCACCACCCCGTGATGTGTTTCTCACTCCTGCTAGTGAATGTAATGTAACACACACCCATACAATGAGCACCACCCCGTGATGTTTTTCTCACTCCTACTAGTGAATGAAATGTAACACACACCCATACAATGCGCACCACCCCGTGATGTTTTTCTCACTCCTACTAGTGAATCTAATGTAACACACACCCATACAATGCGCACCACCCCGTGATGTTTTTCTCACTCCTACTAGTGAATGTAATGTAACACACACCCATACAATGCGCACCACCCCGTGATGTTTTTCTCACTCCTACTAGTGAATCTAATGTAACACACACCCATACAATGCGCACCACCCCGCGATGTTTTTCAGAAACCTATCCTACATTGCCACTGCATGTTCCCTGACCTCACCATGCTGACCACCCCACGGTGCTTTTCTCCAACGTACATTGCCACTCACTGCCTATCCTAATACAGACCCTCCGATTCACACCACCCCTTGATGTTTTTCTCATTCCTAGTAGTGAATGAAATGTAACACACACCCATACAATGCGCACCACCCCGTGATGTTTTTCTCACTCCTACTAGTGAATGTAATATAACACACACCCATACAATGCGCACCACCCCGTGGTGTTTTTCTCACTCCTACTAGTGAATATAATGTAACACACACCCATACAATGCGCACCACCCCGTGATTTTTTCTCACTCCTACTAGTGAATGTAATGTAACACACACCCATACAATGCGCACCACGCCGTGATGTTTTTCTCACTCCTACTAGTGAATGTAATGTAACACACACCCATACAATGCGCACCCCTCCTGATGTTTTTCTAACTCCTACTAGTGAATGTAATGTAACACACACCCATACAATGCCCACCACCCCGTGATGTTTTTCTCACTCCTACTAGTGAATGTAATGTAACACACACCCATACAATGCGTACCACCCCGTGATGTTTTTCTCACTTCTATTAGTGAATCTAATGTAACACACACCCATACAATGCGCACCACCCCGTGATGTTTTTCTCACTCCTACTAGTGAATGTAATGTAACACACACCCATACAATGCGCACCACCCCGTCATGTTTTTCTCACTTCTACTAGTGAATGTAATGTAACACACACCCATACAATGCGCACCACCCCGTGATGTTTTTCTCACTCCTACTAGTGAATGTAATGTAACACACACCCATACAATGCGCACCACCGCGTGATGTTTTTCAGAAACCTATCCTACATTGCCACTGCATGTTCCCTGACCTCCCCATGCTGACCACCCCGCGGTGCTTTTCTCCATCCTACATTGCCACTCACTGCCTATCCAAATTCAGACCCTCCGATTCACACCACCCCGTTATGTTTTTCGCACTCCTACTAGTGAATCTAATGTAACACACACCCATACAATGCGCACCACCGCGTGATGTTTTTCTCACTCCTACTAGTGAATGTAATGTAACACACACCCATACAATGCGCACCACCCCGTGATGTTTTTCTCACTCCTATTAGTGAATGTAATGTAACACAAACCCATACAATGCGCACCACCCCGTGATGTTTTTCTCACTCCTACTAGTGAATGTAATGTAACACACACCCATACAATGCGCACCCCACCTGATGTTTTTCTCACTCCTACTAGTGAATGTAATGTAACACACACCCATACAATGCGCACCACCTCGTGATGTTTTTGTCACTCCTACTAGTGAATGTAATGTAACACACACCCATAAAATGCGCACCACCCCGCGATGTTTTTCAGAAACCTATCCTACATTGCAACTGCATGCTCCCTGACCTCCCCATGCTGACCACCCCGCGGTGCTTTTCTCCATCCTACATTGCCACTCACTGCCTATCCTATTGCAGACCCTCCGATTCACACCACCCCGTGATATTTTAATCACTCCTAGTAGTGAATGTAATGTAACACACACCCATACAATGCGCACCACCCCGTGATGTTTTTCTCACTCCTACTAGTGAATGTAATGTAACACACACCCATACAATGCGCACCACCCCGTGATGTTTTTGTCACTCCTACTAGTGAATCTAATGTAACACACACCCATACAATGCGCACCACCCCGTGATGTTTTTCTCACTCCTACTAGTGAATGTAATGTAACACACACCCATACAATGCGCACCACCCCGTGATGTTTTTCTCACTCCTACTAGTGAATGTAATGTAACACACACCCGTACAATGCGCACCACCCCGTGATTTTTTCTCACTCCTACTAGTGAATGTAATGTAACACACACCCATACAAAGCGCACCACCCAGTGATGTTTTTCTCACTCCTACTAATGAATGTAATGTAGCACACACCCATACAATGCGCACCCCCCCTGATGTTTTTCTCACTCCTACTAGTGAATGTAATGTAACACACACACATAAAATGCCCACCACCCCGTGATGTTTTTCTCACTCCTACTAGTGAATGTAATGTAACACACACCCATACAATGCGCACCATCCCGCGATGTTTTTCAGAAACCTATCCTACATTGCCACTGCATGTTCCCTGACCTCCCCATGCTGACCACCCCGCGGTGCTTTTCTCCATCCTACATTGCCACTCACTGCCTATGCTAATTCAGACACTCCGATTCACACCACCCCGTGATGTTTTTCTCACTCCTACTAGTGAATGTAATGTAACACACACCCATACAATGCGCACCACCCCGTGATGTTTTTCTCACTCCTACTAGTGAATGTAATGTAACACACACCCATACAATGCGCACCACCCCGTGATGTTTTTCTCACTCCTACTAGTGAATGTAATGTAACACACACCCATACAATGCGCACCACCCCGTGATGTTTTTCTCACTCCTTCTAGTGAATGTAATGTAACACACACCCATACAATGCGCACCACCCCTTGATGTTTTTCTCACTGCTACTAGTGAATGTAATGTAACACACACCCATACAATGGGCACTACCCCGTGATGTTTTTCTCACTCCTACTAGTGAATGTAATGTAACACACACCCATACGATGCGCACCACCCCGTGATGTTTTTCTCACTCCTACTAGTGAATGTAATGTAACACACACCCATACACTGCGCACCACCCCGTGATGTTTTTCTCACTCCTATTAGTGAATCTAATGTAACACACACCCATACAATGCGCACCACCCTGTGATGTTTTTCTCACTCCTACTAGTGAATGTAATGTAACACACATCCATACAATGCGCACCACCCCGTGATATTTTTCTCACTCCTACTAGTGAATGTAATGTAACACACACCCATACAATGCGCAACACCCCGTGATGTTTTTCTCACTCCTACTAGTGAATCTAATGTAACACACACCCATACAATGCGCACCACCCCTCGATGTTTTTCAGAAACCTATCCTACATTGCCACTGCATGTTCCCTGACCTCACCATGCTGACCACCCCACGGTGCTTTTCTCCAACGTACATTGCCACTCACTGCCTATCCTAATACAGACCCTCCGATTCACACCACCCCTTGATGTTTTTCTCATTCCTAGTAGTGAATGAAATGTAACACACACCCATACAATGCGCACCACCCCGTGATGTTTTTCTCACTCCTACTAGTGAATGTAATATAACACACACCTATACAATGCGCACCACACCGTGGTGTTTTTCTCACTCCTACTAGTGAATATAATGTAACACACACCCATACAATGCGCACCACCCCGTGATTTTTTCTCACTCCTACTAGTGAATGTAATGTAACACACACCCATACAATGCGCACCACCCCGTGATGTTTTTCTCACTCCTACTAGTGAATGTAATGTAACACACACCCATACAATGCGCACCTTCCCTGATGTTTTTCTAACTCCTACTAGTGAATGTAATGTAACACACACCCATACAATGCCCACCACCCCGTGATGTTTTTCTCACTCCTACTAGTGAATGTAATGTAACACACACCCATACAATGCGTACCACCCCGTGATGTTTTTCTCACTCCTATTAGTGAATCTAATGTAACACACACCCATACAATGCGCACCACCCCGTGATGTTTTTCTCACTCCTACTAGTGAATGTAATGTAACACACACCCATACAATGCGCACCACCCCGTCATGTTTTTCTCACTCCTACTAGTGAATGTAATGTAACACACACCCATACAATGCGCACCACCCCGTGATGTTTTTCTCACTCCTACTAGTGAATGTAATGTAACACACACCCATACAATGCGCACCACCCCGTGATGTTTTTCAGAAACCTATCCTACATTGCCACTGCATGTTCCCTGACCTCCCCATGCTGACCACCCCGCGGTGCTTTTCTCCATCTTACATTGCCACTCACTGCATATCCAAATTCAGACCCTCCGATTCACACCACCCCGTGATGTTTTTCGCACTCCTACTAGTGAATCTAATGTAACACACACCCATACAATGCGCACCACCGCGTGATGTTTTTCTCACTCCTACTAGTGAATGTAATGTAACACACACCCATACAATGCGTACCACCCCGTGATGTTTTTCTCACTCCTATTAGTGAATGTAATGTAACACAAACCCATACAATGCGCACCACCCCGTGATGTTTTTCTCACTCCTACTAGTGAATGTAATGTAACACACACCCATACAATGCACACCCCACCTGATGTTTTTCTCACTCCTACTAGTGAATGTAATGTAACACACACCCATACAATGCGCACCACCCCGTGATGTTTTTCTCACTCCTACTAGTGAATGTAATGTAACACACACCCATACAATGCGCACCACCCCGCGATGTTTTTCAGAAACCTATCCTACATTGCCACTGCATGTTCACTGACCTCCCCATGCTGACCACCCCGCGGTGCTTTTCTCCATCCTACATTGCCACTCACTGCCTATCCTATTGCAGACCCTCCGATTCACACCACCCCGTGATGTTTTAATCACTCCTAGTAGTGAATGTAATGTAACACACACCCATACAATGCGCACCACCCCGTGATGTTTTTCTCACTCCTACTAGTGAATGTAATGTAACACACACCCATACAATGCGCACCACCCCGTGATGTTTTTCTCACTCCTACTAGTGAATCTAATGTAACACACACCCATACAATGCGCACCACCCCGTGATGTTTTTCTCACTCCTACTAGTGAATGTAATGTAACACACACCCATACAATGCGCACCACCCCGTGATGTTTTTCTCACTCCTACTAGTGAATGTAATGTAACACACACCCATACAATGCGCACCACCCCGTGATGTGTTTCTCACTCCTGCTAGTGAATGTAATGTAACACACACCCATACAATGAGCACCACCCCGTGATGTTTTTCTCACTCCTACTAGTGAATCTAATGTAACACACACCCATACAATGCGCACCACCCCGTGATGTTTTTCTCACTCCTACTAGTGAATGTAATGTAACACACACCCATACAATGCGCACCATCCCGCGATGTTTTTCAGAAACCTATCCTACATTGCCACTGCATGTTCCCTGACCTCCCCATGCTGACCACCCCGCGGTGCTTTTCTCCATCCTACATTGCCACTCACTGCCTATGCTAATTCAGACACTCCGATTCACACCACCCCGTGATGTTTTTCTCACTCCTACTAGTGAATGTAATGTAACACACACCCATACAATGAGCACCACCCCGTGATGTTTTTCTCACTCCTACTAGTGAATGTAATGTAACACACACCCATACAATGCGCACCACCCCGTGATGTTTTTCTCACTCCTACTAGTGAATCTAATGTAACACACACCCATACAATGCGCACCACCCCGTGATGTTTTTCTCACTCCTACTAGTGAATGTAATGTAACACACACCCATACAATGCGCACCACCCCGTGATGTTTTTCTCACTCCTACTAGTGAATGTAATGTAACACACACCCGTACAATGCGCACCACCCCGTGATGTTTTCTCACTCCTACTAGTGAATGTAATGTAACACACACCCATACAAGGCGCACCACCCAGTGATGTTTTTCTCACTCCTACTAGTGAATGTAATGTAACACACACCCATACAATGAGCACCCCCCCTGATGTTTTTCTCACTCCTACTAGTGAATGTAATGTAACACACACACATAAAATGCCCACCACCCCGTGATGTTTTTCTCACTCCTACTAGTGAATGTAATGTAACACACACCCATACAATGCGCACCATCCCGCGATGTTTTTCAGAAACCTATCCTACATTGCCACTGCATGTTCCCTGACCTCCCCATGCTGACCACCCCGCGGTGCTTTTCTCCATCCTACATTGCCACTCACTGCCTATGCTAATTCAGACACTCCGATTCACACCACCCCGTGATGTTTTTCTCACTCCTACTAGTGAATGTAATGTAACACACACCCATACAATGCGCACCACCCCGTGATGTTTTTCTCACTCCTACTAGTGAATGTAATGTAACACACACCCATACAATGCGCACCACCCCGTGATGTTTTTCTCACTCCTACTAGTGAATGGAATGTAACACACACCCATACAATGCGCACCACCCTGTGATGTTTTTCTCACTCCTACTAGTGAATGTAATGTAACACACACCCATACACTGCGCACCACCCCGTGATGTTTTTCTCACTCCTATTAGTGAATCTAATGTAACACACACCCATACAATGCGCACCACCCCGCGATGTTTTTCAGAAGCCTATCCTACATTGCCACTGCATGTTCCCTGACCTCACCATGCTGACCACCCCACGGTGCTTTTCTCCAACGTACATTGCCGCTCACTGCCTATCCTAATACAGACCCTCCGATTCACACCACCCCTTGATGTTTTTCTCATTGCTAGTAGTGAATGAAATGTAACACACACCCATACAATGCGCACCACCCCGTGATGTTTTTCTCACTCCTACTAGTGAATGTAATAAAACACACACCCATACAATGCGCACCACCCCGTGGTGTTTATCTCACTCCTACTAGTGAATATAATGTAACACACACCCATACAATGCGCACCACCCCGTGATGTTTTTCTCACTCCTATTAGTGAATCTAATGTAACACACACCCATACAATGCGCACCACCCCGTGATGTTTTTCTCACTCCTACTAGTGAATGTAATGTAACACACACCCATACAATGCGCACCACCCCGTCATGTTTTTCTCACTCCTACTAGTGAATGTAATGTAACACACACCCATACAATGCGCACCACCCCGTGATGTTTTTCTCACTCCTACTAGTGAATGTAATGTAACACACACCCATACAATGCGCACCACCCCGTGATGTTTTTCAGAAACCTATCCTACATTGCCACTGCATGTTCCCTGACCTCCCCATGCTGACCACCCCGCGGTGCTTTTCTCCATCCTACATTGCCCCTCACTGCCTATCCAAATTCAGACCCTCCGATTCACACCACCCCGTGATGTTTTTCGCACTCCTACTAGTGAATCTAATGTAACACACACCCATACAATGCGCACAACCGCGTGATGTTTTTCTCACTCCTACTAGTGAATGTAATGTAACACACACCCATACAATGCGCACCACCCCGTGATGTTTTTCTCACTCCTATTAGTGAATGTAATGTAACACAAACCCATACAATGCGCACCACCCCGTGATGTTTTTCTCACTCCTACTAGTGAATGTAATGTAACACACACCCATACAATGCGCACCCCACCTGATGTTTTTCTCACTCCTACTAGTGAATGTAATGTAACACACACCCATACAATGCGCACCACCCCGTGATGTTTTTCTCACTCCTACTAGTGAATGTAATGTAACACACACCCATACAATGCGCACCCCACCTGATGTTTTTATCACTCCTACTAGTGAATGTAATGTAACACACACCCATACAATGCGCACCACCCCGCGATGTTTTTCAGAAACCTATCCTACATTGCCACTGCAGGTTCCCTGACCTCCCCATGCTGACCACCCCGCGGTGCTTTTCTCCATCCTACATTGCCACTCACTGCCTATCCTATTGCAGACCCTCCGATTCACACCACCCCATGATGTTTTAATCACTCCTAGTAGTGAATGTAATGTAACACACACCCATACAATGCGCACCACCCCGTGATGTTTTTCTCACTCCTACTAGTGAATGTAATGTAACACACACCCATACAATGCGCACCACCCCGTGATGTTTTTCTCACTCCTACTAGTGAATCTAATGTAACACACACCCATACAATGCGCACCACCCCGTGATGTTTTTCTCACTCCTACTAGTGAATGTAATGTAACACACACCCATACAATGCGCACCACCCCGTGATGTTTTTCTCACTCCTACTAGTGAATGTAATGTAACACACACCCATACAATGCGCACCACCCCGTGATGTGTTTCTCACTCCTACTAGTGAATGTAATGTAACACACACCCATACAATGAGCACCACCCCGTGATGTTTTTCTCACTCCTACTAGTGAATGTAATGTAACACACACCCATACAATGCGCACCACCCCGTGATGTTTTTCTCACTGCTACTAGTGAATGTAATGTAACACACACCCATACAATACGCACCACCCCGTGATGTTTTTCTCACTCCTACTAGTGAATGTAATGTAACACACACCCATACAATGCGCACCACCCCGTGATGTTTTTCTCACTCCTACTAGTGAATGTAATGTAACACACACCCATACAATGCGCACCACCCCGTGATGTTTTTCTCTCTCCTACTAGTGAAACCAATGTAACACACACCCATACAGTGCGCACGACCCCGTGATGTTTTTCTCACCTCCTATTAGTGAATCTAATGTAACACACACCCATACAATGTGCACCACCCTGTGATGTTTTTCTCACTCCTACTAGTGAATCTAATGTAACACACACCCATACAATGCACACCACCCCGTGATGTTTTTCTCACTCCTACTAGTGAATGTAATGTAACACACACCCATACAATGCGCACCACCCCGTGATGTTTTTCTCACTCCTACTAGTGAATGTAATGTAACACACACCCATACAAGGCGCACCACCCCGTGATGTTTTTCTCACTCCTACTAGTGAATGTAATGTAACACACACCCATACAATGCGCACCACCCCGTGATGTTTTTCTCACTGCTACTAGTGAATGTAATGTAACACACACCCATACAATGGGCACCACCCCGTGATGTTTTTCTCACTCCTACTAGTGAATGTAATGTAACACACTCCCATACGATGCGCACCACCCCGTGATGTTTTTCTCACTCCTACTAGTGAATGTAATGTAACACACACCCATACACTGCGCACCACCCCGTGATGTTTTTCTCACTGCTATTAGTGAATCTAATGTAACACACACCCATACAATGCGCACCACCCTGTGATGTTTTTCTCACTCCTACTAGTGAATGTAATGTAACACACATCCATAGAATGCGCACCACCCCGTGATATTTTTCTCACTCCTACTAGTGAATGTAATGTAACACACACCCATACAATGCGCACCACCCCGTGATGTTTTTCTCACTCCTACTAGTGAATCTAATGTAACACACACCCATACAATGCGCACCACCCCGCGATGTTTTTCAGAAACCTATCCTACATTGCCACTGCATGTTCCCTGACCTCACCATGCTGACCACCCCACGGTGCTTTTCTCCAACGTACATTGCCACTCACTGCCTATCCTAATACAGACCCTCCGATTCACACCACCCCTTGATGTTTTTCTCATTCCTAGTAGTGAATGAAATGTAACACACACCCATACAATGGGCACCACCCCGTGATGTTTTTCTCACTCCTACTAGTGAATGTAATATAACACACACCCATACAATGCGCACCACCCCGTGGTGTTTTTCTCACTCCTACTAGTGAATATAATGTAACACACACCCATACAATGCGCACCACCCCGTGATTTTTTCTCACTCCTACTAGTGAATGTAATGTAACACACACCCATACAATGCGCACCACCCCGTGATGTTTTTCTCACTCCTACTAGTGAATATAATGTAACACACACCCATACAATGCGCACCCCCCCTGATGTTTTTCTAACTCCTACTAGTGAATGTAATGTAACACACACCCATACAATGCCCACCACCCCGTGATGTTTTTCTCACTCCTACTAGTGAATGTAATGTAACACACACCCATACATGCTTACCACCCCGTGATGTTTTTCTCACTCCTATTAGTGAATCTAATGTAACACACACCCATACAATGTGCACCACCCCGTGATGTTTTTCTCACTCCTACTAGTGAATGTAATGTAACACACACCCATACAATGCGCACCACCCCGTCATGTTTTTCTCACTCCTACTAGTGAATGTAATGTAACACACACCCATACAATGCGCACCACCCCGTGATGTTTTTCTCACTCCTACTAGTGAATGTAATGTAACACACACCCATACAATGCGCACCACCCCGTGATGTTTTTCAGAAACCTATCCTACTTTGCCACTGCATGTTCCCTGACCTCCCCATGCTGACCACCCCGCGGTGCTTTTCTCCATCCTACATTGCCACTCACTGCCTATCCAAATTCAGACCCTCCGATTCACACCACCCCGTGAAGTTTTTCGCACTCCTACTAGTGAATCTAATGTAACACACACCCATACAATGCGCACCACCGCGTGATGTTTTTCTCACTCCTACTAGTGAATGTAATGTAACACACACCCATACAATGCGCACCACCCCGTGATGTTTTTCTCACTCCTATTAGTGAATGTAATGTAACACAAACCCATACAATGCGCACCACCCCGTGATGTTTTTCTCACTCCTACTAGTGAATGTAATGTAACACACACCCATACAATGCGCACCCCACCTGATGTTTTTCTCACTCCTACTAGTGAATGTAATGTAACACACACACATAAAATGCCCACCACCCCGTGATGTTTTTCTCACTCCTACTAGTGAATGTAATGTAACACACACCCATACAATGCGCACCATCCCGCGATGTTTTTCAGAAACCTATCCTACATTGCCACTGCATGTTCCCTGACCTCCCCATGCTGACCACCCCGCGGTGCTTTTCTCCATCCTACATTGCCACTCACTGCCTATGCTAATTCAGACACTCCGATTCACACCACCCCGTGATGTTTTTCTCACTCCTACTAGTGAATGTAATGTAACACACACCCATACAATGCGCACCACCCCGTGATGTTTTTCTCACTCCTACTAGTGAATGTAATGTAACACACACCCATACAATGCGCACCACCCCGTGATGTTTTTCTCACTCCTACTAGTGAATGTAATGTAACACACACCCATACAATGCGCACCACCCCGTGATGTTTTTCTCACTCCTACTAGTGAATGTAATGTAACACACACCCATACACTGCGCACCACCCCGTGATGTTTTTCTCACTCCTATTAGTGAATCTAATGTAACACACACCCATACAATGCGCACCACCCCGCGATGTTTTTCAGAAACCTATCCTACATTGCCACTGCATGTTCCCTGACCTCACCATGCTGACCACCCCACGGTGCTTTTCTCCAACGTACATTGCCACTCACTGCCTATCCTAATACAGACCCTC
Source organism: Cavia porcellus (assembly GCF_034190915.1). NCBI lineage: Eukaryota > Metazoa > Chordata > Mammalia > Rodentia > Caviidae > Cavia > Cavia porcellus. The sequence goes on from NW_026947568.1 coordinate 1,673,166, forward strand.
CGATTCACACCACCCCTTGATGTTTTTCTCATTGCTAGTAGTGAATGAAATGTAACACACACCCATACAATGCGCACCACCCCGTGATGTTTTTCTCACTCCTACTAGTGAATGTAATATAACACACACCCATACAATGCGCACCACCCCGTGGTGTTTATCTCACTCCTACTAGTGAATATAATGTAACACACACCCATACAATGCGCACCACCCCGTGATGTTTTTCTCACTCCTACTAGTGAATGTAATGTAACACACACCCATACAATGCGCACCCCCCCTGATGTTTTTCTAACTCCTACTAGTGAATGTAATGTAACACACACCCATACAATGCCCACCACCCCGTGCTGTTTTTCTCACTCCTACTAGTGAATGTAATGTAACACACACCCATACAATGCGTACCAGCCCGTGATGTTTTTCTCACTCCTATTAGTGAATCTAATGTAACACACACCCATACAATGCGCACCACCCCGTGATGTTTTTCTCACTCCTACTAGTGAATGTAATGTAACACACACCCATACAATGCGCACCACCCCGTCATGTTTTTCTCACTCCTACTAGTGAATGTAATGTAACACACACCCATACAATGCGCACCACCCCGTGATGTTTTTCTCACTCCTACTAGTGAATGTAATGTAACACACACCCATACAATGCGCACCACCCCGTGATGTTTTTCAGAAACCTATCCTACATTGCCACTGCATCTTCCCTGACCTCCCCATGCTGACCACCCCGCGGTGCTTTTCTCCATCCTACATTGCCCCTCACTGCCTATCCAAATTCAGACCCTCCGATTCACACCACCCCGTGATGTTTTTCGCACTCCTACTAGTGAATCTAATGTAACACACACCCATACAATGCGCACAACCGCGTGATGTTTTTCTCACTCCTACTAGTGAATGTAATGTAACACACACCCATACAATGCGCACCACCCCGTGATGTTTTTCTCACTCCTATTAGTGAATGTAATGTAACACAAACCCATACAATGCGCACCACCCCGTGATGTTTTTCTCACTCCTACTAGTGAATGTAATGTAACACACACCCATACAATGCGCACCCCACCTGATGTTTTTCTCACTCCTACTAGTGAATGTAATGTAACACACACCCATACAATGCGCACCACCCCGTGATGTTTTTCTCACTCCTATTAGTGAATGTAATGTAACACAAACCCATACAATGCGCACCACCTCGTGATGTTTTTCTCACTCCTACTAGTGAATGTAATGTAACACACACCCATACAATGCGCACCCCACCTGATGTTTTTATCACTCCTACTAGTGAATGTAATGTAACACACACCCATACAATGCGCACCACCCCGTGATGTTTTTCAGAAACCTATCCTACATTGCCACTGCAGGTTCCCTGACCTCCCCATGCTGACCACCCCGCGGTGCTTTTCTCCATCCTACATTGCCACTCACTGCCTATCCTATTGCAGACCCTCCGATTCACACCACCCCGTGATGTTTTAATCACTCCTAGTAGTGAATGTAATGTAACACACACCCATACAATGCGCACCACCCCGTGATGTTTTTCTCACTCCTACTAGTGAATGTAATGTAACACACACCCATACAATGCGCACCACCCCGTGATGTTTTTCTCACTCCTACTAGTGAATCTAATGTAACACACACCCATACAATGCGCACCACCCCGTGATGTTTTTCTCACTCCTACTAGTGAATGTAATGTAACACACACCCATACAATGCGCACCCCCCCTGATGTTTTTCTCACTCCTACTAGTGAATGTAATGTAACACACACCCATACAATGCGCACCACCCCGTGATGTTTTTCTCACTCCTACTAGTGAATGTAATGTAACACACACCCATACAATGCGCACCACCCCGTGATGTTTTTCTCACTCCTACTAGTGAATGTAATGTAACACACACCCATACGATGCGCACCACCCCGTGATGTTTTTCTCACTCCTACTAGTGAATGTAATGTAACACACACCCATACAATGCGCACCACCCCGTGATGTTTTTCTCACTCCTACTAGTGAATGTAATGTAACACACACCCATACGATGCGCACCACCCAGTGATGTTTTTCTCACTCCTATTAGTGAATGTAATGTAACACAAACCCATACAATGCGCACCACCCCGTGATGTTTTTCTCACTCCTACTAGTGAATGTAATGTACACACACCCATACACTGCGCACCACCCCGTGATGTTTTTCTCACTGCTATTAGTGAATCTAATGTAACACACACCCATACAATGCGCACCACCCTGTGATGTTTTTCTCACTCCTACTAGTGAATGTAATGTAACACACATCCATACAATGCGCACCACCCCGTGATATTTTTCTCACTCCTACTAGTGAATGTAATGTAACACACACCCATACAATGCGCACCACCCCGTGATGTTTTTCTCACTCCTACTAGTGAATCTAATGTAACACACACCCATACAATGCGCACCACCCCGCGATGTTTTTCAGAAACCTATCCTACATTGCCACTGCATGTTCCCTGACCTCACCATGCTGACCACCCCACGGTGCTTTTCTCCAACGTACATTGCCACTCACTGCCTATGCTAATACAGACCCTCCGATTCACACCACCCCTTCATGTTTTTCTCATTCCTAGTAGTGAATGAAATGTAACACACACCCATACAATGCGCACCACCCCGTGATGTTTTTCTCACTCCTACTAGTGAATGTAATATAACACACACCCATACAATGCGCACCACCCCGTGGTGTTTTTCTCACTCCTACTAGTGAATATAATGTAACACACACCCATACAATGCGCACCACCCCGTGATTTTTTCTCACTCCTACTAGTGAATGTAATGTAACACACACCCATACAATGCGCACCACCCCGTGATGTTTTTCTCACTCCTACTAGTGAATGTAATGTAACACACACCCATACAATGCGCACCCCCCCTGATGTTTTTCTCACTCCTACTAGTGAATGTAATGTAACACACACCCATACAATGCCCACCACCCCGTGATGTTTTTCTCACTCCTACTAGTGAATGTAATGTAACACACACCCATACAATGCTTACCACCCCGTGATGTTTTTCTCACTCCTATTAGTGAATCTAATGTAACACACACCCATACAATGCGCACCACCCCGTGATGTTTTTCTCACTCCTACTAGTGAATGTAATGTAACACACACCCATACAATGCGCACCACCCCGTCATGTTTTTCTCACTCCTACTAGTGAATGTAATGTAACACACACCCATACAATGCGCACCACCCCGTGATGTTTTTCTCACTCCTACTAGTGAATGTAATGTAACACACACCCATACAATGCGCACCACCCCGTGATGTTTTTCAGAAACCTATCCTACTTTGCCACTGCATGTTCCCTGACCTCCCCATGCTGACCACCCCGCGGTGCTTTTCGCCATCCTACATTGCCACTCACTGCCTATTCTATTGCAGACCCTCCGATTCACACCACCCCGTGATGTTTTTCTCACTCCTACTAGTGAATGTAATGTAACACACACCCATACAATGCGCACCACCCCGTGATGTTTTTCTCACTCCTACTAGTGAATGTAATGTAACACACACCCATACAATGCGCACCACCCCGTGATGTTTTTCTCACTCCTACTAGTGAATGTAATGTAACACACACCCATACAATGCGCACCACCCCGTGATGTGTTTCTCACTCCTACTAGTGAATGTAATGTAACACGCACCCATACAATGAGCAGCACCCCGTGATGTTTTTCTCACTCCTACTAGTGAATGTAATGTAACACACACCCATACAATGCGCACCACCCCGTGATGTTTTTCTCACTCCTACTAGTGAATCTAATGTAACACACACCCATACAATGCGCACCACCCCGTGATGTTTTAATCACTCCTAGTAGTGAATGTAATGTAACACACACCCATACAATGCGCACCACCCCGTGATGTTTTTCTCACTCCTACTAGTGAATGTAATGTAACACACACCCATACAATGCGCACCACCCCGTGATGTTTTTCTCACTCCTACTAGTGAATCTAATGTAACACACACCCATACAATGCGCACCACCCCGTGATGTTTTTCTCACTCCTACTAGTGAATGTAATGTAACACACACCCATACAATGCGCACCCCCCCTGATGTTTTTCTCACTCCTACTAGTGAATGTAATGTAACACACACCCATACAATGCGCACCACCCCGTGATGTTTTTCTCACTCCTACTAGTGAATGTAATGTAACACACACCCATACAATGCGCACCACCCCGTGATGTTTTTCTCACTCCTACTAGTGAATGTAATGTAACACACACCCATACGATGCGCACCACCCCGTGATGTTTTTCTCACTCCTACTAGTGAATGTAATGTAACACACACCCATACAATGCGCACCACCCCGTGATGTTTTTCTCACTCCTACTAGTGAATGTAATGTAACACACACCCATACGATGCGCACCACCCAGTGATGTTTTTCTCACTCCTATTAGTGAATGTAATGTAACACAAACCCATACAATGCGCACCACCCCGTGATGTTTTTCTCACTCCTACTAGTGAATGTAATGTACACACACCCATACACTGCGCACCACCCCGTGATGTTTTTCTCACTGCTATTAGTGAATCTAATGTAACACACACCCATACAATGCGCACCACCCTGTGATGTTTTTCTCACTCCTACTAGTGAATGTAATGTAACACACATCCATACAATGCGCACCACCCCGTGATATTTTTCTCACTCCTACTAGTGAATGTAATGTAACACACACCCATACAATGCGCACCACCCCGTGATGTTTTTCTCACTCCTACTAGTGAATCTAATGTAACACACACCCATACAATGCGCACCACCCCGCGATGTTTTTCAGAAACCTATCCTACATTGCCACTGCATGTTCCCTGACCTCACCATGCTGACCACCCCACGGTGCTTTTCTCCAACGTACATTGCCACTCACTGCCTATGCTAATACAGACCCTCCGATTCACACCACCCCTTGATGTTTTTCTCATTCCTAGTAGTGAATGAAATGTAACACACACCCATACAATGCGCACCACCCCGTGATGTTTTTCTCACTCCTACTAGTGAATGTAATATAACACACACCCATACAATGCGCACCACCCCGTGGTGTTTTTCTCACTCCTACTAGTGAATATAATGTAACACACACCCATACAATGCGCACCACCCCGTGATTTTTTCTCACTCCTACTAGTGAATGTAATGTAACACACACCCATACAATGCGCACCACCCCGTGATGTTTTTCTCACTCCTACTAGTGAATGTAATGTAACACACACCCATACAATGCGCACCCCCCCTGATGTTTTTCTCACTCCTACTAGTGAATGTAATGTAACACACACCCATACAATGCCCACCACCCCGTGATGTTTTTCTCACTCCTACTAGTGAATGTAATGTAACACACACCCATACAATGCTTACCACCCCGTGATGTTTTTCTCACTCCTATTAGTGAATCTAATGTAACACACACCCATACAATGCGCACCACCCCGTGATGTTTTTCTCACTCCTACTAGTGAATGTAATGTAACACACACCCATACAATGCGCACCACCCCGTCATGTTTTTCTCACTCCTACTAGTGAATGTAATGTAACACACACCCATACAATGCGCACCACCCCGTGATGTTTTTCTCACTCCTACTAGTGAATGTAATGTAACACACACCCATACAATGCGCACCACCCCGTGATGTTTTTCAGAAACCTATCCTACTTTGCCACTGCATGTTCCCTGACCTCCCCATGCTGACCACCCCGCGGTGCTTTTCGCCATCCTACATTGCCACTCACTGCCTATCCAAATTCAGACCCTCCGATTCACACCACCCCGTGAAGTTTTTCGCACTCCTACTAGTGAATCTAATGTAACACACACCCATACAATGCGCACCACCGCGTGATGTTTTTCTCACTCCTACTAGTGAATGTAATGTAACACACACCCATACAATGCGCACCACCCCGTGATGTTTTTCTCACTCCTATTAGTGAATGTAATGTAACACAAACCCATACAATGCGCACCACCCCGTGATGTTTTTCTCACTCCTACTAGTGAATGTAATGTAACACACACCCATACAATGCGCACCCCACCTGATGTTTTTCTCACTCCTACTAGTGAATGTAATGTAACACACACCCATACAATGCGCACCACCCCGTGATGTTTTTCTCACTCCTACTAGTGAATGTAATGTAACACACACCCATACAATGCACACCACCCCGCGATGTTTTTCAGAAACCTATCCTACATTGCCACTGCATGTTCCCTGACCTCCCCATGCTGACCACCCCGCGGTGCTTTTCTCCATCCTACATTGCCACTCACTGCCTATTCTATTGCAGACCCTCCGATTCACACCACCCCGTGATGTTTTTCTCACTCCTACTAGTGAATGTAATGTAACACACACCCATACAATGCGCACCACCCCGTGATGTTTTTCTCACTCCTACTAGTGAATGTAATGTAACACACACCCATACAATGCGCACCACCCCGTGATGTTTTTCTCACTCCTACTAGTGAATGTAATGTAACACACACCCATACAATGCGCACCACCCCGTGATGTGTTTCTCACTCCTACTAGTGAATGTAATGTAACACGCACCCATACAATGAGCAGCACCCCGTGATGTTTTTCTCACTCCTACTAGTGAATGTAATGTAACACACACCCATACAATGCGCACCACCCCGTGATGTTTTTCTCACTGCTACTAGTGAATGTAATGTAACACACACCCATACAATGCGCACCACCCCGTGATGTTTTTCTCACTCCTACTAGTGAATGTAATGTAACACACACCCATACAATGCGCACCACCCCGTGATGTTTTTCTCACTCCTACTAGTGAATGTAATGTAACACACACCCATACAATGCGCACCACCCCGTGATGTTTTTCTCACTCCTACTAGTGAATGTAATGTAACACACACCCATACAGTGCGCACGACCCCGTGATGTTTTTCTCACCTCCTATTAGTGAATCTAATGTAACACACACCCATACAATGTGCACCACCCTGTCATGTTTTTCTCCCTCCTACTAGTGAATCTAATGTAACACACACCCATACAATGCACACCACCCCGTGATGTTTTTCTCACTCCTACTAGTGAATGTAATGTAACACACACCCATACAATGCGCACCACCCTGTGATGTTTTTCTCACTCCTACTAGTGAATGTAATGTAACACACACCCATACAATGCGCACCACCCCGTGATGTTTTTCTCACTCCTACTAGTGAATGTAATGTAACACACACCCATACAATGCGCAGCACCCCGTGGTGTTTTTCTCACTCCTACTAGTGAATGTAATGTAACACACACCCATACAATGCGCACCACCCCGTGATGTTTTTCTCACTCCTACTAGTGAATCTAATGTAACACACAACCATACAATGCGCACCACCCCGTGATGTTTTTCTCACTCCTACTAGTGAATGTAATGTAACACACACCCATACAATGCGCACCACCCCGTGATGTTTTTCTCACTCCTACTAGTGAATTTAATGTAACACACACCCATACAGTGCGCACCACCCCGTGATGTTTTTCTCACTCCTACTAGTGAATGTAATGTAACACACACCCATACAATGCGCACCTCCCAGTGATGTTTTCTTCACTCCTACTAGTGAATGTAATGTAACACACACCCATACCATGCGCACCACCCCGTGATGTTTTTCTCACTCCTACCAGTGAATCTAATGTAACACACACCCATACATTGCGCACCACCCCGTGATGTTTTTTTCACTCCTACTAGTAAATCTAATGTAACACACACCCATACAACGCGCACCACCCAGTGATGTTTTTCTCACTCCTACTAGTGAATTTAATGTAACACACACGCATACAATGCGCATCACCCCGTGATGTTTTTCTCACTCCTGCTAGTGAATGTAACGTAACACACACCCATACAATGCGCACCACCCCGTGATGTTTTTCTCACTCACGGTAGTGAATGTAACGTAACACACACCCATACAATGCGCACCACCCCGTGATGTTTTTCTCACTCCTACTAGTGAATTTAATGTAACACACACCCATACAATGCGCACCACCATGTGATGTTTTTTTCACTCCTGGTAGTGAATGTAACGTAACACACACCCATACAATGAGCACCACCCCGTGATGTTTTTCTCACTCCTGCTAGTGAATGTAACGTAACACACACCCATACAATGCGCACCACCCCGTGATGTTTTTCTCACTCCTGGTAGTGAATGTAATGTAACACACACCCATACAATGCGCACCACCCCGTGATGTTTTTCTCACTCCTACTAGTGAATGTAACGTAACACACACCCATACAATGCATACCACCCCGTGATGTTTTTCTCACTCCTACTAGTGATTGTAACGTAACACACACCCATACAATGCGAACCACCCCGTGATGTTTTTGTCACTCCTACTAGTGAATGTAATGTAACACACACCCATACAATGCGCACCACCCCGTGATGTTTTTCTCACTCCTACTAGTAAATGTAACGTAACACACACCCATACAATGCGCACCACCCCGTGATGTTTTTTCACTACTACTAGTGAATGTAACGTAACACACACCCATACAATGCGCACCACCCCGTGATGTTTTTCTCACTCCTACTAGTGAATGTAATGTAACACACACCCATACAATGCGCACCACCCCGTGATGTTTTTCTCACTCCTACTAGTGAATGTAATGTAACACACACCCATACAATGCGCACCACCCCGTGATGTTTTTCTCACTGCTACTAGTGAATGTAATGTAACACACGCCCATACAATGCGCACCACCCCGTGATGTTTTTCTCACTCCTACTAGTGAATGTAATGTAACACACGCCCATACAATGCGCACCACCCTGTGATGTTTTTCTCACTCCTGCTAGTGAATGTAATGTAACACACACCCATACAATGCGCACCACCCCGTGATGTTTTTCTCACTCCTGCTAGTGAATGTAATGTAACACACACCCATACAATGCGCACCACCCCGTGATGTTTTTCTCACTCCTGCTCGTGAATGTAATGTAACACACACCCATACAATGCGCACCACCCCGTGATGTTTTTCTCACTGCTACTAGTGAATGTAATGTAACACACACCCATACAATGCGCACCACCCCGTGATGTTTTTCCCACTGCTACTAGTGAATGTAATGTAACAAACACCCATACAATGCGCACCACCCCGTGCTGTTTTCTCACTCCTGCTAGTGAATGTAATGTAACACACACCCATACAATGCGCACCACCCCGTGATGTTTTTCACACTCCTAGTAGTGAATGTAATGTAACACACACCCATACAATGCGCACCACCCCGTGATGTTTTTCTCACTCCTACTAGTGAATGTAATGTAACACACACCCATACAATGCGCACCACCCCGTGATGTTTTTCGTACTGCTACTAGTGAATGTAATGTAACACACGCCCATACAATGCGCACCACCCCGTGATGTTTTTCTCACTCCTACTAGTGAATCTAATGTAACACACACCAATACAATGCGCACCACCCCGTGATGTTTTTCTCACTCCTACTAGTGAATGTAATGTAACACACACCCATACCATGCGCACCACCCCGTGATGTTTTTCTCACTCCTACTAGTGAATGTAATGTAACACACACCCATACATTGCGCACCACCCCGTGATGTATTTTTCACTCCTACTAGTAAATCTAATGTAACACACACCCATACAATGCGCACCACCCCGTGATGTTTTTCTCACTCCTACTAGTGAATGTAATATAACACACACCCATACTATGCGCACCACCCCGTGGTGTTTTTCTCACTCCTACTAGTGAATATAATGTAACACACACCCATACAATGCGCACCACCCCGTGATTTTTTCTCACTCCTACTAGTGAATGTAATATATCACACACCCATACAATGCGCACCACCCCGTGATGTTTTTCTCACTCCTACTAGTGAATGTAATGTAACACACACCCATACAATGCGCACCCCCCCTGATGTTTTTCTAACTCCTACTAGTGAATGTAATGTAACACACACCCATACAATGCCCACCACCCCGTGATGTTTTTCTCACTCCTACTAGTGAATGTAATGTAACACACACCCATACAATGCGTACCACCCCGTGATGTTTTTCTCACTCCTATTAGTGAATCTAATGTAACACACACCCATACAATGCGCACCACCCCGTGATGTTTTTCTCACTCCTACTAGTGAATGTAATGTAACACACACCCATACAATGCGCACCACCCCGTCATGTTTTTCTCACTCCTACTAGTGAATGTAATGTAACACACACCCATACAATGCACACCACCCCGTGATGTTTTTCTCACTCCTACTAGTGAATGTAATGTAACACACACCCATACAATGCGCACCACCCCGTGATGTTTTTCAGAAATCTATCCTACTTTGCCACTGCATGTTCCCTAACCTCCCCATGCTGACCACCCCGCGGTGCTTTTCTCCATTCTACATTGCCACTCACTGCCTATCCAAATTCAGACCCTCCGATTCACACCACCCCGTGAAGTTTTTCGCACTCCTACTAGTGAATCTAATGTAACACACACCCATACAATGCGCACCACCGCGTGATATTTTTTTCACTCCTACTAGTGAATGTAATGTAACACACACCCATACAATGCGCACCACCCCGTGATGTTTTTCTCACTCCTATTAGTGAATGTAATGTAACACAAACCCATACAATGCGCACCACCCCGTGATATTTTTCTCACTCCTACTAGTGAATGTAATGTAACACACACCCATACAATGCGCACCCCACCTGGTGTTTTTTTCACTCCTACTAGTGAATGTAATGTAACACACACCCATACAATGCACACCACCCCGCGATGTTTTTCAGAAACCTATCCTACATTGCCACAGCATGTTCCCTGACCTCCCCATGCTGACCACCCCGCGGTGCTTTTCTCCATCCTACATTGCCCCTCACTGCCTATCCTATTGCAGACCCTCCGATTCACACCACCCCGTGATGTTTTTCTCACTCCTACTAGTGAATGTAATGTAACACACACCCATACAATGCGCACCACCCCGTGATGTTTTTCTCACTCCTACTAGTGAATGTAATGTAACACACACCCATACAATGCGCACCACCCTGTGATGTTTTTCTCACTCCTACTAGTGAATGTAATGTAACACACACCCATACATTGCGCACCACCCCGTGATGTGTTTCTCACTCCTACTAGTGAATGTAATGTAACACACACCCATACAATGCGCAGCACCCCGTGATGTTTTTCTCACTCCTACTAGTGAATGTAATGTAACACACACCCATACAATGCGCACCACCCCGTGATGTTTTTCTCACTGCTACTAGTGAATGTAATGTAACACACACCCATACAATGCGCACCACCCCGTGATGTTTTTCTCACTCCTACTAGTGAATGTAACGTAACACACACCCATACAATGCGCACCACCCCGTGATGTTTTTCTCACTCCTACTAGTGAATGTAACGTAACACACACCCATACAATGCGCACCACCCCGTGATGTTTTTCTCACTCCTACTAGTAAATGTAACGTAACACACACCCATACAATGCGCACCACCCCGTGATGTTTTTCTCACTCCTACTAGTGAATGTAACGTAACACACACCCATACAATGCGCACCACCCCGTGATGTTTTTCTCACTCCTACTAGTGAATGTAACGTAACACACACCCATACAATGCGCACCACCCCGTGATGTTTTTCTCACTCCTACTAGTGAATGTAATGTAACACACACCCATACAATGCGCACCACCCCGTGATGTTTTTCTCACTGCTACTAGTGAATGTAATGTAACACACGCCCATACAATGCGCACCACCCCGTGATGTTTTTCTCACTCCTACTAGTGAATGTAATGTAACACACGCCCATACAATGCGCACCACCCCGTGATGTTTTTCTCACTCCTGCTAGTGAATGTAATGTAACACACACCCATACAATGCGCACCACCCCGTGATGTTTTTCTCACTCCTGCTAGTGAATGTAATGTAACACACACCCATACAATGCGCACCACCCCGTGGTGTTTTTCTCACTCCTACTAGTGAATGTAATGTAACACACACCCATACAATGCGTACCACCCCGTGGTGTTTTTCTCACTCCTACTAGTGAATGTAATGTAACACACACCCATACAATGCGCACCACCCCGTGATGTTTTTCTCACTCCTACTAGTGAATCTAATGTAACACACAACGATACAATGCGCACCACCCCGTGATGTTTTTCTCACTCCTACTAGTGAATGTAATGTAACACACACCCATACAGTGCGCACCACCCCGTGATGTTTTTCTCACTCCTACTAGTGAATTTAATGTAACACACACCCATACAGTGCGCACCACCCCGTGATGCTTTTCTCACTCCTACTAGTGAATGTAATGTAACACACACCCATACAATGCGCACCACCCCGTGATGTTTTCTTCACTCCTACTAGTGAATGTAATGTAACACACACCCATACCATGCGCACCACCCCGTGATGTTTTTCTCACTCCTACCAGTGAATCTAATGTAACACACACCCATACATTGCGCACCACCCCGTGATGTTTTTTTCACTCCTACTAGTAAATCTAATGTAACACACACCCATACAACGCGCACCACCCAGTGATGTTTTTTTCACTCCTACTAGTAAATCTAATGTAACACACACCCATACAACGCGCACCACCCAGTGATGTTTTTCTCACTCCTACTAGTGAATTTAATGTAACACACACGCATACAATGCGCATCACCCCGTGATGTTTTTCTCACTCCTGCTAGTGAATGTAACGTAACACACACCCATACAATGCGCACCACCCCGTGATGTTTTTCTCACTCCCGGTAGTGAATGTAACGTAACACACACCCATACAATGCGCACCACCCCGTGATGTTTTTCTCACTCCTAATAGTGAATTTAATGTAACACACACCCATACAATGCGCACCACCCCGTGATGTTTTTCTCACTCCTGCTAGTGAATGTAACGTAACACACACCCATACAATGCGCACCACCCCGTGATGTTTTTCTCACTCCCGGTAGTGAATGTAACGTAACACACACCCATACAATGCGCACCACCCCGTGATGTTTTTCTCACTCCTAATAGTGAATTTAATGTAACACACACCCATACAATGCGCACCACCCCGTGATGTTTTTCTCACTCCTGCTAGTGAATGTAACGTAACACACACCCATACAATGCGCACCACCCCGTGATGTTTTTCTCACTCCCGGTAGTGAATGTAACGTAACACACACCCATACAATGCAAACCACCCCGTGATGTTTTTCTCACTCCTGCTAGTGAATGTAACGTAACACACACCCATACAATGCGCACCACCCCGTGATGTTTTTCTCACTCCTGCTAGTGAATGTAACGTAACACACACCCATACAATGCGCACCACCCCGTGATGTTTTTCTCACTCCTACTAGTGAATGTAACGTAACACACACCCATACAATGCATACCACCCCGTGATGTTTTTCTCACTCCTACTAGTGATGGTAACGTAACACACACCCATACAATGCGCACCACCCCGTGATGTTTTTCTCACTCCTACTAGTGAATGTAACGTAACACACACCCATACAATGCGCACCACCCCGTGATGTTTTTCTCACTCCTACTAGTAAATGTAACGTAACACACACCCATACAATGCGCACCACCCCGTGATGTTTTTCTCACTCCTACTAGTGAATGTAACGTAACACACACCCATACAATGCGCACCACCCCGTGATGTTTTTCTCACTCCTACTAGTGAATGTAATGTAACACACACCCATACAATGCGCACCACCCCGTGATGTTTTTCTCACTCCTACTAGTGAATGTAATGTAACACACACCCATACAATGCGCACCACCCCGTGATGTTTTTCTCACTGCTACTAGTGAATGTAATGTAACACACGCCCATACAATGCGCACCACCCCGTGATGTTTTTCTCACTCCTACTAGTGAATGTAATGTAACACACGCCCATACAATGCGCACCCCACCTGATGTTTTTATCACTCCTACTAGTGAATGTAATGTAACACACACCCATACAATGCGCACCACCCCGCGATGTTTTTCAGAAACCTATCCTACATTGCCACTGCAGGTTCCCTGACCTCCCCATGCTGACCACCCCGCGGTGCTTTTCTCCATCCTACATTGCCACTCACTGCCTATCCTATTGCAGACCCTCCGATTCACACCACCCCGTGATGTTTTAATCACTCCTAGTAGTGAATGTAATGTAACACACACCCATACAATGCGCACCACCCCGTGATGTTTTTCTCACTCCTACTAGTGAATGTAATGTAACACACACCCATACAATGCGCACCACCCCGTGATGTTTTTCTCACTCCTACTAGTGAATCTAATGTAACACACACCCATACAATGCGCACCACCCCGTGATGTTTTTCTCACTCCTACTAGTGAATGTAATGTAACACACACCCATACAATGCGCACCACCCCGTGATGTTTTTCTCACTCCTACTAGTGAATGTAATGTAACACACACCCATACAATGCGCACCACCCCGTGATGTGTTTCTCACTCCTACTAGTGAATGTAATGTAACACACACCCATACAATGAACACCACCCCGTGATGTTTTTCTCACTCCTACTAGTGAATGTAATGTAACACACACCCATACAATGCGCACCACCCCGTGATGTTTTTCTCACTGCTACTAGTGAATGTAATGTAACACACACCCATACAATGCGCACCACCCCGTGATGTTTTTCTCACTCCTACTAGTGAATGTAATGTAACACACACCCATACAATGCGCACCACCCCGTGATGTTTATCTCACTCCTACTAGTGAATGTAATGTAACACACACCCATACAATGCGCACCACCCCGTGATGTTTTTCTCACTCCTACTAGTGAAACCAATGTAACACACACCCATACAGTGCGCACGACCCCGTGATGTTTTTCTCACCTCCTATTAGTGAATCTAATGTAACACACACCCATACAATGTGCACCACCCTGTGATGTTTTTCTCACTCCTACTAGTGAATCTAATGTAACACACACCCATACAATGCACACCACCCCGTGATGTTTTTCTCACTCCTACTAGTGAATGTAATGTAACACACACCCATACAATGCGCACCACCCCGTGATGTTTTTCTCACTCCTACTAGTGAATGTAATGTAACACACACCCATACAATGCGCACCACCCCGTGATGTTTTTCTCACTCCTACTAGTGAATGTAATGTAACACACACCCATACAATGCGCACCACCCCGTGATGTTTTTCTCACTGCTACTAGTGAATGTAATGTAACACACACCCATACAATGGGCACCACCCCGTGATGTTTTTCTCACTCCTACTAGTGAATGTAATGTAACACACACCCATACGATGCGCACCACCCCGTGATGTTTTTCTCACTCCTACTAGTGAATGTAATGTAACACACACCCATACACTGCGCACCACCCCGTGATGTTTTTCTCACTGCTATTAGTGAATCTAATGTAACACACACCCATACAATGCGCACCACCCTGTGATGTTTTTCTCACTCCTACTAGTGAATGTAACGTAACACACATCCATACAATGCGCACCACCCCGTGATATTTTTCTCACTCCTACTAGTGAATGTAATGTAACACACACCCATACAATGCGCACCACCCCGTGATGTTTTTCTCACTCCTACTAGTGAATCTAATGTAACACACACCCATACAATGCGCACCACCCCGCGATGTTTTTCAGAAACCTATCCTACATTGCCACTGCATGTTCCCTGACCTCACCATGCTGACCACCCCACGGTGCTTTTCTCCAACGTACATTGCCACTCACTGCCTATCCTAATACAGACCCTCCGATTCACACCACCCCTTGATGTTTTTCTCATTCCTAGTAGTGAATGAAATGTAACACACACCCATACAATGCGCACCACCCCGTGATGTTTTTCTCACTCCTACTAGTGAATGTAATATAACACACACCCATACAATGCGCACCACCCCGTGATGTTTTTCTCACTCCTACTAGTGAATGTAATGTAACACACACCCATACAATGCGCACCACCCCGTGATGTTTTTCTCACTCCTACTAGTGAATATAATGTAACACACACCCATACAATGCGCACCACCCCGTGATTTTTTCTCACTCCTACTAGTGAATGTAATGTAACACACACCCATACAATGCGCACCACCCCGTGATGTTTTTCTCACTCCTACTAGTGAATGTAATGTAACACACACCCATACAATGCGCACCCCCCCTGATGTTTTTCTAACTCCTACTAGTGAATGTAATGTAACACACACCCATACAATGCCCACCACCCCGTGATGTTTTTCTCACTCCTACTAGTGAATGTAATGTAACACACACCCATACAATGCTTACCACCCCGTGATGTTTTTCTCACTCCTATTAGTGAATCTAATGTAACACACACCCATACAATGCGCACCACCCCGTGATGTTTTTCTCACTCCTACTAGTGAATGTAATGTAACACACACGCATACAATGCGCACCACCCCGTCATGTTTTTCTCACTCCTACTAGTGAATGTAATGTAACACACACCCATACAATGCGCACCACCCCGTGATGTTTTTCTCACTCCTACTAGTGAATGTAATGTAACACACACCCATACAATGCGCACCACCCCGTGATGTTTTTCAGAAACCTATCCTACTTTGCCACTGCATGTTCCCTGACCTCCCCATGCTTACCACCCCGCGGTGCTTTTCTCCATCCTACATGGCCACTCACTGCCTATCCAAATTCAGACCCTCCGATTCACACCACCCCGTGAAGTTTTTCGCACTCCTACTAGTGAATCTAATGTAACACACACCCATACAATGCGCACCACCGCGTGATGTTTTTCTCACTCCTACTAGTGAATGTAATGTAACACACACCCATACAATGCGCACCACCCCGTGATGTTTTTCTCACTCCTATTAGTGAATGTAATGTAACACAAACCCATACAATGCGCACCACCCCGTGATGTTTTTCTCACTCCTACTAGTGAATGTAATGTAACACACACCCATACAATGCGCACCCCACCTGATGTTTTTCTCACTCCTACTAGTGAATGTAATGTAACACACACCCATACAATGCGCACCACCCCGTGATGTTTTTCTCACTCCTACTAGTGAATGTAATGTAACACACACCCATACAATGCACACCACCCCGCGATGTTTTTCAGAAACCTATCCTACATTGCCACTGCATGTTCCCTGACCTCCCCATGCTGACCACCCCGCGGTACTTTTCTCCATCCTACATTGCCACTCACTGCCTATTCTATTGCAGACCCTCCGATTCACACCACCCCGTGATGTTTTTCTCACTCCTACTAGTGAATGTAATGTAACACACACCCATACAATGCGCACCACCCCGTGATGTTTTTCTCACTCCTACTAGTGAATGTAATGTAACACACACCCATACAATGCGCACCACCCCGTGATGTTTTTCTCACTCCTACTAGTGAATGTAATGTAACACACACCCATACAATGCGCACCACCCCGTGATGTGTTTCTCACTCCTACTAGTGAATGTAATGTAACACACACCCATACAATGCGCACCACCCAGTGATGTTTTCTTCACTCCTACTAGTGAATGTAATGTAACACACACCCATACCATGCGCACCACCCCGTGATGTTTTTCTCACTCCTACCAGTGAATCTAATGTAACACACACCCATACATTGCGCACCACCCCGTGATGTTTTTTTCACTCCTACTAGTAAATCTAATGTAACACACACCCATACAACGCGCACCACCCAGTGATGTTTTTCTCACTCCTACTAGTGAATTTAATGTAACACACACGCATACAATGCGCATCACCCCGTGATGTTTTTCTCACTCCTGCTAGTGAATGTAACGTAACACACACCCATACAATGCGCACCACCCCGTGATGTTTTTCTCACTCACGGTAGTGAATGTAACGTAACACACACCCATACAATGCGCACCACCCCGTGATGTTTTTCTCACTCCTACTAGTGAATTTAATGTAACACACACCCATACAATGCGCACCACCCTGTGATGTTTTTTTCACTCCTGGTAGTGAATGTAACGTAACACACACCCATACAATGAGCACCACCCCGTGATGTTTTTCTCACTCCTGCTAGTGAATGTAACGTAACACACACCCATACAATGCGCACCACCCCGTGATGTTTTTCTCACTCCTGGTAGTGAATGTAACGTAACACACACCCATACAATGCGCACCACCCCGTGATGTTTTTCTCACTCCTACTAGTGAATGTAACGTAACACACACCCATACAATGCATACCACCCCGTGATGTTTTTCTCACTCCTACTAGTGATTGTAACGTAACACACACCCATACAATGCGAACCACCCCGTGATGTTTTTGTCACTCCTACTAGTGAATGTAATGTAACACACACCCATACAATGCGCACCACCCCGTGATGTTTTTCTCACTCCTACTAGTAAATGTAACGTAACACACACCCATACAATGCGCACCACCCCGTGATGTTTTTTCACTACTACTAGTGAATGTAACGTAACACACACCCATACAATGCGCACCACCCCGTGATGTTTTTCTCACTCCTACTAGTGAATGTAATGTAACACACACCCATACAATGCGCACCACCCCGTGATGTTTTTCTCACTCCTACTAGTGAATGTAATGTAACACACGCCCATACAATGCGCACCACCCCGTGATGTTTTTCTCACTGCTACTAGTGAATGTAATGTAACACACGCCCATACAATGCGCACCACCCCGTGATGTTTTTCTCACTCCTACTAGTGAATGTAATGTAACACACGCCCATACAATGCGCACCACCCTGTGATGTTTTTCTCACTCCTGCTAGTGAATGTAATGTAACACACACCCATACAATGCGCACCACCCCGTGATGTTTTTCTCACTCCTGCTAGTGAATGTAATGTAACACACACCCATACAATGCGCACCACCCCGTGATGTTTTTCTCACTCCTGCTCGTGAATGTAATGTAACACACACCCATACAATGCGCACCACCCCGTGATGTTTTTCTCACTCCTACTAGTGAATGTAATGTAACACACACCCATACAATGCGCACCACCCCGTGATGTTTTTCTCACTGCTACTAGTGAATGTAATGTAACACACACCCATACAATGGGCACCACCCCGTGATGTTTTTCTCACTCCTACTAGTGAATGTAATGTAACACACACCCATACGATGCGCACCACCCCGTGATGTTTTTCTCACTCCTACTAGTGAATGTAATGTAACACACACCCATACAATGCGCACCACCCCGTGATGTTTTTCTCACTGCTACTAGTGAATGTAATGTAACACACGCCCATACAATGCGCACCACCCCGTGATGTTTTTCTCACTCCTACTAGTGAATGTAATGTAACACACGCCCATACAATGCGCACCACCCTGTGATGTTTTTCTCACTCCTGCTAGTGAATGTAATGTAACACACACCCATACAATGCGCACCACCCCGTGATGTTTTTCTCACTCCTGCTAGTGAATGTAATGTAACACACACCCATACAATGCGCACCACCCCGTGATGTTTTTCTCACTCCTGCTCGTGAATGTAATGTAACACACACCCATACAATGCGCACCACCCCGTGATGTTTTTCTCACTCCTACTAGTGAATGTAATGTAACACACACCCATACAATGCGCACCACCCCGTGATGTTTTTCTCACTGCTACTAGTGAATGTAATGTAACACACACCCATACAATGGGCACCACCCCGTGATGTTTTTCTCACTCCTACTAGTGAATGTAATGTAACACACACCCATACGATGCGCACCACCCCGTGATGTTTTTCTCACTCCTACTAGTGAATGTAATGTAACACACACCCATACACTGCGCACCACCCCGTGATGTTTTTCTCACTGCTATTAGTGAATCTAATGTAACACACACCCATACAATGCGCACCACCCTGTGATGTTTTTCTCACTCCTACTAGTGAATGTAATGTAACACACATCCATACAATGCGCACCACCCCGTGATATTTTTCTCACTCCTACTAGTGAATGTAATGTAACACACACCCATACAATGCGCACCACCCCGTGATGTTTTTCTCACTCCTACTAGTGAATCTAATGTAACACACACCCATACAATGCGCACCACCCCGCGATGTTTTTCAGAAACCTATCCTACATTGCCACTGCATGTTCCCTGACCTCACCATGCTGACCACCCCACGGTGCTTTTCTCCAACGTACATTGCCACTCACTGCCTATCCTAATACAGACCCTCCGATTCACACCACCCCTTGATGTTTTTCTCATTCCTAGTAGTGAATGAAATGTAACACACACCCATACAATGCGCACCACCCCGTGATGTTTTTCTCACTCCTACTAGTGAATGTAATATAACACACACCCATACAATGCGCACCACCCCGTGATGTTTTTCTCACTCCTACTAGTGAATGTAATGTAACACACACCCATACAATGCGCACCACCCCGTGATGTTTTTCTCACTCCTACTAGTGAATATAATGTAACACACACCCATACAATGCGCACCACCCCGTGATTTTTTCTCACTCCTACTAGTGAATGTAATGTAACACACACCCATACAATGCGCACCACCCCGTGATGTTTTTCTCACTCCTACTAGTGAATGTAATGTAACACACACCCATACAATGCGCACCCCCCCTGATGTTTTTCTAACTCCTACTAGTGAATGTAATGTAACACACACCCATACAATGCCCACCACCCCGTGATGTTTTTCTCACTCCTACTAGTGAATGTAATGTAACACACACCCATACAATGCTTACCACCCCGTGATGTTTTTCTCACTCCTATTAGTGAATCTAATGTAACACACACCCATACAATGCGCACCACCCCGTGATGTTTTTGTCACTCCTACTAGTGAATGTAATGTAACACACACGCATACAATGCGCACCACCCCGTCATGTTTTTCTCACTCCTACTAGTGAATGTAATGTAACACACACCCATACAATGCGCACCACCCCGTGATGTTTTTCTCACTCCTACTAGTGAATGTAATGTAACACACACCCATACAATGCGCACCACCCCGTGATGTTTTTCAGAAACCTATCCTACTTTGCCACTGCATGTTCCCTGACCTCCCCATGCTGACCACCCCGCGGTGCTTTTCTCCATCCTACATGGCCACTCACTGCCTATCCAAATTCAGACCCTCCGATTCACACCACCCCGTGAAGTTTTTCGCACTCCTACTAGTGAATCTAATGTAACACACACCCATACAATGCGCACCACCGCGTGATGTTTTTCTCACTCCTACTAGTGAATGTAATGTAACACACACCCATACAATGCGCACCACCCCGTGATGTTTTTCTCACTCCTATTAGTGAATGTAATGTAACACAAACCCATACAATGCGCACCACCCCGTGATGTTTTTCTCACTCCTACTAGTGAATGTAATGTAACACACACCCATACAATGCGCACCCCACCTGATGTTTTTCTCACTCCTACTAGTGAATGTAATGTAACACACACCCATACAATGCGCACCACCCCGTGATGTTTTTCTCACTCCTACTAGTGAATGTAATGTAACACACACCCATACAATGCACACCACCCCGCGATGTTTTTCAGAAACCTATCCTACATTGCCACTGCATGTTCCCTGACCTCCCCATGCTGACCACCCCGCGGTACTTTTCTCCATCCTACATTGCCACTCACTGCCTATTCTATTGCAGACCCTCCGATTCACACCACCCCGTGATGTTTTTCTCACTCCTACTAGTGAATGTAATGTAACACACACCCATACAATGCGCACCACCCCGTGATGTTTTTCTCACTCCTACTAGTGAATGTAATGTAACACACACCCATACAATGCGCACCACCCCGTGATGTTTTTCTCACTCCTACTAGTGAATGTAATGTAACACACACCCATACAATGCGCACCACCCCGTGATGTGTTTCTCACTCCTACTAGTGAATGTAATGTAACACGCACCCATACAATGAGCAGCACCCCGTGATGTTTTTCTCACTCCTACTAGTCAATGTAATGTAACACACACCCATACAATGCGCACCACCCCGTGATGTTTTTCTCACTGCTACTAGTGAATGTAATGTAACACACACCCATACAATGCGCACCACCCCGTGATGTTTTTCTCACTCCTACTAGTGAATGTAATGTAACACACACCCATACAATGCGCACCACCCCGTGATGTTTTTCTCACTCCTACTAGTGAATGTAATGTAACACACACCCATACAATGCGCACCACCCCGTGATGTTTTTCTCACTCCTACTAGTGAATGTAATGTAACACACACCCATACAGTGCGCACGACCCCGTGATGTTTTTCTCACCTCCTATTAGTGAATCTAATGTAACACACACCCATACAATGTGCACCACCCTGTGATGTTTTTCTCCCTCCTACTAGTGAATCTAATGTAACACACACCCATACAATGCACACCACCCCGTGATGTTTTTCTCACTCCTACTAGTGAATGTAATGTAACACACACCCATACAATGCGCACCACCCTGTGATGTTTTTCTCACTCCTACTAGTGAATGTAATGTAACACACACCCATACAATGCGCACCACCCCGTGATGTTTTTCTCACTCCTACTAGTGAATGTAATGTAACACACACCCATACAATGCGCAGCACCCCGTGGTGTTTTTCTCACTCCTACTAGTGAATGTAATGTAACACACACCCATACAATGCGCACCACCCCGTGATGTTTTTCTCACTCCTACTAGTGAATCTAATGTAACACACAACGATACAATGCGCACCACCCCGTGATGTTTTTCTCACTCCTACTAGTGAATGTAATGTAACACACACCCATACAATGCGCACCACCCCGTGATGTTTTTCTCACTCCTACTAGTGAATTTAATGTAACACACACCCATACAGTGCGCACCACCCCGTGATGTTTTTCTCACTCCTACTAGTGAATGTAATGTAACACACACCCATACAATGCGCACCACCCAGTGATGTTTTCTTCACTCCTACTAGTGAATGTAATGTAACACACACCCATACCATGCGCACCACCCCGTGATGTTTTTCTCACTCCTACCAGTGAATCTAATGTAACACACACCCATACATTGCGCACCACCCCGTGATGTTTTTTTCACTCCTACTAGTAAATCTAATGTAACACACACCCATACAACGCGCACCACCCAGTGATGTTTTTCTCACTCCTACTAGTGAATTTAATGTAACACACACGCATACAATGCGCATCACCCCGTGATGTTTTTCTCACTCCTGCTAGTGAATGTAACGTAACACACACCCATACAATGCGCACCACCCCGTGATGTTTTTCTCACTCACGGTAGTGAATGTAACGTAACACACACCCATACAATGCGCACCACCCCGTGATGTTTTTCTCACTCCTACTAGTGAATTTAATGTAACACACACCCATACAATGCGCACCACCCTGTGATGTTTTTTTCACTCCTGGTAGTGAATGTAACGTAACACACACCCATACAATGAGCACCACCCCGTGATGTTTTTCTCACTCCTGCTAGTGAATGTAACGTAACACACACCCATACAATGCGCACCACCCCGTGATGTTTTTCTCACTCCTGGTAGTGAATGTAACGTAACACACACCCATACAATGCGCACCACCCCGTGATGTTTTTCTCACTCCTACTAGTGAATGTAACGTAACACACACCCATACAATGCATACCACCCCGTGATGTTTTTCTCACTCCTACTAGTGATTGTAACGTAACACACACCCATACAATGCGAACCACCCCGTGATGTTTTTGTCACTCCTACTAGTGAATGTAATGTAACACACACCCATACAATGCGCACCACCCCGTGATGTTTTTCTCACTCCTACTAGTAAATGTAACGTAACACACACCCATACAATGCGCACCACCCCGTGATGTTTTTTCACTACTACTAGTGAATGTAACGTAACACACACCCATACAATGCGCACCACCCCGTGATGTTTTTCTCACTCCTACTAGTGAATGTAATGTAACACACACCCATACAATGCGCACCACCCCGTGATGTTTTTCTCACTGCTACTAGTGAATGTAATGTAACACACACCCATACAATGGGCACCACCCCGTGATGTTTTTCTCACTCCTACTAGTGAATGTAATGTAACACACACCCATACGATGCGCACCACCCCGTGATGTTTTTCTCACTCCTGTTAGTGAATGTAATGTAACACACACCCATACAATGCGCACCACCCCGTGATGTTTTTCTCACTCCTGCTAGTGAATGTAATGTAACACACACCCATACAATGCGCACCACCCCGTGATGTTTTTCTCACTCCTGCTCGTGAATGTAATGTAACACACACCCATACAATGCGCACCACCCCGTGATGTTTTTCTCACTCCTACTAGTGAATGTAATGTAACACACACCCATACAATGCGCACCACCCCGTGATGTTTTTCTCACTGCTACTAGTGAATGTAATGTAACACACACCCATACAATGGGCACCACCCCGTGATGTTTTTCTCACTCCTACTAGTGAATGTAATGTAACACACACCCATACGATGCGCACCACCCCGTGATGTTTTTCTCACTCCTACTAGTGAATGTAATGTAACACACACCCATACACTGCGCACCACCCCGTGATGTTTTTCTCACTGCTATTAGTGAATCTAATGTAACACACACCCATACAATGCGCACCACCCTGTGATGTTTTTCTCACTCCTACTAGTGAATGTAATGTAACACACATCCATACAATGCGCACCACCCCGTGATATTTTTCTCACTCCTACTAGTGAATGTAATGTAACACACACCCATACAATGCGCACCACCCCGTGATGTTTTTCTCACTCCTACTAGTGAATCTAATGTAACACACACCCATACAATGCGCACCACCCCGCGATGTTTTTCAGAAACCTATCCTACATTGCCACTGCATGTTCCCTGACCTCACCATGCTGACCACCCCACGGTGCTTTTCTCCAACGTACATTGCCACTCACTGCCTATCCTAATACAGACCCTCCGATTCACACCACCCCTTGATGTTTTTCTCATTCCTAGTAGTGAATGAAATGTAACACACACCCATACAATGCGCACCACCCCGTGATGTTTTTCTCACTCCTACTAGTGAATGTAATGTAACACACACCCATACAATGCGCACCACCCCGTGATGTTTTTCTCACTCCTACTAGTGAATGTAATGTAACACACACCCATACAATGCGCACCACCCCGTGATGTTTTTCTCACTCCTACTAGTGAATGTAATGTAACACACACCCATACAATGCGCACCACCCCGTGATTTTTTCTCACTCCTACTAGTGAATGTAATGTAACACACACCCATACAATGCGCACCACCCCGTGATGTTTTTCTCACTCCTACTAGTGAATGTAATGTAACACACACCCATACAATGCGCACCCCCCTGATGTTTTTCTAACTCCTACTAGTGAATGTAATGTAACACACACCCATACAATGCCCACCACCCCGTGATGTTTTTCTCACTCCTATTAGTGAATCTAATGTAACACACACCCATACAATGCGCACCACCCCGTGATGTTTTTCTCACTCCTACTAGTGAATGTAATGTAACACACACGCATACAATGCGCACCACCCCGTCATGTTTTTCTCACTCCTACTAGTGAATGTAATGTAACACACACCCATACA
Organism: Cavia porcellus; assembly: GCF_034190915.1. Classification (NCBI taxonomy): domain Eukaryota; kingdom Metazoa; phylum Chordata; class Mammalia; order Rodentia; family Caviidae; genus Cavia; species Cavia porcellus. Next base: position 1,699,358 of record NW_026947568.1, read on the forward strand.
ATGCGCACCACCCCGTGATGTTTTTCTCACTCCTACTAGTGAATGTAATGTAACACACACCCATACAATGCGCACCACCCCGTGATGTTTTTCAGAAACCTATCCTACTTTGCCACTGCATGTTCCCTGACCTCCCCATGCTGACCACCCCGCGGTGCTTTTCTCCATCCTACATGGCCACTCACTGCCTATCCAAATTCAGACCCTCCGATTCACACCACCCCGTGAAGTTTTTCGCACTCCTACTAGTGAATCTAATGTAACACACACCCATACAATGCGCACCACCGCGTGATGTTTTTCTCACTCCTACTAGTGAATGTAATGTAACACACACCCATACAATGCGCACCACCCCGTGATGTTTTTCTCACTCCTATTAGTGAATGTAATGTAACACAAACCCATACAATGCGCACCACCCCGTGATGTTTTTCTCACTCCTACTAGTGAATGTAATGTAACACACACCCATACAATGCGCACCCCACCTGATGTTTTTCTCACTCCTACTAGTGAATGTAATGTAACACACACCCATACAATGCGCACCACCCCGTGATGTTTTTCTCACTCCTACTAGTGAATGTAATGTAACACACACCCATACAATGCACACCACCCCGCGATGTTTTTCAGAAACCTATCCTACATTGCCACTGCATGTTCCCTGACCTCCCCATGCTGACCACCCCGCGGTACTTTTCTCCATCCTACATTGCCACTCACTGCCTATTCTATTGCAGACCCTCCGATTCACACCACCCCGTGATGTTTTTCTCACTCCTACTAGTGAATGTAATGTAACACACACCCATACAATGCGCACCACCCCGTGATGTTTTTCTCACTCCTACTAGTGAATGTAATGTAACACACACCCATACAATGCGCACCACCCCGTGATGTTTTTCTCACTCCTACTAGTGAATGTAATGTAACACACACCCATACAATGCGCACCACCCCGTGATGTGTTTCTCACTCCTACTAGTGAATGTAATGTAACACGCACCCATACAATGAGCAGCACCCCGTGATGTTTTTCTCACTCCTACTAGTCAATGTAATGTAACACACACCCATACAATGCGCACCACCCCGTGATGTTTTTCTCACTGCTACTAGTGAATGTAATGTAACACACACCCATACAATGCGCACCACCCCGTGATGTTTTTCTCACTCCTACTAGTGAATGTAATGTAACACACACCCATACAATGCGCACCACCCCGTGATGTTTTTCTCACTCCTACTAGTGAATGTAATGTAACACACACCCATACAATGCGCACCACCCCGTGATGTTTTTCTCACTCCTACTAGTGAATGTAATGTAACACACACCCATACAGTGCGCACGACCCCGTGATGTTTTTCTCACCTCCTATTAGTGAATCTAATGTAACACACACCCATACAATGTGCACCACCCTGTGATGTTTTTCTCCCTCCTACTAGTGAATCTAATGTAACACACACCCATACAATGCACACCACCCCGTGATGTTTTTCTCACTCCTACTAGTGAATGTAATGTAACACACACCCATACAATGCGCACCACCCTGTGATGTTTTTCTCACTCCTACTAGTGAATGTAATGTAACACACACCCATACAATGCGCACCACCCCGTGATGTTTTTCTCACTCCTACTAGTGAATGTAATGTAACACACACCCATACAATGCGCAGCACCCCGTGGTGTTTTTCTCACTCCTACTAGTGAATGTAATGTAACACACACCCATACAATGCGCACCACCCCGTGATGTTTTTCTCACTCCTACTAGTGAATCTAATGTAACACACAACGATACAATGCGCACCACCCCGTGATGTTTTTCTCACTCCTACTAGTGAATGTAATGTAACACACACCCATACAATGCGCACCACCACGTGATGTTTTTCTCACTCCTACTAGTGAATTTAATGTAACACACACCCATACAGTGCGCACCACCCCGTGATGTTTTTCTCACTCCTACTAGTGAATGTAATGTAACACACACCCATACAATGCGCACCACCCAGTGATGTTTTCTTCACTCCTACTAGTGAATGTAATGTAACACACACCCATACCATGCGCACCACCCCGTGATGTTTTTCTCACTCCTACCAGTGAATCTAATGTAACACACACCCATACATTGCGCACCACCCCGTGATGTTTTTTTCACTCCTACTAGTAAATCTAATGTAACACACACCCATACAACGCGCACCACCCAGTGATGTTTTTCTCACTCCTACTAGTGAATTTAATGTAACACACACGCATACAATGCGCATCACCCCGTGATGTTTTTCTCACTCCTGCTAGTGAATGTAACGTAACACACACCCATACAATGCGCACCACCCCGTGATGTTTTTCTCACTCACGGTAGTGAATGTAACGTAACACACACCCATACAATGCGCACCACCCCGTGATGTTTTTCTCACTCCTACTAGTGAATTTAATGTAACACACACCCATACAATGCGCACCACCCTGTGATGTTTTTTTCACTCCTGGTAGTGAATGTAACGTAACACACACCCATACAATGAGCACCACCCCGTGATGTTTTTCTCACTCCTGCTAGTGAATGTAACGTAACACACACCCATACAATGCGCACCACCCCGTGATGTTTTTCTCACTCCTGGTAGTGAATGTAACGTAACACACACCCATACAATGCGCACCACCCCGTGATGTTTTTCTCACTCCTACTAGTGAATGTAACGTAACACACACCCATACAATGCATACCACCCCGTGATGTTTTTCTCACTCCTACTAGTGATTGTAACGTAACACACACCCATACAATGCGAACCACCCCGTGATGTTTTTGTCACTCCTACTAGTGAATGTAATGTAACACACACCCATACAATGCGCACCACCCCGTGATGTTTTTCTCACTCCTACTAGTAAATGTAACGTAACACACACCCATACAATGCGCACCACCCCGTGATGTTTTTTCACTACTACTAGTGAATGTAACGTAACACACACCCATACAATGCGCACCACCCCGTGATGTTTTTCTCACTCCTACTAGTGAATGTAATGTAACACACACCCATACAATGCGCACCACCCCGTGATGTTTTTCTCACTCCTACTAGTGAATGTAATGTAACACACACCCATACAATGCGCACCACCCCGTGATGTTTTTCGCACTGCTACTAGTGAATGTAATGTAACACACGCCCATACAATGCGCACCACCCCGTGATGTTTTTCTCACTCCTACTAGTGAATGTAATGTAACACACGCCCATACAATGCGCACCACCCTGTGATGTTTTTCTCACTCCTGCTAGTGAATGTAATGTAACACACACCCATACAATGCGCACCACCCCGTGATGTTTTTCTCACTCCTGCTAGTGAATGTAATGTAACACACACCCATACAATGCGCACCACCCCGTGATGTTTTTCTCACTCCTGCTCGTGAATGTAATGTAACACACACCCATACAATGCGCACCACCCCGTGATGTTTTTCTCACTGCTACTAGTGAATGTAATGTAACACACACCCATACAATGCGCACCACCCCGTGATGTTTTTCCCACTGCTACTAGTGAATGTAATGTAACAAACACCCATACAATGCGCACCACCCCGTGCTGTTTTCTCACTCCTGCTAGTGAATGTAATGTAACACACACCCATACAATGCGCACCACCCCGTGATGTTTTCACACTCCTAGTAGTGAATGTAATGTAACACACACCCATACAATGCGCACCACCCCGTGATGTTTTTCTCACTCCTACTAGTGAATGTAATGTAACACACACCCATACAATGCGCACCACCCTGTGATGTTTTTCGTACTGCTACTAGTGAATGTAATGTAACACACGCCCATACAATGCGCACCACCCCGTGATGTTTTTCTCACTCCTACTAGTGAATCTAATGTAACACACACCAATACAATGCGCACCACCCCGTGATGTTTTTCTCACTCCTACTAGTGAATGTAATGTAACACACACCCATACCATGCGCACCACCCCGTGATGTTTTTCTCACTCCTACTAGTGAATGTAATGTAACACACACCCATACATTGCGCACCACCCCGTGATGTATTTTTCACTCCTACTAGTAAATCTAATGTAACACACACCCATACAATGCGCACCACCCCGTGATGTTTTTCTCACTCCTACTAGTGAATGTAATATAACACACACCCATACTATGCGCACCACCCCGTGGTGTTTTTCTCACTCCTACTAGTGAATATAATGTAACACACACCCATACAATGCGCACCACCCCGTGATTTTTTCTCACTCCTACTAGTGAATGTAATATATCACACACCCATACAATGCGCACCACCCCGTGATGTTTTTCTCACTCCTACTAGTGAATGTAATGTAACACACACCCATACAATGCGCACCCCCCCTGATGTTTTTCTAACTCCTACTAGTGAATGTAATGTAACACACACCCATACAATGCCCACCACCCCGTGATGTTTTTCTCACTCCTACTAGTGAATGTAATGTAACACACACCCATACAATGCGTACCACCCCGTGATGTTTTTCTCACTCCTATTAGTGAATCTAATGTAACACACACCCATACAATGCGCACCACCCCGTGATGTTTTTCTCACTCCTACTAGTGAATGTAATGTAACACACACCCATACAATGCGCACCACCCCGTCATGTTTTTCTCACTCCTACTAGTGAATGTAATGTAACACACACCCATACAATGCACACCACCCCGTGATGTTTTTCTCACTCCTACTAGTGAATGTAATGTAACACACACCCATACAATGCGCACCACCCCGTGATGTTTTTCAGAAATCTATCCTACTTTGCCACTGCATGTTCCCTGACCTCCCCATGCTGATCACCCCGCGGTGCTTTTCTCCATCCTACATTGCCACTCACTGCCTATCCAAATTCAGACCCTCCGATTCACACCACCCCGTGAAGTTTTTCGCACTCCTACTAGTGAATCTAATGTAACACACACCCATACAATGCGCACCACCCCGTGATATTTTTCTCACTCCTACTAGTGAATGTAATGTAACACACACCCATACAATGCGCACCCCACCTGGTGTTTTTTTCACTCCTACTAGTGAATGTAATGTAACACACACCCATACAATGCACACCACCCCGCGATGTTTTTCAGAAACCTATCCTACATTGCCACTGCATGTTCCCTGACCTCCCCATGCTGACCACCCCGCGGTGCTTTTCTCCATCCTACATTGCCCCTCACTGCCTATCCTATTGCAGACCCTCCGATTCACACCACCCCGTGATGTTTTTCTCACTCCTACTAGTGAATGTAATGTAACACACACCCATACAATGCGCACCACCCCGTGATGTTTTTCTCACTCCTACTAGTGAATGTAATGTAACACACACCCATACAATGCGCACCACCCTGTGATGTTTTTCTCACTCCTACTAGTGAATGTAATGTAACACACACCCATACATTGCGCACCACCCCGTGATGTGTTTCTCACTCCTACTAGTGAATGTAATGTAACACACACCCATACAATGCGCAGCACCCCGTGATGTTTTTCTCACTCCTACTAGTGAATGTAATGTAACACACACCCATACAATGCGCACCACCCCGTGATGTTTTTCTCACTGCTACTAGTGAATGTAATGTAACACACACCCATACAATGCGCACCACCCCGTGATGTTTTTCTCACTCCTACTAGTGAATGTAACGTAACACACACCCATACAATGCGCACCACCCCGTGATGTTTTTCTCACTCCTACTAGTGAATGTAACGTAACACACACCCATACAATGCGCACCACCCCGTGATGTTTTTCTCACTCCTACTAGTAAATGTAACGTAACACACACCCATACAATGCGCACCACCCCGTGATGTTTTTCTCACTCCTACTAGTGAATGTAACGTAACACACACCCATACAATGCGCACCACCCCGTGATGTTTTTCTCACTCCTACTAGTGAATGTAACGTAACACACACCCATACAATGCGCACCACCCCGTGATGTTTTTCTCACTCCTACTAGTGAATGTAATGTAACACACACCCATACAATGCGCACCACCCCGTGATGTTTTTCTCACTGCTACTAGTGAATGTAATGTAACACACGCCCATACAATGCGCACCACCCCGTGATGTTTTTCTCACTCCTACTAGTGAATGTAATGTAACACACGCCCATACAATGCGCACCACCCCGTGATGTTTTTCTCACTCCTGCTAGTGAATGTAATGTAACACACACCCATACAATGCGCACCACCCCGTGATGTTTTTCTCACTCCTGCTAGTGAATGTAATGTAACACACACCCATACAATGCGCACCACCCCGTGGTGTTTTTCTCACTCCTACTAGTGAATGTAATGCAACACACACCCATACAATGCGTACCACCCCGTGGTGTTTTTCTCACTCCTACTAGTGAATGTAATGTAACACACACCCATACAATGCGCACCACCCCGTGATGTTTTTCTCACTCCTACTAGTGAATCTAATGTAACACACAACGATACAATGCGCACCACCCCGTGATGTTTTTCTCACTCCTACTAGTGAATGTAATGTAACACACACCCATACAGTGCGCACCACCCCGTGATGTTTTTCTCACTCCTACTAGTGAATTTAATGTAACACACACCCATACAGTGCGCACCACCCCGTGATGCTTTTCTCACTCCTACTAGTGAATGTAATGTAACACACACCCATACAATGCGCACCACCCCGTGATGTTTTCTTCACTCCTACTAGTGAATGTAATGTAACACACACCCATACCATGCGCACCACCCCGTGATGTTTTTCTCACTCCTACCAGTGAATCTAATGTAACACACACCCATACATTGCGCACCACCCCGTGATGTTTTTTTCACTCCTACTAGTAAATCTAATGTAACACACACCCATACAACGCGCACCACCCAGTGATGTTTTTTTCACTCCTACTAGTAAATCTAATGTAACACACACCCATACAACGCGCACCACCCAGTGATGTTTTTCTCACTCCTACTAGTGAATTTAATGTAACACACACGCATACAATGCGCATCACCCCGTGATGTTTTTCTCACTCCTGCTAGTGAATGTAACGTAACACACACCCATACAATGCGCACCACCCCGTGATGTTTTTCTCACTCCCGGTAGTGAATGTAACGTAACACACACCCATACAATGCGCACCACCCCGTGATGTTTTTCTCACTCCTAATAGTGAATTTAATGTAACACACACCCATACAATGCGCACCACCCCGTGATGTTTTTCTCACTCCTGCTAGTGAATGTAACGTAACAAACACCCATACAATGCGCACCACCCCGTGATGTTTTTCTCACTCCCGGTAGTGAATGTAACGTAACACACACCCATACAATGCGCACCACCCCGTGATGTTTTTCTCACTCCTAATAGTGAATTTAATGTAACACACACCCATACAATGCGCACCACCCCGTGATGTTTTTCTCACTCCTGCTAGTGAATGTAACGTAACACACACCCATACAATGCGCACCACCCCGTGATGTTTTTCTCACTCCCGGTAGTGAATGTAACGTAACACACACCCATACAATGCGCACCACCCCGTGATGTTTTTCTCACTCCTGCTAGTGAATGTAACGTAACACACACCCATACAATGCGCACCACCCCGTGATGTTTTTCTCACTCCTGCTAGTGAATGTAACGTAACACACACCCATACAATGCGCACCACCCCGTGATGTTTTTCTCACTCCTACTAGTGAATGTAACGTAACACACACCCATACAATGCATACGACCCCGTGATGTTTTTCTCACTCCTACTAGTGATGGTAACGTAACACACACCCATACAATGCGCACCACCCCGTGATGTTTTTCTCACTCCTACTAGTGAATGTAACGTAACACACACCCATACAATGCGCACCACCCCGTGATGTTTTTCTCACTCCTACTAGTAAATGTAACGTAACACACACCCATACAATGCGCACCACCCCGTGATGTTTTTCTCACTCCTACTAGTGAATGTAACGTAACACACGCCCATACAATGCGCACCACCCCGTGATGTTTTTCTCACTCCTACTAGTGAATGTAATGTAACACACGCCCATACAATGCGCACCACCCCGTGATGTTTTTCTCACTCCTACTAGTGAATGTAATGTAACACACGCCCATACAATGCGCACCACCCCGTGATGTTTTTCTCACTGCTACTAGTGAATGTAATGTAACACACGCCCATACAATGCGCACCACCCCGTGATGTTTTTCTCACTCCTGCTAGTGAATGTAATGTAACACACGCCCATACAATGCGCACCACCCTGTGATGTTTTTCTCACTCCTGCTAGTGAATGTAATGTAACACACACCCATACAATGCGCACCACCCCGTGATGTTTTTCTCACTCCTGCTAGTGAATGTAATGTAACACACACCCATACAATGCGCACCACCCCGTGATGTTTTTCTCACTCCTGCTCGTGAATGTAATGTAACACACACCCATACAATGCGCACCACCCCGTGATGTTTTTCTCACTCCTAATAGTGAATTTAATGTAACACACACCCATACAATGCGCACCACCCCGTGATGTTTTTCTCACTCCTGCTAGTGAATGTAACGTAACACACACCCATACAATGCGCACCACCCCGTGATGTTTTTCTCACTCCCGGTAGTGAATGTAACGTAACACACACCCATACAATGCGCACCACCCCGTGATGTTTTTCTCACTCCTAATAGTGAATTTAATGTAACACACACCCATACAATGCGCACCACCCCGTGATGTTTTTCTCACTCCTGCTAGTGAATGTAACGTAACACACACCCATACAATGCGCACCACCCCGTGATGTTTTTCTCACTCCCGGTAGTGAATGTAACATAACACACACCCATACAATGCGCACCACCCCGTGATGTTTTTCTCACTCCTGCTAGTGAATGTAACGTAACACACACCCATACAATGCGCACCACCCCGTGATGTTTTTCTCACTCCTGCTAGTGAATGTAACGTAACACACACCCATACAATGCGCACCACCCCGTGATGTTTTTCTCACTCCTACTAGTGAATGTAACGTAACACACACCGATACAATGCATACCACCCTTGTGATGTTTTTCTCACTCCTACTAGTGATGGTAACGTAACACACACCCATACAATGCGCACCACCCCGTGATTTTTTCTCACTCCTACCAGTGAATCTAATGTAACACACACCCATACATTGCGCACCAACCCGTGATGTTTTTTTCACTCCTACTAGTAAATCTAATGTAACACACACCCATACAACGCGCACCACCCAGTGATGTTTTTTTCACTCCTACTGGTAAATCTAATGTAACACACACCCATACAACGCGCACCACCCAGTGATGTTTTTCTCACTCCTACTAGTGAATTTAATGTAACACACACGCATACAATGCGCATCACCCCGTGATGTTTTTCTCACTCCTGCTAGTGAATGTAACGTAACACACACCCATACAATGCGCACCACCCCGTGATGTTTTTCTCACTCCCGGTAGTGAATGTAACGTAACACACACCCATACAATGCGCACCACCCCGTGATGTTTTTCTCAGTCCTAATAGTGAATTTAATGTAACACACACCCATACAATGCGCACCACCCCGTGATGTTTTTCTCACTCCTGCTAGTGAATGTAACGTAACACACACCCATACAATGCGCACCACCCCGTGATGTTTTTCTCACTCCTGGTAGTGAATGTAACGTAACACACACCCATACAATGCGCACCACCCCGTGATGTTTTTCTCACTCATACTAGTGAATGTAAAGTAACACACACCCATACAATGCATACCACCCCGTGATGTTTTTCTCACTCCTACTAGTGATGGTAACGTAACACACACCCATACAATGCGCACCACCCCGTGATGTTTTTCTCACTCCTACTAGTGAATGTAACGTAACACACACCCATACAATGCGCACCACCCCGTGATGTTTTTCTCACTCCTACTAGTAAATGTAACGTAACACACACCCATACAATGCGCACCACCCGGTGATGTTTTTCTCACTCCTACTAGTGAATGTAACGTAACACACACCCATACAATGCGCACCACCCCGTGATGTTTTTCTCACTCCTACTAGTGAATGTAACGTAACACACACCCATACAATGCGCACCACCCCGTGATGTTTTTCTCACTCCTACTAGTGAATGTAATGTAACACACACCCATACAATGCGCACCACCCCGTGATGTTTTTCTCACTGCTACTAGTGAATGTAATGTAACACACGCCCATACAATGCGCACCACCCCGTGATGTTTTTCTCACTCCTACTAGTGAATGTAATGTAACACACGCCCATACAATGCGCACCACCCTGTGATGTTTTTCTCACTCCTGCTAGTGAATGTAATGTAACACACACCCATACAATGCGCACCACCCCGTGATGTTTTTCTCACTCCTGCTAGTGAATGTAATGTAACACACACCCATACAATGCGCACCACCCCGTGATGTTTTTCTCACTCCTGCTCGTGAATGTAATGTAACACACACCCATACAATGCGCACCACCCCGTGATGTTTTTCTCACTGCTACTAGTGAATGTAATGTAACACACACCCATACAATGCGCACCACCCCGTGATGTTTTTCCCACTGCTACTAGTGAATGTAATGTAACACACACCCATACAATGCGCACCACCCCGTGCTGTTTTCTCACTCCTGCTAGTGAATGTAATGTAACACACACCTATACAATGCGCACCACCCCGTGATGTTTTTCACACTCCTAGTAGTGAATGTAATGTAACACACACCCATACAATGCGCACCACCCTGTGATGTTTTTCTCACTCCTACTAGTGAATGTAATGTAACACACACCCATACAATGCGCACCACCCCGTGATGTTTTTCGTACTGCTACTAGTGAATGTAATGTAACACACGCCCATACAATGCGCACCACCCCGTGATGTTTTTCTCACTCCTACTAGTGAATCTAATGTAACACACACCAATACAATGCGCACCACCCCGTGATGTTTTTCTCACTCCTACTAGTGAATGTAATGTAACACACACCCATACCATGCGCACCACCCCGTGATGTTTTTCTCACTCCTACTAGTGAATGTAATGTAACACACACCCATACATTGCGCATCACCCCGTGATGTTTTTTTCACTCCTACTAGTAAATCTAATGTAACACACACCCATACAATGCGCACCACCCCGTGATGTTTTTCTCACTCCTACTAGTGAATGTAATGTAACACACACCCATACAATGCGCACCACCCCGTGATGTTTTTCTCACTCCTAGTAGTGAATGTAATGTAACACACACCCATACAATGCGCACCACCCCGTGATGTTTTTCTCACTCCTACTAGTGAATGTAATGAAACACACACCCATACAATGCGCACCACCCCGTGATGTTTTTCTCACTCCTACTAGTGAATGTAATGTAACACACACCCATACAATGCGCACCGCCCCGTGATGTTTTTCTCACTCCTATTAGTGAATGAAATGTAACACACACCCATACAATGCGCACCACCCCGTGATGTTTTTCTCACTCCTACTAGTGAATGTAATGTTACACACACCCATACAATGCGCACCACCCCGTGATGTTTTTCTCACTCCTACTAGTGAATGTAATGTTACACACACCCATACAATGCGCACCACCCCGTGATGTTTTTTTGACTCCTGCTAGTGAATGTAATGTAACACACACCCATACAATGCGCACCACCCCGTGATGTTTTTCTCACTCCTGCTATTGAATGTAATGTAACACACACCCATACAATGCGCACCACCCCGTGATGTTTTTCTCACTCCTGCTAGTGAATGTAATGTAACACACACCCATACAATGCGCACCACCCCGTGATGTTTTTCTCACTCCTGCTAGTGAATGTAATGTAACACACACCCATACAATGCGCACCACCCTGTGATGTTTTTCTCACTCCTGCTAGTGAATGTAATGTAACACACACCCATACAATGCGCACCACCCCGTGATTTTTTTCTCACTCCTACTAGTAAATCTAATGTAACACACACCCATACAATGCGCACCACCCCGTGATGTTTTTCTCACTCCTACTAGTGAATGTAATGTAACACACACCCATACAATGCGCACCACCCCGTGATGTTTTTCTCACTCCTAGTAGTGAATGTAATGTAACACACACCCATACAATGCGCACCACCCCGTGATGTTTTTCTCACTCCTACTAGTGAATGTAATGTAACACACACCCATACAATGCGCACCACCCCGTGATATTTTTCTCACTCCTACTAGTGAATGTAATGTAACACACACCCATACAATGCGCACCGCCCCGTGATGTTTTTCTCACTCCTACTAGTGAATGTAATGTAACACACACCCATACAATGCGCACCACCCCGTGATGTTTTTCTCACTCCTACTAGTGAATGTAACGTAACACACACCCATACAATGCGCACCACCCCGTGATGTTTTTCTCACTCCTACTAGTGAATGTAACGTAACACACACCCATACAATGCGCACCACCCCGTGATGTTTTTCTCACTCCTACTAGTGAATGTAACACACACCCATACAATGCGCACCACCCCGTGATGTTTTTCTCACTCCTACTAGTGAATGTAATGTAACACACACCCATACAATGCGCACCACCCCGTGATGTTTTTCTCACTGCTACTAGTGAATGTAATGTAACACACGCCCATACAATGCGCACCACCCCGTGATGTTTTTCTCACTCCTACTAGTGAATGTAATGTAACACACGCCCATACAATGCGCACCACCCTGTGATGTTTTTCTCACTCCTGCTAGTGAATGTAATGTAACACACACCCATACAATGCGCACCACCCCGTGATGTTTTTCTCACTCCTGCTAGTGAATGTAATGTAACACACACCCATACAATGCGCACCACCCTGTGATGTTTTTCTCACTCCTGCTAGTGAATGTAATGTAACACACACCCATACAATGCGCACCACCCCGTGATGTTTTTCTCACTCCTGCTAGTGAATGTAATGTAACAAACACCCATACAATGCGCACCACCCCGTGCTGTTTTCTCACTCCTGCTAGTGAATGTAATGTAACACACACCCATACAATGCGCACCACCCCGTGATGTTTTCACACTCCTAGTAGTGAATGTAATGTAACACACACCCATACAATGCGCACCACCCCGTGATGTTTTTCTCACTCCTACTAGTGAATGTAATGTAACACACACCCATACAATGCGCACCACCCCGTGATGTTTTTCGTACTGCTACTAGTGAATGTAATGTAACACACGCCCATACAATGCGCACCACCCCGTGATGTTTTTCTCACTCCTACTAGTGAATCTAATGTAACACACACCAATACAATGCGCACCACCCCGTGATGTTTTTCTCACTCCTACTAGTGAATGTAATGTAACACACACCCATACCATGCGCACCACCCCGTGATGTTTTTCTCACTCCTACTAGTGAATGTAATGTAACACACACCCATACATTGCGCACCACCCCGTGATGTATTTTTCACTCCTACTAGTAAATCTAATGTAACACACACCCATACAATGCGCACCACCCCGTGATGTTTTTCTCACTCCTACTAGTGAATGTAATATAACACACACCCATACTATGCGCACCACCCCGTGGTGTTTTTCTCACTCCTACTAGTGAATATAATGTAACACACACCCATACAATGCGCACCACCCCGTGATTTTTTCTCACTCCTACTAGTGAATGTAATATATCACACACCCATACAATGCGCACCACCCCGTGATGTTTTTCTCACTCCTACTAGTGAATGTAATGTAACACACACCCATACAATGCGCACCCCCCCTGATGTTTTTCTAACTCCTACTAGTGAATGTAATGTAACACACACCCATACAATGCCCACCACCCCGTGATGTTTTTCTCACTCCTACTAGTGAATGTAATGTAACACACACCCATACAATGCGTACCACCCCGTGATGTTTTTCTCACTCCTATTAGTGAATCTAATGTAACACACACCCATACAATGCGCACCACCCCGTGATGTTTTTCTCACTCCTACTAGTGAATGTAATGTAACACACACCCATACAATGCGCACCACCCCGTCATGTTTTTCTCACTCCTACTAGTGAATGTAATGTAACACACACCCATACAATGCACACCACCCCGTGATGTTTTTCTCACTCCTACTAGTGAATGTAATGTAACACACACCCATACAATGCGCACCACCCCGTGATGTTTTTCAGAAATCTATCCTACTTTGCCACTGCATGTTCCCTGACCTCCCCATGCTGATCACCCCGCGGTGCTTTTCTCCATCCTACATTGCCACTCACTGCCTATCCAAATTCAGACCCTCCGATTCACACCACCCCGTGAAGTTTTTCGCACTCCTACTAGTGAATCTAATGTAACACACACCCATACAATGCGCACCACCCCGTGATATTTTTCTCACTCCTACTAGTGAATGTAATGTAACACACACCCATACAATGCGCACCCCACCTGGTGTTTTTTTCACTCCTACTAGTGAATGTAATGTAACACACACCCATACAATGCACACCACCCCGCGATGTTTTTCAGAAACCTATCCTACATTGCCACTGCATGTTCCCTGACCTCCCCATGCTGACCACCCCGCGGTGCTTTTCTCCATCCTACATTGCCCCTCACTGCCTATCCTATTGCAGACCCTCCGATTCACACCACCCCGTGATGTTTTTCTCACTCCTACTAGTGAATGTAATGTAACACACACCCATACAATGCGCACCACCCCGTGATGTTTTTCTCACTCCTACTAGTGAATGTAATGTAACACACACCCATACAATGCGCACCACCCTGTGATGTTTTTCTCACTCCTACTAGTGAATGTAATGTAACACACACCCATACATTGCGCACCACCCCGTGATGTGTTTCTCACTCCTACTAGTGAATGTAATGTAACACACACCCATACAATGCGCAGCACCCCGTGATGTTTTTCTCACTCCTACTAGTGAATGTAATGTAACACACACCCATACAATGCGCACCACCCCGTGATGTTTTTCTCACTGCTACTAGTGAATGTAATGTAACACACACCCATACAATGCGCACCACCCCGTGATGTTTTTCTCACTCCTACTAGTGAATGTAACGTAACACACACCCATACAATGCGCACCACCCCGTGATGTTTTTCTCACTCCTACTAGTGAATGTAACGTAACACACACCCATACAATGCGCACCACCCCGTGATGTTTTTCTCACTCCTACTAGTAAATGTAACGTAACACACACCCATACAATGCGCACCACCCCGTGATGTTTTTCTCACTCCTACTAGTGAATGTAACGTAACACACACCCATACAATGCGCACCACCCCGTGATGTTTTTCTCACTCCTACTAGTGAATGTAACGTAACACACACCCATACAATGCGCACCACCCCGTGATGTTTTTCTCACTCCTACTAGTGAATGTAATGTAACACACACCCATACAATGCGCACCACCCCGTGATGTTTTTCTCACTGCTACTAGTGAATGTAATGTAACACACGCCCATACAATGCGCACCACCCCGTGATGTTTTTCTCACTCCTACTAGTGAATGTAATGTAACACACGCCCATACAATGCGCACCACCCCGTGATGTTTTTCTCACTCCTGCTAGTGAATGTAATGTAACACACACCCATACAATGCGCACCACCCCGTGATGTTTTTCTCACTCCTGCTAGTGAATGTAATGTAACACACACCCATACAATGCGCACCACCCCGTGGTGTTTTTCTCACTCCTACTAGTGAATGTAATGCAACACACACCCATACAATGCGTACCACCCCGTGGTGTTTTTCTCACTCCTACTAGTGAATGTAATGTAACACACACCCATACAATGCGCACCACCCCGTGATGTTTTTCTCACTCCTACTAGTGAATCTAATGTAACACACAACGATACAATGCGCACCACCCCGTGATGTTTTTCTCACTCCTACTAGTGAATGTAATGTAACACACACCCATACAGTGCGCACCACCCCGTGATGTTTTTCTCACTCCTACTAGTGAATTTAATGTAACACACACCCATACAGTGCGCACCACCCCGTGATGCTTTTCTCACTCCTACTAGTGAATGTAATGTAACACACACCCATACAATGCGCACCACCCCGTGATGTTTTCTTCACTCCTACTAGTGAATGTAATGTAACACACACCCATACCATGCGCACCACCCCGTGATGTTTTTCTCACTCCTACCAGTGAATCTAATGTAACACACACCCATACATTGCGCACCACCCCGTGATGTTTTTTTCACTCCTACTAGTAAATCTAATGTAACACACACCCATACAACGCGCACCACCCAGTGATGTTTTTTTCACTCCTACTAGTAAATCTAATGTAACACACACCCATACAACGCGCCCCACCCAGTGATGTTTTTCTCACTCCTACTAGTGAATTTAATGTAACACACACGCATACAATGCGCATCACCCCGTGATGTTTTTCTCACTCCTGCTAGTGAATGTAACGTAACACACACCCATACAATGCGCACCACCCCGTGATGTTTTTCTCACTCCCGGTAGTGAATGTAACGTAACACACACCCATACAATGCGCACCACCCCGTGATGTTTTTCTCACTCCTAATAGTGAATTTAATGTAACACACACCCATACAATGCGCACCACCCCGTGATGTTTTTCTCACTCCTGCTAGTGAATGTAACGTAACAAACACCCATACAATGCGCACCACCCCGTGATGTTTTTCTCACTCCCGGTAGTGAATGTAACGTAACACACACCCATACAATGCGCACCACCCCGTGATGTTTTTCTCACTCCTAATAGTGAATTTAATGTAACACACACCCATACAATGCGCACCACCCCGTGATGTTTTTCTCACTCCTGCTAGTGAATGTAACGTAACACACACCCATACAATGCGCACCACCCCGTGATGTTTTTCTCACTCCCGGTAGTGAATGTAACGTAACACACACCCATACAATGCGCACCACCCCGTGATGTTTTTCTCACTCCTGCTAGTGAATGTAACGTAACACACACCCATACAATGCGCACCACCCCGTGATGTTTTTCTCACTCCTGCTAGTGAATGTAACGTAACACACACCCATACAATGCGCACCACCCCGTGATGTTTTTCTCACTCCTACTAGTGAATGTAACGTAACACACACCCATACAATGCATACGACCCCGTGATGTTTTTCTCACTCCTACTAGTGATGGTAACGTAACACACACCCATACAATGCGCACCACCCCGTGATGTTTTTCTCACTCCTACTAGTGAATGTAACGTAGACACACCCATACAATGCGCACCACCCCGTGATGTTTTTCTCACTCCTACTAGTAAATGTAACGTAACACACACCCATACAATGCGCACCACCCCGTGATGTTTTTCTCACTCCTACTAGTGAATGTAACGTAACACACACCCATACAATGCGCACCACCCCGTGATGTTTTTCTCACTCCTACTAGTGAATGTAATGTAACACACGCCCATACAATGCGCACCACCCCGTGATGTTTTTCTCACTCCTACTAGTGAATGTAATGTAACACACGCCCATACAATGCGCACCACCCCGTGATGTTTTTCTCACTGCTACTAGTGAATGTAATGTAACACACGCCCATACAATGCGCACCACCCCGTGATGTTTTTCTCACTCCTGCTAGTGAATGTAATGTAACACACGCCCATACAATGCGCACCACCCTGTGATGTTTTTCTCACTCCTGCTAGTGAATGTAATGTAACACACACCCATACAATGCGCACCACCCCGTGATGTTTTTCTCACTCCTGCTAGTGAATGTAATGTAACACACACCCATACAATGCGCACCACCCCGTGATGTTTTTCTCACTCCTGCTCGTGAATGTAATGTAACACACACCCATACAATGCGCACCACCCCGTGATGTTTTTCTCACTCCTAATAGTGAATTTAATGTAACACACACCCATACAATGCGCACCACCCCGTGATGTTTTTCTCACTCCTGCTAGTGAATGTAACGTAACACACACCCATACAATGCGCACCACCCCGTGATGTTTTTCTCACTCCCGGTAGTGAATGTAACGTAACACACACCCATACAATGCGCACCACCCCGTGATGTTTTTCTCACTCCTAATAGTGAATTTAATGTAACACACACCCATACAATGCGCACCACCCCGTGATGTTTTTCTCACTCCTGCTAGTGAATGTAACGTAACACACACCCATACAATGCGCACCACCCCGTGATGTTTTTCTCACTCCCGGTAGTGAATGTAACATAACACACACCCATACAATGCGCACCACCCCGTGATGTTTTTCTCACTCCTGCTAGTGAATGTAACGTAACACACACCCATACAATGCGCACCACCCCGTGATGTTTTTCTCACTCCTGCTAGTGAATGTAACGTAACACACACCCATACAATGCGCACCACCCCGTGATGTTTTTCTCACTCCTACTAGTGAATGTAACGTAACACACACCGATACAATGCATACCACCCCGTGATGTTTTTCTCACTCCTACTAGTGATGGTAACGTAACACACACCCATACAATGCGCACCACCCCGTGATTTTTTCTCACTCCTACCAGTGAATCTAATGTAACACACACCCATACATTGCGCACCAACCCGTGATGTTTTTTTCACTCCTACTAGTAAATCTAATGTAACACACACCCATACAACGCGCACCACCCAGTGATGTTTTTTTCACTCCTACTGGTAAATCTAATGTAACACACACCCATACAACGCGCACCACCCAGTGATGTTTTTCTCACTCCTACTAGTGAATTTAATGTAACACACACGCATACAATGCGCATCACCCCGTGATGTTTTTCTCACTCCTGCTAGTGAATGTAACGTAACACACACCCATACAATGCGCACCACCCCGTGATGTTTTTCTCACTCCCGGTAGTGAATGTAACGTAACACACACCCATACAATGCGCACCACCCCGTGATGTTTTTCTCAGTCCTAATAGTGAATTTAATGTAACACACACCCATACAATGCGCACCACCCCGTGATGTTTTTCTCACTCCTGCTAGTGAATGTAACGTAACACACACCCATACAATGCGCACCACCCCGTGATGTTTTTCTCACTCCTGGTAGTGAATGTAACGTAACACACACCCATACAATGCGCACCACCCCGTGATGTTTTTCTCACTCATACTAGTGAATGTAAAGTAACACACACCCATACAATGCATACCACCCCGTGATGTTTTTCTCACTCCTACTAGTGATGGTAACGTAACACACACCCATACAATGCGCACCACCCCGTGATGTTTTTCTCACTCCTACTAGTGAATGTAACGTAACACACACCCATACAATGCGCACCACCCCGTGATGTTTTTCTCACTCCTACTAGTAAATGTAACGTAACACACACCCATACAATGCGCACCACCCGGTGATGTTTTTCTCACTCCTACTAGTGAATGTAACGTAACACACACCCATACAATGCGCACCACCCCGTGATGTTTTTCTCACTCCTACTAGTGAATGTAATGTAACACACACCCATACAATGCGCACCACCCCGTGATGTTTTTCTCACTCCTACTAGTGAATGTAATGTAACACACACCCATACAATGCGCACCACCCCGTGATGTTTTTCTCACTGCTACTAGTGAATGTAATGTAACACACGCCCATACAATGCGCACCACCCCGTGATGTTTTTCTCACTCCTACTAGTGAATGTAATGTAACACACGCCCATACAATGCGCACCACCCTGTGATGTTTTTCTCACTCCTGCTAGTGAATGTAATGTAACACACACCCATACAATGCGCACCACCCCGTGATGTTTTTCTCACTCCTGCTAGTGAATGTAATGTAACACACACCCATACAATGCGCACCACCCCGTGATGTTTTTCTCACTCCTGCTCGTGAATGTAATGTAACACACACCCATACAATGCGCACCACCCCGTGATGTTTTTCTCACTGCTACTAGTGAATGTAATGTAACACACACCCATACAATGCGCACCACCCCGTGATGTTTTTCCCACTGCTACTAGTGAATGTAATGTAACACACACCCATACAATGCGCACCACCCCGTGCTGTTTTCTCACTCCTGCTAGTGAATGTAATGTAACACACACCTATACAATGCGCACCACCCCGTGATGTTTTTCACACTCCTAGTAGTGAATGTAATGTAACACACACCCATACAATGCGCACCACCCCGTGATGTTTTTCTCACTCCTACTAGTGAATGTAATGTAACACACACCCATACAATGCGCACCACCCCGTGATGTTTTTCGTACTGCTACTAGTGAATGTAATGTAACACACGCCCATACAATGCGCACCACCCCGTGATGTTTTTCTCACTCCTACTAGTGAATCTAATGTAACACACACCAATACAATGCGCACCACCCCGTGATGTTTTTCTCACTCCTACTAGTGAATGTAATGTAACACACACCCATACCATGCGCACCACCCCGTGATGTTTTTCTCACTCCTACTAGTGAATGTAATGTAACACACACCCATACATTGCGCATCACCCCGTGATGTTTTTTTCACTCCTACTAGTAAATCTAATGTAACACACACCCATACAATGCGCACCACCCCGTGATGTTTTTCTCACTCCTACTAGTGAATGTAATGTAACACACACCCATACAATGCGCACCACCCCGTGATGTTTTTCTCACTCCTAGTAGTGAATGTAATGTAACACACACCCATACAATGCGCACCACCCCGTGATGTTTTTCTCACTCCTACTAGTGAATGTAATGAAACACACACCCATACAATGCGCACCACCCCGTGATGTTTTTCTCACTCCTACTAGTGAATGTAATGTAACACACACCCATACAATGCGCACCGCCCCGTGATGTTTTTCTCACTCCTATTAGTGAATGAAATGTAACACACACCCATACAATGCGCACCACCCCGTGATGTTTTTCTCACTCCTACTAGTGAATGTAATGTTACACACACCCATACAATGCGCACCACCCCGTGATGTTTTTCTCACTCCTACTAGTGAATGTAATGTTACACACACCCATACAATGCGCACCACCCCGTGATGTTTTTTTGACTCCTGCTAGTGAATGTAATGTAACACACACCCATACAATGCGCACCACCCCGTGATGTTTTTCTCACTCCTGCTATTGAATGTAATGTAACACACACCCATACAATGCGCACCACCCCGTGATGTTTTTCTCACTCCTGCTAGTGAATGTAATGTAACACACACCCATACAATGCGCACCACCCCGTGATGTTTTTCTCACTCCTGCTAGTGAATGTAATGTAACACACACCCATACAATGCGCACCACCCTGTGATGTTTTTCTCACTCCTGCTAGTGAATGTAATGTAACACACACCCATACAATGCGCACCACCCCGTGATTTTTTTCTCACTCCTACTAGTAAATCTAATGTAACACACACCCATACAATGCGCACCACCCCGTGATGTTTTTCTCACTCCTACTAGTGAATGTAATGTAACACACACCCATACAATGCGCACCACCCCGTGATGTTTTTCTCACTCCTAGTAGTGAATGTAATGTAACACACACCCATACAATGCGCACCACCCCGTGATGTTTTTCTCACTCCTACTAGTGAATGTAATGTAACACACACCCATACAATGCGCACCACCCCGTGATATTTTTCTCACTCCTACTAGTGAATGTAATGTAACACACACCCATACAATGCGCACCGCCCCGTGATGTTTTTCTCACTCCTACTAGTGAATGTAATGTAACACACACCCATACAATGCGCACCACCCCGTGATGTTTTTCTCACTCCTACTAGTGAATGTAACGTAACACACACCCATACAATGCGCACCACCCCGTGATGTTTTTCTCACTCCTACTAGTGAATGTAACGTAACACACACCCATACAATGCGCACCACCCCGTGATGTTTTTCTCACTCCTACTAGTGAATGTAACACACACCCATACAATGCGCACCACCCCGTGATGTTTTTCTCACTCCTACTAGTGAATGTAATGTAACACACACCCATACAATGCGCACCACCCCGTGATGTTTTTCTCACTGCTACTAGTGAATGTAATGTAACACACGCCCATACAATGCGCACCACCCCGTGATGTTTTTCTCACTCCTACTAGTGAATGTAATGTAACACACGCCCATACAATGCGCACCACCCTGTGATGTTTTTCTCACTCCTGCTAGTGAATGTAATGTAACACACACCCATACAATGCGCACCACCCCGTGATGTTTTTCTCACTCCTGCTAGTGAATGTAATGTAACACACACCCATACAATGCGCACCACCCCGTGATGTTTTTCTCACTCCTGCTCGTGAATGTAATGTAACACACACCCATACAATGCGCACTACCCCGTGATGTTTTTCTCACTGCTACTAGTGAATGTAATGTAACACACACCCATACAATGCGCACCACCCCGTGATATTTTTCCCACTGCTACTAGTGAATGTAATGTAACACACACCCATACAATGCACACCACCCCGTGCTGTTTTCTCACTCCTGCTAGTGAATGTAATGTAACACACACCCATACAATGCGCACCACCCCGTGATGTTTTTCACACTACTAGTAGTGAATGTAATGTAACACACACCCATACAATGCGCACCACCCCGTGATGTTTTTCTCACTCCTACTAGTGAATGTAATGTAACACACACCCATACAATGCGCACCACCCCGTGATGTTTTTCGTACTGCTACTAGTGAATGTAATGTAACACACGCCCATACAATGCGCACCACCCCGTGATGTTTTTCTCACTCCTACTAGTGAATCTAATGTAACACACACCAATACAATGCGCACCACCCCGTGATGTTTTTCTCACTCCTACTAGTGAATGTAATGTAACACACACCCATACCATGCGCACCACCCGGTGATGTTTTTCTCACTCCTACTAGTGAATGTAATGTAACACACACCCATACATTGCGCACCACCCCGTGATGTTTTTTTCACTCCTACTAGTATATCTAATGTAACACACACCCATACAATGCGCACCACCCCGTGATGTTTTTCTCACTCCTACTAGTGAATGTAATGTAACACACACCCATACAATGCGCACCACCCCGTGATGTTTTTCTCACTCCTAGTAGTGAATGTAATGTAACACACACCCATACAATGCGCACCACCCCGTGATGTTTTTCTCACTCCTACTAGTGAATGTAATGAAACACACACCCATACAATGCGCACCACCCCGTGATGTTTTTCTCACTCCTACTAGTGAATGTAATGTAACACACACGCATACAATGCGCACCGCCCCGTGATGTTTTTCTCACTCCTACTAGTGAATGAAATGTAACACACACCCATACAATGCGCACCACCCCGTGATGTTTTTCTCACTCCTACTAGTGAATGTAATGTTACACACACCCATACAATGCGCACCACCCCGTGATGTTTTTCTCACTCCTACTAGTGAATGTAATGTTACACACACCCATACAATGCGCACCACCCCGTGATGTTTTTTTGACTCCTGCTAGTGAATGTAATGTAACACACACCCATACAATGCGCACCACCCCGTGATGTTTTTCTCACTCCTGCTATTGAATGTAATGTAACACACACCCATACAATGCGCACCACCCCGTGATATTTTTCTCACTCCTGCTAGTGAATGTAATGTAACACACACCCATACAATGCGCACCACCCCGTGATGTTTTTCTCACTCCTACTAGTGAATGTAATGTAACACACACCCATACAATGCGCACCACCCCGTGATGTTTTTCTCACTCCTACTAGTGAATGTAATGTAACACACACCCATACAATGCGCACCACCCCGTGATGTTTTTCTCACTCCTACTAGTGAATGTAATGTAACACACACCCATACAATGCACACCACCCCGTGATGTTTTTCTCACTCCTACTAGTGAATGTAATGTAACACACACCCATACAATGCGCAACACCCCGTGATGTTTTTCTCACTCCTACTAGTGAATGTAATGTAACACACACCCATACAATGCGCAACACCCCGTGATGTTTTTCTCACTCCTACTAGTGAATGTAATGTAACACACACCCATACAATGCGCACCACCCCGTGATGTTTTTCTCACTCCTATTAGTGAATGTAATGTAACACACACCCATACAATGCGCACCACCCCGTGATGTTTTTCACACTCCTACTAGTGAATGTAATGTAACACACACCCATACAATGCGCACCACCCCGTGATGTTTTTCTCACTCCTACTAGTGAATGTAATGTAACACACACCCATACAATGCGCACCACCCCGTGATGTTTTTCTCACTGCTACTAGTGAATGTAATGTAACACACACCCATACAATGCGCACCACCCCGTGATGTTTTTCTCACTCCTACTAGTGAATGTAATGTAACACACACCCATACAATGCGCACCACCCCGTGATGTTTTTCTCACTCCTACTAGTGAATCTAATGTAACACACACCCATACAATACGCACCACCCCGTGATGTTTTTCTCACTCCTACTAGTGAATGTAATGTAACACACACCCATACCATGCGCACCACCCCGTTATGTTTTTCTCACTCCTACTAGTGAATGTAATGTAACACACACCCATACATTGCGCACCACCCCGTGATGTTTTTTTCACTCCTACTAGTAAATCTAATGTAACACACACCCATACAATGCGCACCACCCCGTGATGTTTTTCTCACTCCTACTAGTGAATGTAATGTAACACACACCCATACAATGCGCACCACCCCGTGATGTTTTTCTCACTCCTAGTAGTGAATGTAATGTAACACACACCCATACAATGCGCACCACCCCGTGATGTTTTTCTCACTCCTACTAGTGAATGTAATGTAACACACACCCATACAATGCGCACCACCCGTGATGTTTTTCTCACTCCTACTAGTGAATGTAATGTAACACACACCCATACAATGCGCAAGGCCCCGTGATGTTTTTCTCACTCCTACTAGTGAATGAAATGTAACACACACCCATACAATGCGCACCACCCCGTGATGTTTTTCTCACTCCTACTAGTGAATGTAATGTAACACACACCCATACAATGCGCACCACCCGTGATGTTTTTCTCACTCCTACTAGTGAATGTAATGTAACACACACCCATACAATGCGCACCGCCCCGTGATGTTTTTCTCACTCCTACTAGTGAATGTAATGTAACACACACCCATACAATGCGCACCACTCCGTGATGTTTTTCTCACTCCTACTAGTGAATGTAATGTAACACACACACATACAATGCGCACTACCCCGTGATGTTTTTCTCACTCCTACTAGTGAATGTAATGTAACACACACCCATACAATGCACACCACCCATTGATGTTTTTCTCACTCCTACTAGTGAATGTAATGTAACACACACCCATACAATGCGCAACACCCCGTGATGTTTTTCTCACTCCTACTAGTGAATGTAATGTAACACACACCCATACAATGCGCACCACCCCGTGATGTTTTTTTGACTCCTGCTAGTGAAGGTAATGTAACACACACCCATACAATGCGCACCACCCCGTGATGTTTTTCTCACTCCTGCTATTGAATGTAATGTAACACACACCCATACAATGCGCACCACCCCGTGATGTTTTTCTCACTCCTGCTAGTGAATGTAATGTAACACACACCCATACAATGCGCACCACCCCGTGATGTTTTTCTCACTCCTGCTAGTGAATGTAATGTAACACACACCCATACAATGCGCACCACCCTGTGATGTTTTTCTCACTCCTACTAGTGAATGTAATGTAACACACACCCATACAATGCGCACCACCCCGTGATGTTTTTCTCGCTCCTACTAGTGAATGTAATGTAACACACACCCATACAATGCACACCACCCATTGATGTTTTTCTCACTCCTACTAGTGAATGTAATGTAACACACACCCATACAATGCGCAACACCCCGTGATGTTTTTCTCACTCCTACTAGTGAATGTAATGTAACAGACACCCATACAATGCGCAACACCCCGTGATGTTTTTCTCACTCCTACTAGTGAATGTAATGTAACACACACCCATACAATGCGCACCACCCCGTGATGTTTTTCTCACTCCTATTAGTGAATGTAATGTAACACACACCCATACAATGCGCACCACCCCGTGATGTTTTTCACACTCCTACTAGTGAATGTAATGTAACACACACCCATAAAATGCGCACCACCCCGTGATGTTTTTCTCACTCCTACTAGTGAATGTAATGTAACACACACCCATACAATGCGCACCACCCCGTGATGTTTTTCTCACTGCTACTAGTGAATGTAATGTAACACACACCCATACAATGCGCACCACCCCGTGATGTTTTTCTCACACCTACTAGTGAATGTAATGTAACACACACCCATACAATGCGCACCACCCCGTGATGTTTTTCTCACTCCTACTAGTGAATCTAATGTAACACACACCCATACAATACGCACCACCCCGTGATGTTTTTCTCACTCCTACTAGTGAATGTAATGTAACACACACCCATACCATGCGCACCACCCCGTTATGTTTTTCTCACTCCTACTAGTGAATGTAATGTAACACACACCCATACATTGCGCACCACCCCGTGATGTTTTTTTCACTCCTACTAGTAAATCTAATGTAACACACACCCATACAATGCGCACCACCCCGTGATGTTTTTCTCACTCCTACTAGTGAATGTAATGTAACACACACCCATACAATGCGCACCACCCCGTGATGTTTTTCTCACTCCTAGTAGTGAATGTAATGTAACACACACTCATACAATGCGCACCACCCCGTGATGTTTTTTTGACTCCTGCTAGTGAATGTAATGTAACACACACCCATACAATGCGCACCACCCCGTGATGTTTTTCGCACTCCTGCTATTGAATGTAATGTAACACACACCCATACAATGCGCACCACCCCGTGATGTTTTTCTCACTCCTGCTAGTGATTGTAATGTAACACACACCCATACAATGCGCACCACCCCGTGATGTTTTTCTCACTCCTGCTAGTGAATGTAATGTAACACACACCCATACAATGCGCACCACCCTGTGATGTTTTTCTCACTCCTACTAGTGAATGTAATGTAACACACACCCATACAATGCGCACCACCCCGTGATGTTTTTCTCGCTCCTACTAGTGAATGTAATGTAACACACACCCATACAATGCACACCACCCATTGATGTTTTTCTCACTCCTACTAGTGAATGTAATGTAACACACACCCATACAATGCGCAACACCCCGTGATGTTTTTCTCACTCCTACTAGTGAATGTAATGTAACAGACACCCATACAATGCGCAACACCCCGTGATGTTTTTCTCACTCCTACTAGTGAATGTAATGTAACACACACCCATACAATGCGCACCACCCCGTGATGTTTTTCTCACTCCTATTAGTGAATGTAATGTAACACACACCCATACAATGCGCACCACCCCGTGATGTTTTTCACACTCCTACTAGTGAATGTAATGTAACACACACCCATACAATGCGCACCACCCCGTGATGTTTTTCTCACTCCTACTAGTGAATGTAATGTAACACACACCCATACAATGCGCACCACCCCGTGATGTTTTTCTCACTGCTACTAGTGAATGTAATGTAACACACACCCATACAATGCGCACCACCCCGTGATGTTTTTCTCACACCTACTAGTGAATGTAATGTAACACACACCCATACAATGCGCACCACCCCGTGATGTTTTTCTCACTCCTACTAGTGAATCTAATGTAACACACACCCATACAATACGCACCACCCCGTGATGTTTTTCTCACTCCTACTAGTGAATGTAATGTAACACACACCCATACCATGCGCACCACCCCGTTATGTTTTTCTCACTCCTACTAGTGAATGTAATGTAACACACACCCATACATTGCGCACCACCCCGTGATGTTTTTTTCACTCCTACTAGTGAATCTAATGTAACACACACCCATACAATGCGCACCACCCCGTGATGTTTTTCTCACTCCTACTAGTGAATGTAATGTAACACACACCCATACAATGCGCACCACCCCGTGATGTTTTTCTCACTCCTAGTAGTGAATGTAATGTAACACACACCCATACAATGCGCACCACCCCGTGATGTTTTTCTCACTCCTACTAGTGAATGTAATGTAACACACACCCATACAATGCGCACCACCCCGTGATATTTTTCTCACTCCTACTAGTGAATGTAATGTAACACACACCCATACAATGCGCACCGCCCCGTGATGTTTTTCTCACTCCTACTAGTGAATGTAATGTAACACACACCCATACAATGCGCACCGCCCCGTGATGTTTTTCTCACTCCTACTAGTGAATGTAACGTAACACACACCCATACAATGCGCACCACCCCGTGATGTTTTTCTCACTCCTACTAGTGAATGTAACGTAACACACACCCATACAATGCGCACCACCCCGTGATGTTTTTCTCACTCCTACTAGTGAATGTAATGTAACACACACCCATACAATGCGCACCACCCCGTGATGTTTTTCTCACTGCTACTAGTGAATGTAATGTAACACACGCCCATACAATGCGCACCACCCCGTGATGTTTTTCTCACTCCTACTAGTGAATGTAATGTAACACACGCCCATACAATGCGCACCACCCCGTGATGTTTTTTTCACTCCTGCTAGTGAATGTAATGTAACACACACCCATACAATGCGCACCACCCCGTGATGTTTTTCTCACTCCTGCTAGTGAATGTAATGTAACACACACCCATACAATGCGCACCACCCCGTGATGTTTTTCTCACTCCTGCTCGTGAATGTAATGTAACACACACCCATACAATGCGCACTACCCCGTGATGTTTTTCTCACTGCTACTAGTGAATGTAATGTAACACACACCCATACAATGCGCACCACCCCGTGATGTTTTTCCCACTGCTACTAGTGAATGTAATGTAACACACACCCATACAATGCACACCACCCCGTGCTGTTTTCTCACTCCTGCTAGTGAATGTAATGTAACACACACCCATACAATGCGCACCACCCCGTGATGTTTTTCACACTCCTAGTAGTGAATGTAATGTAACACACACCCATACAATGCGCACCACCCCGTGATGTTTTTCTCACTCCTACTAGTGAATGTAATGTAACACACACCCATACAATGCGCACAACCCCGTGATGTTTTTCGTACTGCTACTAGTGAATGTAATGTAACACACGCCCATACAATGCGCACCACCCCGTGATGTTTTTCTCACTCCTACTAGTGAATCTAATGTAACACACACCAATACAATGCGCACCACCCCGTGATGTTTTTCTCACTCCTACTAGTGAATGTAATGTAACACACACCCATACCATGCGCACCACCCCGTGATGTTTTTCTCACTCCTACTAGTGAATGTAATGTAACACACACCCATACATTGCGCACCACCCCGTGATGTTTTTTTCACTCCTACTAGTAAATCTAATGTAACACACACCCATACAATGCGCACCACCCCGTGATGTTTTTCTCACTCCTACTAGTGAATGTAATGTAACACACACCCATACAATGCGCACCACCCCGTGATGTTTTTCTCACTCCTAGTAGTGAATGTAATGTAACACACACCCATACAATGCGCACCACCCCGTGATGTTTTTCTCACTCCTACTAGTGAATGTAATGAAACACACACCCATACAATGCGCACCACCCCGTGATGTTTTTCTCACTCCTACTAGTGAATGTAATGTAACACACACGCATACAATGCGCACCGCCCCGTGATGTTTTTCTCACTCCTACTAGTGAATGAAATGTAACACACACCCATACAATGCGCACCACCCCGTGATGTTTTTCTCACTCCTACTAGTGAATGTAATGTTACACACACCCATACAATGCGCACCACCCCGTGATGTTTTTCTCACTCCTACTAGTGAATGTAATGTTACACACACCCATACAATGCGCACCACCCCGTGATGTTTTTTTGACTCCTGCTAGTGAATGTAATGTAACACACACCCATACAATGCGCACCACCCCGTGATGTTTTTCTCACTCCTGCTATTGAATGTAATGTAACACACACCCATACAATGCGCACCACCCCGTGATATTTTTCTCACTCCTGCTAGTGAATGTAATGTAACACACACCCATACAATGCGCACCACCCCGTGATGTTTTTCTCACTCCTGCTAGTGAATGTAATGTAACACACACCCATACAATGCGCACCACCCCGTGATGTTTTTCTCACTCCTACTAGTGAATGTAATGTAACACACACCCATACAATGCGCACCACCCCGTGATGTTTTTCTCACTCCTACTAGTGAATGTAATGTAACACACACCCATACAATGCGCACCACCCCGTGATGTTTTTCTCACTCCTACTAGTGAATGTAATGTAACACACACCCATACAATGCACACCACCCATTGATGTTTTTCTCACTCCTACTAGTGAATGTAATGTAACACACACCCATACAATGCGCAACACCCCGTGATGTTTTTCTCACTCCTACTAGTGAATGTAATGTAACACACACCCATACAATGCGCAACACCCCGTGATGTTTTTCTCACTCCTACTAGTGAATGTAATGTAACACACACCCATACAATGCGCACCACCCCGTGATGTTTTTCTCACTCCTATTAGTGAATGTAATGTAACACACACCCATACAATGCGCACCACCCCGTGATGTTTTTCACACTCCTACTAGTGAATGTAATGTAACACACACCCATACAATGCGCACCACCCCGTGATGTTTTTCTCACTCCTACTAGTGAATGTAATGTAACACACACCCATACAATGCGCACCACCCCGTGATGTTTTTCTCACTCCTAGTAGTGAATGTAATGTAACACACACCCATACAATGCGCACCACCCCGTGATGTTTTTCTCACTCCTACTAGTGAATGTAATGTAACACACACCCATACAATGCGCACCACCCGTGATGTTTTTCTCACTCCTACTAGTGAATGTAATGTAACACACACCCATACAATGCGCACCGCCCCGTGATGTTTTTCTCACTCCTACTAGTGAATGAAATGTAACACACACCCATACAATGCGCACCACCCCGTGATGTTTTTCTCACTCCTACTAGTGAATGTAATGTTACACACACCCATACAATGCGCACCACCCCGTGATGTTTTTCTCACTCCTGCTAGTGAATGTAATGTAACTCACACCCATACAATGCGCACCACCTCGTGATGTTTTTTTCACTCCTGCTAGTGAATGTAATGTAACACACACCCATACAATGCGCACCACCCCGTGATGTTTTTCTCACTCCTGCTATTGAATGTAATGTAACACACACACATACAATGCGCACCACCCCGTGATGTTTTTCTCACTCCTGCTAGTGAATGTAATGTAACACACACCCATACAATGCGCACCACCCCGTGATGTTTTTCTCACTCCTGCTAGTGAATGTAATGTAACACACACCCATACAATGCGCACCACTCCGTGATGTTTTTCTCACTCCTACTAGTGAATGTAATGTAACACACACCCATACAATGCGCACTACCCCGTGATGTTTTTCTCACTCCTACTAGTGAATGTAATGTAACACACACCCATACAATGCACACCACCCATTGATGTTTTTCTCACTCCTACTAGTGAATGTAATGTAACACACACCCATACAATGCGCAACACCCCGTGATGTTTTTCTCACTCCTACTAGTGAATGTAATGTAACACACACCCATACAATGCGCAACACCCCGTGATGTTTTTCTCACTCCTACTAGTGAATGTAATGTAACACACACCCATACAATGCGCACCACACCGTGATGTTTTTCTCACTCCTATTAGTGAATGTAATGTAACACACACCCATACAATGCGCACCACCCCGTGATGTTTTTCTCACTCCTACTAGTGAATGAAATGTAACACACACCCATACAATGCGCACCACCCCGTGATGTTTTTCTCACACCTACTAGTGAATGTAATGTAACACACACCCATACCATGCGCACCACCCCATGATGTTTTTCTCACTCCTACTAGTGAATCTAATGTAACACACACCCATACATTGCGCAACACCCTGTGATGTTTTTTTCACTCCTACTAGTAAATCTAATGTAACACCCACCCATACAATGAGCACCACCCAGTGATGTTTTTCTCACTCCTACTAGTGAATGTAATGTAACACACACCCATACATTGCGCACCACCCCGTGATGTTTTTCTCACTCCTACTAGTGAATGTAATGTAACAAACACCCATACAATGCGCACCACCCCGTGATGTTTTTCTCACTCCTACTAGTGAATGTAATGTAACACACACCCATACAATGCGCACCACCCCGTGATGTTTTTCTCACTCCTAATAGTGAATGTAATGTAACACACACCCATACAATGTGCACCACCCCGTGATGTTTTTCAGAAACCTATCCTACATTGCCACTGCATGTTCCCTGACCTCCCCATGCTGACCACCCCGCGGTGCTTTTCTCCGTCATACATTGCCACTCACTGCCTATCCTAATTCAGACCCTCCCATTCCCACCACCCCGTGATGTTTTTCTCACTCCTACTAGTGAATCTAATGTAACACACATCCATACAATGTGCACCACCCCGTGATGTTTTTCTCACTCCTACTAGTGAATGTAATGTAACACACATCCATACAATGCGCACCACCCCGTGATGTTTTTATCACTCCTACTAGTGAATGTAATGTAACACACACCCATACAATGTGCACCACCCTGTGATGTTTTTCTCACTCCTACTAGTGAATCTAATGTAACACACACCCATACAATGCACACCACCCCGTGATGTTTTTCTCACTCCTACTAGTGAATGTAATGTAACACACACCCATACAATGCGCACCACCCCGTGATGTTTTTCTCACTCCTACTAGTGAATGTAATGTAACACACACCCATACAATGCGCACCACCCCGTGATGTTTTTCTCACTCCTACTAGTGAATGTAATGTAACACACACCCATACAATGCGCACCACCCCGTGATGTTTTTCTCACTCCTACTAGTGAATGTAATGTAACACACACCCATACAATGCGCACCACCCCGCGATGTTTTTCAGAAACCTATCCTACATTGCCACTGCATGTTCCCTGACCTCCCCATGCTGACCACCCCGCGGTGCTTTTCTCCATCCTACATTGCCACTCACTGCCTATCCTAATTCAGACCCTCCGATTCACACCAACCCGTGATGTTTTTCTCACTCCTAGTAGTGAATGTAATGTAACACACACCCATACAATGCGCACCACCCCGTGATGTTTTTCTCACTCCTACTAGTGAATGTAATGTAACACACACCCATACAATGCGCACCACCCCGTGATGTTTTTGTCACTCCTACTAGTGAATGTAATGTCACACACACCCATACAATGCGCACCACCCCGTGATGTTTTTCTCACTCCTACTAGTGAATCTAATGTAACACACAACGATACAATGCGCACCACCCCGTGATGTTTTTCTCACTCCTACTAGTGAATGTAATGTAACACACACCCATACAATGCGCACCACCCCGTGATGTTTTTCTCACTCCTACTAGTGAATGTAATGTAACACACACCCATACAGTGCGCACCACCCCGTGATGTTTTTCTCACTCCTACTAGTGAATGTAATGTAACACACACCCATACAATGCGCACCACCCCGTGATGTTTTCTTCACTCCTACTACTGAATGTAATGTAACACACACCCATACCATGCGCACCACCCCGTGATGTTTTTCTCACTCCTACCAGTGAATCTAATGTAACACACACCCATACATTGCGCACCACCCCGTGATGTTTTTTTCACTCCTACTAGTAAATCTAATGTAACACACACCCATACAATGCGCACCACCCCGTGATGTTTTTCTCACTCCTAGTAGTGAATGTAATGTAACACACACCCATACAATGCGCACCACCCCGTGATGTTTTTCTCACTCCTACTAGTGAATGTAATGTAACACACACCCATACAATGCGCACCTCCCCGTGATGTTTTTCTCACTCCTACTAGTGAATGTAATGTAACACACACCCATACAATGCGCACCGCCCCGTGATGTTTTTCTCACTCCTACTAGTGAATGAAATGTAACACACACCCATACAATGCGCACCACCCCGTGATGTTTTTCTCACTCCTACTAGTGAATGTAATGTTACACACACCCATACAATGCGCACCACCCCGTGATGTTTTTCTCACTCCTGCTAGTGAATGTAATGTAACACACACCCATACAATGCGCACCACCCCGTGATGTTTTTTTCACTCCTGCTAGTGAATGTAATGTAACACACACCCATACAATGCGCACCACCCCGTGATGTTTTTCTCACTCCTACTAGTGAATGTAATGTAACACACACCCATACAATGCGCACCACCCCGTGATGTTTTTCTCACTCCTACTAGTGAATGTAATGTAACACACACCCATACAATGCGCACCACCCTGTGATGCTTTTGTCACTCCTACTAGTGAATCTAATGTAACACACACCCATACTATGCGCACCACCCCGTGATGTTTTTCTCACTCCTGCTAGTGAATGTAATGTAACACACACCCATACAATGCGCACCACTCCGTGATGTTTTTCTCACTCCTACTAGTGAATGTAATGTAACACACACCCATACAATGCGCACTACCCCGTGATGTTTTTCTCACTCCTACTAGTGAATGTAATGTAACACACACCCATACAATGCACACCACCCATTGATGTTTTTCTCACTCCTACTAGTGAATGTAATGTAACACACACCCATACAATGCGCAACACCCCGTGATGTTTTTCTCACTCCTACTAGTGAATGTAATGTAACACACACCCATACAATGCGCAACACCCCGTGATGTTTTTCTCACTCCTACTAGTGAATGTAATGTAACACACACCCATACAATGCGCACCACACCGTGATGTTTTTCTCACTCCTATTAGTGAATGTAATGTAACACACACCCATACAATGCGCACCACCCCGTGATGTTTTTCTCACTCCTACTAGTGAATGAAATGTAACACACACCCATACAATGCGCACCACCCCGTGATGTTTTTCTCACACCTACTAGTGAATGTAATGTAACACACACCCATACCATGCGCACCACCCCATGATGTTTTTCTCACTCCTACTAGTGAATCTAATGTAACACACACCCATACATTGCGCAACACCCTGTGATGTTTTTTTCACTCCTACTAGTAAATCTAATGTAACACCCACCCATACAATGAGCACCACCCAGTGATGTTTTTCTCACTCCTACTAGTGAATGTAATGTAACACACACCCATACATTGCGCACCACCCCGTGATGTTTTTCTCACTCCTACTAGTGAATGTAATGTAACAAACACCCATACAATGCGCACCACCCCGTGATGTTTTTCTCACTCCTACTAGTGAATGTAATGTAACACACACCCATACATGCGCACCACCCCGTGATGTTTTTCTCACTCCTAATAGTGAATGTAATGTAACACACACCCATACAATGTGCACCACCCCGTGATGTTTTTCAGAAACCTATCCTACATTGCCACTGCATGTTCCCTGACCTCCCCATGCTGACCACCCCGCGGTGCTTTTCTCCGTCATACATTGCCACTCACTGCCTATCCTAATTCAGACCCTCCCATTCCCACCACCCCGTGATGTTTTTCTCACTCCTACTAGTGAATCTAATGTAACACACATCCATACAATGTGCACCACCCCGTGATGTTTTTCTCACTCCTACTAGTGAATGTAATGTAACACACATCCATACAATGCGCACCACCCCGTGATGTTTTTATCACTCCTACTAGTGAATGTAATGTAACACACACCCATACAATGTGCACCACCCTGTGATGTTTTTCTCACTCCTACTAGTGAATCTAATGTAACACACACCCATACAATGCACACCACCCCGTGATGTTTTTCTCACTCCTACTAGTGAATGTAATGTAACACACACCCATACAATGCGCACCACCCCGTGATGTTTTTCTCACTCCTACTAGTGAATGTAATGTAACACACACCCATACAATGCGCACCACCCCGTGATGTTTTTCTCACTCCTACTAGTGAATGTAATGTAACACACACCCATACAATGCGCACCACCCCGTGATGTTTTTCTCACTCCTACTAGTGAATGTAATGTAACACACACCCATACAATGCGCACCACCCCGCGATGTTTTTCAGAAACCTATCCTACATTGCCACTGCATGTTCCCTGACCTCCCCATGCTGACCACCCCGCGGTGCTTTTCTCCATCCTACATTGCCACTCACTGCCTATCCTAATTCAGACCCTCCGATTCACACCAACCCGTGATGTTTTTCTCACTCCTAGTAGTGAATGTAATGTAACACACACCCATACAATGCGCACCACCCCGTGATGTTTTTCTCACTCCTACTAGTGAATGTAATGTAACACACACCCATACAATGCGCACCACCCCGTGATGTTTTTGTCACTCCTACTAGTGAATGTAATGTCACACACACCCATACAATGCGCACCACCCCGTGATGTTTTTCTCACTCCTACTAGTGAATCTAATGTAACACACAACGATACAATGCGCACCACCCCGTGATGTTTTTCTCACTCCTACTAGTGAATGTAATGTAACACACACCCATACAATGCGCACCACCCCGTGATGTTTTTCTCACTCCTACTAGTGAATGTAATGTAACACACACCCATACAGTGCGCACCACCCCGTGATGTTTTTCTCACTCCTACTAGTGAATGTAATGTAACACACACCCATACAATGCGCACCACCCCGTGATGTTTTCTTCACTCCTACTACTGAATGTAATGTAACACACACCCATACCATGCGCACCACCCCGTGATGTTTTTCTCACTCCTACCAGTGAATCTAATGTAACACACACCCATACATTGCGCACCACCCCGTGATGTTTTTTTCACTCCTACTAGTAAATCTAATGTAACACACACCCATACAATGCGCACCACCCCGTGATGTTTTTCTCACTCCTAGTAGTGAATGTAATGTAACACACACCCATACAATGCGCACCACCCCGTGATGTTTTTCTCACTCCTACTAGTGAATGTAATGTAACACACACCCATACAATGCGCACCTCCCCGTGATGTTTTTCTCACTCCTACTAGTGAATGTAATGTAACACACACCCATACAATGCGCACCGCCCCGTGATGTTTTTCTCACTCCTACTAGTGAATGAAATGTAACACACACCCATACAATGCGCACCACCCCGTGATGTTTTTCTCACTCCTACTAGTGAATGTAATGTTACACACACCCATACAATGCGCACCACCCCGTGATGTTTTTCTCACTCCTGCTAGTGAATGTAATGTAACACACACCCATACAATGCGCACCACCCCGTGATGTTTTTTTCACTCCTGCTAGTGAATGTAATGTAACACACACCCATACAATGCGCACCACCCCGTGATGTTTTTCTCACTCCTACTAGTGAATGTAATGTAACACACACCCATACAATGCGCACCACCCCGTGATGTTTTTCTCACTCCTACTAGTGAATGTAATGTAACACACACCCATACAATGCGCACCACCCTGTGATGCTTTTGTCACTCCTACTAGTGAATCTAATGTAACACACACCCATACTATGCGCACCACCCCGTGATGTTTTTCTCACTCCTACTAGTGAATGTAATGTAACACACACCCATATAATGCGCACCACCCCGTGATGTTTTTCTCACTCCTGCTATTGAATGTAATGTAACACACACCCATACAATGCGCACCACCCCGTGATATTTTTCTCACTCCTGCTAGTGAATGTAATGTAACACACACCCATACAATGCGCACCACCCCGTGATGTTTTTCTCACTCCTGCTAGTGAATGTAATGTAACACACACCCATACAATGCGCACCACCCCGTGATGTTTTTCTCACTCCTACTAGTGAATGTAATGTAACACACACCCATACAATGCGCACCACCCCGTGATGTTTTTCTCACTCCTACTAGTGAATGTAATGTAACACACACCCATACAATGCACACCACACATTGATGTTTTTCTGACTCCTACTAGTGAATGTAATGTAACACACACCCATACAA
Source organism: Cavia porcellus (assembly GCF_034190915.1). Lineage (NCBI taxonomy): Eukaryota > Metazoa > Chordata > Mammalia > Rodentia > Caviidae > Cavia > Cavia porcellus. The sequence continues at coordinate 1,738,077 of NW_026947568.1, forward strand.
TGCGCAACACCCCGTGATGTTTTTCTAACTCCTACTAGTGAATGTAATGTAACACACACCCATACAATGCGCACCACCCCGTGATGTTTTTCTCACTGCTACTAGTGAATGTAATGTAACACACACCCATACCATGCGCACCACCCCGTGATGATTTTCTCACTCCTACTAGTGAATGTAATGTAACACACACCCATACCATGCGCACCACCCCGTGATGTTTTTCTCACTCCTACTAGTGAATCTAATGTAACACACACCCATACATTGCGCACCACCCCGTGATGTTTTTTTCACTCCTACTAGTAAATCTAATGTAACACACACCCATACAATGCGCACCACCCCGTGATGTTTTTCTCACTCCTAGTAGTGAATGTAATGTAACACACACCCATACAATGCGCACCACCCCGTGATGTTTTTCTCACTCCTGCTAGTGAATGTAATGTAACACACACCCATACAATGCGCACCACCGCGTGATGTTTTTCTCACTGCTACTAGTGAATGTAATGTAACACACACCCATACAATGCGCACCACCCCGTGATGTTTTTCTCACTCCTGCTAGTGAATGTAATGTAACACACACCCATACAATGCGCACCACCCCGTGATGTTTTTCTCACTCCTGCTAGTGAATGTAATGTAACACACACCCATACAATGTGCACCACCCCGTGATGTTTTGCTCACTCCTGCTAGTGAATGTAATGTAACACACACCCATACAATGCGCACCACCCCGTGATGTTTTTCTCACTCCTGCTAGTGAATGTAATGTAACACACACCCATACAATGCGCACCATCCCGTGATGTTTTTCTCACTCCTGCTAGTGAATGTAATGTAACACACACCCATACAATGCGAACCACCCCGTGAGGTTTTTCTCACTGCTACTTGTGAATGTAATGTAACACACACCCATACAATGCGCACCACCCCGTGATGTTTTTCTCACTGCTACTAGTGAATGTAATGTAACACACACCCATACAATGCGCACCACCCCGTGATGTTTTTCTCACTGCTACTAGTGAATGTAATGTAACACACACCCATACAATGCGCACTACCCCGTGATGTTTTTCTCACTCCTACTAGTGAATGTAATGTAACACACACCCATACAATGCGCACCACCCCGTGATGTTTTTCTCACTCCTACTAGTGAATGTAATGTAACACACACCCATACAATGTGCACCACCCCGTGATGTTTTTCTCACTCCTATTAGTGAATGTAATGTAACACACACCCATACAATTCGCACCACCCCGTGATGTTTTTCTCACTCCTACTAGTGAATCTAATGTAACACACACCCATACAATGCGCACCACCCCGCGATGTTTTTCAGAAACCTATCCTACATTGCCACTGCATGTTCCCTGACCTCCCCATGCTGACCACCCCGCGGAGCTTTTCTCCATCCTACATTGCCACTCACTGCCTATCCTAATTCAGACCCTCCGATTCACACCACCCCGTGATGTTTATCTCACTCCTACTAGTGAATGTAATGTAACACACACCCATACAATGCGCACCACCCCGTGATTTTTTTCTCACTCCTGCTAGTGAATGTAATGTAACACACACCCATACAATGCGCACCACCCCGTGATGTTTTTATCACTCTTAGTAGTGAATGTAATGTAACACACACCCATACAATACGCACCACCCCGTGATCTTTTTCTCACTCCTGCTAGTGAATGTAATGTAACACACACCCATACAATGCGCACCACCCCGTGATGTTTTTCTCACTGCTACTAGTGAATGTAATGTAACACACACCCATACAATGCGCACCACCCAGTGATGTTTTTCTCACTGCTAGTAGTGAATGTAATGTAACACACCCATACAATGCGCACCACCCCGTGATGTTTTTCTCACTGCTACTAGTGAATGTAATGTAACACACACCAATACAATGCGCACCACCCCGTGATGTTATTCTCACTCCTGCTAGTGAATGTAATGTAACACACACCCATACAATGCGCACCACCCCGTGATGTTTTTCTCACTGCTACTAGTGAATGTAATGTAACACACACCCATACAATGCGCACCACCCCGTGATGTTTTTCTCACTCCTGCTAGTGAATGTAATGTAACACACACCCATACATTGCGCACCACCCCGTGATGTTTTTATCACTCCTACTAGTGAATGTAATGTAACACACACCCATACAATGCGCACCACCCGTGATGTTTTTCTCACTCCTGCTAGTGAATGTAATGTAACACACACCCATACAATGCGCACCACCCCGTGATATTTTTCTCACTCCTGCTAGTGAATGTAATGTAACACACACCCATACAATGCGCACCACCCCGTGATGTTTTTCTCACTCCTGCTAATGAATGTAATGTAACACACACCCATACAATGCGCACCACCGCGTGATGTTTTTCTCACTCCTGCTAGTGAATGTAATGTAACACACACCCATACAATGCGCACCACCCCGTGATGTTTTTCTCATTCCTACTAGTGAATGTAATGTAACACACACCCATACAATGCGCACCACCCCGTGATGTTTTTCTCACTGCTACTAGTGAATGTAAAGTAACACACACCCATACAATGCGCACCTCCCCGTGATGTTTTTCTCACTCCTACTAGTGAATGTAATGTAACACACACCCATACAATGCGCACCACCCAGTGATGTTTTTCTCACTTCTACTAGTGAATGTAATGTAACACACACCCATACCATGCGCACCACCCCGTGATGTTTTTCTCACTCCTACTAGTGAATGTAATGTAACACACACCCATACAATGCTCACCACCCCGTGATGTTTTTCTCACTCCTGCTAGTGAATGTAATGTAACACACACCCATACAATGCGCACCACCCCGTGATGTTTTTCTCACTCCTACTAGTGAATGTAATGTAACACACACCCATACAATGCACACCACCCATTGATGTTTTTCTCACTCCTACTAGTGAATGTAATGTAACACACACCCATACAATGCACAACACCCCGTGATGTTTTTCTCACTCCTACTAGTGAATGTAATGTAACACACACACATACAATGCGCAACACCCCGTGATGTTTTTCTCACTCCTATTAGTGAATGTAATGTAACACACACCCATACAATGCGCACCACCCCGTGATGTTTTTCTCACTCCTACTAGTGAATGTAATGTAACACACACCCATACAATGGGCACCACCCCGTGATGTTTTTCTCACTGCTACTAGTGAATGTAATGTAACAAACACCCATACAATGCGCACCACCCCGTGATGTTTTTCTCACTCCTGCTAGTGAATCTAATGTAACACACACCCATACAATGCGCACCACCCCATGATGTTTTTCTCACTGCTACTAGTGAATGTAATGTAACACACACGCATACAATGCGCACCACCCGTGATTTTTTTCTCACTCCTGCTAGTGAATGTAATGTAACACACACCCATACAATGCGCACCACCCCGTGATGTTTTTCTCACTCCTACTAGTGAATGTAATTAACACACACCCATACAATGCGCACCACCCCGTGATGTTTTTCTCACTGCTACTAGTGAATGTAATGTAACACACACCCATACCATGCGTACCACCCCGTGATGTTTTTCTCACTGCTACTAGTGAATGTAATGTAACACACACCCATACCATGCGCACCTCCCCGTGATGATTTTCTCACTCCTACTAGTGAATGTAATGTAACACACACCCATACCATGCGCACCACCCCGTGATGTTTTTCTCACTCCTACTAGTGAATCTAATGTAACACACACCCATACATTGCGCACCACCCCGTGATGTTTTTTTCACTCCTACTAGTAAATCTAATGTAACACACACCCATACAATGCGCACCACCCCGTGATGTTTTTCTCACTCCTGCTAGTGAATGTAATGTAACACACACCCATACAATGCGCACCACCCCGTGATGTTTTTCTCACTCCTATTAGTGAATGTAATGTAACACACACCCATACAATTCGCACCACCCCGTGATGTTTTTCTCACTCCTACTAGTGAATCTAATGTAACACACACCCATACAATGCGCACCACCCCGCGATGTTTTTCAGAAACCTATCCTACATTGTCACTGCATGTTCCCTGACCTCCCCATGCTGACCACCCCGCGGAGCTTTTCTCCATCCTACATTGCCACTCACTGCCTATCCTAATTCAGACCCTCCGATTCACACCACCCCGTGATGTTTATCTCACTCCTACTAGTGAATGTAATGTAACACACACCCATACAATGCGCACCACCCCGTGATTTTTTTCTCACTCCTGCTAGTGAATGTAATGTAACACACACCCATACAATGCGCACCACCCCGTGATGTTTTTATCACTCTTAGTAGTGAATGTAATGTAACACACACCGATACAATGCGCACCACCCAGTGATGTTTTTCTCACTCCTGCTAGTGAATGTAATGTAACACACACCCATACAATGCGCACCGCCCCGTGATGTTTTTCTCACTCCTGCTAGTGAATGTAATGTAACACACACCCATACAATACGCACCACACCGTGATGTTTTTCTCACTCCTGCTAGTGAATGTAATGTAACACACACCCATACAATGCGCACCACCCCGTGATATTTTTCTCACTGCTACTAGTGAATGTAATGTAACACACACCCATACAATGCGCACCACCCAGTGATGTTTTTCTCACTGCTAGTAGTGAATGTAATGTAACACACCCATACAATGCGCACCACCCCGTGATGTTTTTCTCACTGCTACTAGTGAATGTAATGTAACACACACCAATACAATGCGCACCACCCCGTGATGTTATTCTCACTCCTGCTAGTGAATGTAATGTAACACACACCCATACAAAGCGCAGCACCCCGTGATGTTTTTCTCACTGCTACTAGTGAATGTAATGTAACACACACCCATACAATGCGCACCACCCCGTGATGTTTTTCTCACTCCTGCTAGTGAATGTAATGTAACACACACCCATACAATGCGCACCGCCCCGTGATGTTTTTCTCACTCCTGCTAGTGAATGTAATGTAACACACACCCATACAATGCGCACCACCCAGTGATGTTTTTCTCACTGCTAGTAGTGAATGTAATGTAACACACCCATACAATGCGCACCACCCCGTGATGTTTTTCTCACTGCTACTAGTGAATGTAATGTAACACACACCAATACAATGCGCACCACCCCGTGATGTTATTCTCACTCCTGCTAGTGAATGTAATGTAACACACACCCATACAAAGCGCAGCACCCCGTGATGTTTTTCTCACTGCTACTAGTGAATGTAATGTAACACACACCCATACAATGCGCACCACCCCGTGATGTTTTTCTCACTCCTGCTAGTGAATGTAATGTAACACACACCCATACAATGCGCACCACCCCGTGATGTTTTTCTCACTCCTATTAGTGAATGTAATGTAACACACACCCATACAATTCGCACCACCCCGTGATGTTTTTCTCACTCCTACTAGTGAATCTAATGTAACACACACCCATACAATGCGCACCACCCCGCGATGTTTTTCAGAAACCTATCCTACATTGTCACTGCATGTTCCCTGACCTCCCCATGCTGACCACCCCGCGGAGCTTTTCTCCATCCTACATTGCCACTCACTGCCTATCCTAATTCAGACCCTCCGATTCACACCACCCCGTGATGTTTATCTCACTCCTACTAGTGAATGTAATGTAACACACACCCATACAATGCGCACCACCCCGTGATTTTTTTCTCACTCCTGCTAGTGAATGTAATGTAACACACACCCATACAATGCGCACCACCCCGTGATGTTTTTATCACTCTTAGTAGTGAATGTAATGTAACACACACCGATACAATGCGCACCACCCAGTGATGTTTTTCTCACTCCTGCTAGTGAATGTAATGTAACACACACCCATACAATGCGCACCGCCCCGTGATGTTTTTCTCACTCCTGCTAGTGAATGTAATGTAACACACACCCATACAATGCGCACCACCCAGTGATGTTTTTCTCACTGCTAGTAGTGAATGTAATGTAACACACCCATACAATGCGCACCACCCCGTGATGTTTTTCTCACTGCTACTAGTGAATGTAATGTAACACACACCAATACAATGCGCACCACCCCGTGATGTTATTCTCACTCCTGCTAGTGAATGTAATGTAACACACACCCATACAAAGCGCAGCACCCCGTGATGTTTTTCTCACTGCTACTAGTGAATGTAATGTAACACACACCCATACAATGCGCACCACCCCGTGATGTTTTTCTCACTCCTGCTAGTGAATGTAATGTAACACACACCCATACAATGCGCACCACCCCGTGATGTTTTTATCACTCCTACTAGTGAATGTAATGTAACACACACCCATACAATGCGCACCACCCGTGATGTTTTTCTCACTCCTGCTAGTGAATGTAATGTAACACACACCCATACAATGCGCACCACCCCGTGATGTTTTTCTCACTCCTGCTAGTGAATGTAATGTAACACACACCCATACAATGCGCACCACCCCGTGATGTTTTTCTCACTCCTGCTAATGAATGTAATGTAACACACACCCATACAATGCGCACCACCGCGTGATGTTTTTCTCACTCCTGCTAGTGAATGTAATGTAACACACACCCATACAATGCGCACCACCCCGTGATGTTTTTCTCACTGCTACTAGTGAATGTAAAGTAACACACACCCATACAATGCGCATCTCCCCGTGATGTTTTTCTCACTCCTACTAGTGAATGTAATGTAACACACACCCATACAATGCGCACCACCCCGTGATGTTTTTCTCACTTCTACTAGTGAATGTAATGTAACACACACCCATACCATGCGCACCACCCCGTGATGTTTTTCTCACTCCTACCAGTGAATGTAATGTAACACACACCCATACCATGCGCACAACCCCCTTGATGTTTTTCTCACTCCTACTAGTGAATCTAATGTAACACAAACCCATACATTGCGCAAAACCCCGTGATGTTTTTTTCACTACAAGTAAATCTAATGTAACACACACCCATACAATGCGCACCACCCAGTGATGTTTTTCTCACTCCTACTAGTGAATGTAATGTAACACACACCCATACAATGCGCACCACCCCGTGATGTTTTTCTCACTCCTACTAGTGAATGTAATGTAACACACACCCATACAATGCGCACCACCCCGTGATGTTTTTCTCACTCCTATTAGTGAATGTAATGTAACACACACCCATACAATGCTCACCACCCCGTGATGTTTTTCTCACTCCTACTAGTGAATGTAATGTAACACACACCCATACAATGCGCACCACCCCGCGATGTTTTTCAGAAACCTATCCTACATTGCCAGTGCATGTTCCCTGACCTCCCCATGCTGACCACCCCGCGGTGCTTTTCTCCATCCTACATTGCCACTCACTGCCTATCCTAATTCAGACCCTCCGATGCACACCACCCCGTAATGTTTTTCTCACTCCTACTAGTGAATGTAATGTAACACACACCCATACAATGCGCACCACCCAGTGATGTTTTTTTCACTCCTGCTAGTGAATGTAATGTAACACACACCCATACAATGCGCACCACCCCGTGGTGATTTTCTCACTCTTATTAGTGAATGTAATGTAACACACACCCATACAATGCGCACCACCCCGTGATGTTTTTCTCACTCCTACTAGTGAATGTAATGTAACACACACACATACAATGCGCACCACCCCGTGATGTTTTTCTCACTCCTACTAGTGAATGTAATGTAACACACACCCATACAATTCGCACCACCCCGTGATATTTTTCTCACTCCTGCTAGTGAATGTAATGTAACACACACCCATACAATGCGCACCACCCCGTGATGTTTTTCTCACTCCTACTAGTGAATGTAATATAACACACACCCATACAATGCGCACCACCCCATGATGTTTTTCTCACTGCTACTAGTGAATGTAATGTAACACACACCCATACAATGCGCACCACCCCGTGATGTTTTTCTCACTCCTGCTAGTGAATGTAGTGTAACACACACCCATACAATGCGCACCACCCCGTGATGTTTTTCTCACTCCTACTAGTGAATGTAATGTAACACACACCCATACAATGCGCACCACCCCATGATGTTTTTCTCACTGCTACTAGTGAATGTAATGTAACACACACCCATACAATGCGCACCACCCCGTGATGTTTTTCTCACTCCTGCTAGTGAATGTAGTGTAACACACACCCATACAATGCGCACCACCCCGTGATGTTTTTCTCACTCCTACTAGTGAATCTAATGTAACACACACCCATACATTGCGCACCACCCCGTGATGTTTTTTTCACTCCTACTAGTAAATCTAATGTAACACACACCCATACAATGCGCACCACCCCGTGATGTTTTTCTCACTCCTGCTAGTGAATGTAATGTAACACACACCCATACAATGCGCACCACCCCGTGATGTTTTTCTCACTCCTATTAGTGAATGTAATGTAACACACACCCATACAATTCGCACCACCCCGTGATGTTTTTCTCACTCCTACTAGTGAATCTAATGTAACACACACCCATACAATGCGCACCACCCCGCGATGTTTTTCAGAAACCTATCCTACATTGTCACTGCATGTTCCCTGACCTCCCCATGCTGACCACCCCGCGGAGCTTTTCTCCATCCTACATTGCCACTCACTGCCTATCCTAATTCAGACCCTCCGATTCACACCACCCCGTGATGTTTATCTCACTCCTACTAGTGAATGTAATGTAACACACACCCATACAATGCGCACCACCCCGTGATTTTTTTCTCACTCCTGCTAGTGAATGTAATGTAACACACACCCATACAATGCGCACCACCCCGTGATGTTTTTATCACTCTTAGTAGTGAATGTAATGTAACACACACCGATACAATGCGCACCACCCAGTGATGTTTTTCTCACTCCTGCTAGTGAATGTAATGTAACACACACCCATACAATGCGCACCGCCCCGTGATGTTTTTCTCACTCCTGCTAGTGAATGTAATGTAACACACACCCATACAATACGCACCACACCGTGATGTTTTTCTCACTCCTGCTAGTGAATGTAATGTAACACACACCCATACAATGCGCACCACCCCGTGATATTTTTCTCACTGCTACTAGTGAATGTAATGTAACACACACCCATACAATGCGCACCACCCAGTGATGTTTTTCTCACTGCTAGTAGTGAATGTAATGTAACACACCCATACAATGCGCACCACCCCGTGATGTTTTTCTCACTGCTACTAGTGAATGTAATGTAACACACACCAATACAATGCGCACCACCCCGTGATGTTATTCTCACTCCTGCTAGTGAATGTAATGTAACACACACCCATACAAAGCGCACCACCCCGTGATGTTTTTCTCACTGCTACTAGTGAATGTAATGTAACACACACCCATACAATGCGCACCACCCCGTGATGTTTTTCTCACTCCTGCTAGTGAATGTAATGTAACACACACCCATACAATGCGCACCACCCCGTGATGTTTTTATCACTCCTACTAGTGAATGTAATGTAACACACACCCATACAATGCGCACCACCCGTGATGTTTTTCTCACTCCTGCTAGTGAATGTAATGTAACACACACCCATACAATGCGCACCACCCCGTGATGTTTTTCTCACTCCTGCTAGTGAATGTAATGTAACACACACCCATACAATGCGCACCACCCCGTGATGTTTTTCTCACTCCTGCTAATGAATGTAATGTAACACACACCCATACAATGCGCACCACCGCGTGATGTTTTTCTCACTCCTGCTAGTGAATGTAATGTAACACACACCCATACAATGCGCACCACCCCGTGATGTTTTTCTCACTGCTACTAGTGAATGTAAAGTAACACACACCCATACAATGCGCATCTCCCCGTGATGTTTTTCTCACTCCTACTAGTGAATGTAATGTAACACACACCCATACAATGCGCACCACCCCGTGATGTTTTTCTCACTTCTACTAGTGAATGTAATGTAACACACACCCATACCATGCGCACCACCCCGTGATGTTTTTCTCACTCCTACTAGTGAATGTAATGTAACACACACCCATACCATGCGCACAACCCCCTTGATGTTTTTCTCACTCCTACTAGTGAATCTAATGTAACACAAACCCATACATTGCGCAAAACCCCGTGATGTTTTTTTCACTACAAGTAAATCTAATGTAACACACACCCATACAATGCGCACCACCCAGTGATGTTTTTCTCACTCCTACTAGTGAATGTAATGTAACACACACCCATACAATGCGCACCACCCCGTGATGTTTTTCTCACTCCTACTAGTGAATGTAATGTAACACACACCCATACAATGCGCACCACCCCGTGATGTTTTTCTCACTCCTATTAGTGAATGTAATGTAACACACACCCATACAATGCTCACCACCCCGTGATGTTTTTCTCACTCCTACTAGTGAATGTAATGTAACACACACCCATACAATGCGCACCACCCCGCGATGTTTTTCAGAAACCTATCCTACATTGCCAGTGCATGTTCCCTGACCTCCCCATGCTGACCACCCCGCGGTGCTTTTCTCCATCCTACATTGCCACTCACTGCCTATCCTAATTCAGACCCTCCGATGCACACCACCCCGTAATGTTTTTCTCACTCCTACTAGTGAATGTAATGTAACACACACCCATACAATGCGCACCACCCAGTGATGTTTTTTTCACTCCTGCTAGTGAATGTAATGTAACACACACCCATACAATGCGCACCACCCCGTGGTGATTTTCTCACTCTTATTAGTGAATGTAATGTAACACACACCCATACAATGCGCACCACCCCGTGATGTTTTTCTCACTCCTACTAGTGAATGTAATGTAACACACACACATACAATGCGCACCACCCCGTGATGTTTTTCTCACTCCTACTAGTGAATGTAATGTAACACACACCCATACAATTCGCACCACCCCGTGATATTTTTCTCACTCCTGCTAGTGAATGTAATGTAACACACACCCATACAATGCGCACCACCCCGTGATGTTTTTCTCACTCCTACTAGTGAATGTAATATAACACACACCCATACAATGCGCACCACCCCATGATGTTTTTCTCACTGCTACGAGTGAATGTAATGTAACACACACCCATACAATGCGCACCACCCCGTGATGTTTTTCTCACTCCTGCTAGTGAATGTAGTGTAACACACACCCATACAATGCGCACCACCCCGTGATGTTTTTCTCACTCCTACTAGTGAATGTAATGTAACACACACCCATACAATGCGCACCACCCCATGATGTTTTTCTCACTGCTACTAGTGAATGTAATGTAACACACACCCATACAATGCGCACCACCCCGTGATGTTTTTCTCACTCCTGCTAGTGAATGTAGTGTAACACACACCCATACAATGCGCACCACCCCGTGATGTTTTTCTCACTCCTACTAGTGAATGTAATTAACACACACCCATACAATGCGCACCACCCTGTGATGTTTTTCTCACTGCTACTAGTGAATGTAATGTAACACACACCCATACCATGCGCACCACCCTGTGATGTTTTTCTCACTCCTACTAGTGAATGTAATGTAACACACACCCATACCATGCGCACCACCCCGTGATGTTTTTCTCACTCCTACTAGTGAATCTAATGTAACACACACCCATACATTGCGCACCAACCCGTGATGTTTTTTTCACTCCTACTAGTAAATCTAATGTAACACACACCCATCCAATGCGCACCAACCCGTGATGTTTTTCTCACTCCTAGTAGTGAATGTAATGTAACACACACCCATACAATGCGCACCACCCCGTGATGTTTTTCTCACTCCTGCTAGTGAATGTAATGTAACACACACCCATACAATGCGCACCACCGCGTGATGTTTTTCTCACTGCTACTAGTGAATGTAATGTAACACACACCCATACAATGCGCACCACCCCATGATGTTTTTCTCACTCCTATTAGTGAATGTAATGTAACACACACCCATACAATGCGCACCACCCCGTGATGTTTTTCTCACTCCTATTGTGAATGTAATGTAACACACACCAATACAATGGGCACCACCCCGTGATGTTTTTCTCACTCCTACTAGTGAATGTAATGTAACACACACCCATACAATGCGCACCACCCAGTGATGTTTTTCTCACTCCTGCTAGTGAATGTAATGTAACACACACCCATACAATGCGCACCATCCCGTGATGTTTTCCTCACTCCTGCTAGTGAATGTAATGTAACACACACCCATACAATGCGCACCACGCCGTGATGTTTTTCTCACTGCTACTAGTGAATGTAATGTAACACACACCAATACAATGCGCAGCACCCCGTGATGTTTTTCTCACTCCTGCTAGTGAATGTAATGTAACACGCACCCATACAATGCGCACCACCCCGTGATGTTTTTCTCACTCCTACTAGTGAATGTAATGTAACACACACCCATACAATGCGCACCACCCCGTGATGTTTTTCTCACTCCTACTAGTGAATGTAATGTAACACACACCCATACAATGCGCACCACCCAGTGATGTTTTTCTCACTCCTGCTAGTGAATGTAATGTAACACACACCCATACAATGCGCACCACCCCGTGATGTTTTTCTCACTCCTGCTAGTGAATGTAATGTAACACACACCCATACAATACGCACCACCCCGTGATGTTTTTCTCACTCCTGCTAGTGAATGTAATGTAACGCACACCCATACAATGCGCACCACTCCGTGATGTTTTTCTCACTGCTACTAGTGAATGTAATGTAACACACACCCATACAATGCGCACCACCCAGTGATGTTTTTCTCACTGCTAGTAGTGAATGTAATGTAACACACACCCATACAATGCGCACCACCCCGTGATGTTTTTCTCACTGCTACTAGTGAATGTAATGTAACACACACCAATACAATGCGCACCACCCCGTGATGTTTTTCTCACTCCTGCTAGTGAATGTAATGTAACACACACCCATACAATGCGCACCACCCCGTGATGTTTTTCTCACTCCTACTAGTGAATGTAATGTAACACACACCCATACAATGCGCACCACCCCGTGATGTTTTTGTCATTCCTACTAGTGAATGTAATGTAACACACACCCATACCATGCGAACCACCCCGTGATGTTTTTCTCATTCCTACTAGTGAATGTAACGTAACACACACCCATACCATGCGCACAACCCCGTGATGTTTTTCTCACTCCTACTAGTGAATGTAATGTAACACACACCCATACAATGCCCACCACCCCGTGATGTTTTTTTCACTCCTGCTAGTGAATGTAATGTAACACACACCCATACAATGCGCACCACCCCGTGATGTTTTTCTCACTCTTAGTAGTGAATGTAATGTAACACACACCCATACAATGCGCACCACCCCGTGATGTTTTTCTCACTCCTGCTAGTGAATGTAATGTAACACACACCCATACAATGCGCACCACCCCGTGATGTTTTTCTCACTCCTGCTAGTGAATGTAATGTAACACACACCCATACAATGCGCACCACCCCGTGATGTTTTTCTCACTCCTACTAGTGAATGTAATGTAACACACACCCATACAATGCGCACCACCCCGTGATGTTTTTCTCACTGCTACTAGTGAATGTAATGTAACACACACCCATACAATGCGCACCACCCCGTGATGTTTTTCTCACTGCTACTAGTGAATGTAATGTAACACACACCCATACAATGCGCACCACCCCGTGATGTTTTTCTCACTCCTGCTAGTGAATGTAATGTAACACACACCCATACAATGCGCACCACCCCGTGATGTTTTTCTCACTCCTGCTAGTGAATGTAATGTAACACACACCCATACAATGCGCACCACCCCGTGATGTTTTTCTCACTCCTGCTAGTGAATGTAATGTAACACACACCCATACAATGCGCAACACCCCGTGATGTTTTTCTCACTCCTGCTAGTGAATGTAATGTAACACACACCCATACAATGCGCACCATCCCGTGATGTTTTTCTCACTGCTACTAGTGAATGTAATGTAACACACACCCATACAATGCGCACCACCCAGTGATGTTTTTCTCACTGCTAGTAGTGAATGTAATGTAACACACACCCATACAATGCGCATCACCCCGTGATGTTTTTCTCACTGCTACTAGTGAATGTAATGTAACACACACCAATACAATGCGCACCACCCCGTGATGTTTTTCTCACTCCTGCTAGTGAATGTAATGTAACACACACCCATACAATGCGCACCACCCCGTGATGTTTTTCTCACTCCTACTATTGAATGTAATGTAACACACACCCATACAATGCGCACCACCCCGTGATGTTTTTCTCACTGCTACTAGTGAATGTAATGTAACACACACCCATACAATGCGCACCACCCCGTGATGTTTTTCTCACTCCTGCTAGTGAATGTAATGTAACACACACCCATACAATGCGCACCACCCAGTGATGTTTTTCTCACTCCTGCTAGTGAATGTAATGTAACACACACCCATACAATGCGCACCACCCCGTGATGTTTTTCTCACTCCTGCTAGTGAATGTAATGTAACACACACCCATACAATGCGCACCATCCCGTGATGTTTTTCTCACTGCTACTAGTGAATGTAATGTAACACACACCCATACAATGCGCACCACCCAGTGATGTCTTTCTCACTGCTAGTAGTGAATGTAATGTAACACACACCCATACAATGCGCATCACCCCGTGATGTTTTTCTCACTGCTACTAGTGAATGTAATGTAACACACACCAATACAATGCGCACCACCCCGTGATGTTTTTCTCACTCCTGCTAGTGAATGTAATGTAACACACACCCATACAATGCGCACCACCCCGTGATGTTTTTCTCACTCCTACTAGTGAATGTAATGTAACACACACCCATACCATGCGCACCACCCCGTGATGTTTTTCTCACTCCTACTAGTGAATGTAATGTAACACACACCCATACCATGCGCACAACCCCGTGATGTTTTTCTCACTCCTACTAGTGAATGTAATGTAACACACACACATAGAATGCGCACCACCCCGTGATGTTTTTTTCACTCCTGCTAGTGAATGTAATGTAACACACACCCATACAATGCGCACCACCCCGTGATGTTTTTCTCACTCTTAGTAGTGAATGTAATGTAACACACACCCATACAATGCGCACCACCCCGTGATGTTTTTCTCACTCCTGCTAGTGAATGTAATGTAACACACACCCATACAATGCGCACCACCCCGTGATGTTTTTCTCACTCCTGCTAGTGAATGTAATGTAACACACACCCATACAATGCGCACCACCCATTAATGTTTTTCTCACTCCTGCTAGTGAATGTAATGTAACACACACCCATACAATGCGCACCACCCCGTGATGTTTTTCTCACTCCTACTAGTGAATGTAATGTAACACACACCCATACAATGCGCACCACCCCGTGATGTTTTTCTCACTCCTACTAGTGAATGTAATGTAACACACACCCATACAATGCGCACCACCTATTGATGTTTTTCTCACTCCTACTAGTGAATGTAAGGTAACACACACCCATACAATGCGCACCACCCCGTGATGTTTTTCTCACTCCTGCAAGTGAATGTAATGTAACACACACCCATACAATGCCCACCACCCCGTGATGTTTTTCTCACTCCTACTCGTGAATGTAATGTAACACACACCCATACCATGCGCAACACACCGTGATGTTTTTCTCACTCCTACTAGTGAATGTAATGTAACACACACCCATACATTGCGCACCACCCCGTGATGTTTTTTTCACTCCTACTAGTAAATCTAATGTAACACACACCCATACAATGCGCACCACCCCGTGATGATTTTCTCACTCCTACTAGTGAATGTAATGTAACACACACCCATACAATGCGCACCACCCCGTGATGTTTTTCTCACTCCTGCCAGTGAATGTAATGTAACACACACCCATACAATGCGCACCACCCCGTGATGTTTTTCTCACTCCTACTAGTGAATGTAATGTAAAGCACACCCATACAATGCGCACCACCCCGTGATGTTTTTCTCACTCCTACTAGTGAATGTAATGTAACACACACCCATACAGTGCGCACCACCCTGTGATGTTTTTCTCACTCCTACAAGTGAATCTAATGTAACACACACCCATACAATGCGCACCACCCCGTGATGTTTTTCTCACTCCTACTAGTGAATGTAATGTAACACACACCCATATAATGCGCACCACGCCGTGATGTTTTTCTCACTCCTACTAGTGAATGTAATGTAACACACACCCATACAATGCGCACCACCCCGTGATGTTTTTCTCACTCATATTAGTGAATGTAATGTAACACACACCCATACAATGCGCACCACCCCGTGATGTTTTTCTCACTCTTACTAGTGAATGTAATGTAACACACACCCATGCAATGCGCACCACCCCGTGATGTTTTTCTCACTCCTACTAGTGAATGTAATGTAACACACACCCATACAATGCGCACCACCCCGTGATGTTTTTCTCACTCCTACTAGTGAATGTAATGTAACACAAACCCATACACTGCGCACCACCCTGTGATGTTTTTCTCACTCCTACTAGTGAATGTAATGTAACACACACCCATACAATGCGCACCACCCCGTGATGTTTTTCTCACTGCTACTAGTGAATGTAATGTAACACACACCCATACATTGCGCACTACCCCGTGATGTTTTTCACACTCCTACTAGTGAATGTAATGTAACACACACCCATGCAATGCGCACCACCCCGTGATGTTTTTCTCACTCCTAATAGTGAATGTAATGTAACGCACACCCATACAATGCGCACTACCCCGTGATGTTTTTCACACTCCTACTAGTGAATGTAAAGTAACACACACCCATACAATGTGCACCACCCCGTGATGTTTTTCTCACTCCTAATAGTGGATATAATGTAACACACACCCATGCAATGCGCACCACCCCGTGATGTTTTTCTTACTCCTACTAGTGAATGTAATGTAACACACACCCATACACTGCGCACCACCCCGTGATGTTTTTCTCACTCCTATTAGTGGATGTAATGTAACACACACCCATACAATGCGCACCACCCCGTGATGTTTTTCTCACTCTTACTAGTAAATGTAATGTAACACACACCCATACAATGCGAACCACCCCGTGATGTTTTTCTCACTCCTATTAGTGAATGTAATGTAACACACACCCATAAAATGCGCACCACCCCGCGATGTTTTTCAAAAACCTATCCTACATTGCCACTGCATATTCCCTGACCTCCCCATGCTGACCACCCCGCGGCGCTTTTCTCCATTCTACATTGCCACTCAATGCCTATCCTAATTCAGACCCTCCGATTCACACCACCCGTGATGTTTTTCTCACTCCTATTAGTGAATGTAATGTAACACACACCCATACAATGCGCACCACCCCGTGATGTTTTTCTCACTCCTACTAGTGAATGTAATGTAACACACACCCATACAATGCGCACCACCCCGTGATGTTTTTCTCACTCCTACTAGTGAATGTATTGTAACACACACCCATACAATGTGCACCACCCCGTGATGTTTTTCTTACTCCTACTAGTGAATCTAATGTAACACACACCCATACAATGCGCAACACCCCGTGATGTTTTTCTCACTCCTACTAGTGAATGTAATGCAACACACACCCATACAATGCGCACCACCCCGTGATGTTTTTCAGAAACCTATCCTACATTGCCACTGCATGTTCCCTGACCTACCCATGCTGACCACCCCGCGGTGCTTTTCTCCATCCTACATTGCCACTCACTGCCTATCCTAATTCAGACCCTCCGATTCACACCACCCCGTGATGTTTTTCTCACTCCTACTAGTGAATCTAATGTAACACACACCCATACAATGCGCACCACCGCGAGATGTTTTTCTCACTCCTACTAGTGAATGTAATGTAACACACACCCATACACTGCGCACCACCCCGTGATGTTTTTCTCACTCCTATTAGTGAATCTAATGTAACAAACACCCATACAATGCGCAACACCCCGTGATGTTTTTCTCACTCCTACTAGTGAAAGTAATGTAACACACACCCATACAATGCGCACCACCCCGTGATGTTTTTCTCACTCCTACTAGTGAATGTAATGTAACACAATCCCATACAATGCGCGCCACCCCGTGATGTTTTTCTCACTCGTACTAGTGAATGTAATGTAACACACACTCATACAATGCGCACCACCCCGTGATGTTTTTCTCACTCCTACTAGTGAATGTAATGTAACACCCACGCATACAATGCGCACCACCCCGTGATGTTTTTCTCACTCCTACTAGTGAATGTAATGTAACACACACCCATACAATGCGCACCACCCCGTGATGTTTTTCTCACTCCTACTAGTGAATCTAATGTCACACACACGCATACAATGCGCACCACCGCGTGATTTTTTTCTCACTCCTACTAGTGAATGTAATGTAACACACACCCATACAATGCGCACCACCCCGTGATGTTTTTCTCACTCCTACTTGTGAATGTAATGTAACACACACCCATACAATGCGCACCACCCCGTGATGTTTTTCTCACTCCTATTAGTGGATGTAATGTAACACACACCCATACAATGCGCACCACCCCGTGATGTTTTTCTCACTCTTACTAGTAAATGTAATGTAACACACACCCATACAATGCGAACCACCCCGTGATGTTTTTCTCACTCCTATTAGTGAATGTAATGTAACACACACCCATAAAATGCGCACCACACCGCGATGTTTTTCAAAAACCTATCCTACATTGCCACTGCATGTTCCCTGACCTCCCCATGCTGACCACCCCGCGGCGCTTTTCTCCATTCTACATTGCCACTCACTTCCTATCCTAATTCAGACCCTCCGATTCACACCACCCGTGATGTTTTTCTCACTCCTATTAGTGAATGTAATGTAACACACACCCATACACTGCGCACCACCCCGTGATGTTTTTCTCACTCCTACTAGTGAATGTAATGTAACACACACCCATACAATGCACACCACTCCGTGATGTTTTTCTCACTCCTACTAGTGAATGTGATGTAACACACACCCATACCATGCGCACCACCCCGTGATGTTTTTATCACTCCTACTAGTGAATCTAATGTAACACACACCCATACATTGCGCACCACCACGTGATGTTTTTTTCACTCCTACTAGTGAATCTAATGTAACACACACCACTAAAATGCGCACCATCCCGTGATGTTTTTCTCACTCCTACTAGTGACTGTAATGTAACACACACCCATACAATGTGCACCACCCCGTGATGTTTTTCTCACTCCTAGTAGTGAATGTAATGTAACACACACCCATACAATGCGCACCACCCCGTGATGTTTTTCTCACTCCTACTAGTGAATGTAATGTAACACACACCCATACAATGCGCACCACCCCGTGGTGTTTTTCTCACTCCTATTAGTGAATGTAATGTAACACACACCCATACAATGCGCTCCACCCCGTGATGTTTTTCTCACTCCTACTAGTGAATGTAATGTAACACACACCCATACCATGCGCACCACCCCGTGATGTTTTTCTCACTCCTATTAGTGAATGTAATGTAACACACACCCATACATTGCGCACCACCCCGTGATGTTTTTTTTCACTCCTACTAGTGAATCTAATGTAACACACACCCCTACAATGAGCACCATCCCGTGATGTTTTTCTCACTCCTACTAGTGAATGTAATGTAACACACACCCATACAATGTGCACCACCCCGTGATGTTTTTCTCACTCCTAGTAGTGAATGTAATGTAACACACACCCATACAATGCGCACCACCCCGTGATGTTTTTCTCACTCCTACTAGTGAATGTAATGTAACACACACCCATACAATGCGCACCACCCCGTGATGTTTTTCTCACTCCTATTAGTGAATGTAATGTAACACACACCCATACAATGCGCACCACCCCGTGATGTTTTTCTCACTCCTACTAGTGAATGTAATGTAACACACACCCATACAATGCGCACCACCCCGTGATGTTTTTCTCACTCTTATTAGTGAATGTAATGTAACACACACCCATACAATGCGCACCACCCCGTGATGTTTTTCTCACTCCTACTAGTGAACGTAATGTAACACACACCCATACAATGCGAACCACCCCGTGATGTTTTTCTCACTCCTACTAGTGAATGTAATGTAACACACACCCATACAATGCGCACCACCCCGTGATGTTTTTCTCACTCCTACTAGTGAAAGTAATGTAACACACACCCATACAATGCGCACCACCCCGTGATGTTTTTCTCACTCCTACTAGTGAATGTAATGTAACACAAACCCATACAATGCGCGCCACCCCGTGATGTTTTTCTCACTCGTACTAGTGAATGTAATGTAACACACACCCATACAATGCGCACCACCCCGTGATGTTTTTCTCACTCCTACTAGTGAATCTAATGTAACACACACCCATAAAATGCGCACCACACCGCGATGATTTTCAGAGACCCATCCACATTGCCACTGCATGTTCCCTGATCTCCCCATGCTGACCACCCCGCGGTGCTTTTCTCCATCCTATATTGCCACTCACTGCCTATCCTAATTCAGACCCTCCGATTCACACCACCCCGGGATGTTTTTCTCACTCCTACTAGTGAATGTAATGTAACACACACCCATACAATGCGCACCACCCCGTGATGTTTTTCTCACTCCTACTAGTGAATGGAATGTAACACACACCCATACAATGCGCACCACCCCGTGATGTTTTTCTCACTCCTACTAGTGAATGTAATGTAACACACACCCATACAATGCGCACCACCCCGTGATGTTTTTCTCACTCCTCCTAGTGAATGTAATGTAACACACACCAATTCAATGCGCACCACCCCGTGATGTTTTTCTCACTCCTACTAGTGAATGTAATGTAACACACACCCATACAATGCGCACCACCCCGTGATGTTTTTCTCACTCCTACTAGTGAATGTAATGTAACACACACCCATACAATGCGCACCACCCCGTGATGTTTTTCTCACTCCTACTAGTGAATGTAATGTAACACACACCCATACAATGCGCACCACCCCGTGATGTTTTTCTCACTCCTACTAGTGAATGTAATGTAACACACACCCATACCATGCGCACCACCCCGTGATGTTTTTCTCACTCCTACTAGTGAAACTAATGTAACACACTCCCATACATTGCACACCACCCCGTCATGTTTTTCTCACTCCTACTAGTGAATCTAATGTAACACACACCCATACCATGCGCACCACCGCGTGATGTTTTTCTCACTCCTACTAGTGAATCTAATGTAACACACACCCATACAATGCGCACCACCCCGTGATGTTTTTCTCACTCCGACTAGTGAATCTAATGTAACACACACCCATACATTGCGCACCACCCCGTCATGTTTTTCTCACTCCTACTAGTGAATCTAATGTAACACACACCCATACAATGCGCACCACCCCGTGATGTTTTTCTCACTCCTACTAGTGAATGTAATGTAACACACACCCATACAATGCGCACCACCCCGTGATGTTTTTCTCACTCCTACTAGTGAATGTAATGTAACACACACCCATACAATGCGCACCACCCCGTGATGTTTTTCTAACTCCTACTAGTGAATGTAATGTAACACACACCCATACAATGCGAACCACCCCGTGATGTTTTTCTCACTCCTATTAGTGAATGTAATGTAACACACACCCATACAATGCGCACCACCCCGTGATGTTTTTCTCACTCCTACTAGTGAATCTAATGTAACACACACCCATAAAATGCGCACCACCCCACGATGTTTTTCAGAAACCTATCCTACATTGCCACTGCATGTTCCCTGACCTCCCCATGCTGACCACCCCGCGGTGCTTTTCTCCATCCTACATTGCCACTCACTGCCTATCCTAATTCAGAACCTCCGATTCACACCACCCCGTGATGTTTTTCTCACTCCTACTAGTGAATGTTATGTAACACACACCCATACAATGCGCACCACCCCGTGATATTTTTCTCACTCCTACTAGTGAATGTAATGTAACACACACCCATACAATGCGCACCACCCCGTGATGTTTTTCTCACTCCTACTAGTGAATGTAATGTAACACACACCCATACAATGCGCACCACCCTGTGATGCTTTTGTCACTCCTACTAGTGAATCTAATGTAACACACACCCATACTATGCGCACCACTCCGTGATGTTTTTCTCACTCCTACTAGTGAATGTAATGTAACACACACCCATATAATGCGCACCACCCCGTGATGTTTTTCTCACTCCTACTAGTGAATGTAATGTAACACACACCCATACAATGCGCACCACCCCGTGATGTTTTTCTCACTCATATTAGTGAATGTAATGTAACACACACCCATACAATGCGCACCACCCCGTGATGTTTTGCTCACTCCTACTAGTGAATGTAATGTAACACACACCCATACAATGCGCACCACCCCGTGATGTTTTTCTCACTCCTACTAGTGAATGTAATGTAACACACACCCATACAATGCGCACCACCCCGTGATGTTTTTCTCACTCCTACTAGTGAATGTAATGTAACACAAACCCATACACTGCGCACCACCCCGTGATGTTTTTCTCACTCCTACTAGTGAATGTAATGTAACACACACCCATACAATGCGCACCACCCCGTGATGTTTTTCTCACTGCTACTAGTGAATGTAATGTAACACACACCCATACAATGCGCACCACCCCGTGATGTTTTTCTCACTGCTACTAGTGAATGTAATGTAACACACACCCATACAATGCGCACCACCCCGTGATGTTTTTCTCACTCCTACTAGTGAATGTAACGTAACACACACCCATACAGTGCGCACCACCCCGTGATGTTTTTCTCACTCCTACTAGTGAATGTAATGTAACACACACCCATACAATGCGCAACACCCCGTGATGTTTTTCTCACTCCTACTAGTGAATGTAATGTAACACACACCCATACAATGCGCACCACCCCGTGATGTTTTTCAGAAACCTATCCTACATTGCCACTGCATGTTCCCTGACCTCCCCATGCTGACCACCCCGCGGTGCTTTTCTCCATCCTACATTGCCACTCACTGCCTATCCTAATTCAGACCCTCCGATTCACACCACCCCCTGATGTTTTTCTCACTCCTACTAGTGAATGTAATGTAACACACACCCATACAATGCGCACCACCGCGTGATGTTTTTCTCACTCCTACTAGTGAATGTAATGTAACACACACCCATACACTGCGCACCACCCCGTGATGTTTTTCTCACTCCTATTAGTGAATCTAATGTAACACACACCCATACAATGCGCACCACCCCGTGATGTTTTTCTCACTCCTACTAGTGAATGTAGTGTAACACCCACCCATACAATGCGCACCACCCCGTGATGTTTTTCTCACTCCTACTAGTGAATGTAATGTAACACACATCCATACAATGCGCACCACCCCTTGATGTTTTTCTCACTCCTACTAGTGAATGTAATGTAACACACACCCATACAATGCGCACCACCCCGTGATGTTTTTCTCACTCCTACTAGTGAATGTAATGTAACACAAACCCATACACTGCGCACCACCCCGTGATGTTTTTCTCACTCCTACTAGTGAATGTAATGTAACACACACCCATACAATGCGCACCACCCCGTGATGTTTTTCTCACTGCTACTAGTGAATGTAATGTAACACACACCCATACAATGCGCACCACCCCGTGATGTTTTTCTCACTGCTACTAGTGAATGTAATGTAACACACACCCATACAATGCGCACCACCCCGTGATGTTTTTCTCACTCCTACTAGTGAATGTAACGTAACACACACCCATACAGTGCGCACCACCCCGTGATGTTTTTCTCACTCCTACTAGTGAATGTAATGTAACACACACCCATACAATGCGCAACACCCCGTGATGTTTTTCTCACTCCTACTAGTGAATGTAATGTAACACACACCCATACAATGCGCACCACCCCGTGATGTTTTTCAGAAACCTATCCTACATTGCCACTGCATGTTCCCTGACCTCCCCATGCTGACCAACCCGCGGTGCTTTTCTCCATCCTACATTGCCACTCACTGCCTATCCTAATTCAGACCCTCCGATTCACACCACCCCCTGATGTTTTTCTCACTCCTACTAGTGAATGTAATGTAACACACACCCATACAATGCGCACCACCGCGTGATGTTTTTCTCACTCCTACTAGTGAATGTAATGTAACACACACCCATACACTGCGCACCACCCCGTGATGTTTTTCTCACTCCTATTAGTGAATCTAATGTAACACACACCCATACAATGCGCACCACCCCGTGATGTTTTTCTCACTCCTACTAGTGAATGTAGTGTAACACCCACCCATACAATGCGCACCACCCCGTGATGTTTTTCTCACTCCTACTAGTGAATGTAATGTAACACACATCCATACAATGCGCACCACCCCTTGATGTTTTTCTCACTCCTACTAGTGAATGTAATGTAACACACAGCCATACAATGCGCACCACCCCGTGATGTTAATCTCACTCCTACTAGTGAATCTAATGTAACACACACCCATACAATGCGCACCACCCCGCGATGTTTTTCAGAAACCTATCCTACAGTGCCACTGCATGTTCCCTGACCTCACCATGCTGACCACCCCACGGTGCTTTTCTCCAACCTACATCGCCACTCACTGCCTATCCTAATTCAGACCCTCCGATTCACACCACCCCTTGATGTTTTTCTCATTCCTAATAGTGAATGTAATGTAACACACACCCATACAATGCGCACCACCCCGTGATGTTTTTCTCACTCCTACTAGAGAATGTAATGTAACACAAACCCATACAATGCGCACCACCCCGCGATGTTTTTCTCACTCCTACTAGTGGATGTAATGTAACACACACCCATACAATGCGCACCACCCCGTGATGTTTTTCTCACTCCTACTAGTGAATGTAATGTAACACACACCCATACAATTCGCAATACCCAGTGATGTTTTTCTCACTCCTACTAGTGAATGTAATGTAACACACACCCATACAATGCGCACCACCCCGTGGTGTTTTTCTCACTCCTACTAGGGAATGTAATGTAACACACACCCATACAATGCGCACCACCCCTTGATTTTTTCTCACTCCAACTAGTGAATGTAATGTAACACACACCAATACAATGCGCACCACCCCGTGATGTTTTTCTCACTCCTACTAGTGAATGTAATGTAACAGACACCCATACAATGCGCACCACCCCGCGATGTTTTTCAGAAACCTATCTTACATTGCCACTGCATGTTCAATGACCTCCCCATGCTGACCACCCCGCGGTGCTTTTCTTCATCCTACATTGCCACTCACTGCCTATCCTAATTCAGGCCCTCCGATTCACACCAGCCCGTGATGTTTTTCGCACTCCTACTAGTGAATCTAATGTAACACACACCCATACAATGCGCACCACCCCGTGTTGTTTTTCTCACTCCTACTAGTGAATGGAATGTAACACACACCCATACAATGCGCACCACCCCGTGATGTTTTTCTCACTCCTACTAGTGAATGTAATGTAACACACACCCATACAATGCGCACCACCCCGTGATGTTTTTCTCACTCCTCCTAGTGAATGTAATGTAACACACACCAATTCAATGCGCACCACCCCGTGATGTTTTTCTCACTCCTACTAGTGAATGTAATGTAACACACACCCATACAATGCGCACCACCCCGTGATGTTTTTCTCACTCCTACTAGTGAATGTAATGTAACACACACCCATACAATGCGCACCACCCCGTGATGTTTTTCTCACTCCTACTAGTGAATGTAATGTAACACACACCCATACAATGCGCACCACCCCGTGATGTTTTTCTCACTCCTACTAGTGAATGTAATGTAACACACACCCATACCATGCGCACCACCCCGTGATGTTTTTCTCACTCCTACTAGTGAAACTAATGTAACACACTCCCATACATTGCACACCACCCCGTCATGTTTTTCTCACTCCTACTAGTGAATCTAATGTAACACACACCCATACCATGCGCACCACCGCGTGATGTTTTTCTCACTCCTACTAGTGAATCTAATGTAACACACACCCATACAATGCGCACCACCCCGTGATGTTTTTCTCACTCCGACTAGTGAATCTAATGTAACACACACCCATACATTGCGCACCACCCCGTCATGTTTTTCTCACTCCTACTAGTGAATCTAATGTAACACACACCCATACAATGCGCACCACCCCGTGATGTTTTTTTCACTCCTACTAGTGAATGTAATGTAACACACACCCATACAATGCGCACCACCCCGTGATGTTTTTCTCACTCCTACTAGTGAATGTAATGTAACACACACCCATACAATGCGCACCACCCCGTGATGTTTTTCTAACTCCTACTAGTGAATGTAATGTAACACACACCCATACAATGCGAACCACCCCGTGATGTTTTTCTCACTCCTATTAGTGAATGTAATGTAACACACACCCATACAATGCGCACCACCCCGTGATGTTTTTCTCACTCCTACTAGTGAATCTAATGTAACACACACCCATAAAATGCGCACCACCCCACGATGTTTTTCAGAAACCTATCCTACATTGCCACTGCATGTTCCCTGACCTCCCCATGCTGACCACCCCGCGGTGCTTTTCTCCATCCTACATTGCCACTCACTGCCTATCCTAATTCAGAACCTCCGATTCACACCACCCCGTGATGTTTTTCTCACTCCTACTAGTGAATGTTATGTAACACACACCCATACAATGCGCACCACCCCGTGATATTTTTCTCACTCCTACTAGTGAATGTAATGTAACACACACCCATACAATGCGCACCACCCCGTGATGTTTTTCTCACTCCTACTAGTGAATGTAATGTAACACACACCCATACAATGCGCACCACCCTGTGATGCTTTTGTCACTCCTACTAGTGAATCTAATGTAACACACACCCATACTATGCGCACCACTCCGTGATGTTTTTCTCACTCCTACTAGTGAATGTAATGTAACACACACCCATATAATGCGCACCACCCCGTGATGTTTTTCTCACTCCTACTAGTGAATGTAATGTAACACACACCCATACAATGCGCACCACCCCGTGATGTTTTTCTCACTCATATTAGTGAATGTAATGTAACACACACCCATACAATGCGCACCACCCCGTGATGTTTTGCTCACTCCTACTAGTGAATGTAATGTAACACACACCCATACAATGCGCACCACCCCGTGATGTTTTTCTCACTCCTACTAGTGAATGTAATGTAACACACACCCATACAATGCGCACCACCCCGTGATGTTTTTCTCACTCCTACTAGTGAATGTAATGTAACACAAACCCATACACTGCGCACCACCCCGTGATGTTTTTCTCACTCCTACTAGTGAATGTAATGTAACACACACCCATACAATGCGCACCACCCCGTGATGTTTTTCTCACTGCTACTAGTGAATGTAATGTAACACACACCCATACAATGCGCACCACCCCGTGATGTTTTTCTCACTGCTACTAGTGAATGTAATGTAACACACACCCATACAATGCGCACCACCCCGTGATGTTTTTCTCACTCCTACTAGTGAATGTAACGTAACACACACCCATACAGTGCGCACCACCCCGTGATGTTTTTCTCACTCCTACTAGTGAATGTAATGTAACACACACCCATACAATGCGCAACACCCCGTGATGTTTTTCTCACTCCTACTAGTGAATGTAATGTAACACACACCCATACAATGCGCACCACCCCGTGATGTTTTTCAGAAACCTATCCTACATTGCCACTGCATGTTCCCTGACCTCCCCATGCTGACCACCCCGCGGTGCTTTTCTCCATCCTACATTGCCACTCACTGCCTATCCTAATTCAGACCCTCCGATTCACACCACCCCCTGATGTTTTTCTCACTCCTACTAGTGAATGTAATGTAACACACACCCATACAATGCGCACCACCGCGTGATGTTTTTCTCACTCCTACTAGTGAATGTAATGTAACACACACCCATACACTGCGCACCACCCCGTGATGTTTTTCTCACTCCTATTAGTGAATCTAATGTAACACAAACCCATACAATGCGCACCACCCCGTGATGTTTTTCTCACTCCTACTAGTGAATGTAGTGTAACACCCACCCATACAATGCGCACCACCCCGTGATGTTTTTCTCACTCCTACTAGTGAATGTAATGTAACACACATCCATACAATGCGCACCACCCCTTGATGTTTTTCTCACTCCTACTAGTGAATGTAATGTAACACACACCCATACAATGCGCACCACCCCGTGATGTTTTTCTCACTCCTACTAGTGAATGTAATGTAACACAAACCCATACACTGCGCACCACCCCGTGATGTTTTTCTCACTCCTACTAGTGAATGTAATGTAACACACACCCATACAATGCGCACCACCCCGTGATGTTTTTCTCACTGCTACTAGTGAATGTAATGTAACACACACCCATACAATGCGCACCACCCCGTGATGTTTTTCTCACTGCTACTAGTGAATGTAATGTAACACACACCCATACAATGCGCACCACCCCGTGATGTTTTTCTCACTCCTACTAGTGAATGTAACGTAACACACACCCATACAGTGCGCACCACCCCGTGATGTTTTTCTCACTCCTACTAGTGAATGTAATGTAACACACACCCATACAATGCGCAACACCCCGTGATGTTTTTCTCACTCCTACTAGTGAATGTAATGTAACACACACCCATACAATGCGCACCACCCCGTGATGTTTTTCAGAAACCTATCCTACATTGCCACTGCATGTTCCCTGACCTCCCCATGCTGACCACCCCGCGGTGCTTTTCTCCATCCTACATTGCCACTCACTGCCTATCCTAATTCAGACCCTCCGATTCACACCACCCCCTGATGTTTTTCTCACTCCTACTAGTGAATGTAATGTAACACACACCCATACAATGCGCACCACCGCGTGATGTTTTTCTCACTCCTACTAGTGAATGTAATGTAACACACACCCATACACTGCGCACCACCCCGTGATGTTTTTCTCACTCCTATTAGTGAATCTAATGTAACACACACCCATACAATGCGCACCACCCCGTGATGTTTTTCTCACTCCTACTAGTGAATGTAGTGTAACACCCACCCATACAATGCGCACCACCCCGTGATGTTTTTCTCACTCCTACTAGTGAATGTAATGTAACACACATCCATACAATGCGCACCACCCCTTGATGTTTTTCTCACTCCTACTAGTGAATGTAATGTAACACACAGCCATACAATGCGCACCACCCCGTGATGTTAATCTCACTCCTACTAGTGAATCTAATGTAACACACACCCATACAATGCGCACCACCCCGCGATGTTTTTCAGAAACCTATCCTACATTGCCACTGCATGTTCCCTGACCTCACCATGCTGACCACCCCACGGTGCTTTTCTCCAACCTACATCGCCACTCACTGCCTATCCTAATTCAGACCCTCCGATTCACACCACCCCTTGATGTTTTTCTCATTCCTAATAGTGAATGTAATGTAACACACACCCATACAATGCGCACCACCCCGTGATGTTTTTCTCACTCCTACTAGAGAATGTAATGTAACACAAACCCATACAATGCGCACCACCCCGCGATGTTTTTCTCACTCCTACTAGTGGATGTAATGTAACACACACCCATACAATGCGCACCACCCCGTGATGTTTTTCTCACTCCTACTAGTGAATGTAATGTAACACACACCCATACAATTCGCAATACCCAGTGATGTTTTTCTCACTCCTACTAGTGAATGTAATGTAACACACACCCATACAATGCGCACCACC
Organism: Cavia porcellus; assembly: GCF_034190915.1. Lineage (NCBI taxonomy): Eukaryota > Metazoa > Chordata > Mammalia > Rodentia > Caviidae > Cavia > Cavia porcellus. Next base: position 1,768,385 of record NW_026947568.1, read on the forward strand.
CCGTGGTGTTTTTCTCACTCCTACTAGGGAATGTAATGTAACACACACCCATACAATGCGCACCACCCCTTGATTTTTTCTCACTCCAACTAGTGAATGTAATGTAACACACACCAATACAATGCGCACCACCCCGTGATGTTTTTCTCACTCCTACTAGTGAATGTAATGTAACAGACACCCATACAATGCGCACCACCCCGCGATGTTTTTCAGAAACCTATCTTACATTGCCACTGCATGTTCAATGACCTCCCCATGCTGACCACCCCGCGGTGCTTTTCTTCATCCTACATTGCCACTCACTGCCTATCCTAATTCAGGCCCTCCGATTCACACCAGCCCGTGATGTTTTTCGCACTCCTACTAGTGAATCTAATGTAACACACACCCATACAATGCGCACCACCCCGTGTTGTTTTTCTCACTCCTACTAGTGAATGTAATGTAACACACACCCATACAATGCGCACCACCCCGTGATGTTTTTCTCACTCCTACTAGTGAATGTAATGTAACACACACCCATACAATGCGCACCACCCCGTGATGTTTTTCTCACTCCTCCTAGTGAATGTAATGTAACACACACCCATACAATGCGCAACACCCCGTGATGTTTTTCTCATTCCTACTAGTGAATGTAATGTAACACACAACCATACAATGCGCACCACCCCGTGTTGTTTTTCTCACTGCTACTAGTGAATGTAATGTAACACACACCCATACAATGCGCACCACCCCGTGATGTTTTTCTCACTCCTACTAGTGAATCTAATGTAACACACACCCATACAATGCGCACCACCCCGCGATGTTTTTCAGAAACCTATCCTACATTGCCACTGCCTGTTCCCTGACCTCGCCATGCTGACCACCCCACGGTGCTTTTCTCCAACCTACATTGCCACTCACTGCCTATTCTAATTCAGAAGCTCCGATTCACACCACCCCTTGATGTTTTTCTCATTCCTAGTTGTGAATGTAATGTAACACACACCCATACAATGCGCACCACCCCGTGATGTTTTTCTCACTCCTACTAGTGAATGTAATGTAACACACACCCATACAATGCGCACCACCCCGCGATGTTTTTCTCACTCCTACTAGTGAATGTAATGTAACACACACCCATACAATGCGCACCACCCCGTGATGTTTTTCTCACTCCTACTAGTGAATGTAATGTAACACACACCCATACAATGCGCACCATTCGTGATTTTTTCTCACTCCTACTAGTGAATGTAATGTAACACACACCCATACAATGCGCACCACCCCGTGATGTTTTTCTCACTCCTACTAATGAATGTAATGAAACACACACCCATACAATGCGCACCCCCCCTGATGTTTTTCTCACTCCTACTAGTGAATGTAATGTAACACACACCCATACAATTCCCACCACCCCGTGATGTTTTTCTCACTCCTACTAGTGAATGTAATGTAACACACACCCATACAATGCGCACCACCCCGCGATGTTTTTCAGAAACCTATCCTACATTGCCAATGCATGTTCCCTGACCTCCCCATGCTGACCACCCCGCGGTGCTTTTCTCCATCCTACATTGCCACTCACTGCCTATCCTAATTCAGACCCTCCGATTCACACAACCCCGTGATGTTTTTCTCACTCCTACTAGTGAATGTAATGTAACACACACGCATACAATGCGGACCACTCCGTGATGTTTTTCTCACTACTACTAGTGAATGTAATGTAACACACACCCATACAATGCGCACCACCCCGTGATGTTTTTCTCACTCCTACTAGTGAATGTAATGTATCACGCACCCATACAATGCGCACAACCCTGTCATGTTTTTCTCACTCCTACTAGTGAATGTAATGTTACTCACACCCATACAATGCGCACCACCCCGTGATGTTTTTCTCACTCCTACTAGTGAATGTAATGTAACACACACCCATACAATGCGCACCACCCCGTGATGTTTTTCTCACTCCTACTAGTGAATCTAATGTAACACACACCCATACAATGCGCACCACCCCGTTATGTTTTTCTCACTCCTACTAGTGAATGTAATTTAACACACACCCATACAATGCGCACCACCCCGTGATGTTTTTCTCACTCCTACTAGTAAATCTAATGTAACACACACCCATACAGTGCGCACCACCCCGTGATGTTTTTCTCACTCCTATTAGTGAATCTAATGTAACACACAGCCATACAATGCGCACCACCCCGTGATGTTTTTCTCACTCCTACTAGTGAATGTAATGTAACACACACCCATACAATGCGCACCACCCCGTGATGTTTTTCTCACTCCTACTAGTGAATGTACTGTAACACACACCCATACAATGCGCACCACCCCGTCATGTTTTTCTCACTGCTACTAGTGAATGTAATGTAACACACACTCATACAATGCGCACAACCCCGTGATGTTTTTCAGAAACCTATCCTACATTGCCACTGCATGTTCCCTGACATCCCCATGCTGACCACCCCGCGGTGCTTTTCTCCATCCTACATTGCCACTCACTGCCTATCCTAATTCAGACCCTCCGATTCACCCCACCCCGTGATGTTTTTCTCACTCCTACTAGTGAATGTAATGTAACACACACCCATACAATGCGCACCACCGCGTGATGTTTTTCTCACTGCTACTAGTGAATGTAATGTAACACACACCCATACAATGCGCAACACCCCGTGATGTTTTTCTCACTCCTACTAGTGAATGTAATGTAACACACACCCATACAATGCGCACCACCCCGTGATGTTTTTCTCACTCCTGCTAGTGAATGTAATGTAACACACACCCATACAATGCGCACCACCCCGTGATGTTTTTCTCACTGCTACTAGTGAATGTAATGTAACACACACCCATACAATGCGCACCACCCCGTGATGTTTTTCTCACTCCTACTAGTGAATCTAATGTAACACACACCCATACAATGCGCACCACCCCGCGATGTTTTTCAGAAACCTATCCTACATTGCCACTGCATGTTCCCTGACCTCGCCATGCTGACCACCCCACGGTGCTTTTCTCCAACCTACATTGCCACTCACTGCGTATCCTAATTCAGACGCTCCGATTCACACCACCCCTTGATGTTTTTCTCATTCCTAGTAGTGAATGTAATGTAACACACACCCATACAATGCGCACCACCCCGTGATGTTTTTCACACTCCTACTAGTGAATGTAATGTAACACACACCCATACAATGCGCACCACCCCGCGATGTTTTTCTCACTCCTACTAGTGAATGTAATGTAACACACACCCATACAATGCGCACCACCCCGTGATGTTTTTCTCACTCCTACTAGTGAATGTAATGTAACACACACCCATACAATGCGCAGCACCCCGTGGTGTTTTTCTCACTCTTACTAGTGAATGTAATGTAACACACACCCATACAATGCGCACCACCCCGTGATTTTTTCTCACTCCTACTAGTGAATGTAATGTAACACACACCCATACAATGCCCACCACCCCGTGATGTTTTTCTCACTCCTACTAGTGAATTTAATGTAACACACACCCATACAATGCGCACCCCCCCTGATGTTTTTCTCACTCCTACTAGTGAATGTAATGTAACACACACCCATACAATGCCCACCACCCCGTGATGTTTTTCTCACTCCTACTAGTGAATGTAATGTAACACACACCCATACAATGCGCACCACCCCGCGATGTTTTTCAGAAACCTATCCTACATTGCCACTGCATGTTCCCTGACCTCCCCATGCTGACCACCCCGCGGTGCTTTTCTCCATCCTACATTGCCACTCACTGCCTATCCTAATTCAGACCCTCCGATTCACACCACCCCGTGATGTTTTTCTCACTCCTACTAGTTAATGTAATGTAACACACACCCATACAATGCGCACCACCCCGTGATGTTTTTCTCACTCCTACTAGTGAATGTAATGTAACACACACCCATACAATGCGCACCACCCCGTGATGTTTTTCTCACTCCTACTAGTGAATGTAATGTAACACACACCCATACAATGCGCACCACCCCGTGATGTTTTTCTCACTCCTACTAGTGAATGTAATGTAACACACACCCATACAATGCGCACCACCCCGTGATGTTTTTCTCACTCCTAATAGTGAATGTAATGTAACACACACCCATACAATGCGCACCACCCCGTGATGTTTTTCTCACTCCTACTAGTGAATGTAATGTAACACACAACCATACAATGCGCACCACCCCGTGTTGTTTTTCTCACTGCTACTAGTGAATGTAATGTAACACACACCCATACAATGCGCACCACCCCGTGATGTTTTTCTCACTCCTACTAGTGAATCTAATGTAACACACACCCATACAATGCGCACCACCCCGCGATGTTTTTCAGAAACCTATCCTACATTGCCACTGCCTGTTCCCTGACCTCGCCATGCTGACCACCCCACGGTGCTTTTCTCCAACCTACATTGCCACTCACTGCCTATTCTAATTCAGACGCTCCGATTCACACCACCCCTTGATGTTTTTCTCATTCCTAGTTGTGAATGTAATGTAACACACACCCATACAATGCGCACCACCCCGTGATGTTTTTCTCACTCCTACTAGTGAATGTAATGTAACACACACCCATACAATGCGCACCACCCCGCGATGTTTTTCTCACTCCTACTAGTGAATGTAATGTAACACACACCCATACAATGCGCACCACCCCGTGATGTTTTTCTCACTCCTACTAGTGAATGTAATGTAACACACACCCATACAATGCGCACCATTCGTGATTTTTTCTCACTCCTACTAGTGAATGTAATGTAACACACACCCATACAATGCGCACCACCCCGTGATGTTTTTCTCACTCCTACTAATGAATGTAATGAAACACACACCCATACAATGCGCACCCCCCCTGATGTTTTTCTCACTCCTACTAGTGAATGTAATGTAACACACACCCATACAATTCCCACCACCCCGTGATGTTTTTCTCACTCCTACTAGTGAATGTAATGTAACACACACCCATACAATGCGCACCACCCCGCGATGTTTTTCAGAAACCTATCCTACATTGCCAATGCATGTTCCCTGACCTCCCCATGCTGACCACCCCGCGGTGCTTTTCTCCATCCTACATTGCCACTCACTGCCTATCCTAATTCAGACCCTCCGATTCACACAACCCCGTGATGTTTTTCTCACTCCTACTAGTGAATGTAATGTAACACACACGCATACAATGCGGACCACTCCGTGATGTTTTTCTCACTACTACTAGTGAATGTAATGTAACACACACCCATACAATGCGCACCACCCCGTGATGTTTTTCTCACTCCTACTAGTGAACGTAATGTATCACGCACCCATACAATGCGCACAACCCTGTCATGTTTTTCTCACTCCTACTAGTGAATGTAATGTTACTCACACCCATACAATGCGCACCACCCCGTGATGTTTTTCTCACTCCTACTAGTGAATGTAATGTAACACACACCCATACAATGCGCACCACCCCGTGATGTTTTTCTCACTCCTACTAGTGAATCTAATGTAACACACACCCATACAATGCGCACCACCCCGTTATGTTTTTCTCACTCCTACTAGTGAATGTAATTTAACACACACCCATACAATGCGCACCACCCCGTGATGTTTTTCTCACTCCTACTAGTAAATCTAATGTAACACACACCCATACAGTGCGCACCACCCCGTGATGTTTTTCTCACTCCTATTAGTGAATCTAATGTAACACACAGCCATACAATGCGCACCACCCCGTGATGTTTTTCTCACTCCTACTAGTGAATGTAATGTAACACACACCCATACAATGCGCACCACCCCGTGATGTTTTTCTCACTCCTACTAGTGAATGTACTGTAACACACACCCATACAATGCGCACCACCCCGTGATGTTTTTCTCACTGCTACTAGTGAATGTAATGTAACACACACTCATACAATGCGCACAACCCCGTGATGTTTTTCAGAAACCTATCCTACATTGCCACTGCATGTTCCCTGACATCCCCATGCTGACCACCCCGCGGTGCTTTTCTCCATCCTACATTGCCACTCACTGCCTATCCTAATTCAGACCCTCCGATTCACACCACCCCGTGATGTTTTTCTCACTCCTACTAGTGAATCTAATGTAACACACACCCATACAATGCGCACCACCGCGTGATGTTTTTCTCACTGCTACTAGTGAATGTAATGTAACACACACCCATACAATGCGCAACACCCCGTGATGTTTTTTTCACTCCTACTAGTGAATGTAATGTAACACACACCCATACAATGAGCACCACCCCGTGATGTTTTTCTCACTCCTGCTAGTGAATGTAATGTAACACACACCCATACAATGCGCACCACCCCGTGATGTTTTTCTCACTGCTACTAGTGAATGTAATGTAACACACACCCATACAATGCGCACCACCCCGTGATGTTTTTCTCACTCCTACTAGTGAATCTAATGTAACACACACCCATACAATGCGCACCACCCCGCGATGTTTTTCAGAAACCTATCCTACATTGCCACTGCATGTTCCCTGACCTCGCCATGCTGACCACCCCACGGTGCTTTTCTCCAACCTACATTGCCACTCACTGCCTATCCTAATTCAGACGCTCCGATTCACACCACCCCTTGATGTTTTTCTCATTCCTAGTAGTGAATGTAATGTAACACACACCCATACAATGCGCACCACCCCGTGATGTTTTTCTCACTCCTACTAGTGAATGTAATGTAACACACACCCATACAATGCGCACCACCCCGCGATGTTTTTCTCACTCCTACTAGTGAATGTAATGTAACACACACCCATACAATGCGCACCACCCCGTGATGTTTTTCTCACTCCTACTAGTGAATGTAATGTAACACACACCCATACAATGCGCAGCACCCCGTGGTGTTTTTCTCACTCCTACTAGTGAATGTAATGTAACACACACCCATACAATGCGCACCACCCCGTGATTTTTTCTCACTCCTACTAGTGAATGTAATGTAACACACACCCATACAATGCGCAAGACCCCGTGATGTTTTTCTCACTCCTACTAGTGAATTTAATGTAACACACACCCATACAATGCGCACCCCCCCTGATGTTTTTCTCACTCCTACTAGTGAATGTAATGTAACACACACCCATACAATGCGCACCACCCCGCGATGATTTTCAGAAACCTATCCTACATTGCTACTGCATGTTCCCTGACCTCCCCATGCTGACCACCCCGCGGTGCTTTTCTCCATCCTACATTGCCACTCACTGCCTATCCTAATTCAGACCCTCCGATTCACACCACCCCGTGATGTTTTTCTCACTCCTACTAGTTAATGTAATGTAACACACACCCATACAATGCGCACCACCCCGTGATGTTTTTCTCACTCCTACTAGTGAATGTAATGTAACACACACCCATACAATGCGCACCACCCCGTGATGTTTTTCTCACTCCTACTAGTGAATGTAATGTAACACACACCCATACAATGCGCACCACCCCGTGATGTTTTTCTCACTCCTACTAGTGAATGTAATGTAACACACACCCATACAATGCGCAACACCCCTTGATGTTTTTCTCACTCCTACTAGTGAATGTAATGTAACACACACCCATACAATGCGCACCACCCCGTGATGTTTTTCTCACACCTACTAGTGAATGTTATGTAACACACACCCATACAATGCGCACCACCCCGTGATGTTTTTCTCACTGCTACTAGTGAATGTAATGTAACACACACCCATACAATGCGCACCACCCCGTGATGTTTTTCTCACTCCTACTAGTGAATCTAATGTAACACACACCCATACAATGCGCACCACCCCGCGATGTTTTTCAGAAACCTATCCTACATTGCCACTGCATGTTCCCTGACCTCGCCATGCTGACCACCCAACGGTGCTTTTCTCCAACCTACATTGCCACTCACTGCCTATCCTAATTCAGACGCTCCGATTCACACCACCCCTTGATGTTTTTCTCATTCCTAGTAGTGAATGTAATGTAACACACACCCATACAATGCGCACCACCCCGTGATGTTTTTCTCACTCCTTCTAGTGAATGTAATGTAACACACACCCATACAATGCGCACCACCCCGCGATGTTTTTCTCACTCCTACTAGTGAATGTAATGTAACACACACCCATACAATGCGCACCACCCCGTGATGTTTTTCTCACTCCTACTAGTGAATGTAATGTAACACACACCCATACAATGCGCAGCACCCCGTGGTGTTTTTCTCACTCCTACTAGTGAATGTAATGTAACACACACCCATACAATGCGCACCACCCCGTGATTTTTTCTCACTCCTACTAGTGAATGTAATGTAACACACACCCATACAATGCGCACCACCCCGTGATGTTTTTCTCACTCTTACTAGTGAATGTAATGTAACACACACCCATACAATGTGCACCACCCTGTGATGTTTTTCTCACTCCTACAAGTGAATCTAATGTAACACACACCCATACAATGCGCATCACCCCACGATGTTTTTCAGAAACCTATCCTACATTGCCACTGCATGTTCCCTGACCTCACCATGCTGACCAGCCCACGGTGCTTTTCTCCAACCTACATTGCCACTCACTGCCTATCCTAATTCAGACCCTCCGATTCACACCACCCCTTGATGTTTTTGTCACTCCTACTAGTGAATGTAATGTAACACACACCCATACAATGCGCACCACCCTGTGATGTTTTTCTCACTCCTACTAGTGAATGTAATGTAACACACACCCATACAATGCGCACCACCCCGTGATGTTTTTCTCACTCCTACTAGTGAATGTAATGTAACACACACCCATACAATGCGCACCACCCCGTGATGTTTTTCTCACTCCTACTAGTGAATCTAATGTAACACACACCCATACAATGCGCACCACCCCGTGATGTTTTTCTCACTGCTACTAGTGAATGTAATGTAACACACACCCATACAATGCGCACCACCCCGTGATGTTTTTCTCACTCCTACTAGTGAATGTAATGTAACACACACCCATACAATGCGCACCACCCCGTGATGTTTTTCTCACTCCTACTAGTGAATCTAATGTAACACACACCCATACAGTGCGCACCACCCCGTGATATTTTTCTCACTCCTACTAGTGAATCTAATGTAACACACACCCATACAATGCGCAACACCCCGTGATGTTTTCTCACTCCTACTAGTGAATGTAATGTAACACACACCCATACAATGCGCAACACCCCGTGATGTTTTTCTCACTCCTACTAGTGAATGTACTGTAACACACACCCATACAATGCGCACCACCCCGTGATGTTTTTCTCACTGCTACTAGTGAATGTAATGTAACACACACTCATACAATGCGCACAACCCCGTGATGTTTTTCAGAAACCTATCCTACATTGCCACTGCATGTTCCCTGACATCCCCATGCTGACCACCCCGCGGTGCTTTTCTCCATCCTACATTGCCACTCACTGCCTATCCTAATTCAGACCCTCCGATTCACACCACCCCGTGATGTTTTTCTCACTCCTACTAGTGAATCTAATGTAACACACACCCATACAATGCGCACCACCGCGTGATGTTTTTCTCACTGCTACTAGTGAATGTAATGTAACACACACCCATACAATGCGCAACACCCCGTGATGTTTTTTTCACTCCTACTAGTGAATGTAATGTAACACACACCCATACAATGAGCACCACCCCGTGATGTTTTTCTCACTCCTGCTAGTGAATGTAATGTAACACACACCCATACAATGCGCACCACCCCGTGATGTTTTTCTCACTGCTACTAGTGAATGTAATGTAACACACACCCATACAATGCGCACCACCCCGTGATGTTTTTCTCACTCCTACTAGTGAATCTAATGTAACACACACCCATACAATGCGCACCACCCCGCGATGTTTTTCAGAAACCTATCCTACATTGCCACTGCATGTTCCCTGACCTCGCCATGCTGACCACCCCACGGTGCTTTTCTCCAACCTACATTGCCACTCACTGCCTATCCTAATTCAGACGCTCCGATTCACACCACCCCTTGATGTTTTTCTCATTCCTAGTAGTGAATGTAATGTAACACACACCCATACAATGCGCACCACCCCGTGATGTTTTTCTCACTCCTACTAGTGAATGTAATGTAACACACACCCATACAATGCGCACCACCCCGCGATGTTTTTCTCACTCCTACTAGTGAATGTAATGTAACACACACCCATACAATGCGCACCACCCCGTGATGTTTTTCTCACTCCTACTAGTGAATGTAATGTAACACACACCCATACAATGCGCAGCACCCCGTGGTGTTTTTCTCACTCCTACTAGTGAATGTAATGTAACACACACCCATACAATGCGCACCACCCCGTGATTTTTTCTCACTCCTACTAGTGAATGTAATGTAACACACACCCATACAATGCGCAAGACCCCGTGATGTTTTTCTCACTCCTACTAGTGAATTTAATGTAACACACACCCATACAATGCGCACCCCCCCTGATGTTTTTCTCACTCCTACTAGTGAATGTAATGTAACACACACCCATACAATGCCCACCACCCCGTGATGTTTTTCTCACTCCTACTAGTGAATGTAATGTAACACACACCCATACAATGCGCACCACCCCGCGATGTTTTTCAGAAACCTATCCTACATTGCTACTGCATGTTCCCTGACCTCCCCATGCTGACCACCCCGCGGTGCTTTTCTCCATCCTACATTGCCACTCACTGCCTATCCTAATTCAGACCCTCCGATTCACACCACCCCGTGATGTTTTTCTCACTCCTACTAGTTAATGTAATGTAACACACACCCATACAATGCGCACCACCCCGTGATGTTTTTCTCACTCCTACTAGTGAATGTAATGTAACACACACCCATACAATGCGCACCACCCCGTGATGTTTTTCTCACTCCTACTAGTGAATGTAATGTAACACACACCCATACAATGCGCACCACCCCGTGATGTTTTTCTCACTCCTACTAGTGAATGTAATGTAACACACACCCATACAATGCGCAACACCCCTTGATGTTTTTCTCACTCCTACTAGTGAATGTAATGTAACACACACCCATACAATGCGCACCACCCCGTGATGTTTTTCTCACACCTACTAGTGAATGTAATGTAACACACACCCATACAATGCGCACCACCCCGTGATGTTTTTCTCACTGCTACTAGTGAATGTAATGTAACACACACCCATACAATGCGCACCACCCCGTGATGTTTTTCTCACTCCTACTAGTGAATCTAATGTAACACACACCCATACAATGCGCACCACCCCGCGATGTTTTTCAGAAACCTATCCTACATTGCCACTGCATGTTCCCTGACCTCGCCATGCTGACCACCCAACGGTGCTTTTCTCCAACCTACATTGCCACTCACTGCCTATCCTAATTCAGACGCTCCGATTCACACCACCCCTTGATGTTTTTCTCATTCCTAGTAGTGAATGTAATGTAACACACACCCATACAATGCGCACCACCCCGTGATGTTTTTCTCACTCCTTCTAGTGAATGTAATGTAACACACACCCATACAATGCGCACCACCCCGCGATGTTTTTCTCACTCCTACTAGTGAATGTAATGTAACACACACCCATACAATGCGCACCACCCCGTGATGTTTTTCTCACTCCTACTAGTGAATGTAATGTAACACACACCCATACAATGCGCAGCACCCCGTGGTGTTTTTCTCACTCCTACTAGTGAATGTAATGTAACACACACCCATACAATGCGCACCACCCCGTGATTTTTTCTCACTCCTACTAGTGAATGTAATGTAACACACACCCATACAATGCGCACCACCCCGTGATGTTTTTCTCACTCTTACTAGTGAATGTAATGTAACACACACCCATACAATGTGCACCACCCTGTGATGTTTTTCTCACTCCTACAAGTGAATCTAATGTAACACACACCCATACAATGCGCATCACCCCACGATGTTTTTCAGAAACCTATCCTACATTGCCACTGCATGTTCCCTGACCTCACCATGCTGACCAGCCCACGGTGCTTTTCTCCAACCTACATTGCCACTCACTGCCTATCCTAATTCAGACCCTCCGATTCACACCACCCCTTGATGTTTTTGTCACTCCTACTAGTGAATGTAATGTAACACACACCCATACAATGCGCACCACCCTGTGATGTTTTTCTCACTCCTACTAGTGAATGTAATGTAACACACACCCATACAATGCGCACCACCCCGTGATGTTTTTCTCACTCCTACTAGTGAATGTAATGTAACACACACCCATACAATGCGCACCACCCCGTGATGTTTTTCTCACTCCTACTAGTGAATCTAATGTAACACACACCCATACAATGCGCACCACCCCGTGATGTTTTTCTCACTGCTACTAGTGAATGTAATGTAACACACACCCATACAATGCGCACCACCCCGTGATGTTTTTCTCACTCCTACTAGTGAATGTAATGTAACACACACCCATACAATGCGCACCACCCCGTGATGTTTTTCTCACTCCTACTAGTGAATCTAATGTAACACACACCCATACAGTGCGCACCACCCCGTGATGTTTTTCTCACTCCTACTAGTGAATGTAATGTAACACACACCCATACAATGCGCACCACCCCGTGATGTTTTTCTCACTCCTACTAGTGAATCTAATGTAACACACACCCATACAATGCGCACCACCCCGTGATGTTTTTCTCACTGCTACTAGTGAATGTAATGTAACACACACCCATACAATGCGCACCACCCCGTGATGTTTTTCTCACTCCTACTAGTGAATGTAATGTAACACACACCCATACAATGCGCACCACCCCGTGATGTTTTTCTCACTCCTACTAGTGAATCTAATGTAACACACACCCATACAGTGCGCACCACCCCGTGATATTTTTCTCACTCCTACTAGTGAATCTAATGTAACACACACCCATACAATGCGCAACACCCCGTGATGTTTTCTCACTCCTACTAGTGAATGTAATGTAACACACACCCATACAATGCGCAACACCCCGTGATGTTTTTCTCACTCCTACTAGTGAATGTACTGTAACACACACCCATACAATGCGCACCACCCCGTGATGTTTTTCTCACTGCTACTAGTGAATGTAATGTAACACACACTCATACAATGCGCACAACCCCGTGATGTTTTTCAGAAACCTATCCTACATTGCCACTGCATGTTCCCTGACATCCCCATGCTGACCACCCCGCGGTGCTTTTCTCCATCCTACATTGCCACTCACTGCCTATCCTAATTCAGACCCTCCGATTCACACCACCCCGTGATGTTTTTCTCACTCCTACTAGTGAATCTAATGTAACACACACCCATACAATGCGCACCACCGCGTGATGTTTTTCTCACTGCTACTAGTGAATGTAATGTAACACACACCCATACAATGCGCAACACCCCGTGATGTTTTTTTCACTCCTACTAGTGAATGTAATGTAACACACACCCATACAATGAGCACCACCCCGTGATGTTTTTCTCACTCCTGCTAGTGAATGTAATGTAACACACACCCATACAATGCGCACCACCCCGTGATGTTTTTCTCACTGCTACTAGTGAATGTAATGTAACACACACCCATACAATGCGCACCACCCCGTGATGTTTTTCTCACTCCTACTAGTGAATCTAATGTAACACACACCCATACAATGCGCACCACCCCGCGATGTTTTTCAGAAACCTATCCTACATTGCCACTGCATGTTCCCTGACCTCGCCATGCTGACCACCCCACGGTGCTTTTCTCCAACCTACATTGCCACTCACTGCCTATCCTAATTCAGACGCTCCGATTCACACCACCCCTTGATGTTTTTCTCATTCCTAGTAGTGAATGTAATGTAACACACACCCATACAATGCGCACCACCCCGTGATGTTTTTCTCACTCCTACTAGTGAATGTAATGTAACACACACCCATACAATGCGCACCACCCCGCGATGTTTTTCTCACTCCTACTAGTGAATGTAATGTAACACACACCCATACAATGCGCACCACCCCGTGATGTTTTTCTCACTCCTACTAGTGAATGTAATGTAACACACACCCATACAATGCGCAGCACCCCGTGGTGTTTTTCTCACTCCTACTAGTGAATGTAATGTAACACACACCCATACAATGCGCACCACCCCGTGATTTTTTCTCACTCCTACTAGTGAATGTAATGTAACACACACCCATACAATGCGCAAGACCCCGTGATGTTTTTCTCACTCCTACTAGTGAATTTAATGTAACACACACCCATACAATGCGCACCCCCCCTGATGTTTTTCTCACTCCTACTAGTGAATGTAATGTAACACACACCCATACAATGCCCACCACCCCGTGATGTTTTTCTCACTCCTACTAGTGAATGTAATGTAACACACACCCATACAATGCGCACCACCCCGCGATGTTTTTCAGAAACCTATCCTACATTGCTACTGCATGTTCCCTGACCTCCCCATGCTGACCACCCCGCGGTGCTTTTCTCCATCCTACATTGCCACTCACTGCCTATCCTAATTCAGACCCTCCGATTCACACCACCCCGTGATGTTTTTCTCACTCCTACTAGTTAATGTAATGTAACACACACCCATACAATGCGCACCACCCCGTGATGTTTTTCTCACTCCTACTAGTGAATGTAATGTAACACACACCCATACAATGCGCACCACCCCGTGATGTTTTTCTCACTCCTACTAGTGAATGTAATGTAACACACACCCATACAATGCGCACCACCCCGTGATGTTTTTCTCACTCCTACTAGTGAATGTAATGTAACACACACCCATACAATGCGCAACACCCCTTGATGTTTTTCTCACTCCTACTAGTGAATGTAATGTAACACACACCCATACAATGCGCACCACCCCGTGATGTTTTTCTCACACCTACTAGTGAATGTAATGTAACACACACCCATACAATGCGCACCACCCCGTGATGTTTTTCTCACTGCTACTAGTGAATGTAATGTAACACACACCCATACAATGCGCACCACCCCGTGATGTTTTTCTCACTCCTACTAGTGAATCTAATGTAACACACACCCATACAATGCGCACCACCCCGCGATGTTTTTCAGAAACCTATCCTACATTGCCACTGCATGTTCCCTGACCTCGCCATGCTGACCACCCAACGGTGCTTTTCTCCAACCTACATTGCCACTCACTGCCTATCCTAATTCAGACGCTCCGATTCACACCACCCCTTGATGTTTTTCTCATTCCTAGTAGTGAATGTAATGTAACACACACCCATACAATGCGCACCACCCCGTGATGTTTTTCTCACTCCTTCTAGTGAATGTAATGTAACACACACCCATACAATGCGCACCACCCCGCGATGTTTTTCTCACTCCTACTAGTGAATGTAATGTAACACACACCCATACAATGCGCACCACCCCGTGATGTTTTTCTCACTCCTACTAGTGAATGTAATGTAACACACACCCATACAATGCGCAGCACCCCGTGGTGTTTTTCTCACTCCTACTAGTGAATGTAATGTAACACACACCCATACAATGCGCACCACCCCGTGATTTTTTCTCACTCCTACTAGTGAATGTAATGTAACACACACCCATACAATGCGCACCACCCCGTGATGTTTTTCTCACTCTTACTAGTGAATGTAATGTAACACACACCCATACAATGTGCACCACCCTGTGATGTTTTTCTCACTCCTACAAGTGAATCTAATGTAACACACACCCATACAATGCGCATCACCCCACGATGTTTTTCAGAAACCTATCCTACATTGCCACTGCATGTTCCCTGACCTCACCATGCTGACCAGCCCACGGTGCTTTTCTCCAACCTACATTGCCACTCACTGCCTATCCTAATTCAGACCCTCCGATTCACACCACCCCTTGATGTTTTTGTCACTCCTACTAGTGAATGTAATGTAACACACACCCATACAATGCGCACCACCCTGTGATGTTTTTCTCACTCCTACTAGTGAATGTAATGTAACACACACCCATACAATGCGCACCACCCCGTGATGTTTTTCTCACTCCTACTAGTGAATGTAATGTAACACACACCCATACAATGCGCACCACCCCGTGATGTTTTTCTCACTCCTACTAGTGAATCTAATGTAACACACACCCATACAATGCGCACCACCCCGTGATGTTTTTCTCACTGCTACTAGTGAATGTAATGTAACACACACCCATACAATGCGCACCACCCCGTGATGTTTTTCTCACTCCTACTAGTGAATGTAATGTAACACACACCCATACAATGCGCACCACCCCGTGATGTTTTTCTCACTCCTACTAGTGAATCTAATGTAACACACACCCATACAGTGCGCACCACCCCGTGATATTTTTCTCACTCCTACTAGTGAATCTAATGTAACACACACCCATACAATGCGCAACACCCCGTGATGTTTTCTCACTCCTACTAGTGAATGTAATGTAACACACACCCATACAATGCGCAACACCCCGTGATGTTTTTCTCACTCCTACTAGTGAATGTAATGTAACACACACCCATACAATGCGCACCACCCCGTGATGTTTTTCTCACTCCTGCTAGTGAATGTAATGCAACACACACCCATACAATGCACAGCACCCCGTGATGTTTTTCTCACTCCTACTAGTGAATGTAATGTTACTCACACCCATACAATGCGCACCACCCCGTGATGTTTTTCTCACTCCTACTAGTGAATCTAATGTAACATACACCCATACAATGCGCACCACCCCGCGATGTTTTTCAGAAACCTATCCTACATTGCCACTGCATGTTCCCTGACCTCGCCATGCTGACCACCCCACGGTGCTTTTCTCCAACCTACATTGCCACTCACTGCCTATCCTAATTCAGACGCTCCGATTCACACCACCCCTTGATGTTTTTCTCATTCCTAGTAGTGAATGTAATGTAACACACACCCATACAATGCGCACCAACCCGTGATATTTTTCTCACTGCTACTAGTGAATGTAATGTAACACACACCCATACAATGCGCACCACCCCGTGATGTTTGTCTCACTCCTACTAGTGAATGTAATGTAACACACACCCATACAATGCGCACCACCCCGTGATGTTTTTCTCATTCCTACTAGTGAATCTAATGTAATACACACCCATACAGTGCGCACCACCCCGTGATGTTTTTCTCACTCCTACTAGTGAATCTAATGTAACACACACCCATACAATGCGCAACACCCCGTGATATTTTCTCACTCCTACTAGTGAATGTAATGTAACACACACCCATACAATGCGCAACACCCCGTGATGTTTTTCTCACTCCTACTAGTGAATGTAATGTAACACACACCCATACAATGCGCACCACCCCGTGATGTTTTTCTCACTCCTGCTAGTGAATGTAATGTAACACACACCCATACAATGCACACCACCCCGTGATGTTTTTGTCACTCCTACTAGTGAATGTAATGTTACTCACACCCATACAATGCGCACCACCCCGTGATGTTTTTCTCACTGCTACTAGTGAATGTAATGTAACACACACCCATACAATGCGCACCACCCCGTGATGTTTTGCTCACTCCTACTAGTGAATCTAATGTAACACACACCCATACAATGCGCACCACCCCGCGATGTTTTTCAGAAACCTATCCTACATTGCCACTGCATGTTCCCTGACCTCGCCATGCTGACCAACCCACGGTGCTTTTCTCCAACCTACATTGCCACTCACTGCCTATCCTAATTCAGACGCTCCGATTCACACCACCCCTTGATGTTTTTCTCATTCCTAGTAGTGAATGTAAAGTAACACACACCCATACAATGCGCACCACCCCGTGATGCTTTTCTCACTCCTTCTAGTGAATGTAATGTTACTCACACCCATACAATGCGCACCACCCCGTGATGTTTTTCTCACTCCTACTAGTGAATGTAATGTAACACACACCCATACAATGCGCACCACCCCGTGATGTTTTTCTCACTCCTACTAGTGAATGTAATGTAACACACACCCATACAATGCGCACCACCCCGTGATGTTTTCTCACTCCTACTAGTGAATGTAATGTAACACACACCCATACAATGCGCACCACCCTGTGATGTTTTTCTCACTGCTACTAGTGAATGTAATGTAACACACACCCATACAATGCGCACCACCCCGTGATGTTTTCTCACTCCTACTAGTGAATGTAATGTAACACACACCCATACAATGCGCACCACCCCGTGATGTTTTTATCACTCCTTCTAGTGAATGTAATGTTACTCAAACCCATACAATGCGCACCACCCCGTGGTGTTTTTCTCACTCCTACTAGTGAATGTAATGTAACACACACCCATACAATGCGCACCACCCCGTGATTTTTTCTCACTCCTACTAGTGAATGTAATGTAACACACACCCATACAATGCGCACCACCCCGTGATGTTTTTCTCACTCCTACTAGTGAATGTAATGTAACACACACCCATACAATGTGCACCACCCTGTGATGTTTTTCTCACTCCTACAAGTGAATCTAATGTAACACACACCCATACAATGCGCATCACCCCACGATGTTTTTCAGAAACCTATCCTACATTGCCACTGCATGTTCCCTGACCTCACCATGCTGACCAGCCCACGGTGCTTTTTTCCAACCTACATTGCCACTCACTGCCTATCCTAATTCAGACCCTCCGATTCACACCACCCCTTGATGTTTTTGTCACTCCTACTAGTGAATGTAATGTAACACACACCCATACAATGCGCACCACCCCGTGATGTTTTTCTCACTCCTACTAGTGAATGTAATGTAACACACACCCATACAATGCGCACCACCCCGTGATGTTTTTCTCACTCCTACTAGTGAATCTAATGTAACACACACCCATACAATGCGCACCACCCCGTGATGTTTTTCTCACTGCTACTAGTGAATGTAATGTAACACACACACATACAATGCGCACCACCCCGTGATGTTTTTCTCACTCCTACTAGTGAATGTAATGTAACACACACCCATACAATGCGCACCACCCCGTGATGTTTTTCTCACTCCTACTAGTGAATCTAATGTAACACACACCCATACAGTGCGCACCACCCCGTGATATTTTTCTCACTCCTACTAGTGAATCTAATGTAACACACACCCATACAATGCGCAACACCCCGTGATGTTTTCTCACTCCTACTAGTGAATGTAATGTAACACACACCCATACAATGCGCAACACCCCGTGATGTTTTTCTCACTCCTACTAGTGAATGTAATGTAACACACACCCATACAATGCGCACCACCCCGTGATGTTTTTCTCACTCCTGCTAGTGAATGTAATGCAACACACACCCATACAATGCACAGCACCCCGTGATGTTTTTCTCACTCCTACTAGTGAATGTAATGTTACTCACACCCATACAATGCGCACCACCCCGTGATGTTTTTCTCACTCCTACTAGTGAATCTAATGTAACATACACCCATACAATGCGCACCACCCCGCGATGTTTTTCAGAAACCTATCCTACATTGCCACTGCATGTTCCCTGACCTCGCCATGCTGACCACCCCACGGTGCTTTTCTCCAACCTACATTGCCACTCACTGCCTATCCTAATTCAGACGCTCCGATTCACACCACCCCTTGATGTTTTTCTCATTCCTAGTAGTGAATGTAATGTAACACACACCCATACAATGCGCACCAACCCGTGATATTTTTCTCACTGCTACTAGTGAATGTAATGTAACACACACCCATACAATGCGCACCACCCCGTGATGTTTGTCTCACTCCTACTAGTGAATGTAATGTAACACACACCCATACAATGCGCACCACCCCGTGATGTTTTTCTCACTCCTACTAGTGAATCTAATGTAATACACACCCATACAGTGCGCACCACCCCGTGATGTTTTTCTCACTCCTACTAGTGAATCTAATGTAACACACACCCATACAATGCGCAACACCCCGTGATATTTTCTCACTCCTACTAGTGAATGTAATGTAACACACACCCATACAATGCGCAACACCCCGTGATGTTTTTCTCACTCCTACTAGTGAATGTAATGTAACACACACCCATACAATGCGCACCACCCCGTGATGTTTTTCTCACTCCTGCTAGTGAATGTAATGTAACACACACCCATACAATGCACACCACCCCGTGATGTTTTTGTCACTCCTACTAGTGAATGTAATGTTACTCACACCCATACAATGCGCACCACCCCGTGATGTTTTTCTCACTGCTACTAGTGAATGTAATGTAACACACACCCATACAATGCGCACCACCCCGTGATGTTTTGCTCACTCCTACTAGTGAATCTAATGTAACACACACCCATACAATGCGCACCACCCCGCGATGTTTTTCAGAAACCTATCCTACATTGCCACTGCATGTTCCCTGACCTCGCCATGCTGACCAACCCACGGTGCTTTTCTCCAACCTACATTGCCACTCACTGCCTATCCTAATTCAGACGCTCCGATTCACACCACCCCTTGATGTATTTCTCATTCCTAGTAGTGAATGTAAAGTAACACACACCCATACAATGCGCACCACCCCGTGATGTTTTTCTCACTCCTTCTAGTGAATGTAATGTTACTCACACCCATACAATGCGCACCACCCCGTGATGTTTTTCTCACTCCTACTAGTGAATGTAATGTAACACACACCCATACAATGCGCACCACCCCGTGATGTTTTTCTCACTCCTACTAGTGAATGTAATGTAACACACACCCATACAATGCGCACCACCCCGTGATGTTTTCTCACTCCTACTAGTGAATGTAATGTAACACACACCCATACAATGCGCACCACCCTGTGATGTTTTTCTCACTGCTACTAGTGAATGTAATGTAACACACACCCATACAATGCGCACCACCCCGTGATGTTTTCTCACTCCTACTAGTGAATGTAATGTAACACACACCCATACAATGCGCACCACCCCGTGATGTTTTTCTCACTGCTACTAGTGAATGTAATGTAACACACACCCATACAATGCGCACCACCCCGTGATGTTTTTCTCACTCCTACTAGTGAATCTAATGTAACACACACCCATACAATGCGCACCACCCCGCGATGTTTTTCAGAAACCTATCCTACATTGCCACTGCATGTTCCCTGACCTCGCCATGCTGACCACCCCACGGTGCTTTTCTCCAACCTACATTGCCACTCACTGCCTATCCTAATTCAGACGCTCCGATTCACACCACCCCTTGATGTTTTTCTCATTCCTAGTAGTGAATGTAATGTAACACACACCCATACAATGCGCACCACCCCGTGATGTTTTTCTCACTCCTACTAGTGAATGTAATGTTACTCACACCCATACAATGCGCACCACCCCGTGATGTTTTTCTCACTCCTACTAGTGAATGTAATGTAACACACACCCATACAATGCGCACCACCCCGTGATGTTTTTCTCACTCCTACTAGTGAATGTAATGTAACACACACCCATACAATGCGCACCACCCCGTGATGTTTTCTCACTCCTACTAGTGAATGTAATGTAACACACACCCATACAATGCGCACCACCCCGTGATGTTTTTCTCACTCCTACTAGTGAATGTAATGTAACACACACCCATACAATGCGCACCACCCCGTGATGTTTTTCTCACTCCTACTAGTGAATGTAATGTAACACACACTCATACAATGCGCACCACCCCGTGATGTTTTTCTCACTCCTACTAGTGAATGTAATGTAACACACACCCATACAATGCGCACCATCCGTGATGTTTTTCTCACTCCTGCTGTGAATGTAATGTAACACACACCCATACAATGCGCACCACCCCGTGATGTTTTTCTCATTCCTACTAGTGTATGTAATGTAACACACACCCATACAATGCGCAGCACCCCGTGGTGTTTTTCTCACTCCTACTAGTGAATGTAATGTAACACACACCCATACAATGCGCACCACCCCGTGATTTTTTCTCACTCCTACTAGTGAATGTAATGTAACACACACCCATACAATGCGCACCACCCCGTGATGTTTTTCTCACTCCTACTAGTGAATGTAATGTAACACACACCCATACAATGCGCACCCCCCCTGATGTTTTTCTCACTCCTACTAGTGAATGTAATGTAACACACACCCATACAATGCCCACAACCCCGTGATGTTTTTCTCACTCCTACTAGTGAATGTAATGTAACACACACCCATACAATGCGCACCACCCCGCGATGTTTTTCAGAAACCTATCCTACATTGCCACTGCATGTTCCCTGACCTCCCCATGCTGACCACCCCGCGGTGCTTTTCTCCATCCTACATTGCCACTCACTGCCTATGGTAATTCAGACCCTCCGATTCACACCACCCCTTGATGTTTTTCTCACTCCTACTAGTGAATGTAATGTAACACACACCTATACAATGCGCACCACCCCGTGATGTTTTTCTCACTCCTACTAGTGAATGTAATGTAACACACACCCATACAATGCGCACCACCACGTGATGTTTTTCTCACTCCTACTAGTGAATGTAATGTTACTCACACCCATACAATGCGCACCACCCCGTGATGTTTTTCTCACTCCTACTAGTGAATGTAATGTAACACACACCCATACAATGCGCACCACCTGTAATGTTTTTCTCACTCCTACTAGTGAATGTAATGTATCACGCACCCATACAATGCGCACAACCCCGTCATGTTTTTCTCACTCCTACTAGTGAATGTAATGTTACTCACACCCATACAATGCGCACCACCCCGTGATGTTTTTCTCACTCCTACTAGTGAATGTAATGTAACACACACCCATACAATGCGCACCACCTGTAATGTTTTTCTCACTCCTACTAGTGAATGTAATGTAACACACACCCATACAATGCGCACCACCCCGTGATGTTTTTCTCACTCCTACTAGTGAATGTAATGTAACACACACCCATACAATGCGCACCACGCCGTGATGTTTTTCTCAATGCTACTAGTTAATGTAATGTAACCCACACCCATACAATGCGCACCACCCCGTGATGTTTTTCTCACTGCTACTAGTGAATGTAATGTAACACACACCCATACAATGCGCATCACCCCGTGATGTTTTTCTCACTCCTACTAGTGAATGTAATGTAACACACACCCATACAGTGCGCACCACCCCGTGATGTTTTTCTCACTCCTACTAGTGAATGTAATGTAACACACACCCATACAGTGCGCACCACCCCGTGATGTTTTTCTCACTCCTACTAGTTAATGTAATGTAACACACACCCATACAATGCGCAACACCCCGTGATGTTTTCTCACTCCTACTAGTGAATGTAATGTAACACACACCCATACAATGCGCACCACCCAGTGATGTTTTTCTCACTGCTACTAGTGAATGTAATGTAACTCACACCCATACAAAGCGCACCACCCCGTGATGTTTTTCTCACTGCTACTAGTGAATGTAATGTAACACACACCCATACAATGCGCACCACCCCGCGATGTTTTTCAGAAACCTATCCTACATTGCCACTGCATGTTCCCTGACCTCGCCATGCTGACCACCCCACGGTGCTTTTCTCCAACCTACATTGCCACTCACTGCCTATCCTAATTCAGACGCTCCGATTCACACCACCCCTTGATGTTTTTCTCATTCCTAGTAGTGAATGTAATGTAACACACACCCATACAATGCGCACCACCCCGTGATGTTTTTCTCACTCCTACTAGTGAATGTAATGTAACACACACCCATACAATGCGCACCACCTCGTGATGTTTTTCTCACTCCTACTAGTGAATGTAATGTAACACCCACCCATACAATGCGCACCACCCCGTGATGTTTTTCTCACTCCTACTAGTGAATGTAATGTAACACACACCCATACAATGCGCACCACACCGTGATGTTTTTCTCACTCCTACTAGTGAATCTAATGTAACACACACCCATACAATGCGCACCACCCCGTGATGTTTTTCTCACTGCTACTAGTGAATGTAATGTAACACACACCCATACAATGCGCACCACCCCGTGATGTTTTTCTCACTCCTACTAGTGAATGTAATGTAACACACACCCATACAATGCGCACCACCCCGTGATGTTTTTCTCACTCCTACTAGTGAATCTAATGTAACACACACCCATACAGTGCGCACCACCTCGTGATGTTTTTCTCACTCCTACTAGTGAATCTAATGTAACACACACCCATACAATGCGCAACACCCCGTGATGTTTTCTCACTCCTACTAGTGAATGTAATGTAACACACACCCATACAATGCGCAACACCCCGTGATGTTTTTATCACTCCTACTAGTGAATGTAATGTAACACACACCCATACAATGCGCACCACCCCGTGATGTTTTTCTCACTCCTACTAGTGAATGTATTGTAACACACACCCATAAAATGTGCACCACCCCGTGATGTTTTTCTCACTGCTACTAGTGAATGTAATGTAACACACACCCATAAAATGCACACCACCCCGTGATGTTTTTCTCACTCCTACTAGTGAATCTAATGTAACACACACCCATACAATGCGCACCACCCTGCGATGTTTTTCAGAAACCTATCCTACATTGCCACTGCATGTTCCCTGACCTCGCCATGCTGACCACCCCACGGTGCTTTTCTCCAACCTACATTGCCACTCACTGCCTATCCTAATTCAGACGCTCCGATTCACACCACCCTTTGATGTTTTTCTCATTCCTAGTAGTGAATGTAATGTAACACACACCCATACAATGCGCACCACCCCGTGATGTTTTTCTCACTCCTACTAGTGAATGTAATGTAACACACACCCATACAGTGCGCACCACCCCGTGATGTTTTTCTCACTCCTACTAGTGAATGTAATGTAACACACACCCATACAGTGCGCACCACCCCGTGATGTTTTTCTCACTCCTACTAGTTAATGTAATGTAACACACACCCATACAATGCGCAACACCCCGTGATGTTTTCTCACTCCTACTAGTGAATGTAATGTAACACACACCCATACAATGCGCACCACCCAGTGATGTTTTTCTCACTGCTACTAGTGAATGTAATGTAACACACACCCATACAAAGCGCACCACCCCGTGATGTTTTTCTCACTGCTACTAGTGAATGTAATGTAACACACACCCATACAATGCGCACCACCCCGTGATGTTTTTCTCACTCCTCCTAGTGAATCTAATGTAACACACACCCATACAATGCGCACCACCCCGCGATGTTTTTCAGAAACCTATCCTACATTGCCACTGCATGATCCCTGACCTCGCCATGCTGACCACCCCACGGTGCTTTTCTCCAACCTACATTGCCACTCACTGCCTATCCTAATTCAGACGCTCCGATTCACACCACCCCTTGATGTTTTTCTCATTCCTAGTAGTGAATGTAATGTAACACACACCCATACAATGCGCACCACCCCGTGATGTTTTTCTCACTCCTACTAGTGAATGTAATGTAACACACACCCATACAATGCGCACCACCTCGTGATGTTTTTCTCACTCCTTCTAGTGAATGTAATGTAACACCCACCCATACAATGCGCACCACCCCGTGATGTTTTTCTCACTCCTGCTAGTGAATGTAATGTAACACACACCCATACAATGCGCACCACACCGTGATGTTTTTCTCACTCCTGCTAGTGAATCTAATGTAACACACACCCATACAATGCGCACCACCCCGTGATGTTTTTCTCACTGCTACTAGTGAATGTAATGTAACACACACCCATACAATGCGCACCACCCCGTGATGTTTTTCTCACTCCTACTAGTGAATGTAATGTAACACACACCCATACAATGCGCACCACCCCGTGATGTTTTTCTCACTCCTACTAGTGAATCTAATGTAACACACACCCATACAGTGCGCACCACCTCGTGATGTTTTTCTCACTCCTACTAGTGAATCTAATGTAACACACACCCATACAATGCGCAACACCCCGTGATGTTTTCTCACTCCTACTAGTGAATGTAATGTAACACACACCCATACAATGCGCAACACCCCGTGATGTTTTTCTCACTCCTACTAGTGAATGTAATGTAACACACACCCATACAATGCGCACCACCCCGTGATGTTTTTCTCACTCCTACTAGTGAATGTAATGTAACACACACCCATAAAATGCGCACCACCCCGTGATGTTTTTCTCACTGCTACTATTGAATGTAATGTAACACACACCCATAAAATGCGCACCACCCCGTGATGTTTTTCTCACTCCTACTAGTGAATCTAATGTAACACACACCCATACAATGCGCACCACCCTGCGATGTTTTTCAGAAACCTATCCTACATTGCCACTGCATGTTCCCTGACCTCGCCATGCTGACCACCCCACGGTGCTTTTCTCCAACCTACATTGCCACTCACTGCCTATCCTAATTCAGACGCTCCGATTCACACCACCCTTTGATGTTTTTCTCATTCCTAGTAGTGAATGTAATGTAACACACACCCATACAATGCGCACCACCCCGTGATGTTTTTCTCACTCCTACTAGTGAATGTAATGTAACACACACCCAAACAATGCGCACCACCCCGCGATGTTTTTCTCATTCCTACTAGTGAATGTAATGTAACACACACCCATACAATGCGCACCACCCCGTGATGTTTTTCTCACTCCTACTAGTGAATGTAATGTAACACACACCAATACAATGCGCAGCACCCCGTGGTGTTTTTCTCACTCCTACTAGTGAATGTAATGTAACACACACCCATACAATGCGCACCACCCCGTGATTTTTTCTCACTCCTACTAGTGAATGTAATGTAACACACACCCATACAATGCGCACCACCCCGTGATGTTTTTCTCACTCCTACTAGTGAATGTAATGTAACACACACCCATACAATGCGCACCCCCCCTGATGTTTTTCTCACTCCTACTAGTGAATGTAATGTAACACACACCAATAAAATGCCCACCACCCCGTGATGTTTTTCTCACTCCTACTAGTGAATGTAATGTAACACACACCCATACAATGCGCACCACCCCGCGATGTTTTTCAGAAACCTATCCTACATTGCCACTGCATGTTCCCTGACCTCCCCATGCTGACCACCCCGCGGTGCTTTTCTCCATCCTACATTGCCACTCACTGCCTATCCTAATTCAGACCCTCCGATTCACACCACCCCGTGATGTTTTTCTCACTCCTACTAGTGAATGTAATGTAACACACACCTATACAATGCGCACCACCCCGTGATGTTTTTCTCACTCCTACTAGTGAATGTAATGTAACACACACCCATACAATGCGCACCACCACGTGATGTTTTTCTCACTCCTACTAGTGAATGTAATGTATCACGCACCCATACAATGCGCACAACCCCGTCATGTTTTTCTCACTCCTACTAGTGAATGTAAAGTTACTCACACCCATACAATGCGCACCACCCCGTGATGTTTTTCTCACTCCTACTAGTGAATGTAATGTAACACACACCCATACAATGCGCACCACCCCGTGATGTTTTTCTCACTCCTACTAGTAAATGTAATGTAACACACACCCATACAATGCGCACCACCCCGTGATGTTTTTCTCACTCCTACTAGTGAATGTAATGGAACACACACCCATACAATGCGCACCACCCCGTGATGTTTTTCTCACTCTTACTAGTGAATGTAATGTAACACACACCCATACAATGCGCACCACCCCGTGATGTTTTTCTCACTGCTACTAGTGAATGTAATGTAACACACACCCATACAATGCGCACCACCCCGTGATGTTTTTCAGAAACCTATCCTACATTGCCACTGCATGTTCCCTGACCTCCCCATGCTGACCACCCCGCGGTGCTTTTCTCCATCCTACATTGCCACTCACTGCCTATCCTAATTCAGACCCTCCGATGCACACCACACCGTGATGTTTTTCTCACTCCTACTAGTGAATCTAATGTAACACACACCCATACAATGCGCACCACCGCGTGACGTTTTTCTCACTGCGACTAGTGAATGTAATGTAACACACACCCATACAATGCGCACCACCCCGTGATGTTTTGCTCACTCCTACTAGTGAATCTAATGTAACACACACCCATACAATTCGCACCACCCCGTGATGTTTTTCTCACACCTACTAGTGAATGTAATGTAACACACATCCATACAATGCGCACCACCCCGTGATGTTTTTCTCACTCCTACTAGTGAATGTAATGTAACACACACCCATACAATGTGCACCACCCTGTGATGTTTTTCTCACTCCTACAAGTGAATCTAATGTAACACACACCCATAAAATGCGCACCATCCCACGATGTTTTTCAGAAACCTATCCTACATTGCCACTGCATGTTCCCTGACCTCACCATGCTGACCAGCCCACGGTGCTTTTCTCCAACCTACATTGCCACTCACTGCCTATCCTAATTCAGACCCTCCGATTCACACCACCCCTTGATGTTTTTCTCACTCCTACTAGTGAATGTAATGTAACACACACCCATACAATGTGCAACACCCCGTGATGTTTTTCTCACTCCTACTAGTGAATGTAATGTAACACACACCCATACAATGCGCACCACCCCGTGATGTTTTTCTCACTCCTACTAGTGAATGTAATGTAACACACACCCATACAATGCGCACCACCCCGTGATGTTTTTCTCACTGCTACTAGTGAATGTAATGTAACACACACCCATACAATGCGCACCACCCCGCGATGTTTTTCAGAAACCTATCCTACATTTCCACTGCATGTTCCCTGACCTCGCCATGCTGACCACCCCACGGTGCTTTTCTCCAACCTACATTGCCACTCACTGCCTATCCTAATTCAGACGCTCCGATTCACACCACCCCTTGATGTTTTTCTCACTCCTACTAGTGAATGTAATGTAACACACACCCATACAATGCGCACCACCCCGCGATGTTTTTCTCACTCCTACTTGTGAATGTAATGTAACACACACCCATACAATACGCACCACCCCGTGATGTTTTTCTCACTCCTACTAGTGAATGTAATGTAACACACACCCATACAATGTGCAGCACCCCGTGGTGTTTTTCTCACTCCTACTAGTGAATGTAATGTAACACACACCCATACAATGCTCACCACCCCGTGATTTTTTCTCACTCCTACTAGTGAATGTAATGTAACACACACCAATACAATGCCCACCACCCCGTGATGTTTTTCTCACTCCTACTAGTGAATGTAATGTAACACACACCCATACAATGCGCACCACCCCGCGATGTTTTTCAGAAACCTATCCTACATTGCCACTGCATGTTCCCTGACCTCCCCATGCTGACCACCCCGC
Source organism: Cavia porcellus (assembly GCF_034190915.1). NCBI lineage: Eukaryota > Metazoa > Chordata > Mammalia > Rodentia > Caviidae > Cavia > Cavia porcellus. The sequence goes on from NW_026947568.1 coordinate 1,798,104, forward strand.
GGTGCTTTTCTCCATCCTACATTGCCACTCACTGCCTATCCTAATTCAGACCCTCCGATTCACACCACCCCGTGATGTTTTTCTCACTCCTACTAGTGAATGTAATGTAACACACACCTATACAATGCGCACAACCCCGTGATGTTTTTCTCACTCCTACTAGTGAATGTAATGTAACACACACCCATACAATGCGCACCACCACGTGATGTTTTTCTCACTCCTACTAGTGAATGTAATGTATCACGCACCCATACAATGGCACAACCCCGTCATGTTTTTCTCACTCCTACTAGTGAATGTAATGTTACTCACACCCATACAATGCGCACCACCCCGTGATGTTTTTCTCACTCCTACTAGTGAATGTAATGTAACACACACCCATACAATGCGCACCACCCCGTGATGTTTTTCTCACTCCTAATAGTAAATGTAATGTAACACACACCCATACAATGCGCACCACCCCGTGATGTTTTTCTCACTCCTACTAGTGAATGTAATGTAACACACACCCATACAATGCGCACCACCCCGTGATGTTTTTCAGAAACCTATCCTACATTGCCACTGCATGTTCCCTGACCTCCCCATGCTGACCACCCCACGATGCTTTTCTCCATCCTACATTGCCACTCACTGCCTATCCTAATTCAGACCCTCCGATTCACACCACCCCGTGATGTTTTTCTCACTCCTACTAGTGAATCTAATGTAACACACACCCATACAATGCGCACCACCGCGTGATGTTTTTCTCACTGCTACTAGTGAATGTAATGTAACACACACCCATACAATGCGCACCACCCCGTGATGTTTTTCTCACTCCTACTAGTGAATCTAATGTAACACACACCCATACAATGCGCACCACCCCGCGATGTTTTTCAGAAACCTATCCTATATTGCCACTGCATGTTCCCTGACCTCGCCATGCTGACCACCCCACGGTGCTTTTCTCCAACCTACATTGCCACTCACTGCCTATCCTAATTCAGACGCTCCGATTCACACCACCCCTTGATGTTTTTCTCATTCCTAGTAGTGAATGTAATGTAACACACACCCATACAATGCGCACCACCCCTTGATGTTTTTCTCACTCCTACTAGTGAATGTAATGTAACACACACCCATACAATGCGCACCACCCCGCGATGTTTTTCTCACTCCTACTAGTGAATGTAATGTAACACACACCCATACAATACGCACCACCCCGTGATGTTTTTCTCACTCCTACTAGTGAATGTAATGTAACACACACCCATACAATGCGCAGCACCCCGTGGTGTTTTTCTCACTCCTACTAGTGAATGTAATGTAACACACACCCATACAATGCGCACCACCCCGTGATTTTTTCTCACTCCTACTAGTGAATGTAATGTAACACACACCTATACAATGTGCACCACCCTGTGATGTTTTTCTCACTCCTACAAGTGAATCTAATGTAACACACACCCATACAATGCGCACCACCCCACGATGTTTTTCAGAAACCTATCCTACATTGCCACTGCATGTTCCCTGACCTCACCATGCTGACCAGCCCACGGTGCTTTTCTCCAACCTACATTGCCACTCACTGCCTATGCTAATTCAGACCCTCCGATTCACACCACCCCTTGATGTTTTTCTCACTCCTACTAGTGAATGTAATGTAACACACACCCATACAATGCGCACCACCCCGTGACGTTTTTCTCACTCCTACTAGTGAATGTAATGTAACACACACCCATACAATGCGCACCACCCCGTGATGTTTTTCTCACTCCTACTAGTGAATGTAATGTAACACACACCCATACAATGCGCACCACCCCGTGATGTTTTTCTCACTCCTACTAGTGAATGTAATGTAACACACACCCATACAATGCGCACCACCGCGTGATGTTTTTCTCACTGCTACTAGTGAATGTAATGTAACACACACCCATACAATGCGCACCACCCCGTGATGTTTTTCTCACTCCTACTAGTGAATGTAATGTAACACACACCCATACAATGCGCACCACCCCGTGATGTTTTTCTCACTCCTACTAGTGAATGTAATGTAACACACACCCATACAATGCGCACCACCCTGTGATGTTTTTCTCACTCCTACTAGTGAATGTAATGTAACACACACCCATACAATGCGCACCACCCCGTGATGTTTTTCTCACTGCTACTAGTGAATGTAATGTAACACACACCCATACAATGCGCACCACCCCGCGATGTTTTTCAGAAACCTATCCTAAATTGCCACTGCATGTTCCCTGACCTCGCCATGCTGACCACCCCACGGTGCTTTTCTCCAACCTACATTGCCACTCACTGCCTATCCTAATTCAGACGCTCCGATTTACACCACCCCTTGATGTTTTTCTCACTCCTACTAGTGAATGTAATGTAACACACACCTATACAATGCGCACCACCCCGTGATGTTTTTCTCACTCCTACTAGTGAATGTAATGTAACACACACCCATACAATGCGCACCACCACGTGATGTTTTTCTCACTCCTACTAGTGAATGTAATGTATCACGCACCCATACAATGCGCACATCCCCGTCATGTTTTTCTCACTCCTACTAGTGAATGTAATGTTACTCACAGCCATAGAATGCGCACCACCCCGTGATGTTTTTCTCACTCCTACTAGTGAATGTAATGTAACACACACCCATACAATGCGCACCACCCCGTGATGTGTTTCTCACTCCTACTAGTAAATGTAATGTAACACACACCCATACAATGCGCACAACCCCGTGATGTTTTTCTCACTCCTACTAGTGAATGTAATGTAACACACACCCATACAATGCGCACCACCCCGTGATGTTTTTCTCACTCCTACTAGTGAATGTAATGTAACACACACCCATACAATGCGCACCACCCCGTGATGTTTTTCTCACTCCTACTAGTAAATGTAATGTAACACACACCCATACAATGCGCACAACCCCGTGATGTTTTTCTCACTCCTACTAGTGAATGTAATGTAACACACACCCATACAATGCGCACCACCCCGTGATGTTTTTCTCACTCCTACTAGTGAATGTAATGTAACACACACCCATACAATGCGCACCACCCCGTGATGTTTTTCTCACTGCTACTAGTGAATGTATTGTAACACACACCCATACAATGCGCACCACCCCGTGATGTTTTTCAGAAACCTATCCTACATTGCCACTGCATGTTCCCTGACCTCCCCATGCTGACCACCCCGCGGTGCTTTTCTCCATCCTACATTGCCACTCACTGCCTATCCTAATTCAGACCCTCCGATTCACACCACCCCTTGATGTTTTTCTCACTCCTACTAGTGAATCTAATGTAACACACACCCATACAGTGCGCACCACCCCGTGATGTTTTTCTCACTCCTACTAGTGAATCTAATGTAACACACACCCATACAATGCGCAACACCCCGTGATGTTTCCTCACTCCTACTAGTGAATGTAATGTAACACACACCCATACAGTGCGCATAACCCCGTGATGTTTTTCTCACTCCTACTAGTGAATGTAATGTAACACACACCCATACAATGCGCACCACCCCGTGATGTTTTTCTCACTCCTACTAGTGAATGTAATGTAACACACACCCATACAATGCGCACCACCCCGTGATGTTTTTCTCACTGCTACTAGTGAATGTAATGTAACACACACCCATACAATGCGCACCACCCCGCGATGTTTTTCAGAAACCTATCCTACATTGCCACTGCATGTTCCCTGACCTCGCCATGCTGACCACCCCACGGTGCTTTTCTCCAACCTACATTGCCACTCACTGCCTATCCTAATTCAGACCCTCCGATTCTCACCACCCCTTGATGTTTTTCTCATTCCTAGTAGTGAATGTAATGTAACACACACCCCTACAATGCGCACCACCCCGTGATGTTTTTCTCACTCCTACTAGTGAATGTAATGTAACACACACCCATACAATGCGCACCACCCCGCGATGTTTTTCTCACTCCTACTAGTGAATGTAATGTAACACACACCCATACAATGCGCACCACCCCGTGATGTTTTTCTCACTCCTACTAGTGAATGTAATGTAACACACACCCATACAATGCGCAGCACCCCGTGGTGTTTTTCTCACTCCTACTAGTGAATGTAATGTAACACACACCCATACAATGCGCACCACCCCGTGATTTTTTCTCACTCCTACTAGTGAATGTAATGTAACACACACCCATACAATGCGCACCACCCCGTGATGTTTTTCTCACTCCTACTAGTGAATGTAATGTAACACACACCCATACAATGCGCACCACCCCGTGATGTTTTTCTCACTCCTACTAGTGAATGTAATGTAACACACACCCATACAATGCGCACCACCCCGTGATGTTTTTCTCACTCCTACTAGTGAATGTAATGTAACACACACCCATACAATGCGCAACACCCCGTGATGTTTTTCTCACTCCTACTAGTGAATGTAATGTAACACACACCCATACAATGCGCACCACCCCGTGATGTTTTTCTCACTCCTACTAGTGAATGTAATGTGCCACACACCCATACAATGCGCACCACCCCGTGATGTTTTTCTCACTGCTACTAGTGAATGTAATGTAACACACACCCATACAATGCGCACCACCCCGTGATATTTTTCTCACTCCTACTAGTGAATCTAATGTAACACACACCCATACAATGCGCACCACCCCGCGATGTTTTTCAGAAACCTATCCTACATTGCCACTGCATGTTCCCTGACCTCGCCATGCTGACCACCCCACGGTGCTTTTCTCCAACCTACATTGCCACTCACTGCCTATCCTAATTCAGACACTCCGATTCACACCACCCCTTGATGTTTTTCTCATTCCTAGTAGTGAATGTAATGTAACACACACCCATACAATGCGCACCACCCCGTGATGTTTTTCTCACTCCTACTAGTGATGGTAACGTAACACACACCCATACAATGCGCACCACCCCGTGATGTTTTTCTCACTCCTACTAGTGAATGTAATGTAACACACACCCATACAATGCGCACCACCCCGCGATGTTTTTCTCACTCCTACTAGTGAATGTAATGTAACACACACCCATACAATACGCACCACCCCGTGATGTTTTTCTCACTCCTACTAGTGAATGTAATGTAACACACACCCATACAATGCGCAGCACCCCGTGGTGTTTTTCTCACTCCTACTAGTGAATGTAATGTAACACACACACCCATACAATGCGCACCACCCCGTGATTTTTTCTCACTCCTACTAGTGAATGTAATGTAACACACACCCATACAATGCGCAGCACCCCGGGATGTTTTTCTCACTCCTACTAGTGAATGTAATGTAACACACACCTATACAATGTGCACCACCCTGTGATGTTTTTCTCACTCCTACAAGTGAATCTAATGTAACACACACCCATACAATGCGCACCACCCCACGATGTTTTTCAGAAACCTATCCTACATTGCCACTGCATGTTCCCTGACCTCACCATGCTGACCAGCCCACGGTGCTTTTCTCCAACCTACATTGCCACTCACTGCCTATCCTAATTCAGACCCTCTGATTCACACCACCCCTTGATGTTTTTCTCACTCCTACTAGTGAATGTAATGTAACACACACCCATACAATGCGCACCACCCCGTGATGTTTTTCTCACTCCTACTAGTGAATGTAATGTAACACACACCCATACAATGCGCACCACCCCGTGATGTTTTTCTCACTCCTACTAGTGAATGTAATGTAACACACACCCATACAATGCGCACCACCCCGTGATGTTTTTCTCACTCCTACTAGTGAATCTAATGTAACACACACCCATACAATGCGCACCACCCCGTGGTGTTTTTCTCACTGCTACTAGTGAATGTAATGTAACACACACCCATACAATGCGCACCACCCCGTGATGTTTTTCTCACTCCTACTAGTGAATGTAATGTAACACACACACATACAATGCGCACCACCCCGTGATGTTTTTCTCACTCCTACTAGTGAATCTAATGTAACACACACCCATACAGTGCGCACCACCCCGTGATGTTTTTCTCACTCCTACTAGTGAATCTAATGTAACACACACCCATACAATGCGCAACACCCCGTGATGTTTTCTCACTCCTACTAATGAATGTAATGTAACACACACCCATACAATGCGCAACACCCCGTGATGTTTTCTCACTCCTACTAGTGAATGTAATGTAACACACACCCATACAATGCGCACCACACCGTGATGTTTTTCTCACTCCTACTAGTGAATGTAATGTAACACACACCCATATAATGCGCACCACCCCGTGATGTTTTTCTCAAGCTACTAGTGAATGTAATGTAACACACACCCATAAAATGCGCACCACCCCGTGATGTTTTTCTCACTCCTACTAGTGAATCTAATGTAACACACACCCATACAATGCGCACCACCCCGCGATGTTTTTCAGAAACCTATCCTACATTGCCACTGCATGTTCCCTGACCTCGCCATGCTGACCACCCCACGGTTCTTTTCTCCAACCTACATTGCCACTCACTGCCTATCCTAATTCAGACGCTCCGATTCACACCACCCTTTGATGTTTTTCACATTCCTAGTAGTGAATGTAATGTAAAACACACCCATACAATGCGCACCACCCCGTGATGTTTTTCTCACTCCTACTAGTGAATGTAATGTAACACACACCCTTACAATGCGCACCACCCCGCGATGTTTTTCTCACTCCTACTAGTGAATGTAATGTAACACACACCCATACAATGCGCACCACCCCGTGATGTTTTTCTCACTCCTACTAGTGAATCTAATGTAACACACACCCATACAATGCGCAGCACCCCGTGGTGTTTTTCTCACTCCTACTAGTGAATGTAATGTAACACACACCCATACAATGCGCACCACCCCGTGATTTTTTCTCACTCCTACTAGTGAATGTAATGTAACACACACCCATACAATGCGCACCACCCCGTGATGTTTTTCTCACTCCTACTAGTGAATGTAATGTAACACACACCCATACAATGCGCACCCCCCCTGATGTTTTTCTCACTCCTACTAGTGAATGTAATGTAACACACACCAATACAATGCCCACCACCCTGTGATGTTTTTCTCACTCCTACTAGTGAATGTAATGTAACACACACCCATACAATGCGCACCACCCCGCGATGTTTTTCAGAAACCTATCCTACATTGCCACTGCATGTTCCCTGACCTCCCCATGCTGACCACCCCGCGGTGCTTTTCTCCATCCTACATTGCCACTCACTGCCTATCCTAATTCAGACCCTCCGAATCACACCACCCCGTGATGTTTTTCTCACTCCTACTAGTGAATGTAATGTAACACACACCTATACAATGCGCACCACCCCGTGATGTTTTTCTCACTCCTACTAGTGAATGTAATGTAACACACACCCATACAATGCGCACCACCACGTGATGTTTTTCTCACTCCTACTAGTGAATGTAATGTATCACGCACCCATACAATGCGCACAACCCCGTCATGTTTTTCTCACTCCTACTAGTGAATGTAATGTTACTCACACCCATACAATGCGCACCACCCCGTGACGTTTTTCTCACTCCTACTAGTGAATATAATGTAACACACACCCATACAATGCGCACCACCCCGTGATGTTTTTCTCACTCCTACTAGTAAATGTAATGTAACACACACCCATACAATGCGCACAACCCCGTGATGTTTTTCTCTCTCCTACTAGTGAATGTAATGTAACACACACCCATACAATACGCACCACCCCGTGATGTTTTTCTCACTCCTACTAGTGAATGTAATGTAACACACACCCATACAATGCGCACCACCCCGTGATGTTTTTCTCACTGCTACTAGTGAATGTAATGTAACACACACCCATACAATGCGCACCACCCCGTGATGTTTTTCTCACTCCTACTAGTGAATGTAATGTAACACACACCCATACAATGCGCACCACACCGTGATGTTTTTCTCACTGCTACTAGTGAATGTAATGTAACACACACCCATACAATGCGCACCACCCCGTGATGTTTTTCTCACTCCTACTAGTGAATCTAATGTAACACACACCCATACAATGCGCACCATCCTGCGATGTTTTTCAGAAACCTATCCTACATTGCCACTGCATGTTGCCTGACCTCGCCATGCTGACCACCCCACGGTGCTTTTCTCCAACCTACATTGCCACTCACTGCCTATCCTAATTCAGACGCTCCGATTCACACCACCCCTTGATGTTTTTCTCATTCCTAGTAGTGAATGTAATGTAACACACACCCATACAATGCGCACCACCCCGTGATGTTTTTCTCACTCCTACTAGTGAATGAAATGTAACACCCACCCATACAATGCGCACCACCCCGCGATGTTTTTCTCACTCCTACTAGTGAATGTAATGTGACACACACCCATACAATGCGCACCACCCCGTGATGTTTTTCTCACTCCTACTAGTGAATGTAATGTAACACACACCCATACAATGCGCAGCACCCCGTGGTGTTTTTCTCACTCCTACTAGTGAATGTAATGTAACACACACCAATACAATGCGCACCACCCCGCGATGTTTTTCAGAAACCTATCCTACATTGCCACTGCATGTTCTCTGACCTCCCCATGCTGACCACCCCGCGGTGCTTTTCTCCATCCTACATTTCCACTCACTGCCTATCCTAATTCAGACCCTCCGATTCACACCACCCCGTGATGTTTTTCTCACTCCTACTAGTGAATGTAATGTAACACACACCTATACAATGCGCACCACCACGTGATGTTTTTCTCACTCCTACTAGTGAATGTAATGTAACACACACCCATACAATGCGCACCACCACGTGATGTTTTTCTCATTCCTACTAGTGAATGTAATGTATCACGCACCCATACAATGCGCACAACCCCGTCATGTTTTTCTCACTCCTACTATTGAATGTAATGTTACTCACTCCCATACAATGCGCACCACCCCGTGATGTTTTTCTCACTCCTACTAGTGAATGTAATGTAACACACACCCATACAATGCGCACCTCCCCGTGATGTTTTTCTCACTCCTACTAGTGAATGTAATGTAACACACACCCATACAATGCGCACCACCCCGTGATGTTTTTCTCACTCCTACTATTGAATGTAATGTAACACACACCCATAAAATGCGCACCACCCCGTGATGTTTTTCTCACTCCTACTAGTGAATGTAATGTAACACACAACCATACAATGCGCACCACCCCGTGATGTTTTTCTCACTGCTACTAGTGAATGTAATGTAACACACACCCATACAATGCGCACCACCCCGTGATGTTTTTCTCACTCCTACTAGTGAATGTAATGTAACACACACCCATACAATGTGCACCACCCTGTGATGTTTTTCTCACTCCTACAAGTGAATCTAATGTAACACACACCCATACAATGCGCACCACCCCACGATGTTTTTCAGAAACCTATCCTACATTGCCACTGCGTGTTCCCTGGCCTCACCATGCTGACCAGCCCACGGTGCTTTTCTCCAACCTACATTGCCACTCACTGCCTATCCTAATTCAGACCCTCCGATTCACACCACCCCTTGATGTTTTTCTCACTCCTAGTAGTGAATGTAATGTAACACTCACCCATAAAATGCGCACCACCCAGTGATGTTTTTCTCACTCCTACTAGTGAATGTAATGTAACACACACCCATACAATTCGCACCACCCCGTGATGTTTTTCTCACTCCTACTAGTGAATGTAATGTAACACACACCCATACAATGCGCACCACCCCGTGATGTTTTTCTCACTCCTACTAGTGAATGTAATGTAACACACACCCATACAATGCGCACCACCCCGTGATGTTTTTCTCACTCCTACTAGTGAATGTAATGTAACACACACCCATACAATGCGCACCACCCCGTGATGTTTTTCTCACTCCTACTAGTGAATGTAATGTAACACACACCCATACAATGCGCACCACACCGTGATGTTTTTCTCACTGCTACTAGTGAATGTAATGTAACACACACCCATACAATGCCCACCACCCTGTGATGTTTTTCTCACTCCTACTAGTGAATGTAATGTAACACACACCCATACAATGCGCACCACCCCGTGATGTTTTTCTCACTCCTACTAGTGAATGTAATGTAACACAAACCCATACAATGCGCACCACCCCGTGATGTTTTTCTCACTGCTACTAGTGAATGTAATGTAACACACACCCATACAATGCGCACCACAACGTGATGTTTTTCTCACTCCTACTAGTGAATCTAATGTAACACACACCCATACAATGCGCACCACCTCGCGATGTTTTTCAGAAACCTATCCTACATTGCCACTGCATGTTCCCTGACCTCGCCATGCTGACCACCCCACGGTGCTTTTCTCCAACCTACATTGCCACTCACTGCCTATCCTAATTCAGACGCTCCGATTCACACCACCCCTTGAAGTTTTTCTCATTCCTAGTAGTGAATGTAATGTAACACACACCCATACAATGCGCACCACCCCGTGATGTTTTTCTCACTCTTACTAGTGAATGTAATGTAACACACACCCATACAATGCTCACCACCCCGCGATGTTTTTCTCACTCCTACTAGTGAATGTAATGTAACACACACCCATAAAATGCGCACCACCCCGTGATGTTTTTCTCACTCCTACTAGTGAATGTAATGTAACACACACCCATACAATGCGCAGCACCCCGTGGTGTTTTTCTCACTCCTACTACTGAATGTAATGTAACACACACCCATACAATGCGCACCACCCCGTGATTTTTTCTCACTCCTACTAGTGAATGTAATGTAACACACACCCATACAATGCGCACCACCCCGTGATGTTTTTCTCACTCCTACTAGTGAATGTAATGTAACACACACCCATACAATGCGCACCCCCCCTGATGTTTTTCTCACTCCTACTAGTGAATGTAATGTAACACACACCCATACAATGCCCACCACCCCGTGATGTTTTTCTCACTCCTACTAGTGAATGTAATGTAACACACACCCATACAATGCGCACCACGCCGCGATGTTTTTCAGAAACCTATCCTACATTGCCACTGCATGTTCCCTGACCTCCCCATGCTGACCACCCCGCGGTGCTTTTCTCCATCCTACATTGCCACTCACTGCCTATCCTAATTCAGACCCTCCGATTCACACCTCCCCGTGATGTTTTTCTCACTCCTACTAGTGAATGTAATGTAACACACACCCATACAATGCGCACCACCCCGTGATGTTTTTCTCACTCCTACTAGTGAATGTAATGTAACACACACACATACAATGCGCACCACCCCGTGATGTTTTTCTCACTCCTACTAGTGAATGTAATGTATCACGCACCCATACAATGCGCACAACCCCGTCATGTTTTTCTCACTCCTACTAGTGAATGTAATGTTACTCACACCCATACAATGCGCACCACCCCGTGATGTTTTTCTCACTCCTACTAGTGAATGTAATGTAACACACACCCATACAATGCGCACCACCCCGTGATGTTTTTCTCACTCCTACTAGTGAATGTAATGTAACACACACCCATACAATGCGCACCACCCCGTGATGTTTTTCTCACTCCTACTAGTGAATGTAATGTAACACACACCCATACAATGCGCACCACCCCGAGATATTTTTCTCACTGCTACTAGTGAATGTAATGTAACACACACCCATACAGTGCGCACCACCCCGCGATGTTTTTCTCACTCCTAATAGTGAATCTAATGTAACACACACCCATACAATGCGCACCACCCCGTGATGTTTTTCTCACTCCTACTAGTGAATGTAATGTAACACACACCCATACAATGCGCACCACCCCGTGATGTTTTTCTCACTCCTACTAGTGAATGTAATGTAACACATACCCATACAATGCGCACCACCCCGTGATGTTTTTCTCACTGCTACTATTGAATGTAATGTAACACACACCCATACAATGCGCACCACCCCGTGATGTTTTTCAGAAACCTATCCTACATTGCCACTGCATGTTCTCTGACCTCCCCATGCTGACCACCCCGCGGTGCTTTTCTCCCTCCTACATTGCCACTCACTGCCTATCCTAATTCAGGCCCTCCGATTCACACCACCCCGTGATGTTTTTCTCACTCCTACTAGTGAATCTAATGTAACACACACCCATAAAATGCGCACCACCGCGTGATGTTTTTCTCACTCCTACTAGTGAATGTAATGTAACACACACCCATACAATGGGCACCACCCCGTGATGTTTTTCTCACTCCTACTAGTGAATCTAATGTAACACACACCCATACAATGCGCACCACCCCACGATGTTTTTCTCACTCCTACTAGTGAATGTAATGTAACACACATCCATACAATGCGCACCACCCCGTGATGTTTTTCTCACTCCTACTAGTGAATATAATGGAACACACACCCATACAATGTGCACCACCCTGTGATGTTTTTCTCACTCCTACTAGTGAATCTAATGTAACACACACCCATACAATGCGCACCACCCCACGATGTTGTTCAGAAACTTATCCTACTTTGCCACTGCATGTTTCCTGACCTCACCATGCTGACCACCCCACGGTGCTTTTCTCCAACCTACATTGCCACTCACTGCCTATCCTAATTCAGACCCTCCGATTCACACCACCCCTTGATGTTTTTCTCACTCCTAGTAGTGAATGTAATGTAACACACACCCATACAATGCGCACCACCCCGTGATGTTTTTCTCACTCCTACTAGTGAATGTAATGTAACACACACCCATACAATGCGCACCACCCCGTGATGTTTTTCTCACTCCTACTAGTGAATGTAATGTAACACACACCCATACAATTCGCACCACCCCGTGATGTTTTTCTCACTCCTACTAGTGAATGTAATGTAACACACACCCATACAATGCGCACCACCCCGTGATGTTTTTCTCACTCCTACTAGTGAATCTAATGTAACACACACCCATACAGTGCGCACCACCCCGTGATGTTTTTCTCACTCCTATTAGTGAATCTAATGTAACACACACCGATACAATGCGCACCACCCCATGATGTTTTTCTCACTCCTACTAGTGAATGTAATGTAACACACACCCGTACAATGCGCACCACCCCGTGATGTTTTTCTCACTCCTACTAGTGAATGTAATGTAACACACACCCATACAATGCGCACCACCCCGTGATGTTTTTCTCACTGCTACTAGTGAATGTAATGTAACACACACCGATACAATGCGCACCACCCCGTGATGTTTTTCTCACTCCTACTAGTGAATATAATGTAACACACACCCATACAATGTGCACCACCCTGTGATGTTTTTCTCACTCCTACAAGTGAATCTAATGTAACACACACCCATACAATGCGCACCACCCCACGATGTTTTTCAGAAACCTATCCTACATTGCCACTGCATGTTCCCTGACCTCACCATGCTGACCAGCCCACGGTGCTTTTCTCCAACCTACATTGCCACTCACTGCCTATCCTAATTCAGACCCTCCGATTCACACCACCCCTTGATGTTTTTCTCACTCCTAGTAGTGAATGTAATGTAACACACAACCATACAATGCGCACCACCCCGTGATGTTTTTGTCACTCCTACTAGTGAATGTAATGTAACACACACCCATACAATGCGCACCACCCCGTGATGTTTTTCTCACTCCTACTAGTGAATGTAATGTAACACACACCCATACAATGCGCACCACCCCGTGATGTTTTTCTCACTCCTACTAGTGAATGTAATGTAACACACACCGATACAATGCGCACCACCCCGTGATGTTTTTCTCACTGCTACTATTGAATGTAATGTAACACACACCCATACAATGCGCACCACCCCGTGATGTTTTTCTCACTGCTACTAGTGAATGTAATGTAACACACACCCATACAATGCGCACCACCCCGTGATGTTTTTCTCACTCCTACTAGTGAATGTAATGTAACACACACCCATACAATGCGCACCACCCCGTGATGTTTTTCTCACTCCTACTAGTGAATGTAATGTAACACACACCCATACAGTGCGCACCACCCCGTGATGTTTTTCTCACTCCTACTAGTGAATCTAATGTAACACACACCCATACAATGCGCAACACCCCGTGATGTTTTCTCACTCCTACTAATGAATGTAATGAAAGACACACCCATACAATGTGCACCACCCTGTGATCTTTTTCAGAAACCTATCCTACATTGCCACTGCATGTTCCCTGACCTCCCCATGCTGACCACCCCGCGGTGCTTTTCTCCATCCTACATTGCCACTCACTGCCTATCCTAATTCAGACCCTCCGATTCACACCACCCCGTGATGTTTTTCTCACTCCTACTAGTGAATCTAATGTAACACACACCCATACAATGCGCACCACCGCGTGATGTTTTTCTCACACCTACTAGTGAATGTAATGTAACACACACCCATACACTGCGCACCACCCCGTGATATTTTTCTCACTCCTATTAGTGAATCTAATGTAACACACACCCATACAATACGCACCACCCCGTGATGTTTTTCTCACTCCTACTAGTGAATGTAATGTAACACACATCCATACAATGCGCACCACCCCGTGCTGTTTTTCTCACTCCTACTAGTGAATGTAATGTAACACACACCCATACAATGCACACCACCCCGTGATGTTTTTCTCACTCCTACTAGTGAATGTAATGTAACACACACCCATACAATGCGCACCACCCCGCGATGTTGTTCAGAAACTTATCCTACTTTGCCACTGCATGTTCCCTGACCTCACCATGCTGACCACCCCACGGTGCTTTTCTCCAACCTACATTGCCACTCACTGCCTATCCTAATTCAGACCCTCCGATTCACACCACCCCTTGATGTTTTTCTCATTCCTAGTAGTGAATATAATGTAACACACACCCATACAATGCGGACCACCCCGTGATGTTTTTCTCACTCCTACTAGTGAATGTAATGTAACACACACCCATACAATGCGCACGACCCCGCGATGTTTTTCTCACTCCTACTAGTGAATGTAATGTAACACACACCCATACAATGCGCACCACCCCGTGATGTTTTTCTCACTCCTACTAGTGAATGTAATGTAACACACACCCATACAATGCGCACAAGCCCGTGGTGTTTTTCTCACTCCTACTAGTGAATGTAATGTAACACACACCCATACAATGCGCACCACCCCGTGATTTTTTCTCACTCCTACTAGTGAATGTAATGTAACACACACCCATACAATGCGCACCACCCAGTGATGTTTTTCTCACTCCTACTAGTGAATGTAATGTAACACACACCCATACAATGCCCACCACCCCGTGATGTTTTTCTCACTCCTACTAGTGAATGTAATGTAACACACACCCATACAATGCGCACCACCCCGCGATGTTTTTCAGAAACCTATCCTACATTGCCACTGCATGTTCCCTGACCTCCCCACGCTGACCACCCCGCGGTGCTTTTCTCCATCCTACATTGCCACTCAGTGCCTATCCTAATTCAGACCCTCCGATTCACACCACCCTGTGATGTTTTTCTCATTCCTACTAGTGAATGTAATGTAACACACACCCATACAATGCGCACCACCCCGTGATGTTTTTCTCACTCCTACTAGTGAATGTAATGTAACACACACCCATACAATGCGCACCACCCCGTGATGTTTTTCTCACTGCTACTAGTGAATGTAATGTAACACACACCCATACAATGCGCACCACCCCGCGATGTTTTTCTCACTCCTACTAGTGAATGTAATGTAACACACACCCATACAATGTGCACCACCCCGCGATGTTTTTCTCACTCCTACTAGTGAATGTAATGTAACACACACCCATACAATGCGCACCACCCCGTGATGTTTTTCTCACTCCTACTAGTGAATGTAATGTAACACACACCCATACAATGCGCACCACCCAGTGATGTTTTTCTCACTCCTACTAGTGAATGTAATGTAACACACACCCATACAATGCGCACCCGCCCTGATGTTTTTCTCACTCCTACTAGTGAATGTAATGTAACACACACCCATACAATGCCCACCACCCCGTGATGTTTTTCTCACTCCTACTAGTGAATGTAATGTAACACACACCCATACAATGCGCACCACCCCGCGATGTTTTTCAGAAACCTATCCTACATTGCCACTGCATGTTCCCTGACCTCCCCACGCTGACCACCCCGCGGTGCTTTTCTCCATCCTACATTGCCACTCACTGCCTATCCTAATTCAGACCCTCCGATTCACACCACCCTGTGATGTTTTTCTCACTCCTACTAGTGAATGTAATGTAACACACACCCATACAATGCGCACCACCCCGTGATGTTTTTCTCACTCCTACTAGTGAATGTAATGTAACACACACCCATACAATGCGCACCACCCCGTGATGTTTTTCTCACTCCTACTAGTGAATGTAATGTAACACACACCCATACAATGCGCACCACCCCGTGATGTTTTTCTCACTCCTACTAGTGAATGTAATGTAACACACACCCATACAATGCGCACCACCCCGTGATGTTTTTCTCACTGCTACTAGTGAATGTAATGTAACACACACCCATACAATGCGCACCACCCCGCGATGTTTTTCTCACTCCTACTAGTGAATGTAATGTAACACACACCCATACAATGTGCACCACCCTGTGATCTTTTTCAGAAACCTATCCTACATTGCCACTGCATGTTCCCTGACCTCCCCATGCTGACCACCCCGCGGTGCTTTTCTCCATCCTACATTGCCACTCACTGCCTATCCTAATTCAGACCCTCCGATTCACACCACCCCGTGATGTTTTTCTCACTCCTACTAGTAAATCTAATGTAACACACACCCATACAATGCGCACCACCGCGTGATGTTTTTCTCACACCTACTAGTGAATGTAATGTAACACACACCCATACACTGCGCACCACCCCGTGATATTTTTCTCACTCCTATTAGTGAATCTAATGTAACACACACCCATACAATACGCACCACCCCGTGATGTTTTTCTCACTCCTACTAGTGAATGTAATGTAACACACATCCATACAATGCGCACCACCCCGTGCTGTTTTTCTCACTCCTACTAGTGAATGTAATGTAACACACACCCATACAATGCACACCACCCCGTGATGTTTTTCTCACTCCTACTAGTGAATGTAATGTAACACACACCCATACAATGCGCACCACCCCGCGATGTTGTTCAGAAACTTATCCTACTTTGCCACTGCATGTTCCCTGACCTCACCATGCTGACCACCCCACGGTGCTTTTCTCCAACCTACATTGCCACTCACTGCCTATCCTAATTCAGACCCTCCGATTCACACCACCCCTTGATGTTTTTCTCATTCCTAGTAGTGAATGTAATGTAACACACACCCATACAATGCGGACCACCCCGTGATGTTTTTCTCACTCCTACTAGTGAATGTAATGTAACACACACCCATACAATGCGCACGACCCCGCGATGTTTTTCTCACTCCTACTAGTGAATGTAATGTAACACACACCCATACAATGCGCACCACCCCGTGATGTTTTTCTCACTCCTACTAGTGAATGTAATGTAACACACACCCATACAATGCGCACAAGCCCGTGGTGTTTTTCTCACTCCTACTAGTGAATGTAATGTAACACACACCCATACAATGCGCACCACCCCGTGATTTTTTCTCACTCCTACTAGTGAATGTAATGTAACACACACCCATACAATGCGCACCACCCAGTGATGTTTTTCTCACTCCTACTAGTGAATGTAATGTAACACACACCCATACAATGCCCACCACCCCGTGATGTTTTTCTCACTCCTACTAGTGAATGTAATGTAACACACACCCATACAATGCGCACCACCCCGCGATGTTTTTCAGAAACCTATCCTACATTGCCACTGCATGTTCCCTGACCTCCCCACGCTGACCACCCCGCGGTGCTTTTCTCCATCCTACATTGCCACTCAGTGCCTATCCTAATTCAGACCCTCCGATTCACACCACCCTGTGATGTTTTTCTCACTCCTACTAGTGAATGTAATGTAACACACACCCATACAATGCGCACCACCCCGTGATGTTTTTCTCACTCCTACTAGTGAATGTAATGTAACACACACCCATACAATGCGCACCACCCCGTGATGTTTTTCTCACTGCTACTAGTGAATGTAATGTAACACACACCCATACAATGCGCACCACCCCGCGATGTTTTTCTCACTCCTACTAGTGAATGTAATGTAACACACACCCATACAATGTGCACCACCCCGCGATGTTTTTCTCACTCCTACTAGTGAATGTAATGTAACACACACCCATACAATGCGCACCACCCCGTGATGTTTTTCTCACTCCTACTAGTGAATGTAATGTAACACACACCCATACAATGCACACCACCCAGTGATGTTTTTCTCACTCCTACTAGTGAATGTAATGTAACACACACCCATACAATGCGCACCACCCAGTGATGTTTTTCTCACTCCTACTAGTGAATGTAATGTAACACACACCCATACAATGCCCACCACCCCGTGATGTTTTTCTCACTCCTACTAGTGAATGTAATGTAACACACACCCATACAATGTGCACCACCCCACGATGTTTTTCTCACTCCTACTAGTGAATGTAATGTAACACACACCCATACAATGCGCACCACCCCGTGATGTTTTTCTCACTCCTACTAGTGAATGTAATGTAACACACACCCATACAATGCGCACCACCCCGTGATGTTTTTCTCACTCCTACTAGTGAATGTAATGTAACACACACCCGTACAATGCGCACCACCCCGTGATTATTTCTCACTCCTACTAGTGAATGTAATGTAACACACACCCATACAATGCGCACCACCCCGCGATGTTTTTCAGAAACCTAACCTACATTGCCACTGCATGTTCCCTGACCTCACCATGCTGACCACCCCACGGTGCTTTTCTCCAACGTTCATTGCCACTCACTGCCTATCCTAATACAGACCCTCCGATTCACACCACCCCTTGATGTTTTTCTCATTCCTAGTAGTGAATGAAATGTAACACACACCCATACAATGCGCACCACCCCGTGATGTTTTTCTCACTCCTGCTAGTGAATGTAATGTAACACACACCCATACAATGCGCACCACCCCGTGGTGTTTTGCTCACTCCTACTAGTGAATATAATGTAACACACACCCATACAATGCGCACCACCCCGTGATTTTTTCTCACTCCTACTAGTGAATGTAATGTAACACACACCCATACAATGCGCACCACCCCGTGATGTTTTTCTCACTCCTACTAGTGAATGTAATGTAACACACACCCATACAATGCGCAACCCCCCTGATGTTTTTCTAACTCCTACTAGTGAATGTAATGTAACACACACCCATACAATGCCCACCACCCCGTGATGTTTTTCTCACTCCTACTAGTGAATGTAATGTAACACACCCATACAATGCGTACCACCCCGTGATGTTTTTCTCACTCCTATTAGTGAATCTAATGTAACACACACCCATACAATGCGCACCACCCCGTGATGTTTTTCTCACTCCTACTAGTGAATGTAATGTAACACACACCCATACAATGCGCACCACCCCGTGATGTTTTTCTCACTCCTACTAGTGAATGTAATGTAACACACACCCATACAATGCGCACCACCCCGTGATGTTTTTCTCACTCCTACTAGTGAATGTAATGTAACACACACCCATACAATACGCACCACCCCGTGATGTTTTTCAGAAACCTATCCTACATTGCCACTGCATGTTCCCTGACCTACCCATGCTGACCACCCCGCGGTGCTTTTCTCCATCCTACATTGCCACTCACTGCCTATCCTAATTCAGACCCTCCGATTCACACCACCCCGTGATGTTTTTCGCACTCCTACTAGTGAATGTAATGTAACACACACCCATACAATGCGGACCACCGCGTGATGTTTTTCTCACTCCTACTAGTGAATGTAATGTAACACACACCCATACAATGCGCACGACCCCGCGATGTTTTTCTCACTCCTACTAGTGAATGTAATGTAACACACACCCATACAATGCGCACCACCCCGTGATGTTTTTCTCACTCCTACTAGTGAATGTAATGTAACACACACCCATACAATGCGCACAAGCCCGTGGTGTTTTTCTCACTCCTACTAGTGAATGTAATGTAACACACACCCATACAATGCGCACCACCCCGTGATTTTTTCTCACTCCTACTAGTGAATGTAATGTAACACACACCCATACAATGCGCACCACCCAGTGATGTTTTTCTCACTCCTACTAGTGAATGTAATGTAACACACACCCATACAATGCGCACCACCCCGTGATGTTTTTCTCACTCCTACTAGTGAATGTAATGTAACACACACCCATACAATGTGCACCACCCCGCGATGTTTTTCTCACTCCTACTAGTGAATGTAATGTAACACACACCCATACAATGCGCACCACCCCGTGATGTTTTTCTCACTCCTACTCTGAATGTAATGTAACACACACCCATACAATGCGCACCACCCCGTGATGTTTTTCTCACTCCTACTAGTGAATGTAATGTAACACACACCCATACAATGCGCACCACCCCGTGATGTTTTTCTCACTGCTACTAGTGAATGTAATGTAACACACACCCATACAATGCGCACCACCCCGCGATGTTTTTCTCACTCCTACTAGTGAATGTAATGTAACACACACCCATACAATGTGCACCACCCCGCGATGTTTTTCTCACTCCTACTAGTGAATGTAATGTAACACACACCCATACAATGCGCACCACCCCGTGATGTTTTTCTCACTCCTACTAGTGAATGTAATGTAACACACACCCATACAATGCGCACCACCCCGTGATGTTTTTCTCACTCCTACTAGTGAATGTAATGTAACACACACCCATACAATGCGCACCACCCCGTGATTATTTCTCACTCCTACTAGTGAATGTAATGTAACACACACCCATACAAGGCGCACCACCCAGTGATGTTTTTCTCATTCCTACTAGTGAATGTAATGTAACACACACCCATACACTGCGCACCACCCCGTGATGTTTTTCTCACTCCTATTAGTGAATGTAATGTAACACAAACCCATACAATGCGCACCACCCCGAGATGTTTTTCTCACTCCTACTAGTGAATGTAATGTAACACACACCCATACAATGCGCACCCCCCCTGATGTTTTTCTCACTCCTACTAGTGAATGTAATGTAACACACACCCATACAATGCGCACCACCCCGTGATGTTTTTCTCACTCCTACTAGTGAATGTAATGTAACACACACCCATACAATGCGCACCACCCCGCGATGTTTTTCAGAAACCTATCCTACATTGCCACTGCATGTTCCCTGACCTCCCCATGCTGACCACCCCGCGGTGCATTTCTCCATCCTACATTGCCACTCACTGCCTATCCTATTGCAGACCCTCCGATTCACACCACCCCGTGATGTTTTTCTCACTCCTACTAGTGAATGTAATGTAACACACACCCATACAATGCGCACCCCCCCTGATGTTTTTCTCACTCCTACTAGTGAATGTAATGTAACACACACCCATACAATGCGCACCACCCCGCGATGTTTTTCTCACTCCTACTAGTGAATGTAATGTAACACACACCCATACAATGCGCACCACCCCGTGATGTTTTTCTCACTCCTACTAGTGAAACTAATGTAACACACACCCATACAGTGCGCACGACCCCGTGATGTTTTTCTCACTCCTCTTAGTGAATCTAATGTAACACACACCCATACAATGCGCACCACCCCGTGATGTTTTTCTCACTCCTACTAGTGAATGTAATGTAACACACACCCATACAATGCGCACCACCCCGTGATGTTTTTCTCACTCCTACTAGTGAATGTAATGTAACACACACCCATACAATGCGCACCACCCCGTGATGTTTTTCTCACTCCTACTAGTGAATGTAATGTAACACACACCCATACAATGCGCACCACCCCGTGATGTTTTTCTCACTCCTATTAGTGAATCTAATGTAACACACACCAATACAATGCGCACCACCCCGTGATGTTTTTCTCACTCCTACTAGTGAATGTAATGTAACACACACCCATACAATGTGCACCACCCCGTGATGTTTTTCTCACTCCTATTAGTGAATCTAATGTAACACACACCAATACAATGCGCACCACCCCGTGATGTTTATCTCACTCCCACTAGTGAATGTAATGTAACACACATCCATACAATGCGCACCACCCCGTGATGTTTTTCTCACTCCTACTAGTGAATGTAATGTAACACACACCCATACAATGCGCACCACCCCGTGATGTTTTTCTCACTCCTACTAGTGAATCTAATGTAACACACACCCATACAATGCGCACCACCCCGCGATGTTTTTCAGAAACCTATCCTACATTGCCACTGCATGTTCCCTGACCTCACCATGCTGACCACCCCACGGTGCTTTTCTCCAACGTACATTGCCACTCACTGCCTATCCTAATACAGACCCTCCGATTCACACCACCCCTTGATGTTTTTCTCATTCCTAGTAGTGAATGAAATGTAACACACACCCATACAATGCGCACCACACCGTGATGTTTATCTCACTCCCACTAGTGAATGTAATGTAACACACATCCATACAATGCGCACCACCCCGTGATATTTTTCTCACTGCTACTAGTGAATGTAATGTAACACACACCCATACAATGGGCACCACCCAGTGATGTTTTTCTCACTCCTACTAGTGAATGTAATGTAACACACACCCATACGATGCGCACCACCCCGTGATGTTTTTCTCACTCCTACTAGTGAATGTAATGTAACACACACCCATACACTGCGCACCACCCCGTGATGTTTTTCTCAATCCTATTAGTGAATCTAATGTAACACACACCCATACAATGCGCACCACCCTGTGATGTTTTTCTCACTCCTACTAGTGAATTTAATGTAACACACATCCATACAATGCGCACCACCCCGTGATGTTTTTCTCACTCCTACTAGTGAATGTAATGTAACACACACCCATACAATGCGCACCACCCCGTGATGTTTTTCTCACTCCTACTAGTGAATCTAATGTAACACACACCCATACAATGCGCACCACCCCGCGATGTTTTTCAGAAACCTAACCTACATTGCCACTGCATGTTCCCTGACCTCACCATGCTGACCACCCCACGGTGCTTTTCTCCAACGTACATTGCCACTCACTGCCTATCCTAATACAGACCCTCCGATTCACACCACCCCTTGATGTTTTTCTCATTCCTAGTAGTGAATGAAATGTAACTCACAACCATACAATGCGCACCACCCCGTGATGTTTTTCTCACTCCTACTAGTGAATGTAATGTAACACACACCCCTACAATGCGCACCACCCCGTGGTGTTTTGCTCACTCCTACTAGTGAATATAATGTAACACACACCCATACAATGCGCACCACCCCGTGATTTTTTCTCACTCCTACTAGTGAATGTAATGTAACACACACCCATACAATGCGCACCACCCCGTGATGTTTTTCTCACTCCTACTAGTGAATGTAATGTAACACACACCCATACAATGCGCACCCCCCCTGATGTTTTTCTAACTCCTACTAGTGAATGTAATGTAACACACACCCATACAATGCCCACCACCCCGTGATGTTTTTCTCACTCGTACTAGTGAATGTAATGTAACACACCCATAGAATGCGTACCACCCCGTGATGTTTTTCTCACTCCTATTAGTGAATCTAATGTAACACACACCCATACAATGCGCACCACCCCGTGATGTTTTTCTCACTCCTACTAGTGAATGTAATGTAACACACACCCATACAATGCGCACCACCCCGTGATGTTTTTCTCACTCCTACTAGTGAATGTAATGTAACACACACCCATACAATGCGCACCACCCCGTGATGTTTTTCTCACTCCTACTAGTGAATGTAATGAAACACACACCCATACAATGCGCACCACCCCGTGATGTTTTTCAGAAACCTATCCTACATTGCCACTGCATGTTCCCTGACCTCCCCATGCTGACCACCCCGCGGTGCTTTTCTCCATCCTACATTGCCACTCACTGCCTATCCTAATTCAGACCCTCCGATTCACACCACCCCGTGATGTTTTTCGCACTCCTACTAGTGAATCTAATGTAACACACACCCATACAATGCGCACCACCCCGTGATGTTTTTCTCACTCCTACTAGTGAATGTAATGTAACACACACCCATACAATGCGCACCACCCCGTGATGTTTTTCTCACTCCTATTAGTGAATGTAATGTAACACAAACCCATACAATGCGCACCACCCCGTGATGTTTTTCTCACTCCTACTAGTGAATGTAATGTAACACACACCCATACAATGGGCACCACCCCGTGATGTTTTTCTCACTCCTACTAGTGAATGTAATGTAACACACACCCATACGATGCGCACCACCCCGTGATGTTTTTCTCACTCCTACTAGTGAATGTAATGTAACACACACCCATACACTGCGCACCACCCCGTGATGTTTTTCTCACTCCTATTAGTGAATCTAATGTAATACACACCCATACAATGCGCAACACCCCGTGATGTTTTTCTCACTCCTACTAGTGAATGTAATGTAACACACACCCATACAATGCACACCACCCCGTGATCTTTTTCAGAAACCTATCCTACATTGCCACTGCATGTTCCCTGACCTCCCCATGCGGACCACCCCGCGGTGCTTTTCTCCATCCTACATTGCCACTCACTGCCTATCCTAATTCAGACCCTCCGATTCACACCACCCAGTGATGTTTTTCTCACTCCTACTAGTGAATCTAATGTAACACACACCCATACAATGCGCACCACCGCGTGGTTTTTCTCACTCCTACTAGTGAATGTAATGTAACACACACCCATACAATGCGCACCACCCCGTGATGTTTTTCTCACTCCTATTAGTGAATGTAATGTAACACAAACCCATACAATGCGCACCACCCCGTGATGTTTTTCTCACTCCTACTAGTGAATGTAATGTAACACACACCCATACAATGCGCACCCCCCCTGATGTTTTTCTCACTCCTACTAGTGAATGTAATGTAACACACACCCATACAATGCGCACCACCCCGTGATATTTTTCTCACTCCTACTAGTGAATGTAATGTAACACACACCCATACAATGCGCACCACCCCGCGATGTTTTTCAGAAACCTATCCTACATTGCCACTGCATGTTCCCTGACCTCCCCATGCTGACCACCCCGCGGTGCTTTTCTCCATCCTACATTGCCACTCACTGCCTATCCTATTGCAGACCGTCCGATTCACACCACCCCGTGATGTTTTTCTCACTCCTAGTAGTGAATGTAATGTAACACACACCCATACAATGCGCAACACCCGGTGATGTTTTTCTCACTCCTACTAGTGAATGTAATGTAACACACACCCATACCATGCGCACCACCCCGTGATGTTTTTCTCACTCCTACTAGTGAATCTAATGTAACACACACCCATACAATGCGCACCACCCCGTGATGTTTTTCTCACTGCTACTAGTGAATGTAATGTAACACACACCCATACAATGCGCACCACCCCGTGATGTTTTTCTCACTCCTACTAGTGAATGTAATTTAACACACACCCATACAATGCGCACCACCCCGTGATGTGTTTCTCACTCCTACTAGTGAATGTAATGTAACACACACCCATACAATGAGCACAACCCCGTGATGTTTTTCTCACTCCTACTAGTGAATGTAATGTAACACACACCCATACAATGCGCACCACCCCGTGATGTTTTTATCACTGCTACTAGTGAATGTAATGTAACACACACCCATACAATGCGCAACACCCCGTGATGTTTTTCTCACTCCTACTAGTGAATGTAATGTAACACACACCCATACAATGCGCACCACCCCGTGATGTTTTTCTCTCTCCTACTAGTGAATGTAATGTAACACACACCCATACAATGTGCACCACCCCGTGATGTTTTTCTCACTCCTACTAGTGAAACTAATGTAACACACACCCATACAGTGCGCACGACCTCGTGATGTTTTTCTCACTCCTATTAGTGAATCTAATGTAACACACACCCATACAATGCGCACCACCCCGTGATGTTTTTCTCACTCCTACTAGTGAATGTAATGTAACACACACCCATACAATGCGCACCACCCCGTGATGTTTTTCTCACTCCTACTAGTGAATGTAATGTAACACACACCCATACAATGCGCACCACCCCGTGATGTTTTTCTCACTCCTACTAGTGAATTTAATGTAACACACACCCATACAATGCGCACCACCCCGTGATCTTTTTCAGAAACCTATCCTACATTGCCACTGCATGTTCCCTGACCTCCCCATGCTGACCACCCCGCGGTGCTTTTCTCCATCCTACATTGCCACTCACTGCCTATCCTAATTCAGACGCTCCGATTCACACCACCCCTTGAAGTTTTTCTCATTCCTAGTAGTGAATGTAATGTAACACACAGCCATACAATGCGCACCACCCCGTGATGTTTTTCTCACTCTTACTAGTGAATGTAATGTAACACACACCCATACAATGCTCACCACCCCGCGATGTTTTTCTCACTCCTACTAGTGAATGTAATGTAACACACACCCATAAAATGCGCACCACCCCGTGATGTTTTTCTCACTCCTACTAGTGAATGTAATGTAACACACACCCATACAATGCGCAGCACCCCGTGGTGTTTTTCTCACTCCTACTACTGAATGTAATGTAACACACACCCATACAATGCGCACCACGCCGCGATGTTTTTCAGAAACCTATCCTACATTGCCACTGCATGTTCCCTGACCTCCCCATGCTGACCACCCCGCGGTGCTTTTCTCCATCCTACATTGCCACTCACTGCCTATCCTAATTCAGACCCTCCGATTCACACCTCCCCGTGATGTTTTTCTCACTCCTACTAGTGAATGTAATGTAACACACACCCATACAATGCGCACCACCCCGTGATGTTTTTCTCACTCCTACTAGTGAATGTAATGTAACACACACACATACAATGCGCACCACCCCGTGATGTTTTTCTCACTCCTACTAGTGAATGTAATGTATCACGCACCCATACAATGCGCACAACCCCGTCATGTTTTTCTCACTCCTACTAGTGAATGTAATGTTACTCACACCCATACAATGCGCACCACCCCGTGATGTTTTTCTCACTCCTACTAGTGAATGTAATGTAACACACACCCATACAATGCGCACCACCCCGTGATGTTTTTCTCACTCCTACTAGTGAATGTAATGTAACACACACCCATACAATGCGCACCACCCCGTGATGTTTTTCTCACTCCTACTAGTGAATGTAATGTAACACACACCCATACAATGCGCACCACCCCGAGATATTTTTCTCACTGCTACTAGTGAATGTAATGTAACACACACCCATACAGTGCGCACCACCCCGCGATGTTTTTCTCACTCCTAATAGTGAATCTAATGTAACACACACCCATACAATGCGCACCACCCCGTGATGTTTTTCTCACTCCTACTAGTGAATGTAATGTAACACACACCCATACAATGCGCACCACCCCGTGATGTTTTTCTCACTCCTACTAGTGAATGTAATGTAACACATACCCATACAATGCGCACCACCCCGTGATGTTTTTCTCACTGCTACTATTGAATGTAATGTAACACACACCCATACAATGCGCACCACCCCGTGATGTTTTTCAGAAACCTATCCTACATTGCCACTGCATGTTCTCTGACCTCCCCATGCTGACCACCCCGCGGTGCTTTTCTCCCTCCTACATTGCCACTCACTGCCTATCCTAATTCAGGCCCTCCGATTCACACCACCCCGTGATGTTTTTCTCACTCCTACTAGTGAATCTAATGTAACACACACCCATAAAATGCGCACCACCGCGTGATGTTTTTCTCACTCCTACTAGTGAATGTAATGTAACACACACCCATACAATGGGCACCACCCCGTGATGTTTTTCTCACTCCTACTAGTGAATCTAATGTAACACACACCCATACAATGCGCACCACCCCACGATGTTTTTCTCACTCCTACTAGTGAATGTAATGTAACACACATCCATACAATGCGCACCACCCCGTGATGTTTTTCTCACTCCTACTAGTGAATATAATGTAACACACACCCATACAATGTGCACCACCCTGTGATGTTTTTCTCACTCCTACTAGTGAATCTAATGTAACACACACCCATACAATGCGCACCACCCCACGATGTTGTTCAGAAACTTATCCTACTTTGCCACTGCATGTTTCCTGACCTCACCATGCTGACCACCCCACGGTGCTTTTCTCCAACCTACATTGCCACTCACTGCCTATCCTAATTCAGACCCTCCGATTCACACCACCCCTTGATGTTTTTCTCACTCCTAGTAGTGAATGTAATGTAACACACACCCATACAATGCGCACCACCCCGTGATGTTTTTCTCACTCCTACTAGTGAATGTAATGTAACACACACCCATACAATGCGCACCACCCCGTGATGTTTTTCTCACTCCTACTAGTGAATGTAATGTAACACACACCCATACAATTCGCACCACCCCGTGATGTTTTTCTCACTCCTACTAGTGAATGTAATGTAACACACACCCATACAATGCGCACCACCCCGTGATGTTTTTCTCACTCCTACTAGTGAATCTAATGTAACACACACCCATACAGTGCGCACCACCCCGTGATGTTTTTCTCACTCCTATTAGTGAATCTAATGTAACACACACCGATACAATGCGCACCACCCCATGATGTTTTTCTCACTCCTACTAGTGAATGTAATGTAACACACACCCGTACAATGCGCACCACCCCGTGATGTTTTTCTCACTCCTACTAGTGAATGTAATGTAACACACACCCATACAATGCGCACCACCCCGTGATGTTTTTCTCACTGCTACTAGTGAATGTAATGTAACACACACCGATACAATGCGCACCACCCCGTGATGTTTTTCTCACTCCTACTAGTGAATATAATGTAACACACACCCATACAATGTGCACCACCCTGTGATGTTTTTCTCACTCCTACAAGTGAATCTAATGTAACACACACCCATACAATGCGCACCACCCCACGATGTTTTTCAGAAACCTATCCTACATTGCCACTGCATGTTCCCTGACCTCACCATGCTGACCAGCCCACGGTGCTTTTCTCCAACCTACATTGCCACTCACTGCCTATCCTAATTCAGACCCTCCGATTCACACCACCCCTTGATGTTTTTCTCACTCCTAGTAGTGAATGTAATGTAACACACAACCATACAATGCGCACCACCCCGTGATGTTTTTGTCACTCCTACTAGTGAATGTAATGTAACACACACCCATACAATGCGCACCACCCCGTGATGTTTTTCTCACTCCTACTAGTGAATGTAATGTAACACACACCCATACAATGCGCACCACCCCGTGATGTTTTTCTCACTCCTACTAGTGAATGTAATGTAACACACACCGATACAATGCGCACCACCCCGTGATGTTTTTCTCACTGCTACTATTGAATGTAATGTAACACACACCCATACAATGCGCACCACCCCGTGATGTTTTTCTCACTGCTACTAGTGAATGTAATGTAACACACACCCATACAATGCGCACCACCCCGTGATGTTTTTCTCACTCCTACTAGTGAATGTAATGTAACACACACCCATACAATGCGCACCACCCCGTGATGTTTTTCTCACTCCTACTAGTGAATGTAATGTAACACACACCCATACAGTGCGCACCACCCCGTGATGTTTTTCTCACTCCTACTAGTGAATCTAATGTAACACACACCCATACAATGCGCAACACCCCGTGATGTTTTCTCACTCCTACTAATGAATGTAATGAAAGACACACCCATACAATGTGCACCACCCTGTGATCTTTTTCAGAAACCTATCCTACATTGCCACTGCATGTTCCCTGACCTCCCCATGCTGACC
Organism: Cavia porcellus; assembly: GCF_034190915.1. Classification (NCBI taxonomy): domain Eukaryota; kingdom Metazoa; phylum Chordata; class Mammalia; order Rodentia; family Caviidae; genus Cavia; species Cavia porcellus. Next base: position 1,828,499 of record NW_026947568.1, read on the forward strand.
ACCCCGCGGTGCTTTTCTCCATCCTACATTGCCACTCACTGCCTATCCTAATTCAGACCCTCCGATTCACACCACCCCGTGATGTTTTTCTCACTCCTACTAGTGAATCTAATGTAACACACACCCATACAATGCGCACCACCGCGTGATGTTTTTCTCACACCTACTAGTGAATGTAATGTAACACACACCCATACACTGCGCACCACCCCGTGATATTTTTCTCACTCCTATTAGTGAATCTAATGTAACACACACCCATACAATACGCACCACCCCGTGATGTTTTTCTCACTCCTACTAGTGAATGTAATGTAACACACATCCATACAATGCGCACCACCCCGTGATCTTTTTCAGAAACCTATCCTACATTGCCACTGCATGTTCCCTGACCTCCCCATGCGGACCACCCCGCGGTGCTTTTCTCCATCCTACATTGCCACTCACTGCCTATCCTAATTCAGACCCTCCGATTCACACCACCCAGTGATGTTTTTCTCACTCCTACTAGTGAATCTAATGTAACACACACCCATACAATGCGCACCACCGCGTGGTTTTTCTCACTCCTACTAGTGAATGTAATGTAACACACACCCATACAATGCGCACCACCCCGTGATGTTTTTCTCACTCCTATTAGTGAATGTAATGTAACACAAACCCATACAATGCGCACCACCCCGTGATGTTTTTCTCACTCCTACTAGTGAATGTAATGTAACACACACCCATACAATGCGCACCCCCCCTGATGTTTTTCTCACTCCTACTAGTGAATGTAATGTAACACACACCCATACAATGCGCACCACCCCGTGATATTTTTCTCACTCCTACTAGTGAATGTAATGTAACACACACCCATACAATGCGCACCACCCCGCGATGTTTTTCAGAAACCTATCCTACATTGCCACTGCATGTTCCCTGACCTCCCCATGCTGACCACCCCGCGGTGCTTTTCTCCATCCTACATTGCCACTCACTGCCTATCCTATTGCAGACCGTCCGATTCACACCACCCCGTGATGTTTTTCTCACTCCTAGTAGTGAATGTAATGTAACACACACCCATACAATGCGCAACACCCGGTGATGTTTTTCTCACTCCTACTAGTGAATGTAATGTAACACACACCCATACCATGCGCACCACCCCGTGATGTTTTTCTCACTCCTACTAGTGAATCTAATGTAACACACACCCATACAATGCGCACCACCCCGTGATGTTTTTCTCACTGCTACTAGTGAATGTAATGTAACACACACCCATACAATGCGCACCACCCCGTGATGTTTTTCTCACTCCTACTAGTGAATGTAATTTAACACACACCCATACAATGCGCACCACCCCGTGATGTGTTTCTCACTCCTACTAGTGAATGTAATGTAACACACACCCATACAATGAGCACAACCCCGTGATGTTTTTCTCACTCCTACTAGTGAATGTAATGTAACACACACCCATACAATGCGCACCACCCCGTGATGTTTTTATCACTGCTACTAGTGAATGTAATGTAACACACACCCATACAATGCGCAACACCCCGTGATGTTTTTCTCACTCCTACTAGTGAATGTAATGTAACACACACCCATACAATGCGCACCACCCCGTGATGTTTTTCTCTCTCCTACTAGTGAATGTAATGTAACACACACCCATACAATGTGCACCACCCCGTGATGTTTTTCTCACTCCTACTAGTGAAACTAATGTAACACACACCCATACAGTGCGCACGACCTCGTGATGTTTTTCTCACTCCTATTAGTGAATCTAATGTAACACACACCCATACAATGCGCACCACCCCGTGATGTTTTTCTCACTCCTACTAGTGAATGTAATGTAACACACACCCATACAATGCGCACCACCCCGTGATGTTTTTCTCACTCCTACTAGTGAATGTAATGTAACACACACCCATACAATGCGCACCCCCCCTGATGTTTTTCTCACTCCTACTAGTGAATGTAATGTAACACACACCCATACAATGCGCACCACCCCGCGATGTTTTTCTCACTCCTACTAGTGAATGTAATGTAACACACACCCATACAATGCGCACCACCCCGTGATGTTTTTCTCACTCCTACTAGTGAAACTAATGTAACACACACCCATACAGTGCGCACGACCCCGTGATGTTTTTCTCACTCCTCTTAGTGAATCTAATGTAACACACACCCATACAATGCGCACCACCCCGTGATGTTTTTCTCACTCCTACTAGTGAATGTAATGTAACACACACCCATACAATGCGCACCACCCCGTGATGTTTTTCTCACTCCTACTAGTGAATGTAATGTAACACACACCCATACAATGCGCACCACCCCGTGATGTTTTTCTCACTCCTACTAGTGAATGTAATGTAACACACACCCATACAATGCGCACCACCCCGTGATGTTTTTCTCACTCCTATTAGTGAATCTAATGTAACACACACCAATACAATGCGCACCACCCCGTGATGTTTTTCTCACTCCTACTAGTGAATGTAATGTAACACACACCCATACAATGTGCACCACCCCGTGATGTTTTTCTCACTCCTATTAGTGAATCTAATGTAACACACACCAATACAATGCGCACCACCCCGTGATGTTTATCTCACTCCCACTAGTGAATGTAATGTAACACACATCCATACAATGCGCACCACCCCGTGATGTTTTTCTCACTCCTACTAGTGAATGTAATGTAACACACACCCATACAATGCGCACCACCCCGTGATGTTTTTCTCACTCCTACTAGTGAATCTAATGTAACACACACCCATACAATGCGCACCACCCCGCGATGTTTTTCAGAAACCTATCCTACATTGCCACTGCATGTTCCCTGACCTCACCATGCTGACCACCCCACGGTGCTTTTCTCCAACGTACATTGCCACTCACTGCCTATCCTAATACAGACCCTCCGATTCACACCACCCCTTGATGTTTTTCTCATTCCTAGTAGTGAATGAAATGTAACACACACCCATACAATGCGCACCACACCGTGATGTTTATCTCACTCCCACTAGTGAATGTAATGTAACACACATCCATACAATGCGCACCACCCCGTGATATTTTTCTCACTGCTACTAGTGAATGTAATGTAACACACACCCATACAATGGGCACCACCCAGTGATGTTTTTCTCACTCCTACTAGTGAATGTAATGTAACACACACCCATACGATGCGCACCACCCCGTGATGTTTTTCTCACTCCTACTAGTGAATGTAATGTAACACACACCCATACACTGCGCACCACCCCGTGATGTTTTTCTCAATCCTATTAGTGAATCTAATGTAACACACACCCATACAATGCGCACCACCCTGTGATGTTTTTCTCACTCCTACTAGTGAATGTAATGTAACACACATCCATACAATGCGCACCACCCCGTGATGTTTTTCTCACTCCTACTAGTGAATGTAATGTAACACACACCCATACAATGCGCACCACCCCGTGATGTTTTTCTCACTCCTACTAGTGAATCTAATGTAACACACACCCATACAATGCGCACCACCCCGCGATGTTTTTCAGAAACCTAACCTACATTGCCACTGCATGTTCCCTGACCTCACCATGCTGACCACCCCACGGTGCTTTTCTCCAACGTACATTGCCACTCACTGCCTATCCTAATACAGACCCTCCGATTCACACCACCCCTTGATGTTTTTCTCATTCCTAGTAGTGAATGAAATGTAACTCACAACCATACAATGCGCACCACCCCGTGATGTTTTTCTCACTCCTACTAGTGAATGTAATGTAACACACACCCCTACAATGCGCACCACCCCGTGGTGTTTTGCTCACTCCTACTAGTGAATATAATGTAACACACACCCATACAATGCGCACCACCCCGTGATTTTTTCTCACTCCTACTAGTGAATGTAATGTAACACACACCCATACAATGCGCACCACCCCGTGATGTTTTTCTCACTCCTACTAGTGAATGTAATGTAACACACACCCATACAATGCGCACCCCCCCTGATGTTTTTCTAACTCCTACTAGTGAATGTAATGTAACACACACCCATACAATGCCCACCACCCCGTGATGTTTTTCTCACTCGTACTAGTGAATGTAATGTAACACACCCATAGAATGCGTACCACCCCGTGATGTTTTTCTCACTCCTATTAGTGAATCTAATGTAACACACACCCATACAATGCGCACCACCCCGTGATGTTTTTCTCACTCCTACTAGTGAATGTAATGTAACACACACCCATACAATGCGCACCACCCCGTGATGTTTTTCTCACTCCTACTAGTGAATGTAATGTAACACACACCCATACAATGCGCACCACCCCGTGATGTTTTTCTCACTCCTACTAGTGAATGTAATGAAACACACACCCATACAATGCGCACCACCCCGTGATGTTTTTCAGAAACCTATCCTACATTGCCACTGCATGTTCCCTGACCTCCCCATGCTGACCACCCCGCGGTGCTTTTCTCCATCCTACATTGCCACTCACTGCCTATCCTAATTCAGACCCTCCGATTCACACCACCCCGTGATGTTTTTCGCACTCCTACTAGTGAATCTAATGTAACACACACCCATACAATGCGCACCACCCCGTGATGTTTTTCTCACTCCTACTAGTGAATGTAATGTAACACACACCCATACAATGCGCACCACCCCGTGATGTTTTTCTCACTCCTATTAGTGAATGTAATGTAACACAAACCCATACAATGCGCACCACCCCGTGATGTTTTTCTCACTCCTACTAGTGAATGTAATGTAACACACACCCATACAATGGGCACCACCCCGTGATGTTTTTCTCACTCCTACTAGTGAATGTAATGTAACACACACCCATACGATGCGCACCACCCCGTGATGTTTTTCTCACTCCTACTAGTGAATGTAATGTAACACACACCCATACACTGCGCACCACCCCGTGATGTTTTTCTCACTCCTATTAGTGAATCTAATGTAATACACACCCATACAATGCGCAACACCCCGTGATGTTTTTCTCACTCCTACTAGTGAATGTAATGTAACACACACCCATACAATGCACACCACCCCGTGATCTTTTTCAGAAACCTATCCTACATTGCCACTGCATGTTCCCTGACCTCCCCATGCGGACCACCCCGCGGTGCTTTTCTCCATCCTACATTGCCACTCACTGCCTATCCTAATTCAGACCCTCCGATTCACACCACCCAGTGATGTTTTTCTCACTCCTACTAGTGAATCTAATGTAACACACACCCATACAATGCGCACCACCGCGTGGTTTTTCTCACTCCTACTAGTGAATGTAATGTAACACACACCCATACAATGCGCACCACCCCGTGATGTTTTTCTCACTCCTATTAGTGAATGTAATGTAACACAAACCCATACAATGCGCACCACCCCGTGATGTTTTTCTCACTCCTACTAGTGAATGTAATGTAACACACACCCATACAATGCGCACCCCCCCTGATGTTTTTCTCACTCCTACTAGTGAATGTAATGTAACACACACCCATACAATGCGCACCACCCCGTGATATTTTTCTCACTCCTACTAGTGAATGTAATGTAACACACACCCATACAATGCGCACCACCCCGCGATGTTTTTCAGAAACCTATCCTACATTGCCACTGCATGTTCCCTGACCTCCCCATGCTGACCACCCCGCGGTGCTTTTCTCCATCCTACATTGCCACTCACTGCCTATCCTATTGCAGACCGTCCGATTCACACCACCCCGTGATGTTTTTCTCACTCCTAGTAGTGAATGTAATGTAACACACACCCATACAATGCGCAACACCCGGTGATGTTTTTCTCACTCCTACTAGTGAATGTAATGTAACACACACCCATACCATGCGCACCACCCCGTGATGTTTTTCTCACTCCTACTAGTGAATCTAATGTAACACACACCCATACAATGCGCACCACCCCGTGATGTTTTTCTCACTGCTACTAGTGAATGTAATGTAACACACACCCATACAATGCGCACCACCCCGTGATGTTTTTCTCACTCCTACTAGTGAATGTAATTTAACACACACCCATACAATGCGCACCACCCCGTGATGTGTTTCTCACTCCTACTAGTGAATGTAATGTAACACACACCCATACAATGAGCACAACCCCGTGATGTTTTTCTCACTCCTACTAGTGAATGTAATGTAACACACACCCATACAATGCGCACCACCCCGTGATGTTTTTATCACTGCTACTAGTGAATGTAATGTAACACACACCCATACAATGCGCAACACCCCGTGATGTTTTTCTCACTCCTACTAGTGAATGTAATGTAACACACACCCATACAATGCGCACCACCCCGTGATGTTTTTCTCTCTCCTACTAGTGAATGTAATGTAACACACACCCATACAATGTGCACCACCCCGTGATGTTTTTCTCACTCCTACTAGTGAAACTAATGTAACACACACCCATACAGTGCGCACGACCTCGTGATGTTTTTCTCACTCCTATTAGTGAATCTAATGTAACACACACCCATACAATGCGCACCACCCCGTGATGTTTTTCTCACTCCTACTAGTGAATGTAATGTAACACACACCCATACAATGCGCACCACCCCGTGATGTTTTTCTCACTCCTACTAGTGAATGTAATGTAACACACACCCATACAATGCGCACCACCCCGTGATGTTTTTCTCTCTCCTACTAGTGAATTTAATGTAACACACACCCATACAATGCGCACCACCCCGTGATGTTTTTCTCACTGCTACTAGTGAATGTAATGTAACACACACCCATTCAATGCGCACCACCCCGTGATGTTTTTCTCACTCCTACTAGTGAATGTAATTTAACACACACCCATACAATGCGCACCACCCCGTGATGTGTTTCTCACTCCTACTAGTGAATGTAATGTAACACACACCCATACAATGAGCACAACCCCGTGATGTTTTTCTCACTCCTACTAGTGAATGTAATGTAACACACACCCATACAATGCGCACCACCCCGTGATGTTTTTATCACTGCTACTAGTGAATGTAATGTAACACACACCCATACAATGCGCAACACCCCGTGATGTTTTTCTCACTCCTACTAGTGAATGTAATGTAACACACACCCATACAATGCGCACCACCCCGTGATGTTTTTCTCTCTCCTACTAGTGAATGTAATGTAACACACACCCATACAATGTGCACCACCCCGTGATGTTTTTCTCACTCCTACTAGTGAAACTAATGTAACACACACCCATACAGTGCGCACGACCTCGTGATGTTTTTCTCACTCCTATTAGTGAATCTAATGTAACACACACCCATACAATGCGCACCACCCCGTGATGTTTTTCTCACTCCTACTAGTGAATGTAATGTAACACACACCCATACAATGCGCACCACCCCGTGATGTTTTTCTCACTCCTACTAGTGAATGTAATGTAACACACACCCATACAATGCGCACCACCCCGTGATGTTTTTCTCACTCCTACTAGTGAATTTAATGTAACACACACCCATACAATGCGCACCACCCCGTGATCTTTTTCAGAAACCTATCCTACATTGCCACTGCATGTTCCCTGACCTCCCCATGCTGACCACCCCGCGGTGCTTTTCTCCATCCTACATTGCCACTCACTGCCTATCCTAATTCAGACCCTCCCATTCACAGCACCCCGTGATGTTTTCCTCACTCCTACTAGTGAATGTAATGTAACACACACCCATACAATGCGCACCACCCCGTGATATTTTTCTCACTCCTACTAGTGAATCTAATGTAACACACACCCATACAATGTGCACCACCCCGTGATGTTTTTCTCACTCCTACTAGTGAATGTAATGTAACACACATCCATACAATGCGCACCACCCCGTGATGTTTTTCTCACTCCTACTAGTGAATGTAATGTAACACACACCCATACAATGCGCACCACCCCGTGATTTTTTCTCACTCCTACTAGTGAATGTAATGTAACACACACCCATAAAATGCGCACCCCCCTGATGTTTTTCTAACTCCTACTAGTGAATGTAATGTAACACACACCCATACAATGCCCACCACCCCGTGATGTTTTTCTCACTCCTACTAGTGAATGTAATGTAACACACACCCATACAATGCGTACCACCCCGTGATGTTTTTCTCACTCCTATTAGCGAATCTAATGTAACACACACCCATACAATGCGCACCACCCCGTGATGTTTTTCTCACTCCTACTAGTGAATGTAATGTAACACACACCCATACAATGCGCACCACACCGTGATGTTTTTCTCACTCCTACTAGTGAATGTAATGTAACACACACCCATACAATGCGCACCACCCCGTGATGTTTTTCTCACTCCTACTAGTGAATGTAATGTAACACACACCCATACAATGCGCACCCCCCCTGATGTTTTTCTCACTCCTACTAGTGAATGTAATGTACCACACACCCATACAATGCGCACCACCCTGTGATGTTTTTCTCACTCCTACTAGTGAAAGTAATGTAACACACACCCATACAATGCGCACCACCCCGTGATGTTTTTCTCACTCCTACTAGTGAATGTAATGTAACACACAGCCATACAATGCGCAACACCCCGTGATGTTTTTCTCACTCCTACTAGTGAATGTAATGTAACACACACCCATCCAATGCGCACCACCCCGTGATGTTTTTCTCACTCCTACTAGTGAATGTAATGTAACACACACCCATACAATGCGCACCACCCCGTGATGTTTTTCTCACTGCTACTAGTGAATGTAATGTAACACACACCCATACAATGCGCACCACCCCGTGATGTTTTTCTCACTGCTACTAGTGAATGTAATGTAACACACACCCATACAATGCGCACCACCCCGTGATGTTTTTCTCACTCCTACTAGTGAATGTAATGTAACACACACACATACAATGCGCACCACCCCGTGATGTTTTTCTCACTCCTACTAGTGAATGTAATGTAACACACACCCATACAGTGCGCACCACCCCGTGATGTTTTTCTCACTCCTACTAGTGAATCTAATGTAACACACACCCATACAATGCGCAACACCCCGTGATGTTTTCTCACTCCTACTAGTGAATGTAATGTAACACACACCCATACAATGCACACCACCCCGTGATCTTTTTCAGAAACCTATCCTACATTGCCACTGCATGTTCCCTGACCTCCCCATGCTGACCACCCCGTGGTGCTTTTCTCCATCCTACATTGCCACTCACTGCCTATCCTAATTCCGACCCTCCGATTCACACCACCCCGTGATGTTTTTCTCACTCCTACTAGTGAATCTAATGTAACACACACCCATACAATGCGCACCACCGCGTGATGTTTTTCTCACACCTACTAGTGAATGTAATGTAACACACACCCATACACTGCGCACCACCCCGTGATGTTTTTCTCACTCCTATTAGTCAATCTAATGTAACACACACCCATACAATGCGCACCACCCCGTGATGTTTTTCTCACTCCTACTGGTGAATGTAATGTAACACACATCCATACAATGCGCACCACCCCGTGCTGTTTTTCTCACTCCTACTAGTGAATCTAATGTAACACACACCCATACAATGCGCACCACCCCGTGATGTTTTTCTCACTCCTACTAGTGAATCTAATGTAACACACACCCATACAATGCGCACCACCCCGCGATGTTGTTCAGAAACTTATCCTACTTTGCCACTGCATGTTCCCTGACCTCACAATGCTGACCACCCCACGGTGCTTTTCTCCAACCTACATTGCCACTCACTGCCTATCCTAATTCAGACCCTCCGATTCACACCACCCCTTGATGTTTTTCTCATACCTAGTAGTGAATGTAATGTAACACACACCCATACAATGCGCACCACCCCGTGATGTTTTTCTCACTCCTACTAGTGAATGTAATGTAACACACACCCATACAATGCGCACCAGCCCGCGATGTTTTTCAGAAACCTATCCTACATTGCCACTGCATGTTCCCTGACCTCCCCATGCTGACCACCCCGCGGTGCTTTTCTCCATCCTACATTGCCACTCACTGCCTATGATAATTCAGACACTCCGATTCACACCACCCCGTGATGTTTTTCTCACTCCTACTAGTGAATGTAATGTAACACACACCCATACAATGCGCACCACCCCGTGATGTTTTTCTCACTCCTACTAGTGAATGTAATGTAACACACACCCATACAATGCGCACCACCCCGTGATGTTTTTCTCACTGCTACTAGTGAATGTAATGTAACACACACCCATACAATGGGCACCACCCCGTGATGTTTTTCTCACTCCTACTAGTGAATGTAATGTAACACACACCCATACGATGTGCACCACCCCGTGATGTTTTTCTCACTCCTACTAGTGAATGTAATGTAACACACACCCATACAATGCGCACCCCCCTGATGTTTTTCTAACTCCTACTAGTGAATGTAATGTAACACACACCCATACAATGCACACCACACCGTGATGTTTTTCTCACTCCTACTAGTGAATGTAATGTAACACACACCCATACAATGCGCACCACCCCGTGATGTTTTTCTCACTCCTACTAGTGAATGTAATGTAACACACACCCATACAATGCGCACCACCCCGTGATGTTTTTCTCACTCCTACTAGTGATTGTAATGTAACACACACCCATACAATGCGCACCACCCCGTGATGTTTTTCTCACTCCTACTAGTGAATGTAATGTAACACACACCCATACAATGCGCACCCCCCCTGATGTTTTTCTCACTCCTACTAGTGAATGTAATGTAACACACACCCATACAATGCGCACCACCCCGTGATGTTTTTCTCACTCCTACTAGTGAATGTAATGTAACACACACCCATACAATGCGCACGCCCCTGATGTTTTTCTAACTCCTACTAGTGAATGTAATGTAACACACACCCATACAATGCACACCACCCCGTGATGTTTTTCTCACTCCTACTAGTGAATGTAATGTAACACACACCCATACAATGCGCACCACCCCGCGATGTTTTTAAGAAACCTATCCTACATTGCCACTGCATGTTCCCTGACCTCCCCATGCTGACCACCCCGCGGTGCTTTTCTCCATCCTACATTGCCACTCACTGCCTATCCTATTTCAGACACTCCGATTCACACCACCCCGAGATGTTTTTCTCACTCTTAGTAGTGAATGTAATGTAACACACACCCATACAATGCGCAACACCCCGTGATGTTTTTCTCACTCCTACTAGTGAATGTAATGTAACACACACCCATACAATGCGCACCACTCCGTGATGTTTTTCTCACTCCTACTAGTGAATGTAAAGTAACACACATCCATACAATGCGCACCACCCCGTGATGTTTTTCTCACTCCTACTAGTGAATGTAATGTAACACACACCCATACAATGTGCACCACCCTGTGATGTTTTTCAGAAACCTATCCTACATTGCCACTGCATGTTCCCTGACCTCCCCATGCTGACCACCCCGCGGTGCTTTTCTCCGTCATACATTGCCACTCACTGCCTATCCTAATTCAGACCCTCCCATTCCCACCACCCCGTGATGTTTTTCTCACTCCTACTAGTGAATGTAATATAACACACACCCATACAATGCGCACCACCCCGTTATGTTTTTCTCACTCCTACTAGTGAATCTAATGTAACACACACCCATACAATGTGCACCACCCCGTGATGTTTTTCTCACTCCTACTAGTGAATGTAAAGTAACACACATCCATACAATGCGCACCACCCCGTGATGTTTTTCTCACTCCCACTAGTGAATGTAATGTAACACACACCCATACAATGTGCAACACCCTGTGATGTTTTTCTCACTCCTACTAGTGAATCTAATGTAACACACACCCATACAATGCACACCACCCCGTGATGTTTTTCTCACTCCTAGTAGTGAATGTAATGTAACACACACCCATACAATGCGCACCACCCCGTGATGTTTTTCTCACTCCTACTAGTGAATGTAATGTAACACACACCCATACAATGCGCACCACCCCGTGATGTGTTTCTCACTCCTACTAGTGAATGTAATGTAACACACACCCATACAATGAGCACAACCCCGTGATGTTTTTCTCACTCCTACTAGTGAATGTAATGTAACACACACCCATACAATGCGCACCACCCCGTGATGTTTTTATCACTGCTACTAGTGAATGTAATGTAACACTCACCCATACAATGCGCAACACCCCGTGATGTTTTTCTCACTCCTACTAGTGAATGTAATGTAACACACACCCATACAATGCGCACCACCCCGTGATGTTTTTCTCTCTCCTACTAGTGAATGTAATGTAACACACACCCATACAATGTGCACCACCCCGTGATGTTTTTCTCACTCCTACTAGTGAAACTAATGTAACACACACCCATACAGTGCGCACGACCTCGTGATGTTTTTCTCACTCCTATTAGTGAATCTAATGTAACACACACCCATACAATGCGCACCACCCCGTGATGTTTTTCTCACTCCTACTAGTGAATGTAATGTAACACACACCCATACAATGCGCACCACCCCGTGATGTTTTTCTCACTCCTACTAGTGAATGTAATGTAACACACACCCATACAATGCGCACCACCCCGTGATGTTTTTCTCACTCCTACTAGTGAATTTAATGTAACACACACCCATACAATGCGCACCACCCCGTGATCTTTTTCAGAAACCTATCCTACATTGCCACTGCATGTTCCCTGACCTCCCCATGCTGACCACCCCGCGGTGCTTTTCTCCATCCTACATTGCCACTCACTGCCTATCCTAATTCAGACCCTCCCATTCACAGCACCCCGTGATGTTTTCCTCACTCCTACTAGTGAATGTAATGTAACACACACCCATACAATGCGCACCACCCCGTGATATTTTTCTCACTCCTACTAGTGAATCTAATGTAACACACACCCATACAATGTGCACCACCCCGTGATGTTTTTCTCACTCCTACTAGTGAATGTAATGTAACACACATCCATACAATGCGCACCACCCCGTGATGTTTTTCTCACTCCTACTAGTGAATGTAATGTAACACACACCCATACAATGCGCACCACCCCGTGATTTTTTCTCACTCCTACTAGTGAATGTAATGTAACACACACCCATAAAATGCGCACCCCCCTGATGTTTTTCTAACTCCTACTAGTGAATGTAATGTAACACACACCCATACAATGCCCACCACCCTGTGATGCTTTTCTCACTCCTACTAGTGAATGTAATGTAACACACACCCATACAATGCGTACCACCCCGTGATGTTTTTCTCACTCCTATTAGCGAATCTAATGTAACACACACCCATACAATGCGCACCACCCCGTGATGTTTTTCTCACTCCTACTAGTGAATGTAATGTAACACACACCCATACAATGCGCACCACACCGTGATGTTTTTCTCACTCCTACTAGTGAATGTAATGTAACACACACCCATACAATGCGCACCACCCCGTGATGTTTTTCTCACTCCTACTAGTGAATGTAATGTAACACACACCCATACAATGCGCACCCCCCCTGATGTTTTTCTCACTCCTACTAGTGAATGTAATGTACCACACACCCATACAATGCGCACCACCCTGTGATGTTTTTCTCACTCCTACTAGTGAAAGTAATGTAACACACACCCATACAATGCGCACCACCCCGTGATGTTTTTCTCACTCCTACTAGTGAATGTAATGTAACACACAGCCATACAATGCGCAACACCCCGTGATGTTTTTCTCACTCCTACTAGTGAATGTAATGTAACACACACCCATCCAATGCGCACCACCCCGTGATGTTTTTCTCACTCCTACTAGTGAATGTAATGTAACACACACCCATACAATGCGCACCACCCCGTGATGTTTTTCTCACTGCTACTAGTGAATGTAATGTAACACACACCCATACAATGCGCACCACCCCGTGATGTTTTTCTCACTGCTACTAGTGAATGTAATGTAACACACACCCATACAATGCGCACCACCCCGTGATGTTTTTCTCACTCCTACTAGTGAATGTAATGTAACACACACACATACAATGCGCACCACCCCGTGATGTTTTTCTCACTCCTACTAGTGAATGTAATGTAACACACACCCATACAGTGCGCACCACCCCGTGATGTTTTTCTCACTCCTACTAGTGAATCTAATGTAACACACACCCATACAATGCGCAACACCCCGTGATGTTTTCTCACTCCTACTAGTGAATGTAATGTAACACACACCCATACAATGCACACCACCCCGTGATCTTTTTCAGAAACCTATCCTACATTGCCACTGCATGTTCCCTGACCTCCCCATGCTGACCACCCCGTGGTGCTTTTCTCCATCCTACATTGCCACTCACTGCCTATCCTAATTCCGACCCTCCGATTCACACCACCCCGTGATGTTTTTCTCACTCCTACTAGTGAATCTAATGTAACACACACCCATACAATGCGCACCACCGCGTGATGTTTTTCTCACACCTACTAGTGAATGTAATGTAACACACACCCATACACTGCGCACCACCCCGTGATGTTTTTCTCACTCCTATTAGTCAATCTAATGTAACACACACCCATACAATGCGCACCACCCCGTGATGTTTTTCTCACTCCTACTGGTGAATGTAATGTAACACACATCCATACAATGCGCACCACCCCGTGCTGTTTTTCTCACTCCTACTAGTGAATCTAATGTAACACACACCCATACAATGCGCACCACCCCGTGATGTTTTTCTCACTCCTACTAGTGAATCTAATGTAACACACACCCATACAATGCGCACCACCCCGCGATGTTGTTCAGAAACTTATCCTACTTTGCCACTGCATGTTCCCTGACCTCACAATGCTGACCACCCCACGGTGCTTTTCTCCAACCTACATTGCCACTCACTGCCTATCCTAATTCAGACCCTCCGATTCACACCACCCCTTGATGTTTTTCTCATACCTAGTAGTGAATGTAATGTAACACACACCCATACAATGCGCACCACCCCGTGATGTTTTTCTCACTCCTACTAGTGAATGTAATGTAACACACACCCATACAATGCGCACCAGCCCGCGATGTTTTTCAGAAACCTATCCTACATTGCCACTGCATGTTCCCTGACCTCCCCATGCTGACCACCCCGCGGTGCTTTTCTCCATCCTACATTGCCACTCACTGCCTATGATAATTCAGACACTCCGATTCACACCACCCCGTGATGTTTTTCTCACTCCTACTAGTGAATGTAATGTAACACACACCCATACAATGCGCACCACCCCGTGATGTTTTTCTCACTCCTACTAGTGAATGTAATGTAACACACACCCATACAATGCGCACCACCCCGTGATGTTTTTCTCACTGCTACTAGTGAATGTAATGTAACACACACCCATACAATGGGCACCACCCCGTGATGTTTTTCTCACTCCTACTAGTGAATGTAATGTAACACACACCCATACGATGCGCACCACCCCGTGATGTTTTTCTCACTCCTACTAGTGAATGTAATGTAACACACACCCATACAATGCGCACCCCCCTGATGTTTTTCTAACTCCTACTAGTGAATGTAATGTAACACACACCCATACAGTGCGCACCACCCCGTGATGTTTTTCTCACTCCTACTAGTGAATCTAATGTAACACACACCCATACAATGCGCAACACCCCGTGATGTTTTCTCACTCCTACTAGTGAATGTAATGTAACACACACCCATACAATGCACACCACCCCGTGATCTTTTTCAGAAACCTATCCTACATTGCCACTGCATGTTCCCTGACCTCCCCATGCTGACCACCCCGTGGTGCTTTTCTCCATCCTACATTGCCACTCACTGCCTATCCTAATTCCGACCCTCCGATTCACACCACCCCGTGATGTTTTTCTCACTCCTACTAGTGAATCTAATGTAACACACACCCATACAATGCGCACCACCGCGTGATGTTTTTCTCACACCTACTAGTGA
This sequence comes from Cavia porcellus, assembly GCF_034190915.1. Taxonomy (NCBI): domain Eukaryota; kingdom Metazoa; phylum Chordata; class Mammalia; order Rodentia; family Caviidae; genus Cavia; species Cavia porcellus. Next base: position 1,844,684 of record NW_026947568.1, read on the forward strand.
ATGTAATGTAACACACACCCATACACTGCGCACCACCCCGTGATGTTTTTCTCACTCCTATTAGTCAATCTAATGTAACACACACCCATACAATGCGCACCACCCCGTGATGTTTTTCTCACTCCTACTGGTGAATGTAATGTAACACACATCCATACAATGCGCACCACCCCGTGCTGTTTTTCTCACTCCTACTAGTGAATCTAATGTAACACACACCCATACAATGCGCACCACCCCGTGATGTTTTTCTCACTCCTACTAGTGAATCTAATGTAACACACACCCATACAATGCGCACCACCCCGCGATGTTGTTCAGAAACTTATCCTACTTTGCCACTGCATGTTCCCTGACCTCACAATGCTGACCACCCCACGGTGCTTTTCTCCAACCTACATTGCCACTCACTGCCTATCCTAATTCAGACCCTCCGATTCACACCACCCCTTGATGTTTTTCTCATACCTAGTAGTGAATGTAATGTAACACACACCCATACAATGCGCACCACCCCGTGATGTTTTTCTCACTCCTACTAGTGAATGTAATGTAACACACACCCATACAATGCGCACCAGCCCGCGATGTTTTTCAGAAACCTATCCTACATTGCCACTGCATGTTCCCTGACCTCCCCATGCTGACCACCCCGCGGTGCTTTTCTCCATCCTACATTGCCACTCACTGCCTATGATAATTCAGACACTCCGATTCACACCACCCCGTGATGTTTTTCTCACTCCTACTAGTGAATGTAATGTAACACACACCCATACAATGCGCACCACCCCGTGATGTTTTTCTCACTCCTACTAGTGAATGTAATGTAACACACACCCATACAATGCGCACCACCCCGTGATGTTTTTCTCACTGCTACTAGTGAATGTAATGTAACACACACCCATACAATGGGCACCACCCCGTGATGTTTTTCTCACTCCTACTAGTGAATGTAATGTAACACACACCCATACGATGCGCACCACCCCGTGATGTTTTTCTCACTCCTACTAGTGAATGTAATGTAACACACACCCATACAATGCGCACCCCCCTGATGTTTTTCTAACTCCTACTAGTGAATGTAATGTAACACACACCCATACAATGCACACCACACCGTGATGTTTTTCTCACTCCTACTAGTGAATGTAATGTAACACACACCCATACAATGCGCACCACCCCGTGATGTTTTTCTCACTCCTACTAGTGAATGTAATGTAACACACACCCATACAATGCGCACCACCCCGTGATGTTTTTCTCACTCCTACTAGTGATTGTAATGTAACACACACCCATACAATGCGCACCACCCCGTGATGTTTTTCTCACTCCTACTAGTGAATATAATGTAACACACACCCATACAATGCGCACCCCCCCTGATGTTTTTCTCACTCCTACTAGTGAATGTAATGTAACACACACCCATACAATGCGCACCACCCCGTGATGTTTTTCTCACTCCTACTAGTGAATGTAATGTAACACACACCCATACAATGCGCACCCCCCTGATGTTTTTCTAACTCCTACTAGTGAATGTAATGTAACACACACCCATACAATGCACACCACCCCGTGATGTTTTTCTCACTCCTACTAGTGAATGTAATGTAACACACACCCATACAATGCGCACCACCCCGCGATGTTTTTAAGAAACCTATCCTACATTGCCACTGCATGTTCCCTGACCTCCCCATGCTGACCACCCCGCGGTGCTTTTCTCCATCCTACATTGCCACTCACTGCCTATCCTATTTCAGACACTCCGATTCACACCACCCCGTGATGTTTTTCTCACTCTTAGTAGTGAATGTAATGTAACACACACCCATACAATGCGCAACACCCCGTGATGTTTTTCTCACTCCTACTAGTGAATGTAATGTAACACACACCCATACAATGCGCACCACTCCGTGATGTTTTTCTCACTCCTACTAGTGAATGTAAAGTAACACACATCCATACAATGCGCACCACCCCGTGATGTTTTTCTCACTCCTACTAGTGAATGTAATGTAACACACACCCATACAATGTGCACCACCCTGTGATGTTTTTCAGAAACCTATCCTACATTGCCACTGCATGTTCCCTGACCTCCCCATGCTGACCACCCCGCGGTGCTTTTCTCCGTCATACATTGCCACTCACTGCCTATCCTAATTCAGACCCTCCCATTCCCACCACCCCGTGATGTTTTTCTCACTCCTACTAGTGAATGTAATGTAACACACACCCATACAATGCGCACCACCCCGTTATGTTTTTCTCACTCCTACTAGTGAATCTAATGTAACACACACCCATACAATGTGCACCACCCCGTGATGTTTTTCTCACTCCTACTAGTGAATGTAAAGTAACACACATCCATACAATGCGCACCACCCCGTGATGTTTTTCTCACTCCCACTAGTGAATGTAATGTAACACACACCCATACAATGTGCACCACCCTGTGATGTTTTTCTCACTCCTACTAGTGAATCTAATGTAACACACACCCATACAATGCACACCACCCCGTGATGTTTTTCTCACTCCTAGTAGTGAATGTAATGTAACACACACCCATACAATGCGCACCACCCCGTGATGTTTTTCTCACTCCTACTAGTGAATGTAATGTAACACACACCCATACAATGCGCACCACCCCGTGATGTGTTTCTCACTCCTACTAGTGAATGTAATGTAACACACACCCATACAATGAGCACAACCCCGTGATGTTTTTCTCACTCCTACTAGTGAATGTAATGTAACACACACCCATACAATGCGCACCACCCCGTGATGTTTTTATCACTGCTACTAGTGAATGTAATGTAACACTCACCCATATAATGCGCAACACCCCGTGATGTTTTTCTCACTCCTACTAGTGAATGTAATGTAACACACACCCATACAATGCGCACCACCCCGTGATGTTTTTCTCTCTCCTACTAGTGAATGTAATGTAACACACACCCATACAATGTGCACCACCCCGTGATGTTTTTCTCACTCCTACTAGTGAAACTAATGTAACACACACCCATACAGTGCGCACGACCTCGTGATGTTTTTCTCACTCCTATTAGTGAATCTAATGTAACACACACCCATACAATGCGCACCACCCCGTGATGTTTTTCTCACTCCTACTAGTGAATGTAATGTAACACACACCCATACAATGCGCACCACCCCGTGATGTTTTTCTCACTCCTATTAGTGAATGTAATGTAACACACACCCATACAATGCGCACCACCCCGTGATGTTTTTCTCACTCCTACTAGTGAATTTAATGTAACACACACCCATACAATGCGCACCACCCCGTGATCTTTTTCAGAAACCTATCCTACATTGCCACTGCATGTTCCCTGACCTCCCCATGCTGACCACCCCGCGGTGCTTTTCTCCATCCTACATTGCCACTCACTGCCTATCCTAATTCAGACCCTCCCATTCACAGCACCCCGTGATGTTTTCCTCACTCCTACTAGTGAATGTAATGTAACACACACCCATACAGTGCGCACCACCCCGTGATGTTTTTCTCACTCCTACTAGTGAATCTAATGTAACACACACCCATACAATGTGCACCACTCCGTTATGTTTTTCTCACTTCTACTAGTGAATGTAATGTAACACACATCCATACAATGCGCACCACCCCGTGATGTTTTTCTCACTCCTACTAGTGAATGTAATGTAACACACACCCATACAATGCGCACCACCCCGTGATTTTTTCTCACTCCTACTAGTGAATGTAATGTAACACACACCCATACAATGCGCACCCCCCTGATGTTTTTCTAACTCCTACTAGTGAATGTAATGTAACACACACCCATACAATGTGCACCACCCTGTGATGTTTTTCTCACTCCTACTAGTGAATCTAATGTAACACACACCTATACCATGCACACCACCCCGTGATGTTTTTCTCACTCCTACTAGTGAATGTAATGTAACACACACCCATACAATGCGCACCACCCCGTGATGTTTTTCTCACTCCTACTAGTGAATGTAATGTAACACACCCATACAATGCGCACCACCCCGTGATGTTTTTCTCACTCCTACTAGTGATTGTAATGTAACACACACCCATACAATGCGCACCACCCCGTGATGTTTTTCTCACTCCTACTAGTGAATGTAATGTAACACACACCCATACAATGCGCACCCCCCCTGATGTTTTTCTCACTCCTACTAGTGAATGTAATGTAACACACACCCATACAATGCGCACCACCCTGTGATGTTTTTCTCACTCCTACTAGTGAAAGTAATGTAACACACACCCATACAATGCGCACCACCCCGTGATGTTTTTCTCACTCCTACTAGTGAATGTAATGTAACACACACCCATACAATGCGCACCACCCCGTGATGTTTTTCTCACTCCTACTAGTGAATGTAATGTAACACACACCCATACAATGCGCACCACCCCGTGATGTTTTTCTCACTCCTACTAGTGAATGTAATGTAACACACACCCATACAATGCGCACCACCCCGTGATGTTTTTCTCACTGCTACTAGTGAATGTAATGTAACACACACCCATACAATGCGCACCACCCCGTGATGTTTTTCTCACTCCTACTAGTGAATGTAATGTAACACACACCCATACAGTGCGCACCACCCCGTGATGTTTTTCTCACTCCTACTAGTGAATCTAATGTAACACACACCCATACAATGCGCAACACCCCGTGATGTTTTCTCACTCCTACTAGTGAATGTAATGTAAGACACACCCATACAATGCGCACCACCCCGTGATCTTTTTCAGAAACCTATCCTACATTGCCACTGCATGTTCCCTGACCTCCCCATGCTGACCACCCCGCGGTGCTTTTCTCCATCCTACATTGCCACTCACTGCCTATCCTAATTCCGACCCTCCGATTCACACCACCCCGTGATGTTTTTCTCACTCCTATTAGTCAATCTAATGTAACACACACCCATACAATGCGCACCACCCCGTGATGTTTTTCTCACTCCTACTAGTGAATGTAATGTAACACACACCCATACAATGCGCACCACCCCGTGATGTTTTTCTCACTGCTACTAGTGAATGTAATGTAACACACACCCATACAATGCGCACCACCCCGTGATGTTTTTCTCACTCCTACTAGTGAATGTAATGTAACACACACCCATACAGTGCGCACCACCCCGTGATGTTTTTCTCACTCCTACTAGTGAATCTAATGTAACACACACCCATACAATGCGCAACACCCCGTGATGTTTTCTCACTCCTACTAGTGAATGTAATGTAAGACACACCCATACAATGCGCACCACCCCGTGATCTTTTTCAGAAACCTATCCTACATTGCCACTGCATGTTCCCTGACCTCCCCATGCTGACCACCCCACGGTGCTTTTCTCCAACCTACATTGCCACTCACTGCCTATCCTAATTCAGACCCTCCGATTCACACCACCCCTTGATGTTTTTCTCATACCTAGTAGTGAATGTAATGTAACACACACCCATACAATGCGCACCACCCCATGATGTTTTTCTCACTCCTACTAGTGAATGTAATGTAACACACACCCATACAATGCGCACCATCCCGCGATGTTTTTCAGAAACCTATCCTACATTGCCACTGCATGTTCCCTGACCTCCCCATGCTGACCACCCCGCGGTGCTTTTTTCCATCCTACATTGCCACTCACTGCCTATGATAATTCAGACACTCCGATTCACACCACCCCATGATGTTTTTCTCACTCCTACTAGTGAATGTAATGTAACACACACCCATACAATGCGCACCACCCCGTGATGTTTTTCTCACTCCTACTAGTGAATGTAATGTAACACACACCCATACAATGCGCACCACCCCGTGATGTTTTTCTCACTGCTACTAGTGAATGTAATGTAACACACACCCATACAATGGGCACAACCCCGTGATGTTTTTCTCACTCCTACTAGTGAATGTAATGTAACACACACCCATACGATGCGCACCACCCCGTGATGTTTTTCTCACTCCTACTAGTGAATGAAATGTAACACACACCCATACACTGCGCACCACCCCGTGATGTTTTTCTCCCTCCTACTAGTGAATGTAATGTAACACACACCCATACAATGCGCACCCCCCTGATGTTTTTCTAACTCCTACTAGTGAATGTAATGTAACACACACCCATACAATGCACACCACCCCGTGGTGTTTTTCTCACTCCTACTAGTGAATGTAATGTAACACACACCCATACAATGCGCACCACCCCGTGATGTTTTTCTCACTCCTACTAGTGAATGTAATGTAACACACACCCATACAATGCGCACCACCCCGTGATGTTTTTCTCACTCCTACTAGTGATTGTAATGTAACACACACCCATACAATGCGCACCACCCCGTGATGTTTTTCTCACTCCTACTAGTGAATGTAATGTAACACACACCCATACAATGCGCACCCCCCCTGATGTTTTTCTCACTCCTACTAGTGAATGTAATGTAACAGACACCCATACAATGCGCACCACCCCGTGATGTTTTTCTCACTCCTACTAGTGAATGTAATGTAACACACACCCATACAATGCGCACCACCCCGCGATGTTTTTAAGAAACCTATCCTACATTGCCACTGCATGTTCCCTGACCTCCCCATGCTGACCACCCCGCGGTGCTTTTCTCCATCCTACATTGCCACTCACTGCCTATCCTATTTCAGACACTCCGATTCACACCACCCCGTGATGTTTTTCTCACTCTTAGTAGTGAATGTAATGTAACACACACCCATACAATGCGCAACACCCCGTGATGTTTTTCTCACTCCTACTAGTGAATGTAATGTAACACACACCCATACAATGCGCACCACTCCGTGATGTTTTTCTCACTCCTACTAGTGAATGTAAAGTAACACACATCCATACAATGCGCACCACCCCGTGATGTTTTTCTCACTCCTACTAGTGAATGTAATGTAACACACACCCATACAATGTGCACCACCCTGTGATGTTTTTCAGAAACCTATCCTACATTGCCACTGCATGTTCCCTGACCTCCCCATGCTGACCACCCCGCGGTGCTTTTCTCCATCCTACATTGCCACTCACTGCCTATCCTATTTCAGACACTCCGATTCACACCACCCCGTGATGTTTTTCTCACTCCTAGTAGTGAATGTAATGTAACACACACCCATACAATGCGCAACACCCCGTGATGTTTTTATCACTCCTACTAGTGAATGTAATGTAACACACACCCATACAATGCGCACCACCCCGTGATGTTTTTCTCACTCCTACTAGTGAATGTAATGTAACACACACCCATACAATGCGCACCACCCCGTGATGTTTTTCTCACTCCTACTAGTGAATTTAATGTAACACACACCCATACAATGCGCACCACCCCGTGATGTTTTTCAGAAACCTATCCTACATTGCCACTGCATGTTCCCTGACCTCCCCATGCTGACCACCCCGCGGTGCTTTTCTCCGTCATACATTGCCACTCACTGCCTATCCTAATTCAGACCCTCCCATTCCCACCACCCTGTGATGTTTTTCTCACTCCTACTAGTGAATGTAATGTAACACACACCCATACAATGCGCACCACCCCGTTATGTTTTTCTCACTCCTACTAGTGAATCTAATGTAACACACACCCATACAATGTGCACCACCCCGTGATGTTTTTCTCACTCCTACTAGTGAATGTAAAGTAACACACATCCATACAATGCGCACCACCCCGTGATGTTTTTCTCACTCCTACTAGTGAATGTAATGTAACACACACCCATACAATGTGCACCACCCTGTGATGTTTTTCTCACTCCTACTAGTGAATCTAATGTAACACACACCCATACAATGCACACCACCCCGTGATGTTTTTCTCACTCCTACTAGTGAATGTAATGTAACACACACCCATACAATGCGCACCACCCCGTGATGTTTTTCTCACTCCTACTAGTGAATGTAATGTAACACACACCCATACAATGCGCACCACCCCGTGATGTTTTTCTCACTCCTACTAGTGAATGTAATGTAACACACACCCATACAATGCGCACCACCCCGTGATGTTTTTCTCACTCCTACTAGTGAATGTAATGTAAAACACACCCATACAATGCGCACCCCCCCTGATGTTTTTCTCACTCCTACTAGTGAATTTAATGTAAAACACACCCATACAATGCGCACCACCCCGTGATGTTTTTCTCACTCCTACTAGTGAATGTAATGTAACACACACCCATACAATGCGCACCACCCCGCGATGTTTTTCAGAAACCTATCCTACATTGCCACTGCATGTTCCCTGACCTCCCCATGCTGACCACCCCGCGGTGCTTTTCTCCATCCTACATTGCCACTCACTGCCTATCCTAATTCAGACCCTCCGATTCACACCACCCCGTGATGTTTTTCTCACTCCGAGTAGTGAATGTAATGTAACACACACCCATACAATGCGCACCACCCCGTGATGTTTTTCTCACTCCTACTAGTGAATGTAATGTAACACACACCCATACAGTGCGCACCACCCCGTGATGTTTTTCTCACTCCTACTAGTGAATGTAATGTAACACACACCCATACAATGCGCACCACCCCGTGATGTTTTTCTCACTCCTACTAGTGAATCTAATGTAACACACAACGATACAATGCGCACCACCCCGTGATGTTTTTCTCACTCCTACTAGTGAATGTAATGTAACACACACCCATACAATGCGCACCACCCCGTGATGTTTTTCTCACTCCTACTAGTGAATGTAATGTAACACACACCCATACAGTGCGCACCACCCCGTGATGTTTTTCTCACTCCTACTAGTGAATGTAATGTAACACACACCCATACAATGCGCACCACCCCGTGATGTTTTTCTCACTGCTACTAGTGAATGTAATGTAACACACACCCATACAATGGGCACAACCCCGTGATGTTTTTCTCACTCCTACTAGTGAATGTAATGTAACACACACCCATACGATCCGCACCACCCCGTGATGTTTTTCTCACTCCTACTAGTGAATGTAATGTAACACACACCCATACACTGCGCACCACCCCGTGATGTTTTTCTCCCTCCTACTAGTGAATGTAATGTAACACACACCCATACAATGCGCACCCCCCTGATGTTTTTCTAACTCCTACTAGTGAATGTAATGTAACACACACCCATACAATGCACACCACCCCGTGATGTTTTTCTCACTCCTACTAGTGAATGTAATGTAACACACACCCATACAATGCGCACCACCCCGTGATGTTTTTCTCACTCCTACTAGTGAATGTAATGTAACACACACCCATACAATGCGCACCACCCCGTGATGTTTTTCTCACTCCTACTAGTGATTGTAATGTAACACACACCCATACAATGCGCACCACCCCGTGATGTTTTTCAGAAACCTATCCTACATTGCCACTGCATGTTCCCTGACCTCCCCATGCTGACCACCCCGCGGTGCTTTTCTCCGTCATACATTGCCACTCACTGCCTATCCTAATTCAGACCCTCCCATTCCCACCACCCTGTGATGTTTTTCTCACTCCTACTAGTGAATGTAATGTAACACACACCCATACAATGCGCACCACCCCGTGATGTTTTTCTCACTCCTACTAGTGAATGTAATGTAACACACACCCATACAATGCGCACCACCCCGTGATGTTTTTCTCACTCCTACTAGTGAATGTAATGTAACACACACCCATACAATGCGCACCACCCCGTGATGTTTTTCTCACTCCTACTAGTGAATGTAATGTAACACACACCCATACAATGCGCACCCCCCCTGATGTTTTTCTCACTCCTACTAGTGAATTTAATGTAACACACACCCATACAATGCGCACCACCCCGTGATGTTTTTCTCACTCCTAATAGTGAATGTAATGTAACACACACCCATACAATGCGCACCACCCCGCGATGTTTTTCAGAAACCTATCCTACATTGCCACTGCATGTTCCCTGACCTCCCCATGCTGACCACCCCGCGGTGCTTTTCTCCATCCTACATTGCCACTCACTGCCTATCCTAATTCAGACCCTCCGATTCACACCACCCCGTGATGTTTTTCTCACTCCGAGTAGTGAATGTAATGTAACACACACCCATACAATGCGCACCACCCCGTGATGTTTTTCTCACTCCTACTAGTGAATGTAATGTAACACACACCCATACAGTGCGCACCACCCCGTGATGTTTTTCTCACTCCTACTAGTGAATGTAATGTAACACACACCCATACAATGCGCACCACCCCGTGATGTTTTTCTCACTCCTACTAGTGAATCTAATGTAACACACAACGATACAATGCGCACCACCCCGTGATGTTTTTCTCACTCCTACTAGTGAATGTAATGTAACACACACCCATACAATGCGCACCACCCCGTGATGTTTTTCTCACTCCTACTAGTGAATGTAATGTAACACACACCCATACAGTGCGCACCACCCCGTGATGTTTTTCTCACTCCTACTAGTGAATGTAATGTAACACATACCTATGCAATGCGCACCACCCCGTGATGTTTTCTTCACTCCTACTAGTGAATGTAATGTAACACACACCCATACCATGCGCACCACCCCGTGATGTTTTTCTCACTCCTACCAGTGAATCTAATGTAACACACACCAATACATTGCGCACCACCCCGTGATGTTTTTTTCACTCCTACTAGTAAATCTAATGTAACACACACCCATACAACGCGCACCACCCAGTGATGTTTTTCTCACTCCTACTAGTGAATTTAATGTAACACACACGCATACAATGCGCACCACCCCGTGATGTTTTTCTCACTCCTGCTAGTGAATGTAACGTAACACACACCCATACAATGCGCACCACCCCGTGATGTTTTTCTCACTCCTGGTAGTGAATGTAACGTAACACACACCCATACAATGCGCACCACCCCGTGATGTTTTTCTCACTCCTACTAGTGAATTCAATGTAACACACACCCATACAATGCGCACCACCCCGTGATGTTTTTCTTACGCCTGCTAGTGAATGTAACGTAACACACACCCATACAATGCGCACCACCCCGTGATGTTTTTCTCACTCCTGGTAGTGAATGTAACGTAACACACACCCATACAATGCACACCACCCCGTGATGTTTTTCTCACTCCTACTAGTGATTGTAACGTAACACACACCCATACCATGCGCACCACCCCGTGATGTTTTTCTCACTCCTACCAGTGAATCTAATGTAACACACACCCATACATTGCGCACCACCCCGTGATGTTTTTTTCACTCCTACTAGTAAATCTAATGTAACACACACCCATACAACGCGCACCACCAAGTGATGTTTTTCTCACTCCTACTAGTGAATTTAAAGTAACACACACGCATACAATGCGCACCACCCCGTGATGTTTTTCTCACTCCTGCTAGTGAATGTAACGTAACACACACCCATACAATGCGCACCACCCCGTGATGTTTTTCTCACTCCTGGTAGTGAATGTAACGTAACACACACCCATACAATGCGCACCACCCCGTGATGTTTTTCTCACTCCTACTAGTGAATTTAATATAACACACACCCATACAATGCGCACCACCCCGTGATGTTTTTCTCACTCCTGCTAGTGAATGTAACGTAACACACACCCATACAATGCGCACCACCCCGTGATGTTTTTCTCACTCCTGGTAGTGAATGTAACGTAACACACACCCATACAATGCGCACCACCCCGTGATGTTTTTCTCACTCCTACTAGTGAATGTAACGTAACACACACCCATACCATGCACACCACCCCGTGATGTTTTTGTCACTCCTACTAGTGATTGTAACGTAACACACACCCATACAATGCGCACCACCCCGTGATGTTTTTCTCACTCCTACTAGTGAATGTAATGTAACACACACCCATACAATGCGCACCACCCCGTGATGTTTTTCTCACTCCTACTAGTAAATGTAACGTAACACACACCCATACAATGCGCACCACCCCGTGATGTTTTTCTCACTCCTACTAGTGAATGTAACGTAACACACACCCATACAATGCGCACCACCCCGTGATGTTTTTCTCACTCCTGCTAGTGAATGTAATGTAACACACACCCATACAATGCGCACCACCCCGTGATGTTTTTCCCACTGCTACTAGTGAATGTAATGTAACACACACCCATACAATGCGCACCACACCGTGCTGTTTTTCTCACTCCTGCTAGTGAATGTAATGTAACACACACCCATACAATGCGCACCACCCCGTGATGTTTTTCACACTCCTACTAGTGAATGTAATGTAACACACACCCATACAATGCGCACCACCCCGTGATGTTTTTCACACACCCATACAATGCGCACCACCCCGTGATTTTTTCTCACTCCTGCTAGTGAATGTAATGTAACACACAGCCATACAATGCGCACCACCCCATGATGTTTTTCTCACTGCTACTAGTGAATGTAATGTAACACACACCCATACAATGCGCACCACCCCGTGATTTTTTTCTCACTCCTGCTAGTGAATGTAATGTAACACACACCCATACAATGCGCACCACCCCGTGATGTTTTTCTCACTCCTACTAGTGAATGTAATTAACACACACCTATACAATGCGCACCACACCGTGATGTTTTTCTCACTGCTACTAGTGAATGTAATGTAACACACACCCATACCATGCGCACCACCCCGTGATGTTTTTCTCACTGCTACTAGTGAATGTAATGTAACACACACCCATACCATGCGCACCACCCCGTGATGTTTTTCTCACTCCTGCTAGTGAATGTAATGTAACACACACCCATACAATGCGCACCACCCCGTGATGTTTTTCTCACTCCTACTGGTGAATGTAATGTAACACACACCCATACAATGCGCACCACCCCGTGATGTTTTTCTCACTCCTTCTAGTGAATGTAATTAACACACACCCATACAATGCGCACCACCCCGTGATGTTTTTCTCACTGCTACTAGTGAATGTAATGTAACACACACCCATACCATGCGCACAACCCCGTGCTGTTTTTCTCACTGCTACTAGTGAATGTAATGTAACACACACCCATACAATGTGCACCACCCCGTGATGTTTTGCTCACTCCTGCTAGTGAATGTAATGTAAAACACACCCATACAATGTGCACCACCCCGTGATGTTTTTCTCACTCCTGCTAGTGAATGTAATGTAACACACACCCATACAATGCGCACCACCCCGTGATGTTTTTCTCACTCCTGCTAGTGAATGTAATGTAACACACACCCATACAATGCGAACCACCCCGTGAGGTTTTTCTCACTGCTACTTGTGAATGTAATGTAACACACACCCATACAATGCGCACCACCCCGTGATGTTTTTCTCACTGCTACTAGTGAATGTAATGTAACACACACCCATACAATGCGCACCACCCCGTGATGTTTTTCTCACTCCTACTGGTGAATGTAATGTAACACACACCCATAAAATGCGCACCAAACCGTGATGTTTTTCTCACTCCTACTGGTGAATGTAATGTAACACACACTCATACAATGCGCACCACCCAGTGATGTTTTTCTCACTCCTGCTAGTGAATGTAATGTAACACACACCCATACAATGCGCACCACCCCGTGATGTTTTTCTCACTCCTGCTAGTGAATGTAATGTAACACACACCCATACAATGGGCACCACCCCGTGATGTTTTTCTCACTCCTGCTAGTGAATGTAATGTAACACACACCCATACAATGCGCACCACCCCGTGATGTTTTTCTCACTCCTGCTAGTGAATGTAATGTAACACACACCCATACAATGCGCACCACCCCGTGATGTTTTTCTCACTCCTGCTAGTGAATGTAATGTAACACACACCCATACAATGCGCACCACCCCGTGATGTTTTTCTCCTCCTGCTAGTGAATGTAATGTAACACACACCCATACAATGCGCACCACCCCGTGATGTTTTTCTCACTCCTGCTAGTGAATGTAATGTAACACACACCCATACAATGCGCACCATCCCGTGAGGTTTTTCTCACTCCTGCTAGTGAATGTAATGTAACACACACCCATACAATGCGAACCACCCCGTGAGGTTTTTCTCACTGCTACTTGTGAATGTAATGTAACACACACCCATACAATGCGCACCACCCCGTGATGTTTTTCTCACTGCTACTAGTGAATGTAATGTAAAACACACCCATACAATGCGCACCACCCCGTGATGTTTTTCTCACTCCTGCTAGTGAATGTAATGTAACACACACCCATACAATGCGCACCACCCCGTGATGTTTTTCTCACTCCTGCTAGTGAATGTAATGTAACACACACCCATACAATGCGCACCACCCCGTGATGTTTTTCTCACTCCTGCTGGTGAATGTAATGTAACACACACCCATACAATGCGCACCACCCAGTGATGTTTTTCTCACTCCTGCTAGTGAATGTAATGTAAAACACACCCATACAATGCGCACCACCCCGTGATGTTTTTCTCACTCCTGCTAGTGAATGTAATGTAACACACACCCATACAATGCGCACCACCCCGTGATGTTTTTCTCACTCCTGCTAGTGAATGTAATGTAACACACACCCATACAATGCGCACCACCCCGTGATGTTTTTCTCACTCCTATTAGTGAATGTAATGTAACACACACCCATACAATGCGTACCACCCCGTGATGTTTTTCTCACTCCTGCTAGTGAATGTAATGTAACACACACCCATACAATGGGCACCACCCCGTGATGTTTTTCTCACTCCTGCTAGTGAATGTAATGTAACACACACCCATACAATTCGCACTACCCCGTGATGTTTTTCTCACTCCTGCTAGTGAATGTAATGTAACACACACCCATACAATGCGTACCACCCCGTGATGTTTTTCTCACTCCTGCTAGTGAATGTAATGTAACACACACCCATACAATGCGCACCACCCCGTGATGTTTTTCTCACTCCTGCTAGTGAATGTAATGTAACACACACCCATACAATGCGCACCACCCCGTGATGTTTTTCTCACTCTTAGTAGTGAATGTAATGTAACACACACCGATTCAATGCGAACCACCCAGTGATGTTTTTCTCACTCCTGCTAGTGAATGTAATGTAACACACACCCATACAATACGCACCACCCCGTGATGTTTTTCTCACTCCTGCTAGTGAATGTAATGTAACACACACCCATACAATGCGCACCACACTGTGATCTTTTTCTCACTGCTACTAGTGAATGTAATGTAACACACACCCATACAATGCGCACCACCCAGTGATGTTTTTCTCACTGCTAGTAGTGAATGTAATGTAACACACACCCATACAATGCGCACCACCCCGTGATGTTTTTCTCACTGCTACTAGTGAATGTAATGTAACACACACCAATACAATGCGCACCACCCCGTGATATTTTTCTCACTCCTGCTAGTGAATGTAATGTAACACACACCCATACAATGCGCACCACCCCGTGATGTTTTTCTCACTCCTACTAGTGAATGTAATGTAACACACACCCATACAATGCGCACCACCCCGTGATGTTTTTCTCACTCCTGCTAGTGAATGTAATGTAACACACACCCATACCATGCGCACCACCCCGTGATGATTTTCTCACTCCTACTAGTGAATGTAACGTAACACACACCCATACCATGCACACAAGTCCGTGATGTTTTTCTCACTCCTACTAGTGAATCTAATGTAACACACACCCATACATTGCGCAAAACCCCGTGAAGTTTTTTTCACTCCTACTAGTAAATCTAATGTAACACACACCCATACAATGCACACCACCCAGTGATGTTTTTCTCACTCCTACTAGTGAATGTAATGTAACACACACCCATACAATGCGCACCACCCCGTGATGTTTTTCTCACTCCTATTAGTGAATGTAATGTAACACACACCCATACAATGCGCACCACCCCGTGATGTTTTTCTCACTCCTACTAGTGAATCTAATGTAACACACACACATACAATGCGCACCACCCCGCGATGTTTTTCAGAAACCTATCCTACATTGCCACTGCATGTTCCCTGACCTCCCCATGCTGACCACCCCGCGGTGCTTTTCTCCATCCTACATTGCCACTCACTGCCTATCCTAATTCAGACCCTCCGATTCACACCACCCCGTGATGTTTTTCTCACTCCTACTAGTGAATGTAATGTAACACACACCCATACAATGCGCACCACCCAGTGATGTTTTTTTCACTCCTGCTAGTGAATGTAATGTAACACACACCCATACAATGCGCACCACCCCGTGATGTTTTTCTCACTCTTAGTAGTGAATGTAATGTAACACACACCCATACAATGCGCACCACCCCGTGATGTTTTTCTCACTCCTACTAGTGAATGTAATGTAACACACACCCATACAATGCGCACCACCCCGTGATGTTTTTCTCACTCCTGCTAGTGAATGTAATGTAACACACACCCATACAATGCGCACCACCCCGTGATATTTTTCTCACTCCTGCTAGTGAATGTAATGTAACACACACCCATACAATGCGCACCACCCCGTGATGTTTTTCTCACTCCTGCTAGTGAATGTAATGTAACACACACCCATAAAATGCGCACCACCCCGTGATGTTTTTCTCACTCCTACTAGTGAATGTAATGTAACACACACCCATACAATGCGCACCACCCCGTGATGTTTTTCTCACTCCTGCTAGTGAATGTAATGTTACACACCCATACAATGCGCACCACCCCGTGATGTTTTTCTCACTCCTGCTAGTGAATGTAATGTAACACACACCCATACAATGCGCACCACCCCGTGATGTTTTTTTCACTCCTGCTAGTGAATGTAATGTAACACACACCCATACAATGCGCACCACCCCGTGATGTTTTTCTCACTCCTGCTATTGAATGTAATGTAACACACACCCATACAATGCGCACCACCCCGTGATGTTTTTCTCACTCCTGCTAGTGAATGTAATGTAACACACACCCATACAATGCGCACCACCCCGTGATGTTTTTCTCACTCCTGCTACTGAATGTAATGTAACACACACCCATAAAATGCGCACCACCCCGTGATGTTTTTCTCACTCCTACTAGTGAATGTAATGTAACACACACACATACAATGCGCACCACCCCGTGATGTTTTTCTCACTCCTATTAGTGAATGTAATGTAACACACACCCATACAATGCGCACCACCCCGTGATGTTTTTCTCACTCCTACTAGTGAATGTAATATAACACACACCCATACAATGCGCACCACACCGTGATGTTTTTCTCACTCCTAATAGTGAATGTAATGTAACACACACCCATACCATGCGCACCACACCATGATGTTTTTCTCACTCCTACTAGTGAATCTAATGTAACACACACCCATACATTGCGCAACACCCCGTGATGTTTTTTTCACTCCTACTAGGAAATCTAATGTAACACCCACCCATACAATGAGCACCACCCAGTGATGTTTTTCTCACTCCTACTAGTGAATGTAATGTAACACACACCCATACATTGCGCACCACCCCGTGATGTTTTTCTCACTCCTACTAGTGAATGTAATGTAACAAACACCCATAAAATGCGCACCACCCCGTGATGTTTTTCTCACTCCTATTAGTGAATGTAATGTAACACACACCCATACAATGCGCACCACCCCGTGATGTTTTTCTCACTCCTGCTAGTGAATGTAATGTAACACACACCCATACAATGCGCACCACCCCGTGATGTTTTTCTCACTCCTGCTAGTGAATGTAATGTAACACACACCCATACAATGCGCACCACCCCGTGATGTTTTTCTCACTCCTGCTAGTGAATGTAATGTAACACACACCCATACAATGCGCACCACCCCGTGATGTTTTTCTCACTCCTGCTAGTGAATGTAATGTAACACACACCCATACAATGCGCACCACCCCGTGATGTTTTTCTCACTCTTAGTAGTGAATGTAATGTAACACACACCGATACAATGCGAACCACCCAGTGATGTTTTTCTCACTCCTGCTAGTGAATGTAATGTAACACACACCCATACAATACGCACCACCCCGTGATGTTTTTCTCACTCCTGCTAGTGAATGTAATGTAACACACACCCATACAATGCGCACCACCCAGTGATGTTTTTCTCCCTGCTAGTAGTGAATGTAATGTAACACACACCCATACAATGCGCACCACCCCGTGATGTTTTTCTCACTGCTACTAGTGAATGTAATGTAACACACACCAATACAATGCGCACCACCCCGTGATGTTTTTCTCACTCCTCCTAGTGAATGTAATGTAACACACACCCATACAATGCGCACCACCCCGTGATGTTTTTCTCACTCCTACTAGTGAATGTAATGTAACACACACCCATACAATGCGCACCACCCAGTGATGTTTTTCTCACTGCTAGTAGTGAATGTAATGTAACACACACCCATACAATGCGCACCACCCCGTGATGTTTTTCTCACTGCTACTAGTGAATGTAATGTAACACACACCCATACAATGCGCACCACCCCGTGATGTTTTTCTCACTCCTGCTAGTGAATGTAATGTAACACACACCCATACAATGCGCACCACCCCGTGATGTTTTTCTCACTCCTGCTAGTGAATGTAATGTAACACACACCCATACAATGCGCACCAACCCGTGATGTTTTTCTCACTCCTGCTAGTGAATGTAATGTAACACACACCCATACAATGCACACCACCCATTGATGTTTTTGTCACTCCTACTAGTGAATGTAATGTAACACACACCCATACAATGCGCACCACCCCGTGATGTTTTTCTCACTCCTGCTAGTGAATGTAATGTAACACACACCCATACAATGCGCACCAACCCGTGATGTTTTTCTCACTCCTACTAGTGAATGTAATGTAACACACACCCATACCATGCGCAACACACCGTGATGTTTTTCTCCCTCCTACTAGTGAATGTAATGTAACACAAACCCATACATTGCGCACCACCCCGTGATGTTTTTTTCACTCCTACTAGTAAATCTAATGTAACACACACCCATACAATGCGCACCACCCCGTGATGATTTTCTCACTCCTACTAGTGAATGTAATGTAACACACACCCATACAATGCGCACCACCCCGTGATGTTTTCCTCACTCCTATTAGTGAATGTAATGTAACACACACCCATACAATGCGCAACACCCCGTGATGTTTTTCTCACTCCTACTAGTGAATGTAATGTAACACACACCCATACAATGCGCACCACCCCGTGATGTTTTTCTCACTCCTATTAGTGAATGTAATGTAACACACACCCATACAATGCGCACCACCCCGTGATGTTTTTCTCACTCCTACTAGTGAATGTAATATAACACACACCCATACAATGCGCACCACACCGTGATGTTTTTCTCACTCCTACTAGTGAATGTAATGTAACACACACCCATACCATGCGCACCACACCATGATGTTTTTCTCACTCCTACTAGTGAATCTAATGTAACACACACCCATACATTGCGCAACACCCCGTGATGTTTTTTTCACTCCTACTAGGAAATCTAATGTAACACCCACCCATACAATGAGCACCACCCAGTGATGTTTTTCTCACTCCTACTAGTGAATGTAATGTAACACACACCCATACATTGCGCACCACCCCGTGATGTTTTTCTCACTCCTACTAGTGAATGTAATGTAACAAACACCCATAAAATGCGCACCACCCCGTGATGTTTTTCTCACTCCTATTAGTGAATGTAATGTAACACACACCCATACAATGCGCACCACCCCGTGATGTTTTTCTCACTCCTGCTAGTGAATGTAATGTAACACACACCCATACAATGCGCACCACCCCGTGATGTTTTTCTCACTCCTGCTAGTGAATGTAATGTAACACACACCCATACAATGCGCACCACCCCGTGATGTTTTTCTCACTCCTGCTAGTGAATGTAATGTAACACACACCCATACAATGCGCACCACCCCGTGATGTTTTTCTCACTCCTGCTAGTGAATGTAATGTAACACACACCCATACAATGCGCACCACCCCGTGATGTTTTTCTCACTCTTAGTAGTGAATGTAATGTAACACACACCGATACAATGCGAACCACCCAGTGATGTTTTTCTCACTCCTGCTAGTGAATGTAATGTAACACACACCCATACAATACGCACCACCCCGTGATGTTTTTCTCACTCCTGCTAGTGAATGTAATGTAACACACACCCATACAATGCGCACCACCCAGTGATGTTTTTCTCACTGCTACTAGTGAATGTAATGTAACACACACCCATACAATGCGCACCACCCCGTGATGTTTTTCTCACTGCTACTAGTGAATGTAATGTAACACACACCAATACAATGCGCACCACCCCGTGATGTTTTTCTCACTCCTGCTAGTGAATGTAATGTAACACACACCCATACAATGCGCACCACCCCGTGATGTTTTTCTCACTCCTACTAGTGAATGTAATGTAACACACACCCATACAATGCGCACCACCCCGTGATGTTTTTCTCACTCCTGCTAGTGAATGTAATGTAACACACACCCATACAATGCGCACCACCCCGTGATGTTTTTCTCACTCCTACTAGTGAATGTAATGTAACACACACCCATACAATGCGCACCACCCCGTGATGTTTTTCTCAATCCTGCTAGTGAATGTAATGTAACACACACCCATACAATGCGCACCACCCCGTGATGTTTTTCTCACTCCTGCTAGTGAATGTAATGTAACACACACCCATACAATGCGCACCACCCCGTGATGTTTTTCTCACTCCTGCTAATGAATGTAATGTAACACACACCCATACAATGCGCACCAACCCGTGATGTTTTTCTCACTCCTGCTAGTGAATGTAATGTAACACACACCCATACAATGCACACCACCCCGTGATGTTTTTCTCATTCCTACCAGTGAATGTAATGTAACACACACCCATACAATGCGCACCACCCCGTGATGTTTTTCTCACTGCTACTAGTGAATGTAAAGTAACACACACCCATACAATGCGCACCTCCCCGTGATGTTTTTCTCACTCCTACTAGTGAATGTAATGTAACACACACCCATACAATGCGCACCACCCCGTGATGTTTTTCTCACTTCTACTAGTGAATGTAATGTAACACACACCCATACCATGCGCACCACCCCGTGATGTTTTTCTCACTCCTACTAGTGAATGTAATGTAACACACACCCATACAATGTGCACCACTCCGTGATGTTTTTCTCACTCCTACTAGTGAATGTAATGTAACACACACCCATACAATGCGCACCACCCCGTGATGTTTTTCTCACTCCTACTAGTGAATGTAATATAACACACACCCATACAATGCGCACCACACCGTGATGTTTTTCTCACTCCTACTAGTGAATGTAATGTAACACACACCCATACCATGCGCACCACACCATGATGTTTTTCTCACTCCTACTAGTGAATCTAATGTAACACACACCCATACATTGCGCAACACCCCGTGATGTTTTTTTCACTCCTACTAGGAAATCTAATGTAACACCCACCCATACAATGAGCACCACCCAGTGATGTTTTTCTCACTCCTACTAGTGAATGTAATGTAACACACACCCATACATTGCGCACCACCCCGTGATGTTTTTCTCACTCCTACTAGTGAATGTAATGTAACAAACACCCATAAAATGCGCACCACCCCGTGATGTTTTTCTCACTCATATTAGTGAATGTAATGTAACACACACCCATAAAATGCGCACCACCCCGTGATGTTTTTCTCACTACTTCTAGTGAATGTAATTAACACACACCCATACAATGCGCACCACCCCGTGATGTTTTTCTCACTGCTACTAGTGAATGTAATGTAACACACACCCATACAATGCGCACCACCCCGTGATGTTTTTCTCACTGCTACTAGTGAATGTAATGTAACACACACCCATACAATGTGCACCACCCCGTGATGTTTTTCTTACTCCTGCTAGTGAATGTAATGTAAAACACACCCATACAATGTGCACCACCCCGTGATGTTTTTCTCACTCCTGCTAGTGAATGTAATGTAACACACACCCATACAATGCGCACCACACCGTGATGTTTTTCTCACTCCTGCTAGTGAATGTAATGTAACACACACCCATACAATGCGAACCACCCCGTGAGGTTTTTCTCACTGCTACTTGTGAATGTAATGTAACACACACCCATACAATGCGCACCACCCCGTGATGTTTTTCTCACTGCTACTAGTGAATGTAATGTAACACACACCCATACAATGCGCACCACCCCGTGATGTTTTTCTCACTCCTACTGGTGAATGTAATGTAACACACACCCATAAAATGCGCACCAAACCGTGATGTATTTCTCACTCCTACTGGTGAATTTAATGTAACACACACTCATACAATGCGCACCACCCAGTGATGTTTTTCTCACTCCTGCTAGTGAATGTAATGTAACACACACCCATACAATGCGCACCACCCCGTGATGTTTTTCTCACTCCTGCTAGTGAATGTAATGTAACACACACCCATACAATGCGCACCACCCCGTGATGTTTTTCTCACTCCTGCTAGTGAATGTAATGTAACACACACCCATACAATGCGCACCACCCCGTGAGGTTTTTCTCACTGCTACTTGTGAATGTAATGTAACACACACCCATACAATGCGCACCACCCCGTGATGTTTTTCTCACTGCTACTAGTGAATGTAATGTAACACACACCCTTACAATGCGCACCACCCCGTGATGTTTTTCTCACTCCTACTAGTGAATGTAATGTAACACACACCCATACAATGGGCACCACCCCGTGATGTTTTTCTCACTCCTGCTAGTGAATGTAATGTAACACACACCCATACAATGCGCACCACCCCGTGATGTTTTTCTCACTCCTGCTAGTGAATGTAATGTAACACACACCCATACAATGCGCACCATCCCGTGAGGTTTTTCTCACTCCTGCTAGTGAATGTAATGTAACACACACCCATACAATGCGAACCACCCCGTGAGGTTTTTCTCACTGCTACTTGTGAATGTAATGTAACACACACCCATACAATGCGCACCACCCCGTGATGTTTTTCTCACTGCTACTAGTGAATGTAATGTAACACACACCCATACAATGCGCACCACCCCGTGATGTTTTTCTCACTCCTGCTAGTGAATGTAATGTAACACACACCCATACAATGCGCACCACCCCGTGATGTTTTTCTCACTCCTGCTAGTGAATGTAATGTAACACACACCCATACAATGCGCACCACCCCGTGATGTTTTTCTCACTCCTGCTGGTGAATGTAATGTAACACACACCCATACAATGCGCACCACCCAGTGATGTTTTTCTCACTCCTGCTAGTGAATGTAATGTAAAACACACCCATACAATGCGCACCACCCAGTGATGTTTTTCTCACTCCTGCTAGTGAATGTAATGTAAAACACACCCATACAATGCGCACCACGCCGTGATGTTTTTCTCACTCCTGCTAGTGAATGTAATGTAACACACACCCATACAATGCGCACCACCCCGTGATGTTTTTCTCACTCCTACTAGTGAATGTAATGTAACACACACCCATACAATGCGCACCACCCCGTGATGTTTTTCTCACTCCTGCTAGTGAATGTAATGTAACACACACCCATACAATGCGCACCACCCCGTGATGTTTTTCTCACTCCTGCTAGTGAATGTAATGTAACACACACCCATACAATGCGCACCACCCCGTGATGTTTTTCTCACTCCTGCTAGTGAATGTAATGTAACACACACCCATACAATGCGCACCACCGCGTGATGTTTTTCTCACTCCTGCTAGTGAATGTAATGTAACACACACCCATACAATGCACACCACCCCGTGATGTTTTTCTCATTCCTACTAGTGAATGTAATGTAACACACACCCATACAATGCGCACCACCCCGTGATGTTTTTCTCACTGCTACTAGTGAATGTAAAGTAACACACACCCATACAATGCGCACCTCCCCGTGATGTTTTTCTCACTCCTACTAGTGAATGTAATGTAACACACACCCATACAATGCGCACCACCCCGTGATGTTTTTCTCACTTCTACTAGTGAATGTAATGTAACACACACCCATACCATGCGCACCACCCCGTGATGTTTTTCTCACTCCTACTAGTGAATGTAATGTAACACACACCCATACAATGCGCACCACCCCGTGATGTTTTTCTCACTCCTGCTAGTGAATGTAATGTAACACACACCCATACAATGCGCACCACCCCGTGATGTTTTTCTCACTCCTGCTAGTGAATGTAATGTAACACACACCCATACAATGCGCACCACCCCGTGATGTTTTTCTCACTCCTGCTAGTGAATGTAATGTAACACACACCCATACAATGCGCACCACCCCGTGATGTTTTTCTCACTCTTAGTAGTGAATGTAATGTAACACACACCGATACAATGCGAACCACCCAGTGATGTTTTTCTCACTCCTGCTAGTGAATGTAATGTAACACGCACCCATACAATACGCACCACCCCGTGATGTTTTTCTCACTCCTGCTAGTGAATGTAATGTAACACACACCCATACAATGCGCACCACCCTGTGATGTTTTTCTCACTGCTACTAGTGAATGTAATGTAACACACACCCATACAATGCGCACCACCAAGTGATGTTTTTCTCACTGCTAGTAGTGAATGTAATGTAACACACACCCATACAATGCGCACCACCCCGTGATGTTTTTCTCACTGCTACTAGTGAATGTAATGTAACACACACCAATACAATGCGCACCACCCCGTGATGTTTTTCTCACTCCTGCTATTGAATGTAATGTAACACACACCCATACAATGCGCACCACCCCGTGATGTTTTTCTCACTCCTACTAGTGAATGTAATGTAACACACACCCATACAATGCGCACCACGCCGTGATGTTTTTCTCACTCCTGCTAGTGAATGTAATGTAACACACACCCATACAATGCGCACCACCCCGTGATGTTTTTCTCACTCCTACTAGTGAATGTAATGTAACACACACCCATACAATGCGCACCACCCCGTGATGTTTTTCTCACTCCTGCTAGTGAATGTAATGTAACACACACCCATACAATGCGCAACACCCCGTGATGTTTTTCTCACTCCTGCTAGTGAAGGTAATGTAACACACACCCATACAATGCGCACCACCCCGTGATGTTTTTCTCACTCCTGCTAATGAATGTAATGTAACACACACCCATACAATGCGCACCACCCCGTGATGTTTTTCTCACTCCTACTAGTGAATGTAATGTAACACACACCCATACAATGCGCACCACCCCGTGATGTTTTTCTCACTCCTGCTAGTAAATGTAATGTAACACACACCCATACAATGCACACCACCCCGTGATGTTTTTCTCATTCCTACTAGTGAATGTAATGTAACACACACCCATACAATGCGCACCACCCCGTGATGTTTTTCTCACTGCTACTAGTGAATGTAAAGTAACACACACCCATACAAT
The DNA here is from genome assembly GCF_034190915.1 of Cavia porcellus. NCBI lineage: Eukaryota > Metazoa > Chordata > Mammalia > Rodentia > Caviidae > Cavia > Cavia porcellus. The sequence goes on from NW_026947568.1 coordinate 1,870,519, forward strand.
GCGCACCTCCCCGTGATGTTTTTCTCACTCCTACTAGTGAATGTAATGTAACACACACCCATACAATGCGCACCACCCCGTGATGTTTTTCTCACTTCTACTAGTGAATGTAATGTAACACACACCCATACCATGGGCACCACCCCGTGATGTTTTTCTCACTCCTACTAGTGAATGTAATGTAACACACACCCATACCATGCGCACAACTCCGTGATGTTTTTCTCACTCCTACTAGTGAATCTAATGTAACACACACCCATACATTGCGCAAAACCCCGTGATGTTTTTTTCACTCCTACTAGTAAATCTAATGTAACACACACCCATACAATGCACACCACCCAGTGATGTTTTTCTCACTCCTACTAGTGAATGTAATGTAACACACACCCATACAATGCGCACCACCCCGTGATGTTTTTCTCACTCCTACTAGTGAATGTAATGTAACACACACCCATACAATGCGCACCACCCCGTGATGTTTTTCTCACTCCTATTAGTGAATGTAATGTAACACACACCCATACAATGCGCACCACCCCGTGATGTTTTTCTCACTCCTACTAGTGAATCTAATGTAACACACACACATACAATGCGCACCACCCCGCGATGTTTTTCAGAAACCTATCCTACATTGCCACTGAATGTTCCCTGACCTCCCCATGCTGACCACCCCGCGGTGCTTTTCTCCATCCTACATTGCCACTCACTGCCTATCCTAATTCAGACCCTCCGATTCACACCACCCCGTGATGTTTTTCTCACTCCTACTAGTGAATGTAATGTAACACACACCCATACAATGCGCACCACCCAGTGATGTTTTTTTCACTCCTGCTAGTGAATGTAATGTAACCCACACCCATACAATGCGCACCACCCCGTGATGTTTTTCTCACTCTTAGTAGTGAATGTAATGTAACACACACCCATACAATGCGCACCACCCCGTGATGTTTTTCTCACTCCTACTAGTGAATGTAATGTAACACACACCCATACAATGCGCACCACCCCGTGATGTTTTTCTCACTCCTGCTAGTGAATGTAATGTAACACACACCCATACAATGCGCACCACCCCGTGATATTTTTCTCACTCCTGCTAGTGAATGTAATGTAACACACACCCATACAATGCGCACCACCCCGTGATGTTTTTCTCACTCCTACTAGTGAATGTAATGTAACACACACCCATAAAATGCGCACCACCCCGTGATGTTTTTCTCACTGCTACTAGTGAATGTAATGTAACACACACCCATACAATGCGCACCACCCCGTGATGTTTTTCTCACTCCTGCTAGTGAATGTAATGTTACACACCCATACAATGCGCACCACCCCGTGATGTTTTTCTCACTCCTGCTAGTGAATGTAATGTAACACACACCCATACAATGCGCACCACCCCGTGATGTTTTTTTCACTCCTGCTAGTGAATGTAATGTAACACACACCCATACAATGCGCACCACCCCGTGATGTTTTTCTCACTCCTGCTATTGAATGTAATGTAACACACACCCATACAATGCGCACCACCCCGTGATGTTTTTCTCACTCCTGCTAGTGAATGTAATGCAACACACACCCATACAATGCGCACCACCCCGTGATGTTTTTCTCACTCCTGCTACTGAATGTAATGTAACACACACCCATACAATGCGCACCACCCCGTGATGTTTTTCTCACTCCTACTAGTGAATGTAATGTAACACACACACATACAATGCGCACCACCCCGTGATGTTTTTCTCACTCCTACTAGTGAATGTAATGTAACACACACCCATACAATGCACACCCCCCATTGATGTTTTTCTCACTCCTACTAGTGAATGTAATGTAACACACACCCATACAATGCGCACCACCCCGTGATGTTTTTCTCACTCCTGCTAGTGAATGTAATGTAACACACACCCATACAATGCGCACCAACCCGTGATGTTTTTCTCACTCCTACTAGTGAATGTAATGTAACACACACCTATACCATGCGCAACACACCGTGATGTTTTTCTCCCTCCTACTAGTGAATGTAATGTAACACACACCCATACATTGCGCACCACCCCGTGATGTTTTTTTCACTCCTACTAGTAAATCTAATGTAACACACACCCATACAATGCGCACCACCCCGTGATGATTTTCTCACTCCTACTAGTGAATGTAATGTAACACACACCCATACAATGCGCACCACCCCGTGATGTTTTCTTCACTCCTATTAGTGAATGTAATGTAACACACACCCATACAATGCGCAACACCCCGTGATGTTTTTCTCACTCCTACTAGTGAATGTAATGTAACACACACCCATACAATGCGCACCACCCCGTGATGTTTTTCTCACTCCTATTAGTGAATGTAATGTAACACACACCCATACAATGCGCACCACCCCGTGATGTTTTTCTCACTCCTACTAGTGAATGTAATATAACACACACCCATACAATGCGCACCACACCGTGATGTTTTTCTCACTCCTACTAGTGAATGTAATGTAACACACACCCATACCATGCGCACCACACCATGATGTTTTTCTCACTCCTACTAGTGAATCTAATGTAACACACACCCATACATTGCGCAACACCCCGTGATGTTTTTTTCACTCCTACTAGGAAATCTAATGTAACACCCACCCATACAATGAGCACCACCCAGTGATGTTTTTCTCACTCCTACTAGTGAATGTAATGTAACACACACCCATACCTTGCGCACCACCCCGTGATGTTTTTCTCACTCCTACTAGTGAATGTAATGTAACAAACACCCATAAAATGCGCACCACCCCGTGATGTTTTTCTCACTCCTATTAGTGAATGTAATGTAACACACACCCATACAATGCGCACCACCCCGTGATGTTTTTCTCACTCCTGCTAGTGAATGTAATGTAACACACACCCATACAATGCGCACCACCCCGTGATGTTTTTCTCACTCCTGCTAGTGAATGTAATGTAACACACACCCATACAATGCGCACCACCCCGTGATGTTTTTCTCACTCCTGCTAGTGAATGTAATGTAACACACACCCATACAATGCGCACCACCCCGTGAAGTTTTTCTCACTCCTGCTAGTGAATGTAATGTAACACACACCCATACAATGCGCACCACCGCGTGATGTTTTTCTCACTCTTAGTAGTGAATGTAATGTAACACACACCGATACAATGCGAACCACCCAGTGATGTTTTTCTCACTCCTGCTAGTGAATGTAATGTAACACACACCCATACAATACGCACCACCCCGTGATGTTTTTCTCGCTCCTGCTAGTGAATGTAATGTAACACACACCCATACAATGCGCACCACCCTGTGATGTTTTTCTCACTGCTACTAGTGAATGTAATGTAACACACACCCATACAATGCGCACCACCCAGTGATGTTTTTCTCACTGCTAGTAGTGAATGTAATGTAACACACACCCATACAATGCGCACCACCCCGTGATGTTTTTCTCACTGCTACTAGTGAATGTAATGTAACACACACCAATACAATGCGCACCACCCCGTGATGTTTTTCTCACTCCTGCTAGTGAATGTAATGTAACACACACCCATACAATGCGCACCACCCTGTGATGTTTTTCTCACTGCTACTAGTGAATGTAATGTAACACACACCCATCCAATGCGCACCACCCAGTGATGTTTTTCTCACTGCTAGTAGTGAATGTAATGTAACACACACCCATACAATGCGCACCACCCCGTGATGTTTTTCTCACTGCTACTAGTGAATGTAATGTAACACACACCAATACAATGCGCACCACCCCGTGATGTTTTTCTCACTCCTGCTAGTGAATGTAATGTAACACACACCCATACAATGCGCACCACCCCGTGATGTTTTTCTCACTCCTACTAGTGAATGTAATGTAACACACACCCATACAATGCGCACCACCCCGTGATGTTTTTCTCACTCCTGCTAGTGAATGTAATGTAACACACACCCATACAATGCGCACCACCCCGTGATGTTTTTCTCATTCCTACTAGTGAATGTAATGTAACACACACCCATACAATGCGCACCACCCCGTGATGTTTTTCTCACTGCTACTAGTGAATGTAAAGTAACACACACCCATACAATGCGCACCTCCCCGTGATGTTTTTCTCACTCCTACTAGTGAATGTAATGTAACACACACCCATACAATGCGCACCACCCCGTGATGTTTTTCTCACTTCTACTAGTGAATGTAATGTAACACACACCCATACCATGCGCACCACCCCGTGATGTTTTTCTCACTCCTACTAATGAATGTAATGTAACACACACCCATACCATGCGCACAACTCCGTGATGTTTTTCTCACTCCTACTAGTGAATCTAATGTAACACACACCCATACCATGCGCACCACCCCGTGATGTTTTTCTCACTCCTACTAATGAATGTAATGTAACACACACCCATACCATGCGCACAACTCCGTGATGTTTTTCTCACTCCTACTAGTGAATCTAATGTAACACACACACATACAATGCGCACCACCCCGCGATTTTTTTCAGAAACCTATCCTACATTGCCACTGCATGTTCCCTGACCTCCCCATGCTGACCACCCCGCGGTGCTTTTCTCCATCCTACATTGCCACTCACTGCCTATCCTAATTCAGACCCTCCGATTCACACCACCCCGTGATGTTTTTCTCACTCCTACTAGTGAATGTAATGTAACACACACCCATACAATGCGCACCACCCAGTGATGTTTTTTTCACTCCTGCTAGTGAATGTAATATAACACACACGCATACAATGCGCACCACCCCGTGATGTTTTTCTCACTCTTAGTAGTGAATGTAATGTAACACACACCCATACAATGCGCACCACCCCGTGATGTTTTTCTCACTCCTACTAGTGAATGTAATGTAACACACACCCATACAATGCGCACCACCCCGTGATGTTTTTCTCACTCCTGCTAGTGAATGTAATGTAACACACACCCATACAATGCGCACCACCCCGTGATATTTTTCTCACTCCTGCTAGTGAATGTAATGTAACACACACCCATACAATGCGCACCACCCCGTGATGGTTTTCTCACTCCTACTAGTGAATGTAATGTAACACACACCCATACAATGCGCACCACCACGTGATGTTTTTCTCACTGCTACTAGTGAATGTAATGTAACACACACCCATACAATGCGCACCACCCCGTGATGTTTTTCTCACTCCTGCTAGTGAATGTAATGTTACACACCCATACAATGCGCACCACCCCGTGATGTTTTTCTCACTCCTGCTAGTGAATGTAATGTAACACACACCCATACAATGCGCACCACCCCGTGATGTTTTTTTCACTCCTGCTAGTGAATGTAATGTAACACACACCCATACAATGCGCACCACCCCGTGATGTTTTTCTCACTCCTGCTATTGAATGTAATGTAACACACACCCATACAATGCGCACCACCCCGTGATGTTTTTCTCACTCCTGCTAGTGAATGTAATGTAACACACACCCATACAATGCGCACCACCCCGTGATGTTTTTCTCACTCCTGCTACTGAATGTAATGTAACACACACCCATACAATGCGCACCACCCCGTGATGTTTTTCTCACTCCTACTAGTGAATGTAATGTAACACACACACATACAATGCGCACCACCCCGTGATGTTTTTCTCACTCCTACTAGTGAATGTAATGTAACACACACCCATACAATGCACACCACCCATTGATGTTTTTCTCACTCCTACTAGTGAATGTAATGTAACACACACCCATACAATGCGCACCACCCCGTGATGTTTTTCTCACTCCTGCTAGTGAATGTAATGTAACACACACCCATACAATGCGCACCAACCTGTGATGTTTTTCTCACTCCTACTAGTGAATGTAATGTAACACACACCCATACCATGCGCAACACACCGTGATGTTTTTCTCCCTCCTACTAGTGAATGTAATGTAACACACACCCATACATTGCGCACCACCCCGTGATGTTTTTTTCACTCCTACTAGTAAATCTAATGTAACACACACCCATACAATGCGCACCACCCCGTGATGATTTTCTCACTCCTACTAGTAAATGTAATGTAACACACACCCATACAATGCGCACCACCCCGTGATGTTTTCCTCACTCCTATTAGTGAATGTAATGTAACACACACCCATACAATGCGCACCACCCCGTGATGTTTTTCTCACTCCTACTAGTGAATGTAATGTAACACACACCCATACAATGCGCACCACCCCGTGATGTTTTTCTCACTCCTATTAGTGAATGTAATGTAACACACACCCATACAATGCGCACCACCCCGTGATGTTTTTCTCACTCCTACTAGTGAATGTAATATAACACACACCCATACAATGCGCACCACACCGTGATGTTTTTCTCACTCCTACTAGTGAATGTAATGTAACACACACCCATACCATGCGCACCACACCATGATGTTTTTCTCACTCCTACTAGTGAATCTAATGTAACACACACCCATACATTGCGCAACACCCCGTGATGTTTTTTTCACTCCTACTAGGAAATCTAATGTAACACCCACCCATACAATGAGCACCACCCAGTGATGTTTTTCTCACTCCTACTAGTGAATGTAATGTAACACACACCCATATATTGCGCACCACCCCGTGATGTTTTTCTCACTCCTACTAGTGAATGTAATGTAACAAACACCCATAAAATGCGCACCACCCCGTGATGTTTTTCTCACTCCTATTAGTGAATGTAATGTAACACACACCCATAAAATGCGCACCACCCCGTGATGTTTTTCTCACTCCTACTAGTGAATCTAATGTAACACACACCCATACAATTCGCACCACCCCGCGATGTTTTTCAGAAACCTATCCTACATTGCCACTGCATGTTCCCTGACCTCCCGATGCTGACCACCCCGCGGTGCTTTTCTCCATCCTACATTGCCACTCACTGCCTATCCTAATTCAGACCCTCCGATTCACACCACCCCGTGATGTTTTTCTCACTCCTACTAGTGAATGTAATGTAACAAACACCCATACAATGCGCACCACCCCGTGATGTTTTTCTCACTCCTGCTAGTGAATGTAATGTAACACACACCCATACAATGCGCACCACCCCGTGATGTTTTTCTCACTCTTAGTAGTGAATGTAATGTAACACACACCCATACAATGCGCACCACCCCGTGATGTTTTTCTCACTCCTACTAGTGAATGTAAAGTAACACACACCCATACAATGCGCACCACCCCATGATGTTTTTCTCACTGCTACTAGTGAATGTAATGTAACACACACCCATACAATGCGCACCACCCCGTGATTTTTTTCTCACTCCTGCTAGTGAATGTAATGTAACACACAGCCATACAATGCGCACCACCCCGTGATGTTTT